>NW_026061711.1:2400704-3601056 GCF_023897955.1 Schistocerca gregaria | reverse complement strand
ATGGACCGAAATAATTCACAAATATTATCAAATTTCGTCACAAACTGTTCTAAAACAAAAGCCGTGCCCACTGTGTCGCAGTCTCCCCTATTGAATTAACAGTGTTTCAGCATTTACTTCTGCTTCCATTCTTTTTAATTTTATCTCCTACTTTGGATGGCCAGGATCAGCCGCTCTGCCTCCACCGTTTCCCTTACCGTCCGGATCCCTGTAACAAAGCCCGTCACCCCAGCCTCGACGAGTTTCGAAACTGGAGAACCAAAGTCGGTGTCTGGGTTAGACCTGTGTTACTGCTACAGTTTAGTGTTGAAAAGGACTGAGAAGGTCAGCTAAGCTTAGAATTAACTTTCAACGACTTTTCTCTTTTTTAAAAAAGAAAGAAAAGCAAACAAACAATCATTCACATTTATTATTAATTTTCAAGGTTGCTGTGTACTCGTGTGCTGTTTAAAGTACTTTATACAGGAAGCGTCTTACGTGTATGTAACAGTGTAATCCACTAGCAGTTATGGATTGACGAGTATCGAAGTCGACGTATAAGCAATCACCATCAAAATACACTGAAGAGCCAAAGAAACTGGTACACCTGCCTAATATTATGCACGGCCCCTGCGAACGCACAGAAGTGCAGCAACATGATCTGACGTGGACTCGATTAATGTCTGACGTAGTGCTGGAGGGAACTGCCACCATGAATCCCGTATAGCTGTCCATCAATCGATAAGAGTACAAGGGGGTGGAGATCTCTTCTGAACAGCATGCTGCAAGGCACCTCAGATATGCTCAATAATCTTCATGTCTGGGGAGTTTGGTGGCCAGCGGAAGTATTTAAACTCAGAAGACTGTTGCTGGAGCTACTCTGTGGCAGTTCTGGACGTGTGGGGCACCGCATTGTCCTGCTAGAATTGCTCGTGTCCGTCGGAATACATAATGGACATGAGTGGATGCATGTGATCATACAGGACGCTTATGTACGTGTCACCTGTCAGAGACGTGTCAGGGGTCCCCTATCACTCCAACGAACAGTCCCTGCTGACATGCAGAGTCAGTGGATTCATGAGGTTGTCTCCATACCCGTACATGTCCATCCGCTCGATACAATCTGAAACGAGACTCGTTCGACCAGGCAACATGTTTCCATTCATCAACAGTTCAATGGGTGTTGATGGGTCCAGGCGAGGCGTAAAGTTTGTGTCAAGCTGTCATCAAGACTACACGAGTGGGCCTTCGGCTCCGAAAGCCCATGTCGATGATGTTCCATTGAATGGGTCGCACGCTGACACTTGTTGATGTCCCAGCACTGAAATCTGCAGCAACATGCGGAAGGGTCGCAGTTCTGTCACGCTGAACGAACCTTTTCAGTCGTCATTGGTCCCTATCTTGCAGGATCTTTTTGCGGCTGCAGCGATGTCTGAGATTTGATGTTTTACCGGATTCCTGATATTCACGGTACACTCGTGAAATGGTGGCGCGGGAAAATCCCCACGTCATCACTGTCTCGGCGATGCTGTGTCCCATCGTTCGTGCGCCGACTATAGCACCACGTTCAGACTCACTTAAATCTTGATAACCTACCATTGTTTCAGCAGTAGCAGATCTAATAACTGCGCCAGGCACTTGTTGTCTTATGTAGGCGTTGCCTAGCGCAACGCCGTATTCTGCCTGTTTACGTATCTCTGTATTTGAATACACATGCCTATACCACTTCAGGGTAGTTGACTGTTGCACCACTCCCCATTTGGTATAGAGTCCCGTCCGCAGTACCAGTGCGTTAGCATCTTTGTTCATGTAATTTGTCTCAGCTGTGTCTACTCAGAATATGTAGACACACACACAACAGAGAAAAAAAGTACAACCCAATAACTAGTATGTGTACGTGAAAATGTTTTGCGTTGAGTGAGGCGTGGTAGACCGAACAGTGTGAGAAACTTATTGTAAATGTACTTAACGTCATCCATAGCAACCTAACAAAACATGGTAACATACATGTACCAAATTTTGTCTTAGTGAGACTGACAGTATGTCCAAATACAGGTTCGATTTTCGAATGTTTTTCATCATAAGAGACCAAACCACAGTAACTGGTTAAAAGTGGAGGACCCTTTCTGTAAATATAATGGATGAAGAGAGCTAATACAGCCGACGGAGTTGTTTTCAAATCGATAGTTCAATTAATTTGGTCCATCTTATTTCTGATTATGATAAAATCATATGAATTTTTAAGTCGATGTAATCGACACCGATGATTGACAGTAAATACTTAATGACAGCTCTCTTTTTACAGATGCCGCCCCCTTATGTCAATTCCGGCATTGTCCTCTACCCGAGGAAGAAAGACTACGCCGTCATGTGCATCAGAGGTCAAGCGATTCATTATTTATTTGGAGGTATAGAACTCATGGATTCTTGGAACTGTTTAAACGATCCTCATTGCGCTATTGTGAAGAACCCTAAGTACACTCAACACTACTCGAAGTTCTTGCAGAGCATCTTCCACGATCCGCCCCATGGTTGGATTATTCATCGCAGGAGATAATGTGATTCATTCACACAAGCAGATGAACAGATAACGGTATGTACACGACATTACAAGAAGACATGCCATGAAAAATGAGCGCCGGCGTCCGTAGAGTATCGACGCCGTGTGTGCGTGTTACAGAAGTGTTACCTTGCGTTTGTTTTTCTTTCTTTTAGAGACAGATCGGGAGAAATGTGGATTATATTTTGTCAAAAAACAAATGAATAATCTCCTGTGGCCATTTTCCCGTTCCATAAGTTCCCGTTTGGGGACGCAGACATCATGTGCAGACCTCGTACAATGACCCCTGCTCACTTCGCCCCCAGACCATTCCTTCTATTCCTTGACCCTACATAAAAAAGTGGCCAGGTGTTGGACTATCAAGCAGGCGAGCTGTGTTCAAACCTCCCGTGTGCCAAAAACTTTTTTTTACCGTTAGCCGTATTCAAATTTGTGTCTGTATCGTGGTGTAACGTCCTTTTACAACACTGAGGTGTAAGGAAGGGACCTATAATGACAGTAGATTCTGCTCAACTACTCTATTAGCAGCCGAAAGGAAGTGGCTCTCGATTGGGAAGCACAAGCGTTTGATAACAAAGAGACAAGTCAATCGAATCCTCCAACGGAAAACATATCTAGTGTATCAGACACGGCATTACTGACAGAATGTGTGTCATATGACACGAATCTCATACGGACACACCTAATTTGTACGCCTGGTGAGTGAGTGAGATACGCCTCCTTGCCCGATTTAGGTGTTCGTATGAATTTGAACGTGGTCACTCCCAAGGAAATGACGAAAACATGTACGAGGGCAGTTCAATAAAGAATTACCATAATTTTTTATGGTCGTAATTTATAACGCTAAAATTTACTCTTATGATATTCTGTTAGCTTAATGTGCAGCAAACAGCCCGTAGTAGTTTCAATGTTGGGACTCCTGGTTCCCGCCTGTGAGAGGCAGGCAAGGTCAGACATGTTCAGTGTCGCCTTCCGCTGCAATGCAGGTAACACGCAAGGAATAACACGCAAGGAACAATATGCGGATTTGAAATTCTGCTTTCGTCTGAACAAATCTTCAACTGAGGCCTCTACAGTGTTACAGGAGCCCTATGAAGAGATTGTTCTTCCCTATAGCACAGCTCGAAAGTTGTTTAAAGTGTTTAACGAGGGGAGACAATCAATTTCAAAGGAAGGTGGACCCGGTGCTCCAGTTACTGCTCTTACGGAAGAAAACATGAACACTGCTGCCGTCATTGTGAGAGAGGATCGACGAGTTACCTTAAGATCACTTTCTGAAATACTCTACATTTCATTGGGTGCCACCCACACGTTGCTGACAGAAAAATTACACATGACACGTGTTTGTGCGCGATGGGTTCCAAGACTGTTGATTCCCAAACAAAAGGACATTCGCGTGCAGGTCTGCATGCAGTTAAAATTGATGTTAGAGGAAGATCCGGAGTATCTTTCAAATGTAATCACTGCTGATGAAACTTGGCTAGAACATTTTGATCCTGAGAGCAAACAGCAAAGCTCAGTGTGGATATCTCCTTCATCACCAACCCCCAAAAAAGCGAAAGTGGTTGCTTCTGCTGAGAAAGTTATGGTCATCTCATTCTCTGATATTCATGGAGTGGTTTGTCAGCATGTTGTACCTGTACACACATCAGTAACTGGAAAATACTACAGGAGTGTCCTAAGAACATTACAAGTCTGTATCAGGCGCAAAAGACCAGATTTCCGTGAAGCAGGCTGGAAGCTGCACCATGATAATGCGTGACCGCATGTTGCCAATGTGGTTGCTGAATATCTTGCAAAAATCAACGTGAAGTGCATCCCTCACCCTCCCTATAGTTCGGAGTTAGCCCCAAGTGACTTTTTTCTATTCCCTAACATGAAGAATCGCCTTTGTGGGAGGCATTATCAATCATTAGAATCAGTGGCGAAGGCTGCGGAAGCGATTTTGAAGGATGTCTCAAAAAATGCTTTCCAGCACGTATTTGAAGAGTGGCAGAAACGATGGGACAAGTGCATCGGATTCATGGGAGCCTACTTTGAGAGGGAGCATCAAAATTATGAGAATGATAAAGGTATGTTGTCAAAAAAATTACGATCATTCTTTAGTGAACAGCCCTCGTAGTTTGCTACATGAGCTGAAAAAAATGAACGCAACAGTTTCACAATCACATACTTTCACTGTGTTCTGTGAAAACAAGTGTTTTTAACGTTTTTGATGTTGCGTTCCTTTTTGGAAGTTTTAACTCTCGAACTCCTTAGTTGTATAATAGTTCACACCGGTTTACTTGTTTTCATTTATGTGAGACATCTATATGGTACTTCGCCTGCTCTCACTATTCACGACGTTTACCTGCAACGGTAACGCATTCATGACTCATATTCTGTAACCAGTCTATAGTATAACAAGTGCCAAGATTATGGAAAGACACCAAACATTTCAGTGACCGAACGGACAGCTCATAGTGTTGTGAAGAAAATAAAAATAAGTACCACCAGAGAGTTTCGAAACTGGCTCGTCAGTTTCATAGTCAAATACCGTACACACTTTTCCATGACGCCACAGCTGTTCACTTGCGCTCAGCACTACACTTGCTAAGCTTCAATCGCTCACTTATAATTTTTACTTTTTTCTCACAGCTCAGTTCATCTTCCTCCTTTTTTCATGCTTGATCTGTGTTCAGTTTTTGACGGGATATCCACTGGGCCATCACACCACTAAATCTGAGCGTGCTAGCTGTGTGTTTTGGTTTGAAGAATCAAAGTCGGCGACACAGTTCAAAATAATTTCCGTACCAAGTACGCTAGAGATCTTCCTAGTAGGTCTACAGTTTATGAGTGGCATAAATGTTTTGTAGAAACAGGACGCTGAGTAAGACATGGGAAATCATCAGGTCGTCCAAGCACATCTGACGACGTCATTGAGCGAGTGAGACAACTTTTGTCAACAGCCTTACGAAAATGACCCAGCGTGCATCTCACGAACTGCAAACCCCACAAATGACCATTTGGCGAGTGTTGAGAAACCGTTTGTATTTGAAACCGTGCAGATTGACGATTGTACAAGCAACAAACCACACTGATAAAATTGCTCGCAAGAACTTCTTTGCGGATATGTTAAATCGATTACATGAGGATGAAAATTTCTTCGACAAAATCATTTTTCCTAACAAGTCGACTTTTCACTAAGTGGCACGGTTGACACACATAACTGTAGGATTTGGGGCAGTGAAAATCAACATCAAATATTGATCGTGTTCATGATAGCCCTAAACTGAACACATTTTGTGTATTGAGCAAGAACAAAGGGTACGGCCCCTTTGTCCGTGAGAGAGCCATCAATGAGACAGCGTACCTAGATATGTTGCAATTTTTGACACCACAGCTTGAAATGTTTACTTCATACAAGATAATACACCAGCCCACTACCGGGCTGACATCTGGGATTCTCTCAGTGACCACTTACTACCAGGTCAATTGATTGGCCGCGATGCACAAATTGCATGGTCCGCACATTTCCCAAACCTGACACCGCTCGAATTTCTTATGGGGATTCATCAACGATATTGTGCTTTGTACCTCCTGTGGCAGCTTCTCTACCTGAACTTGAGCAAGAATTTATGCCGCCACTAAGCAAGTTACACTTGCAACGCTACAAGGAGTTTGAGAAGAAATTGACTCCGATGGAGTGTGTGCAGGATAAGCAACGGAAGCCACGTACAACATCTTTAGTTTAAGGTAAAAAAAAACTTGATGTGTTTCCCTACAAAATAACATTAAACCCAGGTCTATATCTTCTTTCAATAAATGTATATGAATTTTTAAAGTTATAAAGTGCTTTTTGAAACACCCTGTATATGAACGGTTGCGAAAAGCTGTATCAACGCTCACCAGCTACATTGACCCCCATTTCTTCATAAAATCTGGAAGCTCTTACGGTAAACGCCCCACCATAAAATCACGCTCCATGGTTTCAGATTCCAATTTGTAAAATTGACGTTGAGGATTTCAGAACATCTGAGAGTGTTATCGGCCTCTCTATCACACCTAAAACTGATGTTCATCGTAACAATGTACTTTTAAGAAATTTTGAAATGTTGAAATTTTCAACGGGTTTCCGTGAACATTGTTTAAAGCAACGTATTCTTGATTGGAATAGTGGGAGGCCACCATTTTCTGCAAGTCACATCGAGGGAGACCACAATTTGCTGTTTGTCCACAGTGTGTAGATGCCTCGCAAATTCTAGGCCCAATAGGTGGAAGGCAAATACCAACCTCGAAACACGAACTCTTAATAAAATACTATATCAAACTTGAAACACGTAGACATGACAAAACTACTACAACTCATGCCTAAAGTGAACAGACAGTTTCGTCTGAGCCTCAAGCCAGAGAACGTGCTTAATGAAAATGATGACAACGAGGAATATGACGTGTTGGGACAGGTCACAACTATATGTGTGGTGCATTAAGTGTCTGTTACTCATGTCCTGATTCTAGTTTTACGTTAAGTACAAACTATACTACAATTAAAAGAAACTATTGTCTCTAGCCTATATACAAAAATTTTGTAAATTAACAATAAGAATAACAACAATAATAATAATAACAAATATTACATGGCTTTTATAGGAAGGATGTTAAAAAAACAAGTCAAACCTATGAGGCTGGTGGTTAATAAATATTACATGGCTTTTATAGGAAGGATGTTAAAAAAAAAGGGTCAAACCTATGACACTGGTGGTTTCCCTGCAAACTTCATTTTCACAAGTACCTGTTTTTCCGTAAACTTTGCATATGTGCTTTGGGACCTTCTGGTTCTCAGTGCCTGAATTATTAATGGTTCAAATGGCTCTGAGCACTATGGGACTTAACATCTTAGGTCATCAGTCCCCTAGAACTTAGAACTACTTAAACCTAACTAACCTAAGGACATCACACACCTCCATGCCCGAGGCAGGATTCGAACCTGCGACCGTAGCAGTCCCGCGGTTCCGGACCACAGCGCCTAGAACCGCACGGCCACCGCTGCCGGCCCTGAATTATTATTATAACTTACGCTAGGAAGTGAAAGAACCGCAGACTATCTTAAAAGTTCACTGCAGCATCACTCATAATAAACTCGTAATATTGTGGAATAGCGGCAGGTCTTAATAAGAAGTATCGAATCTTAGGAGGGTGGAGTTTTGAACGGAGGAGTGGAGTTTTGAATGTGCACAAACTAAAATCTAACACAAGAACTGCAAAATGAGATTGCAAAAAGAACGTAAACAGGACATTACCGGGAAATAAGAAGGAAGCAACACAGATTTTCTAAGAGAAAAGTCACTACACACGTAACGAAAAAATAACAAATCTTGGAATCGATAACCTACGGCGCTGCAGTCATGGACTGTGCGGCTGGTCCCGGCGGAGGTTCGAGTCCTCCCTCGGTCATGGGTGTGTGTGTTTGTCCTTAGGGTAATTAGGTTAAGTAGTGTGTAAGCTTAGGGACTGATGATCTTAGCAGTTAAGTCCCATAAGATTTCACACACATTTGAACAATCGATAACCAGAAGTGGGCTGTATAGGTCAGTTCTAGTTGTCGATTCGAAGGCTTGCTATTAATCGCTTTTTTGCATTAGTACAGAAAGCGATACCATACAGGTAAATCCTAAGGGAATTGGGGAGCCACCCTTAATGAAAATGACATAATAATGGAACGTGCAGTTACCAATTTCAGCGGTATCACGCATGAAACTTCTAAAAGACTTCACAGTTATACGATTTCTGTTTTCATGTTACTCTCTGTACAACTGATGTTGCAGGTGTGTACTGCACATTCTTTGAGAATTGTCATGAATGGTATCACTCTAATTTTTGATTCCATGTTCCGTTATTTTCATGATTTCTATTGGCTGTTAGTTATTTCGTCAAACGTTTAATTTTTTCGTATCATTCGTTATGCTACTGGAAGAACGGGAAACATAATTAACGTTGGAATCGACAATGTGATTTGACCTACGGTATATAGACACAAAAAGTAAATAAATAAACAAATAATCCTAAAAGGAATAACAACAAGCAATGAAAAACCACGACAAATAACGAACTGTGGGACGAAGAACTATAATGACGTATATAACTGTCCTCTTAGGCTGCTGCCTAATCTCACCCTCGGCAGTGATGGCACATTCGGAGAAAAACAACCAAATGTTTGTGAGAAGCAGGATTATATATACCGGTAACTGCAGATAGTCGTAGCTGTGCTCTTAAGTTTCTGGCCAACCCCACCTTTGTAAATGGTGCCGTATTCGGAAACCCAACCTGGGATATCGAGATATTTTTGTAATAAACAGCATAGTTTACGGTACAGACAACCACAGATGAAATTTAATAACAAGCCAGTTCCATCCTTCGCATCGTAAACTCATGGCGTCCTTCACTCGGGGTGTTATTGGTCAAAGCTGTAGGTGGAATCGGACGCTAGATTTGACTCAAAATAGAGCTTAATGCCTGACATTTATTTAAAATACGTTAGAAAGTATATTATTTCTTACGACAGGGGGATGGAAAAGTGTGTTTCACGGCAGCATCGCGATGTACTAAGCTTGTCGAGCGTTATCTACGCGAGCGAATACGGTAAGCACGTGGCACGTGCATCTCCGTAGGAACACGTATAATTTGTAGTATTTCGATCTTACTCTAATTGCAAGATTAATGAGGTTAATGGTTCTCCAACACAAACTGCTTTAGGCGAACTGTGATAAACGGTCTCGACGACGGATTTGGAAAATTAAATTACCTCGAATATAACGGCTGTGTTGAAGATCTCCGTATTCATTCAATATATGTGATGTGAGAATTAATGTAACGCGTGTGCAGAAAGATGCAATCGATTTAACGCCTTTGTGTCAGCTGCCAGGGATTGTCGGAAATCAGATGGTAATTAATGACTTACCAGAGGCCGCTATCGTCCGAGGCCCTACTGCATTTCACGATTTCTTCAGATTCGCTGAGTGCGGACAGCGCCATTCACGTTGCTCTCCGTTCGACTCGACTCAGATTGTTGCTAAGAAACGACACGGGACGTCGAAGAACCCCCTGTATTGTTGAAAAATGCGTCATGTCACCGTCGCCTTTGTTTACTCTATGAGGATATGAGCACAATTATGGTCGTATAATTAAACGATCTGTACACCGATAATAAATGGTTTGTGTTGTCCGGGACAGTTCCGCCGAGAACAACACCGTCACAGCGGCAGTATCTCATCGAATACAGTGAAGAGCCCAAGAAACTGGTACACCTGCACAGTATGGTGTAGGGCCCCCGCGAGCGCGCGGAAGTGCCGCAACACGACGTAGCATGGACTCAACTAATGTCTGAAGTAGTGTTGGACGGAATTGACACCGTGAATCCCGCACGGCTGTCCCTAAGTTCGTGAAAGTACGATGCCAGGCATCCCAGACATACTCAAAATGTCATGCCTGGGGAGTTTAGTGGTCGGAGGAAGTGTGTAAACTCAGAAGAGTGCGCCTGGAGCCACTTTGTTTGCAATTCTGGACGTGTGAGGTGTCGCAATGTCCTGCTCGAATTGCCCAAGTCCGTCATAATGCACAATGGACATGAATGGGTGCTGGTGATCACACAGGGCGCTTACGTATGTATCAGCTCTCAGAGTTGTATCTAGATGTATCAGGGGTCCCATATGACTCCAACTGTACATGCCCGATACCATTACAGAGCCTCCACCACCTAGAACAGTCCCCTGTTGACATGCAGGACCCACGGATTCACGAGGTTACCCATGAACGTCCATCATCTCAATACAATTAGAAACGAGACTCGTCCGACCAGGCAACGTGTTTCCATCATCATCAACAGTCCATTGTCGGTGTTGATGGGCCCAGGCGAAGCGTTAAGCTTTGTGTCGTGCAGTCATCGAGGCTACACGAGTGGGCCTTTGGTTCCGAAAGCCCGTATCGCTGATGTGTCGTCGAATGGTTTGCATGCTGACAGTTGTTGATGTCCCAGCATCGAAATCTGCAGCAACATGCAGAAAAGTTGCACTTCTATCATGCTGAACTATTCTCTTCAGTTGTCATAAGTCCCGTTCTTGCTAGATCTTTTCCCGGCTGCAGCGATGTTGGTGATCTGATGTACCGCATTCCTGATGTTCACAGTACACTCCTGAAATAGTCGTGCAGGAAAATCTCCACTTCAGCGCTACCTCGGAAATGCTATATCCCAGCCGGTCGAAGTGGCCTAGCGGTTCTAGGCGCTACAGTCTGGAACTGCGCGACCGCTACGGTCGCAGGTTCGAATCCTGCCTTGGGCATGGAAGTGTGTGATGTCCTTAGGTTAGTTAGGTTTAAGTAGTTCTTAGTTCTAGGGGACTGATGACCTGAGAAGCTAAGTCCCATAGCAGTCAGAGCCATTTTTGCTGTATCCCAAAACTCGTGCGCCGACTGTAATACCACTTTCAAACTCACTTAAACCTTGATAACCTGGCATTGTGGAAGTAGTAACCGATCTAACAACTGCACCAGACACTTGTTGTCTTATACGGGCGTTGCTGACCGCAGCACTGAATTCTGCCTGTTTACATATCTCCGTATTTGAATACGCATGGCTATAGCAATTTTCTTTGGGGCTTCAGTGAACATTCCAAACCACACAGTTCTGCTGCGAAACTTCCGAGGCCTGGACTCCTGGAAGAAAGGATGTTGCGGGGACGTGGTATAGTCCCTGGCTGTAGCTAAGCAATGAGTCCTCAAACTTCTTTCTTCTAGGAGTGCCGGTCTTGCATGATTCGCAGGAGAGCTTATGTGAAATTTGGAAGATAGAAGACAAGTGTCTGGCAGAGGTAAGGTTGTGAGGACAGGTCGCGAGTCATACTTGGGTAACTTAGCTGGTAGAACACCTGCCCGCAAACGGTGAAGGTCGCGAGTTCGATTCTCGTTCACACACTTTTAACCTGCCAGGAATTTCATAACAATGGAAAACGAAAATTTCGCTTTGGAAAGTAATTTATTTATTTTTATTTTATTTTATATGCCTTGTTCATTAGGATCAAATTGACTATCAGATCTCCGTGATCGTGGAACGAGGAAGTACATGAATTTAACATCAAAAACGTTAACAACAGATAACATTTACACAGATCGAATGCAAATTACAAGTTGAAGACCAAAATCTAGTACAATCAACAATATAAAACACGAATTTCTTTCTTTCTTCCACACTAGTGGGTCGAGGTTTAGTGACACTAGATATTACGTGTCAGTGACAGAGCAGACCAAAGGTCATTTTTTGTCAGGGATGGCGGGAGGGAGAACGACACTGTGTGGGCGGTGCAGTGGGCTCTTTCCTTGCCTTAGAGGGTGAGGTGTGAGAGAAACATTGGTGGTTTCACTAGCAGTCGTTTATTGAGACAAAAGACCCTTCGAACAAACAGAGTAATACAGTGTTTTTTAACTCGCTGAGTTCCTCGCGGCGGAGTCATAGAGTGAAGGTTCCGGTGACGGCTGATGCGACGACGGCTCGTGTTGCAGCGGTGCGCCGGCGGTTTGTTCTCCAGTTCAGCACTGTGCTCGTGACTCAGTGCGACAGCGGCGCGGTCTTCTCCTTGTGAATTCGCTCGTTGTGTATTAACAAGCGACTACGGTGAGGTGCCGAGTGCTGCGTTCTGAAATCGAACCAGCGACCCTCAGGTTCGGCGACTTCTGTGGGAGTTCATCAATCCCTAGCTTCACACGTGATCCATTTGGTGAGGTCACAGTCCTCACCAGGCACCTGAGTAATTACCACGCAGTCCGTAAAACTTATGCCAGGGCCTTTCCCGCCCGGAATTGTCTTTGCTTTCTTTGGTGGCTGAGAATCGGCATGTTTCCACTGCTCTGACTGTTGATTTGTCTCTGGGGTATAATAGTGCACCCTAGTTTCATCTGTGGTCACAAACCAGTGCAAAAAATCTTGTTCGTTTCTCCTAAAACGAGCCCAACATTGTTCAGATATGCCCATTCTCATGCGTTTTTGATCCAGTGTAGAGTCGCGGCACTCATCTTGCAGATAATTTTTTTCATTTCTAATTCTTCAGTTAAAATAGGATATACCCTTTCACATGAAACTGGCAAGCACGAGCAATTTCACACACTTTCAATCGGCGATCCTCTGTGAACAATTTGTGCACTTTTGCTATGATTTCTGGAGTAGTGACACATCTTGGCTGACCAATGCACGGATCATCATCTAAGCTCTCCCAAACAAATTTAAATTCGTTTGTCCTCTTGGCGACTGCTGAATACGAAGGAGCAAAGTCCCCCAGTGTATTCTGGAAATCGACACGAATGTCCTCTGTTTTCATGCCTTTATTTACAAAGTACTTAATCACTTAATCTCGATTTTTTTCCTTCTTCGCAAATCACTTCGCAGGAACAACAACAGAGCCACGTCACCACCACAGCTCTCTTCCAAGAGCACTGACGTGGCACATGTTTACAGGAAAGAGTCCAATGAATATCACGTGAACAACCCGTTGCGCTAGTGCTGACCTCTCGTGGTGATTCCAAGAACTTTTCATATCACCCTCATACTACAGGCCATCTGCCGACATCTCTCCAAGGCAATAATGCTGCCCTCGGGAATTGCTTCGCCATTACTTCGGTGTTGCGATATTGCATATGCCTCGAGGACATTCTTTGAGTCATTCTGCTAGTGTATATCCATAATACTTACACCAGAATTTGGTTATGGTCACCACATGGCGCCGATCCTGGGTGTCCAGTAGTCTGTAGCTCGTGCATCACTGTTGGTTTACTGCAATAATCGCATCGTCACATTGATGATGGGACACAGAAATTGCTTTCCCATTGCATACTACAGGCTCTCTACCGCCATCCCTCGAAGACACAATTATTGCCCTCAAGAATTGCCTCACCATTAAACGTGTGGTGCGCAGAAGGAGAGGACACAGTCGAGGCTTCTTCTGCTAGAGTATATCTACGATACTCGCACTGGCATTTTGGTAAGGACACTGCATGGAACCTCTCCTGGGTGTCCAGTAGCTTCCACCCATTGCACTGCTACTGGTTTACTGTAACCCTCACATCCTGATATTGACGGTAGGATACAGAATTTGATTTGCTAGTGCATACTACACGCTCTGTGCTGACGTCTCTCCAAGACACTAATGCTGCCGTCAAGAACTGAATCTCCATCAGACGGGTGCTGCGTTATTTCATATGCCTCGAGGCCATTGTCAGAGTCATTATGCTAGAGTATATGTATGATACTGGAACCTGTCCTGGATGTCCACTAGCTTGTAACCGATGCACCACTGCCGGTTTATTTTAACCTCGCAACCCTGACATTGGTGATGGGATGTAGAAATACACACATCAAAAAAGTTTTGCATCACCCCAGTTCCCAGAACTCTTGAAGATAGACATTGACTGAAGATAGTATATCATCACATTGTTTCTTTGTGCCAGGAAGGGCTCTCACCAAGGGAACTGTGTCTCTGAGTGAACCAAAACATGGAGGAGATACAGAGAGACAAGAACTGTCGATGACATGCCTCGCTCAGGCCGCCCAAGTGTCACTACTGCAGTGGGTGACCGTTACCTACGGATTATGGCTCGGAGGAACGCTGACAGCAACGCAACCATGTTGAACAATGCTTTTCGTGCAGCCACAGGACGTTGTGTTACGACTCAAATTGTGCACAACGTCACTCCCGACGCCTATGGCGAGGTCCATCTTTGCAACCATGACACTAAGCAGTACAGTACAGATATGGCCCAACAACATGCCGAATGGACCACTCAGGATTGGCATCATGTTCTCCTCACTGATGAGTGTTGCAGATGCCTTCAACCAGACAATCGTCGGAGACGGTTTTAGAGGCAACCCAGTCAGGCTGAACGCCTTAGACACACTGTGCAGCGAGTGCAGCAAGATGTAGGTTCCTTGCTGTTTTAGGGTAGCAGCATGTGGGGCCAGCATACGCCACTGGTGGTCACTGAAGGCGCTGTAATGGCTGTACGATATGTGAATGCCATCCTCCAACTGATAGTGCAATCACATCAGCAGAATATTGGCGAGGCATCTTCATGGACGACAATTTGCGCATCCATCGTGGTTCGCAGCTCGTGGTCGTGCGGTAGCATTCTCGCTACTAGCGCCCGGGTTCCAGGGTTCGATTCCCGGCGGGGTCAGGGATTTTCTCTGCCTCGTGATGACTGGGTGTTGTGTGATGTCCTTAGGTTAGTTAGGTTTAAGTAGTTCTAAGTTCTAGGGGACTGATGACCATAGATGTTAAGTCCCATAGTGCTCAGAGACATTTGAACTATCCATCGTGCACATCTTCTGAATGACTTTCTTCAGGATAACGACATCGCTAAATCGAATGGCCAGCATGTTCTCCAGACATGAACCCTGTCAACCATCCCGGGATAGTTTGATAAAAGCTCTTTATAGACGACGTGACCCACCAACCACTCTCAGGATCTATGTCGAATCGCCATTGAGGAGTGGGACATTATGGACCAACAGTGCCTTGTTGAACTTGTGGATACTATGCCACGACGAATATAGGCATGCATCAATGGAAGAGGACATGCTACTGGGTATTAGAGGTTCTGGTGTGTACAGCATTCTGGACCGCCACCTCTGAAGGTCTCCTTATATGGTGGTACAATATGTAGTGTGTGGTTTTCATGAGCAGTAAAAAGTGTGGAAATAGTGTTTATGTGGATCTCTATTCCAATTTTCTGTACAGGTTCCAGAACTTTCGTAACCGAGTAGATGCAAAACTTTTTTGATGTGTGTAATTTTACCATTACATACTACAGCATCTTCAAGACACTATCCTGGGGCTCAGTAATTGCAATTCTCCGCTACTGGCGCTGACATTCTTCTACGATCACTGAATGGAACCTCTTCTGGGTGTCCAGCAACTTGTAACCAATGCTCTGCTGCTGGTTTACTGTAATTCTCACACAGTCACGTTGACGATGGGACACACAAATTATTTCTCCATTGCATAGTACAGGCTCGCTTCCCATGTCTGCTAAAAACACTAATGCTGCCCTCAGAAACTCCATTTCCATCAGATGGGTTCTGTGCTATAGCATATGCCTCGAGGACATTGTCGGTATCATTCTGACTGTCTATATCTATGATAATGGCGCTCGCAGTTGGGTATGGTCACTGATAGAACCTCTCCTGGGTGTCTAATAGCTTGTAACTGAAGCACTGGTGCTGGTTTACTGTAATCCTCACACCTTCACATGGACGACGGGACACAGAAATTGCTTCGCTATTGCATATTACAGGCTCTGTGCTGACCTCTCTCCTAGACACTGACGCTGACTTCAGGACTTTTTTCTCTATCAGACAGGTGCTGCGATACTGCATATGCCTCAAGGAGACTGTCGGAGACATTTTGGTAGTGCATATCTGTGATACTGACACTAGAATTTGGCTATGGTAGCTGCATAAAACCTCTCCTGGGTCTCCAGTAGCTTCTAACCAATGCACTGCTGCCAGTTAACTGTAACTCTCTCACCCTCACATTGACGCCTCAGGAACTGCCTCTTCAACATACAGGTGCTGTGCTATTGCATATGACTCGAGGACACTGTCAGAATCATTTTGCTAATGTAGTCTATGATACTGGCACTGGCTTTTGGCTACGGTCACCACACAGAACCTCTCACCTTGTTGTCCAGTAGCTTGTAACCGATGCTCCACTGCCAGTTTACTGTAACACTTGAATCCTCAGAATGACAACTGGATTGCTTCACCATTGCACACTACAGGTTCTGAGCTGACGTCTCTTCAAGACACTATTGCTGCCCTAATGAATTGGATCTCCATCAGACGGCTACTTCACTATTGCATTTGCCTCGTGGACATTGTCAGAGTCATTCTGCTAGTGTATATATATGATAATGGCACTGGCATTCGGCTATGGTCACCGCATGGAACTAATGTACCATTGATGGTCTACTGTAACCCTTGATGATGGGACGCAGAAACTGATTCGCCATTTCATACTACAGGCTCTCTGCCGACGTCTCTCCAACACACTACAGCTGCCCTCGGGAATTGCCTTGCCATTTGACTGGTGCTGCGATATGGCATACACTATGAGGACACTGTTGGAGTCTTTCTGCTAGTGTGCGTCTATGACACTTGCTTCTACATTCGGCTGTGGTTACTGCATGGGAATCTGCTGGGTGTCCAGTAGCAAGTAACTGATGCACCACTGCAAGTTTACTGTAACCCTACGACATTCATATTGACGATGGGGCACAGAAATGCTTCGCCATTCCATACTGTGGGGTGATGCCCATTCGTTGCTTACAGGGTGTCTAAATGATGGTTTGTCCTCAGAATGCTTTACGACAGTTCTAACTAATAACATTTGTAGCTTTATTTCTATAAAACAGATATGATAATACTTAAGTTTCGAATTACATCGGTATCGCAAGTAACATGCAAACAATAATAGTTATCGCTATAGTCGACGTCCAGACAAATAACTGATAACAATCACAACTAGTTTTTGTTGTAGCACGCTCTGCAAATATGTTCCACTAATGTCAGTACTGTGAGGCGATCTGAGCGGCCTTAGCCAACAGTAGCGGTGCTTATATTCACTTCTTCCAGGTGTCACTCTTGGCACAGCTCGGTAAAATTCAACGCGTCATTTTCGGACGTTTTCTCACCACCTTCTCTGGTTTGCATTCTGAATCTCCGTTCCTTTGCTTACGGTTATGAAAGAACACATTCTACTGGCTCAATGCCGTTGTCTCTAGAAGACATTAATGATGGGCCCAAGAAGTTCATCTCCACCAGACGACTGCTAACCTGTTGCATATTCCTCGAAGACATTGTTGGACTATTACATTAGTGTACATCTATGAAACCAGCGCTGGCATTTGGCTACTGACTCCGCATGCAGCCTCTCCTGGGTGTCCAGCAGTTTGTGACTGATGCACACCTGCCGACCCCACACACACTCTCATTGACGATGAGACACAAATATTCCTTAGCCTTTTCACACTAAGGTTCTCAGCTGATATCTCTCCAAGACAATAACGCTGCCCTCGGAATTATAACTCCACCATACAGGTGCTCCGCCATTTCATATGCCTCGAAGACATTTGGCTGAGGTAATCACATGGAACCTGTCCTGCATATCCAGTACCTGGTAATGGATGCACCGCTGCAGGTTTACTGAATCCCTTGCACCCTCACATTGATAACAGGACACAGAAGTTGCTTCACCATTTCGTATTACTGGCTCTCTGCCGACATCTCTTCAAGACACTTACACGGCCCCCAGGGATTGCATCTCCACAGTACGGGTCTGCGCTATTCCATATGAATCTAGGATATTATCGGAGTCATTTTGCTGGTGTATGTCTATGATAATGTCGCTCGCATTTGGCTACAATCACCGTATGGAACGTCTCCTGGAGGTCCAGTAGGTTGTAACCGGTGCACTGCTGCCAGTTTACTACAATCCTAGCACAAGCAGTTAGACCACGGGACATAGAAATTACTTCATAACTACATATTAGAGGCTCTCTACCGACATGTCTCCAAGACACTAATGCTGCCCTTGGGCATTGACTCACCATTAGACAGGTGCTGCAGTATTGCACATGACTCGAAAACATTGTCAAAGTCATTCTGTTAACGTATATCTATGACACTTGCGATGAACTGGGGCTACCATTACTGCATGGAACCTCTGTTGGGTGTCCAGTAGCTTGTAACTGATGCAGCGCTGCCTGTTAACTGTAACCCTTGCACCCTCACATTGACGATATGACACACAAATTGCTTTGCCATTGCATGCTACAAACTCTCTGCCAACGTCTCTCAAAGACACTAATGCTGCTATAAGGAACTGCATTTCCATCACAAGTATGATGCGCTATTGCATATGCCTGAAGACATTGTTACACTCTTTCTGCTAGTATGTATTAACGATAAAGGCGCTGGCATTCGGCTATGGAAATTACATATAATCTCTCCTGCTCGTCCAGTAGCTTGTAACTGATGCACTGCTGCTGGTTTTCTGTTACAGTACGATGGGACACAGAAATTGCTTCGCCATTGCAAATTACATCTCTCCAAGACACTAACGCTGCCCTCAGGAATGGCATATCACCAGACTGGTCCTGCGGTATTGCATACGCCTTTAGGACATTGACGGAGTCATTCTGCGAGTGTATATCTATGATAGCACATGGAACCTCTCCTGTGTGTCCAGTAGCTTGTAACCGATGAATTGCTGGTGTTCTGCTGTAGGTCTTGCTACCGCACATTCATCATGGGGGACAGAAATCCTTCGGCATTGCATACCATGGGCTCTCTGCTGACGTCTCCCATAAACACTAATCCTGCCCTTGAGAATTGCCTCGCCATTAGATGGGTGCCTCACTATTGCATATGCCTAGGGGACATTGTTGAGATCATTTTTTAGTGTATTTCTATGATACTGGCGCTGGCACAACGTTTGCCACATGGAACCTCTCCTGGGTGTCCAGGAGCTTGTGACTGTTCAGCCACTGCCTTTTACTGTAACCCTCACACCCTCTCATTGACGATGGGTCGCAGAAATTGCTTCGCTCATTGCGTACTACAGACTCTCTCTCGTCATCTCTCCAAGACATTAATGCTGCCCTCAATAACTGCATCTTCATCAGATAGATTCTGACCTATTACATATGCCTCAAGGACATTGTCCGAGTCATTCTGCTAATGTATATCTGTGATACCAGAGCTGGCATTGTGCTAAGGAACCACGTGGAATCTCTCCTGCGTGTCCAGTAGCTCGTACTCGATGCACTGTTGCAGGTTTACTGTAAGCCTCACATGGACGATGTAACACACAATTTGCTTCGGCATTGCATACTACATAATCTCTGCCAATGTGTCTCCAAGACACTAACACAATACTCAGGATTTGCATCTCTACCACGTGGGTACTGCGCCATTGCAGATGCCTCAATGACATTGTCGGAGTTATTTGCTAGTAAATATCTATGATATTGGCTTTGGGATTCGGCTACTGTTACTGTATGGAACCTCTCCTGGGTGTCCAGTAAGCTGTAACCAATAGTCTGCTGGTGGTTTACTGTAACCCACGCAGATTCACATTGACGATGGGACACAGAAATTTCTTTGCCATTGCATACTACAATCTCTTCGCTGACGTCTCTCCAAGACACTAACGCTGCGTTCATGAACTGCATTGCCATTAGATGGATGCTGCGCTATTGCATATGGCTTGAGGACTTTGCGGGAGTCACTCTGCTAGCGGGTGTCTATGATACTGGCGCTATCATTCAGCTACAGCCACAGTAAGTGATGCTCCTCTGCCAGTTTACTGTAACTCTCGCCCCCTCACATTGACAATGGGAAACTGAATTTATTCACCCTTGCATACTACAGACTCTCAGCTGACATCTCTCCAAGACACAAACGCGTCGTGGAAACTCTTGTAGTAGTCTAGCAGCCATGTCGTTGGGAGGGGGGAGGGGCGGGCCAATAACATAATAGCAGTGGGAGTGTCTTATTCAGTCGTCTGCAGAATGAGTATTATATTTCAATGGTGAAGCAATTACTGTGTTCCAGAACCAAGGTGGAAGTGTTACAGCAAGCAATCTGTTTTGTCTTGTGAAAAGACTGCTGGAGACCCAGAGGAATTTCCACAGTGAGACCCTAGTAGGATGCGAGCAGGAGTCTCAGAGAAACGATCTTGTCTAATGAATCCAACTGTGTCATAGAGACACTTGGCGTAGCCCAGCAGACATGTAAAAGAGAGGCGATTCCTGAAGGGTGCCATAACTGGGTGAGTTGATGGTCAATGAAGGATTCTGTGAAGATACTCATGAGGAAGATGGGGCCGAAGTCACTGCAAATGCGGCAGGCAGAATGGGTTTCAAGTGCAGATTGTGTTTTCAGTTTGGCCAACACCACTACCTCCTTGACCATGGGGCTAAGCTTCTTGATTATTGTGGTGAGGGTTGGAGGATGGAAAGGAGGTTGCGCCTGGCAGGGAGAGTAGGAGGTAAGGAAAAGTGTAAGTGTGGCATAGGTCCAATGGTGACACAAGAGACCTTTTTGAGGATTTCATTGTTGAGTGAGGGATTGGTTGATTTGATGTCCTTGCAAGTAATGAGAAATGGGGGCATTGGGGAAGAATTTGCAGATTTCTGAGGGGGTGGGCATCAAGGAGGTGGGAGAGGATGAAGGTGTGCATGGTGGGGGTTGGCATGTGCGGATAGGGTGGGGAGGAGAAGAAAGAGGGGAAGAAATCTAGTGTGCACTCCGTGTGCATTCCGGGAGGAGTCATTCCTGATGTGGAAAGGGTCGTTCCGGATGCCATGAAGAGCACTGGATGCAGCCAGCTGCAGCTGGTGGCACATGTCGGCACTAATGACCTGTGTCACTTTGAATCTGAGGAAATTCTCTCTGGATTCCAGCGGCTATCTGATTTGGTGAAGGCTGCCGGTCTTGCTTACGAGATGAAGGCAGAGCTCACCATCTGCAGCATCGTCGACAGAACCAACTGCGGACCTTTGGTGCAGAGCCGGGTGGAGGGTCTGAATCAGAGGCTCAGACGGTTTTGCGACCGTATTGGCTGCAGATTCCTTGACTTGCGCCATAGGGTGGTGGGGTTTCGGGTTCCGCTGAATAAGTCAGGAGTTCACTACACTCAGCTGGCGGCTACACGGGTAGCGGAGGCTGTGTGGCGTGGACTGGGCGGTTTTTTAGGTTAGAAGGCCTCGGGAAAGTACGGTGTGGGCTGCAATGTCAAAGGGTGCATGGCAAATACATGACGTGTTTGGATCAAGGAACAGTCGGAATTATAGTTGTAAATTGTTGTAGTTGCGCTGGAAAAGTCCCTGAGCTTCAAGCGCTAATAGAAAGCACAGAAGTTGATATCGTTATAGGTACAGAAAGCTGGCTAAAGCCTGAAATAAGTTCTGCAGAAATTTTTACGAAGTCTCAGACGGTGTTCAGGAAAGATAGATTAGGCAGAATTGGTGGTGGAGTGTTTGTGTCTGTCAGTAGTGGTTTATCTTGTAGTGAAGTCGAAGTAGATACTCTGTGCGAATTGGTTGGGTGTAGATTATACTTAACAGCCGAATTAAGTTAGTAATTGGCTCCTTCTACCGACCCCCACACTCCGATGATACAGTTGCGGAACAGTTCAGAGAAAGTTTGAGTCTCGTAACAAATAAATACCCCACTCATACGGTTATAGTTGGTGGGGACTTCAACCTACCCTCGGTATGTTGGCAAAAATACTTGTTCAAAACCGGTGGTAGGCAGAAAACATCTTCCGAGATTGTCCTAAATGCTTTCTCCAAAAATTATTTCGAGCAGTTAGTCCACGAACCCACACGAATTGTAAATGGTTGCGAAAACACACTTGACCTCTTGGCCACAAACAATCCAGAGCTGATAGAGAGCATCATGACTGATACAGGGATTAGTGATCACAAGGTCGTTGTAGCTAGGTTCAATACACTTTCTTCCAAATCCATCAGAAACAAACGCAAAATAATTTTATTTAAAAAAGCGGATAAAGTGTCACTAGAAGCCTTCCTAAAAGACAATTTCCAATCCTTCCAAACTGACTATGCAAATTTAGACGAGATGTGGCTCAAATTCAAAGATATAGTAGCAACAGCAATTGAGAGATTCATACCTCATAAATTGGTAAGAGATGGAACGGATCCCCCGTGGTACACAAAAAAGGTCCGAACGCTGTTGCAGAAGCAACGGAAAAAGCATGCGAAGTTCAGAAGAACGCGAAATCCCGAAGATGGGCTAAAATTTACAGACGCGCGAAATTTGGCACGTACTTCGATGCGAGATGCCTTTAATAGGTTCCACAACGAAACATTGTCTCGAAATTTGGTAGAAAATCCGAAGAAATTCTGGTCGTATGTAAAGTACACAAGCGGCAAGACGCAGTCAATACCTTCGCTGTGCAGTGCCAATGGTACTGTTATCAACGACTGTGCCGCTAAATCGGAGTTATTGGATGCAGTTATCCGTAATTCCTTCACCAGGGAAGACGAATGGAATATTCCACAATTTGAAACACGAACATCTGCTAGCATGAGTTTCTTAGAAGTAGATACCTTAGGGGTTGCGAAGCAACTCAAATCGCTTGATACGGGCAAGTCTTCAGGTCCAGATTGTAAACCGATTAGGTTCCTTTCAGATTACGCTGATACTATAGCTCCCAACTTAGCACTCATATACAACCGCTCGCTCACCGATAGATCTGTACCTACAGATTGGAAAATTGCGCAGGTCGCACCAGTGTTCAAGAAGTGTAGTAGGAGTAATCCATTTAACTACAGACCTATATCATTGACGTATACTGTATTCAAACATTATGAATCACCTCGAAGGGAACGATCTATTGACACGTAATCAGCATGGCTTCAGAAAACATCGCTCTTGTGCAACGCAGCTAGCTCTTTATTCGCACGAGGTAATGGCCGCTATCGACAGGGGATCTCAAGTTGATTCCGTATTTCTAGATTTCCGGAAAGCTTTTGACACCGTTCCTCACAAGCGACTTCTAATCAAGCTGCGGAGCTATGGGGTATCGTCTCAGTTGTGCGAGTGGATTCGTGATTTCCTGTCAGGAAGGTCGCAGCTCGTAGTAATAGACGGCAAATCATCGAGTAAAACTGAAGTGATATCAGGTGTTCCCCAGGGAAGCGTCCTGAGACCTCTACTGTTCCTGATCTATATAAATGACCTGGGTGACAATCTGAGCAGTTCTCTTAGACTGTTCGCAGATGATGCTGTAATTTACCGTCTAGTAAGGTCATCCGAAGACCAGTATCAGCTGCAAAGCGATTTAGAAAAGATTGCTGTATGGTGTGTCAGGTGGCAGTTGACGCTAAATAACGAAAAGTGTGAGATGATCCACATGAGTTCCAAAAGAAATCCGTTGGAATTCGATTACTCGATAAATAGTACAATTCTCAAGGCTGTCAATTCAACTAAGTACCTGGGTGTTAAAATTACGAACAACTTCAGTTGGAAGGACCACATAGATAGTATTGTCGGGAAGGTGAGCCAAAGATTGCGTTTCATTGGCAGGATACTTAGCAGATGCAACAAGTCTACTAAAGAGACAGCTTACACTACACTCGTTCGTCCTCTGTTAGAATATTGCTGCGCGGTGTGGGATCCTTACCAGGTGGGATTGACGGAGGACATCGAAAGGGTGCAAAAAAGGGCAGCTCGTTTTGTATTATCGCGTTATAGGGGAGAGAGTGTGGCAGATATGATACACGAGTTGGGATGGAAGTCATTACAGCATAGACGTTTTTCGTCGCGGCGAGACCTTTTTACGAAATTTCAGTCACCAACTTTCTCTTCCGAATGCGAAAATGTTTTGTTGAGCCCAACCTATATAGGTAGGAATGATCATCAAAATAAAATAAGAGAAATCAGAGCTCGAACAGAAAGGTTTAGGTGTTCGTTTTTCCCCCTCGCTGTTCGGGAGTGGAATAGTAGAGAGATAGTATGATTGCGGTTCGATGAATCCTCTGCCAAGCACTTAAATGTGAATTGCAGAGTAGTCATGTAGATGTAGATGTAGTTCCAAAAGAAATCCGTTGGAATTCGATTACTCGATAAATAGTACAATTCTCAAGGCTGTCAATTGAACTAAGTACCTGGGTGTTAAAATTACGAACAACTTCAGTTAGAAGGACCACATAGATAATATTGTGGAGAAGGCGAGTCAAAGGTTGCGTTTCATTGGCAGGACACTTAGAAGATGCAACAAGTCCACTAAAGAGGCAGCTTACACTACACTCGTTCGTCCTCTGTTAGAATACTGCTGCGCGGTGTGGGATCCTTACCAGGTGGGATTGACGGAGGACATCGAAAGGGTGCAAAAAAGGGTAGCTCGTTTTGTATTATTACGTAATAGGGGAGAGAGTGTGGCAGATATTATACACGAGTTGGGATGGAAGTCATTGCAGCAAAGACGTTTTTCGTCGCGGCGAGAACTTTTTACGAAATTTCAGTCACCAACTTTCTCTTCCGAATGCGAAAACATTTTGTTGAGCCCAACCTACATAGGTAGGAATGATCATCAAAATAAAATAAGAGAAATCAGAGTTCGAACAGAAAGGTTTAGGTGTTCGTTTTTCCCGCGTGCTGTTCGGGAGTGTAATAGTAGAGAGATAGTATGATTGTGGTTCGATGAACCCTCTGCCAAGCACTTAAATGTGAATTGCAGAGTAGTCATGTAGATGTAGTCATGTAGATGTAGATGAGGGATCAGAAGGGGTGGGGGTGGGTGGTTGTTTTTTGGTGGAGGAGTAGGAGCAGTGTCAACACAAGGTCGTTTAGGGGTTTTCTGCTGAGTGCGACCTGAGAAGAAGGATGGGCTGGAGATGATAGGAGGCAGGCCTTTCTGGAGGTGCAGAGATGTACACATGTGGTGGTGTCAGTGTATTGTCTGGAGTGGCTACTGTGGCCCAGAGGACTAGAACCCAGGCAGATGAAGGGTGTGCTGGGGTTGGAGGGCAACTGGGGAGAGGGAAACTCTTGAGGGTGAGAGTGAGTGGGAGTGGACTGATATATGTGGGGATACAATATGGTGGAGGAGATCGGAGACGAAACATTAATGAGGTGCAGCTGGACAAAAGGATGGGGCTGGAGGAGGAACTCCAGGAAATGATGGTGGGGGCATGGGAAAGGAAGGTTTGGATAACAGTGGTGGTTGGGGTGTTCATGTTTAAATGGACAAGTGCCTACTGACGACAGGTGGCTCCAAGGAAGGAAACGAAAATGATGAGGGGGGGGTTGATGAAGACGAAGGCGAAGCAACAGCATAGGAACAGTGATGGCGACAGCGATGGCGACACTACAGAGGCAGCGGCAAGCAGCCGGCAACGACCCAGGAGGACAGCAGTGGCGGCAGGCAGACTACAGCCACAGAGAGCTTGCAGCTGGCGAATAGATACTGAGAGTAACCTAATCGACAAATTCTTCCGTAAGGAAGGAGGGATTCCAACCCCCTGGATGCTACACTGCAACTGTAACAGCCTATCCTATGTACAGATCCTGTAGCAGCATCATAGGAGAATGAAATACGTTTATACCCATTTATGAGTTGCAACACGCATCCTAATCAACAGAAATGTGGCAACTATATGGTCTGATATTTTTTACAAATGTTGTGGTTGTTGCGGTCTTCAGTTTAAAGACTATTTTGATACAGCTCTCCATGCTACTCTATCCTGTGCAAGCCTTTGAATAACTACTGGAACCTACGTCCTTCTGTATTTCCTTAATGTACTCATCTCTTGGTGATCCTCTACGATTTTTACTCTCCACACTTCCCTCCAATGCTAAATTTGTGATCCCTTGATGCATCACAATGTGTCCCACCAACCGATCCAGTCTTCTAGTCAAGTTGTGCCACAAATTCCTCTTCTCCCCAATTCAGTTCAGTGCTTCCACATTATTTATGTGATCTACCCATCTAATCTTCAGCATTCTTATGTAGCACCACATTTCGAAAGCTTCTACTCTCTTCTTGTCTAAAAATTTATCATCCATGTTTCACATCGATACATGGCTACACTCCATACAGATACTTTCAGGAAAGACTTCCTGACACTTAAATCTACACCCGATGCTAACAAATCTGTCTTCTTCAGAAATGCTTGCCTTGCCATAGCTAGCCTACATATTATATCCTCTCTACTTCGACCATCATCAGTCATTTTGCTCCCCAAATAGTAAAACTCATCTACCACTTTAAGTGTCTCATTTCCTAATCTAATTCCCTCAGCATCACCTGATATAATTCAACAACATTCCTCGTTTTGGTTTTGTTGATGTTCATCTTATATCCTCCTTTCAAGATACTGCCCATTTCATTAAGATACTCTTCCAGGTCATTTTGCTGCCTCAGACAGAATTAAAATGTCGTCGGCAAACCTCAAAGTCTTAATCCCTAATCCAAATTTTTCTTTTGTTTCTTTTGCTGCTTGCACAGTATACAGATTGAATAACATCAGCGATAGGCTACAACCCTCTCTCACTCCCTTCTCAGTCACTGATTCCATTCCATACCTCTCGACTTTTACAACTGCCGCCTGGTTTCTATACAAATTCGCCCCCCATGTTTTACATCTGCCACCTTCAGAATTTGAAAGATAGTATTCCAGTCACCACTGTCAAAAGTTTGTTCTAAGTCTACAAATGCTAGAAACGTAGGTTTGCCTTTCCTTAACCTATCTTGGAAGACGAGTCATAGGGTCAATATTGCCTCTAGTGTTCCAACACTTGTCTGCAACTCGTGGTCATGTGGTAGCGTTCTCGCTTCCCGCGCCCCGATTCCCGGGTTCGATTTCCGGTGGGGTCAGGGATTTTCTCTGCCTCGTGATGATTGAGTGTTGTGTGATGTCCATAGGTTAGTTAGGTTTAAGTAGTTCTAAATTCTAGGGGACTGATGACCATAGATGTTAAGTCCCATAGTGCTCAGAGACATTTGAACCATTTTTTCCCCAACACTTCCACGGAATCCAAATTGATCCTCCCCGAGGTCGGCTTCTACCAGTTTTTCCATTCGTTTGTAAAGAATACATGTTAGTTTTTTGCGCCCATAACTTATTAAACTGATAGTTCGGTAATTTTCACACCTGTCAAGACATGCTTTATTTGAGATTGGAATTGTTATATTCTTCTTGAAGTCAGAGGGTATTTCTCCTGCCTCATTCATCTTGCTCATCAGATGGAAGAGACATATCACAGCTGGCTCTCCCAAGGCTATCAGTAGTCCTAAAGGAATACTGTCTTCTTCTGGGGCCTTGTTTCAATTTAAGTCTTTCAGTGCTCTCTCAAAATTACCACGCAATATCAAATGTTCCATTTCATCTTCAAGTACGTCCTCTTCCATTTCCATAATATTGCCCTCAAGTACATCGCCCTTTATAGACCCTCTATATACTCCTTCCACCTTTCTGCCTTCCCTTTTTTGCTCAGGACTTGTTTTCCATTTGAATTCTTGGTATTCATACAGGTGGATCTCTTTTCTCCAAAGGTCTCTTTAATTTTCCTGTAAATAGTGCGTATTTTAGCCATAGTGATCTACATCTACATATACATCTATGATATACACTATGTGATCAAAAGTGTCTGTACACCTGGCTGAATATGACTTACAGGTTCGTGGCGCCCTCCATCGCTAATGTTGGAAAGCAATATTGTGTTGGCCCACCCTTACCCTCGAAGACAGCTTCGACTCCCGCAGGAATACATTCAGTCAGGTGGTGGAAGGTTTCTTGGGAAATGGCAATCCCCAATCTTCACAGGGTGCTACACTGAGGAGAGGTATCGATGTCGGTCGCTGAGGCCTGGCACGAAGTCGGCGTTCCAAAACATCCCAAAAGTGTCCCATAGGATTAAGGTCAGGACTCTGTGCAGGCCAGTCCATTACAGGGTGTTATTGTTGTCTAACCACTCCACCACAGGCCTTGCATTATCAACAGGTGCTCGATCGTGTTGAAGGATCCAAACGCCATCCCCAAATTGCTCTTCAACTGTGAGAAGCAAGAAGGTGCTTAAAACATATGCGTAAGACTGTGCTGTGACAGTGCCACGCAAAACAATAAGGGGTGCAAGCGCCCTTCATGAAAATCACGACCACAACATAACACCATCGCCTTTTTTTATTTTATTGTTTGGACAACACACGCCTGTAGATGACGTCCACCGTGCATTCACCATACTCACACCCTGCCATCGGATCGCCACATTGTGTATCGTGATTCGTCACTCCAAACAAAGTTTTTCCACTCTTCAATCGGCCAATGTTTACGCTCGTTACACCAAGTGAAGCGTCGTTAGGCATTTACCGCGTGATATGTGGCTTATGAGCAGCCACTCGAGCATGAAATCCAAGACTTCTCACGTCCCACCTAACTGTCTAGTACTTGAAATGGATATTGACGCAGCTTGGAATTCCTTTGTGATAGCCTGGATAGACGTCTGCCTATTACACATTACGACCCTCTTTAACTGTCGGTGGCGTATGTCAGCCAACAGATGAGGTTGGCCTGTATGCTTTTCTGCTGTGCCTGTCTCTTCACGTTTTCACTTCATTATCACGCCGGAAACAGTGGACCTATGGATGATTAGGAGTGTTGAAATCTCGCGGACAGACTATGTCACAAGTGACACCCAATCATACGACCACGTTCGAAATCCGTGAGTTTTGCGGAGCGCCCCATTCTGCTGTCTCACGATGTGTAATGACTACTGAGGTCGCTGATATGGAGAACATGGCAGTAGGTGGCAGCACAATGCACCTAAAATGAAAAACGTACGTTTTGGGGGGGGGGGGGGGTGTCCAGACCCTATTGATCGCATAGTGTATGCCTCTATGTCCTTACATTTGTCCTCTAGGCATCCTTGCCTAGTCATTTTGCACTTCCTGTTAAGACGTTTGTATTCCTTTTCGCAGGCATCATTTACTACATTTTTATATTTTCTTCTTTCATCAATTAAACTTAATATCTCTTCTACTAGCCCTCATCTTTTTACCGACTTGATTCTCTGCTGCCTTTGCTATTTCATCTCTCAAAGCTACCCATTCTTATTCTACTGTATTTCTTTCCCCTGTTCTCGTCAACGCTTCTGTTATTTTCTCTTTGGAACTCTCTACAACCTCTGGTATTTTCCGTTTATCGAGGTCCCATCTCCTTAAATCCCTACCTTTTTGTGGTTACTTCAGCTTTAATATACAGTTCATAACCAATAAATTGTGGTCAGGGTCCACAACTTCTCCTGGAAATGTCTTACAGTTTAAAACTCGGTTCCTAAATCTCTGTCTTACTATTACATAATCTATCTGAAGGCTTCCAGTGTGTCTAAGCCTCTTCGTTGTATACAACTTTCTATCGTGATTCTTAAACCAAGTGTTAGCTATGATTAAGTTGTGATTTGTGCAAAACTCTACCAAGCGACTTCCTCTTTCATTCCTTTCCCCCGGTACATAGTCACCTACTACTTTTCCTTCGTACAATTTAATTCCAGTCCCCCATAACTATTAAATTTTGGGCTCCATCCTTTTATCACACCATACATTTCGACAATCTCTTCGTCATCAGCGGAGCAAGTTGGCATATAAACGTGTAATATTGTGGTAGGTGTGGGCTTCGCGTCTACCTTGGCTACAATAATGCGTTCACTATGCTGTTCGCAATAGCTTGTTTGCATTCCAATTTTTTACAAGTCATTATTAAACCTACTCCTGTATTAGTTGAGTTTGAATTTATGAACCTGTTTTCACCTGACGAGAAGTCTTGTTCTTTCTGCTAGCAAACTTCACTAATTCCCACTATACATAACTTTAAACTATCCATTTCCCTTTTTAAATTTTCTAACCTACCTGCCCGATTAAGGGATCTGACAATGCCCCGTTCCGATCCGTAGAACGCCAGTTTTGTTTCCCCTGATAACGAATGCAGTGCACATTATCACACCTGCACGCGGTATCTCAAGACGAAACTGAAAACTGGCCCGTCGCCTCCAGTCTAGCCCAGCGCCACCTACCAGGTGTATTGTGTACCTGACGTGGCGGCCAGCCGGGGAACCATGGCTGGAAGTGGCTGAGGCTGGGTACTTCCCTGCTTCCACTCCCACCGCCAGCTGCGTTACAATGCGGCGCCAGTCCGTCCAACTGCAGCCACATCCCTGACACAGACTCCTCACTTTAAAAAGTCCCAAACGGGAATGTTCTTCTGTCAAAATACCTCAAATTTCTCTCGTGAATACCTCCTATTTATACGAGTTATTTTCGAAGACTGAAAAAGTCGGACCACAGAAGCGTTTCCATATCGCTAAACTATCGTTACTTCTTGAGAAGATGTTGTGCATCACTGTGGCGTAGGCTTCATTTCTTCTAAGTATTCCCTCTTCAGGCAGAACAATATCTGTTGCTATCTGTTACGTCCTGCATCACTGGGCTAGAATATTAAACTCAATTTTGTCTAGTCAAGTTGTGCCACAAAATTCTCTTCTCCCCAATCCTATTCAACACTTCCTCATTAGTTATGTGATCTACCCATCAAATCGTCAGCATTCTTCTGTAGCACCACATTTCGAAAGATTCTATTCTCTTCTTGTCCAAAATATTTATCGACCATGTTTCACTTCCATACATGGCTACACTCCATACAAATAATTTCAGAAACGACTTCCTGACACTCAAATCTATACAAAATGCTAAGAAATTTCTCTTCTTCAGAAAAGCTTCCCTTGCCATTGCCAGTCTACATTTTATACCCTCTCTACTTCGACCATCATCAGTTATTTTGCTCCCCAAATAGCAAAACTCCTTTACCACGTTAAGTGTCTCATTTCCTAAATTAATTCCCTTAGCATCACCCGACTTAATTCGACATCCATTCCGTTCAACTGCTCTTCCAAGTCCTTTGCTGTCTCTGACAGAATTATAATGTCATCGGCGAACCTCAAAGTTTTTATTTCTTCACCATGTACTTTAATACCTACTCCGAATTTTTCTTTTGTTTCATTTATTACTTGCTCAATATACAGATTGAATAAAATCGGGGAGAGGCTACAACCCTGTCTCACTCCCTTCCCAACCGCTGTCTCCATTTGATGTCCCTCGAATCTTATAACTGCCATCTGGTTTCTGTATGAATTGTAAATAGCTTCTCGCTCCCTGTATTTTACCCCTGCCACCTTCAGAATTTGAAAGAGAGTATTCCAGTCAACATTGTCAAAAGCTTTGTCTAATTCTACAAATGCTAGAAACGTAGGTTTGCCTTTCCTTAATCATTCTTCTAAGATAAGTTGTAGGGTCAGTATTGCCTCACGTGTTCCAACGTTTCTATGGAATACAAACTGATCTTCCCCGAGGCTTCTAGTTTTTCCATTCGTCTGTAAAGAATCAGAGTTAGTATTATGCAGCCGTGACTTATTAAACTGATAGTTCGGTAATTTTCTCATCTGTCAACACTTACTTTCTTTTCTTCTTGATGTCTGAGGGCATTTCGTCTGTCTCATACATCTAGCTCACAGGATGGTAGAGTTTTGTCAGGACTGGCTCTCTCAAGGCTGTAAGTAGTTCTAATGGAATGTTGTCTACTCCTGGGGCTTTGTTTTGATTCAGGTCTTTCAGTGCTCTGTCAAACTCTTCACGCAGTATCGTATCTCCCATTTCATCTTCATCTACATCCTCTTCCATTTCCAAAATATTGTCCTCAAGTAGATCACCCTTGTATAGACCCTCTGTATACTCCTTCCTCCTCTCTGCTTTCCCTTCTTTGCTTAGAACTGGGTTTCCATCTGAGCTCTTGGTATTCATATAAGTGGTTCTCTTTTCTCCATAGGTATCTTTAATTTTTCTGTAGGCAGTATCTATCTGACCCCTAGTGAGATAAGCCTCTACATCCTTACATTTGTCCTCTAGCCATCCCTGCTTAGCCATTTTGCACTTCCTGTCGATCTCATTTTTGAGACGTATGTGTTCCTTTTTGCCTGCCTTATTTACTGCATTTTTATATTTTCTCCTTTCATCAATTAAATTCAACATTTCTTCTGCTACAGAAGGATTTCTAGTAGCCCCCGTCTTTTTACCTACTACTAGTCACTTTATAAATTCAACAATATAGTTGATTTTATTAAGATGATCATCTCGCCCTGTGTAGGTTCCATTAAAAAATTTCATAACAATGATAAAACGCTTGATCAACGCTCCAACTCTCGAATCATATGCTTGGTATTCTCAGTCTTGCATGCACACGCCATGCGACACGTCGTCCATATCAAATTGAAAGGCTAATTAATTAATTTGATCATGAGAATTCCTTTTTCCTGCAATCAAATTACACTCGCCAGGTACCTATTACAGAGTCTTGCTTGATATCTCTGGAGGCTTCCCACAGGCTAGGTAAACACTTCCTCTGATACCAGTACGGCTGGTAACGGCTGTAATAGATGATGACATCCATTGCTATGTGGATTCTGTCCCTCGGTTTTCTTGACATGCTGGTGCAAGCAAGTCACTTAGCATTCTGGTATTCTGTTCCGAAAGTAATTCTGCTGAGATCTGTCGGTCTATGGAGGGCAGTACGATGTTTCACTCTCTTCTCCATCCCTAGATTGCTTACGAACAGCTGTCACCAGGACGCGAACCTCCTCCTGAGCGTCAAGGCTGTACGCTCGCCGTGCCGGATAGCTGTTAATGATTCCAGATCCTCAAACGTTGTCCTGTCCTTCCCGGAAGAACTCGGTGCATAAATGTCGATGGGGTAAATACTGGGACGTTGAAAAATATGCTTCCCCTCATCCCTCCAGTAAACCGAAACATTCTGAGATTTGTTTTGCAATATACCGGGAAGGCTGACACATGAGCAACAAAAAAGTACCTGTCTACTGGCCGCCACATCCCAGACGTGTAAGAGTCTGCAGATCTGTGTTTCCCTCACAGTACAGTTCTACAGAAGTGTTCCTATTGCCTCCCGCCAAATTAGTGGGGGGGTGATCCGAGAACTCTAATCGGAATCCCTGGAGGGAACTCTATTGAGAACTGACATTTGAAGCTGACCGCAGAAGGATTCTACTGCCACCAACGTACATTTCGCATAAGGCCCACGAAGATAAGATCCGTGAAGTTAGCGCTCACTGGGAAACATGTAGGCATTCTTTTTCCCTCGCGTTATTCACATTTGGAATAGGAAAGGGAATGAAAAGCAGTGGTACAGCATGCACCACGTGATCGCTTGCCAAGGAACCATATGGATTAAAATCTAGTCTACCTTTTAAGATGTCACGCAATCCAGTTATACGCTCACACAACTAACGGAAGAATGTTAGCTCTTATTTATCGAGGAAACAAAAGACAGAACTACTGAGGTTCATTGTCACTCTGTAGAAACCACCGTTTAGCCCCTAATCCTCTCATTGCAGTCAGTTCTCGAGACGTATGTAAGAGGTTGTGATATTTTTGCCAAATGTACTTAGCAGAAACGGACACTGAAAGATGGTATTTGACCTACCCTTCCTACAACTCTGTCACCTATTTAATTTGCAGGTGACTAGAAGTAGGAGGCCGCTACATTCCAGAAGTCTCGAGAAGGAACAGAGCCACCTGAGTCTGTAACTACTGTTCAGTGAAGACTGTTCCACATCAATCTTACTCATGACACCAATCAGAGTGTAGAAGATCTCTTTAGATAAGCGCATGTAGAGGAGGTTAGCACCCGTTATTGGTACACAGTAGACCTGAGACTGCTGTGACAATACAACAGGCGGATTATGCATGTGGAGCTCCACATGGATGGAGTTTGAAGCATTTTACGTAACTCAACTGCCTTGTAAATTCTTAAGTGTTGTTCTTGTATCTGTAATCAGTACCAAAAACTTACTGGGAGAAATTATTGTAGAACATAAACACTTACCCTTCTAAGGATACATAGTTCTGCACTTAAACACGTTATAATGTTAAAACTAAGCGGTTTCCAAGATATTAGTCATGAGGACTGCAATGCTCTTAATGCCGTAATGCAGAACATATATGTACAACATCCTGCAAGTTATCCATCCCACTCATTATGGTGACAAACGTTAAGATGATAAAACTATTTCCCTCTAAAAAACAGACTCTTTGCGATAAAAATACAGGTGAATATCAGTTTTCTGAAGGTGATGGTTGGTTGGTTGGTTTGTCGGATCAAAGGGACCGGACTGCGACGGTCATCAGTCCCTCCCCCCCCCCTCCCAAAAAAAACGAACTAAAACCACCCAAAGAGGTGGAAGAACGGACAACAGCAAAGACGGCAGACAACGCAGGACAAGAAATACTCAGACAGAGATGAGACGAAACAAAATCACACAGAGTGTGATGGTGGTTGGCCGACCATAGAGATAAAAAGGAAAAGCCAGCCACCGAGAACACATTAAAAACTCAGCTTAAAATCGTAGGCCAAAGGTCAGAATGAAAACAATAAAAGAAAACAGACTCAGATTAAATGATAAAAATACCCTGTCCAAATAAAATGTAAAACTAAGCCAGCCATAGCAGGGTCATCAGTTAAAAGGGCAGGGAGCGTATCAGGCAGCACAAAGGTCTGCCTGAGCACAGCTAAAACGGACAAGTTAATAAAATCTGCACCACCATCAAAACCGCCCCGCAGCGACAGAGAGGCGGGTCCTCACGACACTATAAATAACTGTGTGTCAGTTGGATGTGGCCAATACAGAGCCGACAAAGAACAACTGAATCTGCGATTTGCTCGCATGGATGGTTGGTGGGTTTGTGGGATTAAAGGGACCAGACTACTATGGTCATCGGTCCCTTTTTCCAAAAAAACTAAAACCACCCAAAGAGAATAAAAAACGAACAACAGGAAAGACAGCAGAAGAAACAGGACAAGAAATACTCTGACAGAGACCAGACAAAACAAATTAAAACACACAGTGTGATGGTGGTTGGCCGACCACAGAGAAAAAAAAGAGGAAAAGCCAACCACCAAGAACACATAAAAACTCAGATTAAAGGATAAAAACCCCCTGCCCGAATAAAACGTAAAACCAAGTACAACATGGCAGAGTCTTCTAATAAAAGAGCAGAGAGGGTGTCACGCAGCGCAAACGTCAGTCTGAGCACAGATAAAAGTGGACAGTCCAACAAAATGTAGACCACGCCAAGCCGCAGCGGCATAGAGGGGGTTCCACTCGGCGCAATAAGTGGCCATGGGTCATCCGTGTGTGCCCAATGCACAGTCAGCAGAAGACGACAGACTCCTTACGAGAGACTCGCAAGGAGGAGTGCCACACAGTCCTCATGTCCTTGACGGCACAGAGTTTGTTAGGGGTGGCCAGACCGCGCCATTCAGCATCCCAAAGCGAGATAACTTTGTGGCGTAAGACTGCCGTCAAATCAGTCTCCAGGAGGCCAATGTCTGGAGTGGGTTCACTGGTGGCCTCTTTCGCCAGGCGGTCACCATTCTTATTGCCAGGTATCCCAACATGGCCAGGGGTCCAAACAAAGACCACAGAGCGGCCGCAGTGGGCCAGAGTATGTAGAGACTCATGGACAGCCATCACAAGACGAGAACAAGGGAAACACTGGTCGAGAGCTCGTAAACCGCTCAGGGAATCGCTACAGATCATGAACGAGTCACCTGAGCAGGAGCGAATATACTCTAGGGTATGAAAGATGGTGACCAGCTCAGCCGTGTAAACGCTGAGCCCCTAGAGTTAGTGCATAACCGACACGACCAGCAACCATAGAGCCGTCAGTGTAAACAATTCCAGAGCCCTGATACGTGGCCAGGATGGAATAAAAGCGGCGGCGGAAGGCCTCTGGAGGGACTCAATCCTTCGGCCCCTGTGTCAAGTCGAGTCGAAGGCAAGGGCGAGGAACACACCATGGAGGTGTACGGAAAGTGGCTGGAAAAGGAGGTGGAACAGTGAAAACCCTAAGCCCAGAGAGAAGCTCTCTGATGCAGACCGCGATCGGACAACCTGACCGAAGCCGGCGTTCTGGCAGATGGACGACCGATTGCGGGAACAGGAGACGATTATTTGGATGCCCGGGCAAGCTAAAAGCATGGGCAGCATAAGCGGCCAGTGAACTTTGGCGCCTTAACTGCAATGGAGGGACACCTGCCTCCGCAAGTATGCTGTCCACTGGGCTGGTGCAGAAAGCAACAGTGGCAAGGCATATTCCACTGTGTAGGATTGGGTCCAGTAGCCGCAGCGCAGATGGGGATGCTGAGCCATAAGCCAGGCTCCCATAATCCAGACGAGACTGTATTAATGCCTGGTAGAGCCATAGGAGAGTAGATCGGTCGGCGCCCCACCTGGTGTGGCTCAGGCATCGCAGAGCATTTACATGTCGCCAACGCATCTGTTTAAGCTGCCGAATATGTGGCAGCCAAGTCAACCAGGCATCAAAAACTATGCCCAAAAACCTGTGTGTCTCAGCAACAGCAAGAAGTTCGCCATCAAGATAAAGCCGCGGCTCTGGGTGGACAGTGTGTCGCTAGCAGAAATGCATAACGCAGGTCTTGGCTGCCGAAAACTGAAAACGATGCGCTACAGCCCAAGACTGCGCCTTGCGGATTGCGCCCTGTAGCTGACGTTCAGCAGCTGCAATGCCAATAAAGCTGTAGTAAAGGGAGAAGTCGTCAGCATACAAGGACGCTGAGACAGACGTTTCCATCGCCGCAGCGAGCCCGTTAATGGCTATTAAAAACAGACAGACACTTAAAACAGAACCCTGTGGCACACCATTCTCCTGGACTTGGGAGGAACTATATGAGGCCACGACTTGAACATGAAAGGTTCGATGCGACAGAAAATTTCGGATAAAAGTCGACAGTGGATCCCGAAGACCCCATCCATGAAGCGTAGAAAGGATGTGATGACGCCAAGTCGTATCGTACACCTTCCGCATGTCGAAAAAGACAGCGACCAGATGCTGACGATGGGCAAAGACAGTATGGATGGCCAACTCCCTACTCACCAGATTGTCGGTGGCAGAGCGGCCTTTACAGAAACCACCCTGACACGGAGCCAGAAGGCCCCGAGACTCCAGTACTCAATTCAAGCGCTGGCTTACCATCCATTCAAGGAACTTGCAAAGAACTTTGGAAAGGCTAATGGGACGGTAGCTGTCCAACTCCAGAGGGTTCTTTCCAGGTTTCAAAACGGGGATAACAATACTTACCCGCCATTGCAACGGAAACTCCCCTCGACCCAAATACGGTTGTAAAGGTCGAGGAGGCGTGCCTGGCGGTCCACTGAAAGGTGTTTCAGCATGTGACAGTGGATGCTATCTGGCCCAGGAGCGGTATCAGGGCAAGCGGCGAGGGCACTGCGAAATTCCCACTCACTGAATGGAACATTATACGATTCTGAATGGTGGGTGCCAAAAGAAAGACTCCGACATTCTAGCCGCTCTTTAATGGAGCAGAAGGCCAAGGGATAATTGGCAGAAGCAGAATTCAGAGCAAAATGCTCTGCCAAGCAGTTTGCAATGACGTCGGAGTCAGTACAAACTGATCCATTCAGTGAGAGCGCAGGGATGCTGACAGGGCTCTGATAGCCATAGAGGCGTCGAATCTTGGCCCAGCTCTCCTGCTTGCTTTGGTGGATAAGGCGGCGGGCCCGCGCACGCAGCTGTTTGAAGGTGATGAGGTGTTCAATGCAGGGATGTCGCTTGTGACGCTGTGGCGCCCACCGGCGATCTTTAATCGCCTCAGCGATCTCAGGGGACCACCAAGGCACAGTCCGCCGCCGAGGGGACCCAGAAAAACTGGGAATTGAAGAGTCGGCGGCAGCAACGATGATGGTGGTGACTGAGTGAGCCACCTCATCAATGTCGTCACTAGAAAGAGCCACCGTCACTTTTTCACCACAGCAACAATGAGGGGGGTCCTCTCGACGCAGCAGATAACCATGCGTCAGCCAAGAGTGACCAAAACAACAGAATCCCTGCGAGAGGCCCACTTGGAGGAACCCCACACAGTCGTGGTCTCCTTAACTTGCTGCAGCTTATTAGGTGCAGACAGAGCGCGCCATTCGTTTCCCCACATCCCAAAGACCCGACAGCGCAAAACCTTTCAGAGATCAGTTGTTGGTAGGCCGATCTCCAGCGTCTGTTTGCGGGTACCCTCTTTGGCTAACTTGTCAGCGAGTTCGTTTCCCGCTATCCCAACGTGTCCCAGGGTCCATATGAACACCACCGAACAACCACGCTGTTCAAGAGCGTGAATGGACCCCTGGATGGCAGCAACCATGGGATGGCGTGGCTAGCACTGGTCAAGAGAATACAGACTACTGAGCGAGTCACTGCAAATGCCGAAGGACTCTCCAGTGCTGGTACGAATACGCTCAAGGGCACGAAAAATGGCTCTCAGTTCTGTGGTGTAACACTGCAGCCTTCCGACAAGGAGCGCTGGTCGACATAGTCTGCATGAGCATAAGTGTACCCCACACAGCCATCAACCATCGAGCCATGAGTATAAATAACCTACGAGTCATGGTATGCGCCGAGGAGAGCAGGAAATTGGAAGCGCAAGACTGCTGGAGAAACTGAATCTTCTGGCCATCGGGAAAATTCCAGCCGAAGCTGCGGCCGACGAATACACCAAGGTGGTGTATGTGGGTGGACCTGAAAAGCAGATGGAGGAGGCAAAGACTCGAGTGCACTAAGGAGTGACCGAACACGGATGCCAATGGTATGGCCAGACCGCGGCCGCCAGTGTGGGATTTGCACTGCCGCATTATCAAAAAGGAGACAGTAGTTAAGGTGATGGGGCGAACAATGGACGTGGGCAGCATAGTTGGCTAACAGTTGTTGACGCCGAATGTGAAACGGAGGAACACCAGCCTCAGCAAGGAGGCTATTAACAGGACTGGTGCGGAATGCTCCTGTCGCCTGCCAAACCCCACAGTGGTGAATAGGGTCCAGCAGTTGCAATGCTGAGGGTGACGCTGAGCCATACACCACACTCCCGTTATCCAGTAGGGAGAGCATGAGGGCTTTGTAGAGCTGCAGCAGTGTATTACGATCTGCACCCCAAGTTGTGTCGCTGAGGCAGCGGAGGGCATTCAGATGCTGCCAGCGAGGACGCTTGAGCTGACGAATATGTGGAAGCCACGTAAGCCGGGCATTGAACAGAAATCCCAGAAAACGGTAAGTATCAACAACCCTGAGCATGGCATCCTGAAGATAAGGCTCAGGGTGGGGATGGACAGTTCGACCCCGATAAAAGTGCATAACACAAGTCTTTGCAGGAGAAAGTTGAAACCCATGAGCTAGGGCCCACGCCTGCGCCTTGCATATGGCTTCCTGCAACCTATGTTCTGCAACACTAATGGTGGAGCAGCTGAAAAGGATTCAGAAATCGTCATCACATAACGTGGGTGAAACAGACGACCCTACTGCTGCTGCAAGGCCATTAATGGCCACAAGGAAAAGGGGCACACTCAATACAGATACCTGTGGAACGCCATTTTCCCGGATATGAAGTGAACTATGGGATGCGCCAATTAAAACGCGGAATGTCCGAACAGATAAAAAATTCTGAATAAAAATGGGGAGAGAGCCCCGGAGACCCCACCCGTGCAATGTGGCGAGAGTGTGGTGCCGCCACGTCGTGTCCTACGCTCTGGAGTGGTCGAAAAGGATGGAGACAAGGTGTTGGCGCCTGGAGAAAGCAGTGCGGATTGCAGACTCAGGGAAGACCAAAGTATCGGCGGTGGAACGGCCCTGACGGAAGCCGCTCTGGCATGGAGCCAGAAGACCCCGAGACTCGACCAGCCAACACAGCTGTCGACTCACCATACGTTCCAGTAGCTTGCACAGAGTATTTGTCAAGCTGATGGGCCGATAGCTATTCACATTAAGTGGGTCCTTACCAGGCTTCAGCACTGGAATGATGGTACTTTCTCGCCTCTGTGCCGGAAAGACACCGTCGCCCCATATGCAGATGAAGATGGCAAGAACACATCGCTGACATTCCGGGGACAGGTGTTTCAGCATTTGATTATGGATGCCAACTGGCCCAGAGGCTGTATCCGGGCACTGCGCCAGGGCGCTGTGGAGTTCCCACGAACTAAATGGGGCGTTATACGCCTCAGGGTGGCGAGAAGCAAAAGAAACCCGTTTGCCTTCTGTCCGGCGTTTTAGCGCGCGAAATGCAGGCGGGTAATTCCCCAACACAGAGACCCGAACATAGTGATGCGCGAAATGCTCGGCTATTGCATCGGCATCGGTGGATACCGCCCCGTTGATGGGAAGCCCTGGGACATCTGTAGAGTGCTGCAATCCAAACATGCGCCGAATCTTCATCCACACCTGGGAGCGTGATGTACGGGAACCAATGTTGGAAACGTACTGCTCCCAGCACTCCTGTTTCCGCCTTTTGATGAGCTGCCGGGCCTGAGTACAGAGACGTTTGAATAAAATGAGGTTCTCCAAAGACGGGTACCGCTTATTTCGCAGAAGAGCCCGCCGACAGCGACCTTCGGAGACCACCAAGGCACTGTCTTTCGCCGGGGGCACCCTAACGAACGAGGAAAGGCACTTTCCACAGCGGAAACAATCGCTGCAGTCATTGCCCCATCCGCCACATAGATGGTACCGTGGAGGAGAGATTCAACAGTGGCAGCAGAGGAGAATGTGTCCCTCTTTGCCTTGCTAAACGCCCATCTAGGCAAGCGTTGAAGGGAGCGACGCTGGGGTAGTGAAAGGAAGATGGGAAAATGGTCACTACCACAGAAGTCGTCATGGACCCTCCAGTGCACCGATGGTACAAGCCCAGGGCTGCACAACGACAGATTTATGGCCGAGTGCGTGCCATGGGACACACTGAAATGAGTAGCTGCGCCAGTGTTTAAGAGGCAGAGGTCGAGTTAAGAGATGAGATTCTCGAACTCTCTGCCTCGGCCAGTAACCTTCGGTCCACCCCACAGGGGACTGTGGGGGTTAAAATTCCCCAGGAAGAGAATAGGCGTGGGGAGTTAGTCGACAAGTGCAGCCAATTCGGTCAGGGAGACTGCACCACGTGAAGGGAGATAGACACTGCAGATGCTTATGTCCTGGGTAGTCCTTACTTGGACAGCCACAGCTTCCAATGATGTTTGAAGGGGCACAGAAACACTATATACAGAGGTAAGGACATACACACAGGCTCCACGTGACACACAATTGTAAGTGCTACGGTTTCAGTAATAACCCCTGTATCCACAAAGGACAGGGGTCCGCATTGCCGGGAACCAGGTTTCCTGTAGGGCAATGCAGAAAGCAGGTGTCATGCTTAGAAGCTGTTGTAACTCAGGGAGATGGCTAAAATAACCGACACAATTCCACTGGGGGATTGTACAAAGCGTGTCCTGTAGGGGCATGAAGGCACAGAAAAAGCAAATTACTTCACAAAGTCACATGCTGCCTCCGACTGAGTGACTGATGTCGCAACTGCCATCGTTTCTGAGACACCGAGATCGAGGTCATCAGGGGACGTAAAGAGCTCGACCTCATCCTCAGAGCTGACAGGAAGCGGTGGCGCGGAAACCACTGGGGCCTTAGGCTTCTTAGAGAGCTTCCTCTTCTCTCTCTCGTCTTTGGGAGGAGGGTTTGCATGCTGGGAGGGCTTTCCTGACGCATTGTCAGGAACAGAGGAAGAGCGTGAAGCCCTTCGACCAACTGCTGGTGGCTTCCTCAGCCACTGGCTAGCGTCTTGCAAGACACTGGTAAAATCCTTGGAAGGGCCTCCCCCAAGTGACCCCTTCCAAACGAGTGAGGCCTGAGGAGGCTGTTGCCTCTCTGGCCGAGCAGCCAGAGGAGGCTGGTGCCTTTCCGGCTGAGAGCCGAGGAGGGATGTCCCCAGTTGTTTGGGGTCCACTGCTCCCAAATCAGGTGCTTTGGGAGCAGTGGAAGAGAGAGTGCCCCTACCAGCAGTGGGGCAGGCGTAACTTTACTGTTCTGTGGGCCAACTGAGAAGGGAGTCTTTGCAGGAACGTGGCGGCAGAGTTGCAGCAGCGTAACTCCTCAACATAGATGTGGGATTGAGCAGTTCCAGCTTCTTCCTTGCCTCTTGGTAAGTTAAACTGTTCAGGGTCTTAATTTCTTGTATCTTCTGCTCTCTCTCTTTGGTAGACTGCACAGTCTGGCGAGCAAGGAGAATGATACTCCCCACAATTAACGAAGGTGGGAGTCGGTGCACATGGAGCATTAGGATGTGAAGGTCGTCCACAATCACGACACATGGGGCTGGCAGTTCATATGGAGGACGTGTGTCCGAACTTCGAGCACTGGAAGCATCGCATAGGGGGCGGAACATAGGGCTTGACATTGCACCGGCAAATCATAACCTTGACCTTCTCAGGCAAGCAGTCACCCTCAAAGGCCAGGATGAAGGGACCAGTAGCGACCCTATTATCCTTGGGCCCCCTAAAGACACGACGGACAAAGTGCACACCTCGGCGTGCCAGGTTCTCCTGTAGCTCATCATCAGACTGTAGCAGAAGATATTTATGAAAGATAATCCCCTGGACCAAATATAAGGACTTATGCAGAGTGACGGTAACGGGGATGTCATCGAGCTTCTCACAGGCGAGTAATACCCGTGACTGTGCAGATGAAGCTGCTTGTATCAGAACGGCCCGGCTCCTCCTTTTGGAAAGAGACGTCACTTCCCCAAACGGATCTTCAAGATTGCGAACAAAGAAGAGAGGCTTAGTCCCCAAAAACGAGTCCCTATCGGTTCTGCTGCACACAAGGTAACGCGGTGAATATGGCTCCTGTCTGTAAGCAGCCTTATGTTCCTCCCATGGCGTGGCTAGGGAAGGGAACCATTTGGGGTTATATGTCACAGCATTAAATTCTACCTTACCGCGCTTAAAACGTTGGTGGTCGTGCGACCAACAGATTGAGACGTCACCCGCTTCTTTGCGGGGCATCCGCCCCGATGCCACCCACTCCGACCAGGGGCTCTCCCCACAGGTGCCACCCAGCCACAGCAAAGGCCACCTGGCAGATGGCCGTTGCTGGGAGTCCCGATGCCCCATAGAGACGAGCATCTACTACTTGGCTTACGTGGGGAGGTGTCAGCTGAGGCATCGGCAGTATGATCCCTGTGTTGTCAGGAAGCTACAACCTAGAGGCTACATGACGAACCCACCACAATGGGCTGGCTACCGTGCTGGATTTTTGGTGCCATTGGAAGTCCATAGCTATCGTGGATGCAGATGGTGATGCACTAATGGTGAACTTACATAATCCATCAGGTGTGAATGCCCAAAATGAGGGATGGAGGTGCAGTTACGACGCCAAGACGATAAAGAGTGCCAAGGCCTTAGGGCACAGAGAGCTGATGGGGCACCACGTAAGTTGTCCTTCCTCAAAAGTCTTGTACTTCTGTTGAATTTGGAAAAATGGAGGTCAAACCCCTATGGGGACCATCACATTAAAGGCCGAAACAGTTGAGACTCCTTACAGTCGCCTCTTACGACAGACAGGAATACCACGGGCCTATTCTTAACCCCGGACCTGCAGGGGGGATCGAGGAAGAGAGATGGTGCTCTCCACAGTTGACACAGATGGGAGGCAGAGCACATGGAGTATCAGGATGGGATGGACGAGCATAATCGCGACATATAAGGCTGGAAGCACAGCGGGAAGACATATGGCCGAACTTCCAACACTTGAAGCACTGCATCGGGGGAGGGATATATGGCTTGACATCACAGTCGTAGACTATCACCTTGACCTTCTCAGGTTATGTGTCACCCTCGAAGACCAAGATGAAGGCACCAGTGGCAACTTGATGACTCCTTGGACCCTGTCGGACGTGCCGGACGAAATGGTCACCTCATCGCACTAAGTTGATGCGCAACGCGTTATCGGACTGTAACAGAACATCGCTGTGGAAAATAATGCCCTGGACCATATTTAAGCTTTTAAGCGGGGTGATAGTAACAGAAACATCCCCCACCTTTGTACAAGAGAGCAAGGCTCGTGACTGGGCAGAGAATGCTGTTTTTATTAAGATTGACCCTGACCGCAATTTGGACAAACCCTCCACCTCCCCGAACTTGTCCTCTAAATGCTTTACAAAGAAGTGAGGCTTCCCAGACACAAGCGATTCCTCGTGAGCTCTGGTCCAGACGAGATACTGGGGCGAATGCCTCTCGCTGTCATTGATAGCATTTCGTTCCTCCCATGGTGTGACCAGGGAGGGGAACGATTTGGGGTCATACACATTAGCCTTAAAGTGAGCTTTGGAACGCTTAGAGACTGCTGGCGGCAGGCCGCCAGCGAGAGGTGAAGTACCACGCTTCATTGCGGGTCATCCGCCCTGATCCCACCTACTCTGACCAAGGGCCCTCCCCATGGGCGCCACCCAGCTGCAGCAATAGCCACCTGGCAGGATGGCCATTGCCGGGAGTCCTGATGCCCCAGGGAGACCGGCATCTACTACTTGGCATACATGGGGAGTTAACGGCGCAGGCATCAGTAGAGCAATCCCTGTGTTGTCAGGGGGCTACAACCAACAGGGGACATGGCGGCCCCACCACAACAGACTGGCTACCATGCTGGATGTTAGGTGACATGCGGTCCATGGTCGTCGTCAGTGCAGAAGGTGACACTGCACAGTGCAAGGTGGAAAGTGCACGCAGGAACGTATCCATGCCCAAAAGATGGTGAGCGGGCAGCACTGCAATGCAACAACAAACAAGCTGGCGAAAGGTCTGATAGCAAGTTGGACACAATGCACCAAGTAAGGCGCCCGTCTCCAATCGGCTCGCTCTTCGGAAGAATTTTGAGATATGGAGGTCAAACCCAACAGGGGACCATCACATAAGGCCGAAACGTTTGAGACTACTTTTAGTCGCCTCTTACGACAGGCAGGAATACTGCGGGCCTATTCATACCCCCGAAGCCGCAGGGGGGTCTACAGTTGTCTTTGGTTTCCTGAGTTGGAGTGGACTCGCTGGCTTCCAACAGCGTCAGTACATGGCGATGTACTGTGTCTTAACACACTGTGATGGGGAAACAATTTTTTATTGTGATTATTTGCTTGTTTCACTGGTCTCAGCTTGAACCCATCTGCAACAGTCTAGCACCCTGTAGCATTTCAGATCTTCCAACGTTTCCCTGACGTCCTCGAGTCAAAGATAGCTGTTAGACAATACTAATTGTAACCTCAGGCATTTTGCACACGACACAATGTGTAACCAAGTACTGTTGAAAAGAGGTGCACAGTGTTTTGTCAGAAATTGATAACATTTGATATTGTTCAGAAATGTAAAACTGAGCACGTCACAAAATTCATAAAACGGGTATTCTGTGACTAGAATGGCACTCAGTGAAAACTAGACTCTTTCACCCCATACAAATACGTGATTGCAGGAGGTATGAAATGCAAAACCCCATTTTAAGTGAAAGAAAAGGACGAGTTTACGAAACACTCATGTGACACAGAGTAAAATATTGTTGAAGTATGCCGGACCCATACCAGATAGGACCCACAGGGGATGCTGAAACACAGAAAGAAGTGTCACCGAGGTGATGATGAAACTGGTCTCGTAAAGTAGAGGTCTACAGTTACCCTTCAACCTAATCTCGATGGAAGTAGAGGACGGGGTATTAATTGTCCACGCTGAATTAAATGAAATCTCCTTGAACAGTTTCATGAAGCTCTCCAGGATGACCGCCGCCCGACACCCACTAGGTGGTGGAGAGACTGAAGACGCCCTCTTGGCCCTGCTGGCGGAATTCTGAATCTCAGTAGAATCTCAGGGGCGGGGTGGGGGGGGGAGGTGTCCCACAGAACCTGCTGGTGAGACCTGACCCTGGCTGAAACTGAAACAAGCCACAGCTGGACTTCTGAAACTGCGACCTCAGTTACTACTTTCGTCAAGCAGTTGACTAAATACGCGGTGCTGGAACCAACAATGAGAAATTTAAAGTTCCTTTAACATAGACACAGGGGTTTAATGTTCAATAAACAGATAATTGACCTATTCTTATGGCCTCTCGTATGCGGCACCAACATCAGGAACCCAACAACTTAACAATATGTGCTTGTCTGTGACAGACTTGGAGGGCGGCAAGTGGCTTAAACACCATCAACGAACTCTAAACAGTCAGGAGAAGCAGAACTAAGGCTTTAGTAACAAAATTTTAAGGACTTACTATACTTATAAAAAGTATGTCTGGCCAAGGTCGTAAGTCGTATGCTCAGTTACTGCTATATAGGCTGTCTAGTAGCCCACAGAATCACAAAATCAGTTACAGATGCCGATGCACAAATTCCGGTAGCAGCCATTAAAACAAAGGAGTTTTTCGCTGCGACAGGGCCTTCTCAAGAAATTTCAATCAACAACTCTCTCCACAGAGTGTGAAAATGTTTTCTTGGTGCCTACATAAATAGGGAGAAATCATCATGATCATCAACCAAGCGAAATAAGAGTGGAACGGTAGAGAAATAGCTTTAAAATGGTTACATGAACCCTCTGCCACGTACTTAATAGTGGATAGTAGATTAATCGTGTAAATGTAGATAAACGTAACCACAAAGATAGTACGACCGTATTCAGATCAGTACTTTACGTCAGGCACACTTGAGTAAGATCACTTACTTCACTTTTCTACATAAGCGAAGCGCCCTACTTGACAAAAACGCGCTCTGCAGTAACAACCGACACAAAAGACAGAAAAACAACACTATGAAAGCTTTTAAAATCAACTCAACGAAACCAATACCAGTTACAAACAAAACTGATCTCACAACGAGTGCACTGTCGGGAACAGTCTGACCCCCTGACAACAAACCACAGGGACTCGTTAGGTATCACCATTCCGGAAACAGTATCACAGAGGCAGGCCACAAGTTGTTCCCTTTCTGATTAACCCGATACCAGCAGCAAGACAGGAAACAGACAAGTACCACGTTTTTGCGAGATGACCAGTAAATCAGTAACGGGCGTTCCCGTCACTTTACGACGGCAGCTACGCACTATAAGACTCCCCCGAAAATAACAGACCTAAACAACCGACGTTGCTTTACAACGGCAGCACCACACAACTTCTCGACGGCGGCGTGCTATATCGGGAGTTATCTTCTTATAACTCGAAGAAAACGTTTTAGAGCCGTACTTCACCGCCTTACTGCTCCACTAAGCACCTTGCCGACAACGGTGAAGGTACACACAACAAGGAGCGACCGACTACTCTTGGCTACAAATTGCGCAAGCCTGTACCTCGATTGTGGTTCGTGCAACCACCAGAAACAGAGAGCAACAGGACTCTACATAACACGACGTGCTTAGCGACACCAGAGTACGGTCGAGCTAGCTGAATCCACAACCCTGGCCCACGGTACGCTCGTAACCATGGGCGGCAGGGAAGTGAGACTCAGCCCAAGCGTGTAGTACCACACCTCGCGCCCACCATTAGCGCCACCATGGAAACGAGCGCACAAAGAACGTCAAACACTCCGTGGAGTACAGAGCTACTACACCAGGTGGCGCGATGGCGCGTATCCCAAATAGTCGGGGAAGGACACGAACTGGCATCCGCCAAAGCCTACATACGAAGTTGTAAGAACCACCATTCATTGATGACTCTGTGTGGTGTGCGTACTGTAAGACCTGCGGTACACACACCATCAGATTATTTGACTTGTCGCTCTAACGAAGTAGGCGAGTGTCAGCAATATGTCTCGCGGTCTTATCGTGGCGAGTTTATCTTCTGCCGTTAGGTCAAACGATAGAAATGCCACTTGCACGCTTAGAGTAGCAGATTGACAGTGACCAACTTTAAACAGAACTTTATTAATTTTCACACACATTTATTGAAATAATGAAATTCATAGATTTTACGTAACTTGATTCTGGATGCTGTATACAATTGACAATCTGAAGTTCCCTGGGTCTTGGTATATTAATCTTATTCTCACATATCTCTGATACTTGATAAAGTGTCTATTCATTTATCTTCATGGCTATGTACAGGAATATGACAATCTTAGTAGGCACAGACTGAAACTTGGCTATAGACTAATGCAGACTGAGTAATCGGAGGTCTGTACACTCGTTATAATATCTCGCACGTTCAGGTATCACTGCACGAGTGTGATCTATGAGGAAAAAAGGTTCTACATTAGCAGCAATCTCATTGGCTGCGTTACATATTAATACCCGAATCGGCCGAAGCAGAATTTGGTCCATCTCTAAGGCAGCGCCATCTCGTAGTGCAGAGACAGACGAGCGCTGCGCCTGCACTGTTGTGCTTAGTGGGGCGCGTTCTAGTGGGAAAGTTGTGAACGCACTGGTGTTGTGCTTAGTGGGGCGCGCTCTAGTGGGAAAGTTGTGAACGCACTGACTACGCAGAACTATGTACACGACACTCTGCGAATAGTCCACAGCTGTTGCGTATTGCTCCTGTAGGTATCGCAAAGACTTTTTTTTGAGGCATCAGTCTTGTGATTGGTTTGATGCGGCCCGGCACGAATTGCTCTACCCTGCCGACCTCTTCATCTCAGAGTAGCACTCGCAACCTACGTCGTCAGTTTTTTGCTGGGTGTATTCCGGTCTCTGTCTTCCTCTACAGTTTTTCACCTCTACCACTTCCTCTAGTAACATGGAAGTCATTCTCTCACGTCTTAATAGATATCGATTATCCTGTTCCTTCTCCTTGTCAATGTGTTCCGATTCTGCGCAGGACCTCCTTGTTCCTTGCCTAATCAGTCCATCGATTTTTCGAGATCCTTCTTTGCCAGTTTCGGACTATAGTAGGCTAATTGCAGCGCTCGCTTAAGCGTTTAAGGGTCTTCTCAGCCAGCCAATAATATAAGCAATTTTTACAAGTTATTTGGAAATGAGAATGAAGCAATCAACGTCAATGTTTTTGGACGTTATTTACTGATCCTCTGACAACAATTCCTGACTTTTTAAAGAAATTCAATCATCGTTAAGCACCCCACTGCCCCATCCGAGGTGTTAAAGTTGCTCTGTCCAGTATGCAGTGTATCCATGATTCCAAGTCCTGCAGTCTGTAAATCTTATGCGAAATAAAAAACAATTTTCTTAATCTATAGAGGCCGGCCAGTTTGGCCGAGCGGTTCTAGGCGCTTCAGTCCGGAACCGCAGGCTCGAATCCTGCCTCGGGCACGGATTTGTGTCAGGTACTTAGGGTAGTTAGGTTTAAGTAGTTCTAAGTTCTAGGGGACTGATGACCTCAGATGTTAAGTCCCATAGTGCTCAGAGCCATTTGAACGTTTTTTTAAATCTATAGACTATTACTCACAGAGTAATAGCATACATTTTTTAAACTTAACAAAATAATAAAATGGCGGACATTTGAAACAAAGATCTAGTTTTGTCGTGTGTTTATGGTCACTTTTTTGCAATAACTGATTAATAAATTAAAATACGCCAATATATTATATCACGAGCTGACGCAATAAAATTCGGGGCACTAATAAAGACATATTTCTGAATTTCCTCTTCAGTTATGTCCGCTAGGAATAATAGGCTATTTTTTATTTTAATCTATTCAGTCGTCACTACAACAAATATGACCAAGAAAACACACGACAGAACTACCACTTTGTTTTAAACGTGCACCATTTTATTATTTTGTTAAATTTCAAACTGTGCTATTACTCTGTGTGCAGTTTCCCACAGATAATATTTTTTTTAAATTTCAAATATTACTTGTAGTTTGCAGGACTTCCCTCATGGGCCCATCTCTTTTTGGAGAGAGCAATTTTAACTCCTCAGTTAGCAGGTTTAATGGTAACTGAATTTCTTTAAAAAATCGGAACTTACAATGAACTGAACACCCTTAGCCGTTTACAGGCGTTGACATACGTCCGCGGGGACAGTTGCCCATTATGTCAACGCCTGTAAGCGGCTAAGGGTAGTCAGTTCATTGTAATTTCATTCTAACGAGCTGCATGGTCACCGATGGTTGTTGTCCAAGAATCATGGGACACCTCCTAATGTCGTGTGGCGTAGTGAAGCAACTGGACGTGGCATGGACTCAAGAGATTGCTGGAAGTTCCTTGCTGAAATATTGAGCAACACTGCCTATACAGCCGTCTGTAATTGCGGAAGAGTTGCCGCTGTAGGAGTTTGTTCACAAACTGAACCCCCGATTATGTCCCACAAATGTTCAATGCTCGAATTATGCAGAGTGTTCTTCACACCATTAGCGAAAAATTGTGGCCCAGCGACATGATGCATTGTCATCATAAAAACTGAAGCCTGAGAATGGCTGCAAATTGACTCCAGGCAGCCGAACGTAGCCATTTCCAGTCAACGATCAGTCCGGTTGAACCAGAGGATCCAGTTCGTCCCATGTAAACACAGCCCACACCGTTATGGAGCCACCACCAGCCTGCAAAGGACAACTTTGGTCAGTGTCTTAGTACGGTCTGCGCCACACTCGAAATCTGCCATCAGTTCATACCTTCTTAAACTGGACTCCTTGATCAGGTCACGGTTTCCCCTTGGTCTAAGATAGTAATACTTTTTGTTTTATTTCTCACACACGCGACGGGGTTTCAAAAAGTATGTTACACGTGTTTATTAAAAGACATCTTCAGTACGCCAAGAGCTCCACTAGAATTGTTTTATCTGCCATAACCGGTTTTCGGTTTTTGTAACTCCATCAGTCTCATATCATATACATCTATAGGTATTACTGATTGTCGGTTAATACGAAAGGACCTGAAATATCTCGTATAACATAGTGAAACGGTACAGTAGTTTCCGCTCTATAGCAGCATGTTTCGCTGCTCGCTCGCACCGGGAATTGAAACAGAGGCGGCTCCGCAGCCAATTTTATTACACGATGTGCCCGGCCGCGGGTGCAACAGAACACATGTGGACGGGTGGAAAGAAATGCGTCAGGCTTCATAATACGTATTTATATGTGTCGTGTATTATGAATTTCTTGTACGTGGATGTGAATCTGCACATGAACTTTCCTAAACCTCCTCACACCTTTCCGTAAAGCGTGGCCAAATCTTTGTTGTGAAGTAGTCCTGTAGTATAGTAGTGCCAACCTTACTCTTGGCTAGGGGATCAGGGAGACAGCACAGGCAGGTAAAAGTCAAAGACTTTCCAATGTCACAAGATTTGGGGTGGACAGGTTGGGCACGGCCAAGTGGTTTGACCACCACCTCCACCGGGGCCCAGGAAGACCTCCGGGTGCCCGCCATTTTCTAAAGGTGTTACAGAAGATGGGTAAGTGAGCAGACGTGCCCTCAGTGCGTCTGTCTCAATGTTCACGCATGGAAGAGAGGTATTTGAATATTTGTACTAATTCTTTTATTTCCAGCTTCGGATTGTGTGAGGAAATGAATGATCTCGTTAATTCCAGAAATTTGACCCCCTGTATTAATGTATCTGGTCCCCAGTTTGCCCGTTATCCTCCTCACGTGGTGGATGTCCTATGTAAAATATTGGAAGACTTTGCTGATATACATTTCCGTCTTACCCGTAGAAATGTGTGTGCAGATTAGTATATAACATATCCAAGCTATAAGTTGAAAATTTGTAATATCTGTAAACTGAAACAATTGCTACTATCGGTGTGAAGTCGTGTGATAATGTTTACAATAAATAGGAAATCAACTGTCATCAATCTTTAACATACCTTAAAAATCGAAAAAAAGTCAAGTTAAAGGAATTTATTTAAATAAAAGCTATAGAATGCACGGACCCACACATCAGCGTGTGAGCCCTCCAGCCCCTCACCCCTGCGGGTCTGGGGATAAGAATAAGTCGGTGATATTCCTACCTGTCGTAAGAGGCGACTAAAAGGAATGTCAACTGTTTTCGGCCTTTAATGTGATGGTGTCAATTGGGGTTTGACCTCCATTTTTCCAAATTCAACAGAAGTACGAGCCTTTTGGGGAAGGACACCTTACGTGGTGCACCATCAGTCCTCTGTGCCCCTAGACCTTGGCACTCTTTATCGTCTTGGCGTCGTAACTACACCTTCCATCCCTTATTTTGCGCATACACCCCTGATGGATTGTGTAAGTCACATCATTAGTGCATCACTATCTCCACCCACAATACATATGGACTTCCCATGGCACCTGAAATTCAGCACGGTAGCCAGCCCGTTGTGGTGGGGTCGTCATGTACCCTCTAGGTTGTAGCTCCCTGAATACACAGGGATCATATTGCCGATGCCTGAGCTGACACCTCCCCACGTAAGCCAAGGAGTAGATGCCTGTCTCTCTGGGGCATCAGGACTCCCGGCAACGGCCATCTTGCCAGGTGGCCTTTCCAGTGGCTGGGTGGCGCCCGTGGGGAGAGCCCATGGGTGGAGTGGGTGGCATCGGGGTGGATGCCCCACAATGAAGCGGGTGAAATCTCACTCTGGTGGTCGCCCGACCGCCAATGTCTCTAAGCGTTGTAAGGTGGAATTTAATGCTGTGACATATAACCCGAAATCGTTCCCTTCCCTAGCCACACCATGGGAGGAACGTAGGGTTGCGGACACACAGGAGCCGTATTCACCGCAATACCTTGTGTGCAGCAGAACTGATGGGGTTTCGTTTTTTGGAACTAAGCCTCTTTTCTTCGTGCACAATATCGAAGATAATTTTGGAGATGTGGCGTCTCTTTCCAAAATGAGGAGCAGGGCCATTCTAATACAAGCACCTTCATCTGCACAGTCCCAGGCATTACTCGCCTGTGAAAAGCTCGGTGACATCCCTGTTACCATCACTACTCATAAGTCATTAAATTTGGTCCAGTGGATTATTTTTCATAAAAATCTTCTGCTCCAGTCTGATGATGAGCTATGGGAGAACCTGGCATGACGAGGTGTGCACTTTATCCGTCTTTAGGGGGCCTAAGGATAATAGGGTCGCTACTGGTGCCTTCATCCTGGCCTTTGAGGGTGACTGCTTGCCTGAGAAGGTCAAGGTCATGATTTGCCGGTGCAATGTCAAACCCTATGTCCCGCCCCCTATGCGATGCTTCCAGTACTCGAAGTTCAGACATATGTCCTCCAGATGCACTGCCAGCCCCACGTGTCATGACCTTCACATCCTAATGCTCCATGTGCTCCGCCTCCCACCTGTGTTAACTGTGGGGATCATCATTCTCCCTGCTCGCCAGACTGTGCAGTCTACCAAAGAGAGCGGAAGATACAAGAAATTAAGACCCTGGACCGTTTAACTTACCAAGAGGCAAGGAAGAAGCTGGAGTGGCTCAACCCCACATCTATGTTGAGGAGTTATGCTGCTGCAACTCTGCCGCCACCAGTTCCTGCAAAGACTCCCTTCTCAGTTGGCCCACAGAACAGTAAAGTTACGCCTGCCCCACTGCTGGTAGGTGCCACACTCTCTTCCACTGCCCCCAAAACACCAAATTTGGGAGCAGTGGACCCCGAACAACTGGGGACATCACTCCCTGGCTCTCAGCTGAAGACGCAACAGCCTACTCAGGCTGCTCAGCCGGAGATGCAACAACCTCTCCCAGCTGCTTGGCTGGAAAGGCACCAGCCTCCTCTGGCTGCTCAGCCAGAGAGGCAACAGCCTCCTCAGGCCTCACTCGTTCGGAAGGCGTCCCTTGGTGGAGCCCCTTCCAAGGATTTTACCAGTGTCTCGCTAGACGCTAGCCAGTGGCTGAGGAAGCCACCAGCTGCTGGTCGAAGGGCTTCACGCTCTTCCTCTGTTCCTGACAATGCGTCAGGAAAGGTCTCCCGGCATGTGAACTCTCCTCCCAAAGACAAGAGAGAGAAGAGGAAGTTCTCCAAGAAGCCTAAGGACCCAGTGGTTCCCGCGCCACCGCTTCCTGTCAGCTCAGCCTCTGAGGATGCAGTCGAGCTCTTTGTCCCCTTATTACCTCGATCTCGCCGTCTCAGAAACGATGGCGGTTGCGACGTCAGTCACTCAGTCAGTGGCAGCATGTGACACTGTGAGGTAATTTGCTTTTTCAGTGTCTTAATTCCCCCACAGGACACGCTTTGTACAATCCTCCAGTGGAATTGTGGTGGTTATTTTAGCCATCTCCCTGAGCTACGACAGCTTCTAAGCATGACCTCTGCTGGTTCCCGCAATGCGGACCCCTGTCCTTCGTGGATACAGGAGTTATTACTGCAACGGTAGCACTTACAATTGTGTGTCAGGTGGAGCCTGCGTGTATGTCCTTACCTCTGTATATAGTGCTCCTGTGCCATTTCAAACATCATTGGAAGCTGTGGCTGTCAGGACATAACCGTCTGCAGTGTCTATTTCCCTCCACGTGGTACAGTCTCCCTGACCGAACTTCCTGCATTTGTCACCCAACTTCCCACGCCTTTTCTTCTCCTGGGGGATTTTAACGCTCACAGTCCTTTGTGGGGTGGAACGAAGATTACTGTCGAGAATCTGATCTCCAGACTCGACCTCTGTCTCTTAAACACTGGCGCCGCCACACATTTCAGTGTGGCGCATGGCACGTTCTCGGCCAAAGATCTGTCGTTGTGCAGCCCACGGCTTGTACCATCGGTCCACTGGAGAGTCCATGACGGCTTGTGTGGTAGTGACCATTTTCCCATCTTCCTTTCACTACCCCAGCGTCGCTCCTATGCCCACTTGCCTAGATGGGCATTTAGCAAAGCAAACTGGGAAACGTTCTCCTCTGCTGCCACTGTTGACTCTCTCCCCCACGGTACCATCGATGTGGCGGTTGAGACACTGACTGCAGCTATTGTTTCCGCTGCGGAACGCACCATTCCTCTTTCGTTAGGGTGTCCCCGGCGAAAGTCAGTGCCTTGGTGGTCCCCTAAGATCGCTGAAGCCATTAAAGAACGTCGGCGGGCCCTTCAGCGACATAAGCGGCACCCGTCTTTGGAGAACCTCATTTTCTTCAAACGTCTACGTGCTCGGTCACGGTTGCTCATCCAGAGGCGGAAACAGGAGTGCTGGGAGAGGTACGTTTCCACCATTGGTTCCCGTACCTCACCCTCCCAGGTGTGGATGAAGATTCGTCGCATCTTTGGATTGCAGCACTCTACAGGTGTCGTAGGGCTTACCATCAACGGGGCGCTATCCAACGATGCCGATGCAACTGCCGAGCATTTCGCGCAGCACTATGTTCAGGCCTCTGCATCAGAAAATTACCCACCTGCGTTTCGTTCGCAAAACGCCGGGAGGAATGCAAACGGCTTTCATTTGCTTCTCCCCATCCTGAGGCGTATAACACCCTGTTTAGTTTGTGGAACTCCAAAGCGCCCTGGCACAGTGCCCCGATACAGCCTCTGGGCCAGACGGCGTCCACAATCAGATGCTCAAACACCTGTCCCTGGACTGTCAGCGATGTGTTCTTGCAATCTTCAACTGCATATGGGGCGATGGTGTCTTTCCGTCGCAGTGGCGAGAAAGTACCATCATCCTGGTGCTGAAGCCTGGTAATGACCCGCTTGATGTGGATAGCTATCAGCCCATCAGCTTGACAAATACTCTGTGCAAGCTCCTGGAACGTCTAGTGAGTCGACAGCGGTGTTGGCTGCTCGAGTCTCCCTTCCCAACCGCTGTCTCCATTTGATGTCCCTCGAATCTTATAACTGCCATCTGGTTTCTGTATGAATTGTAAATAGCTTTTCGCTCCCTGTATTTTACCCCTGCCACCTTCAGAATTTGAAAGAGAGTATTCCAGTCAACATTGTCAAAAGCTTCCCATCAACGGGGCGGTATCCACCGATGCCGATGCAATAGCCGAGCATTTCGCGCACCACTATGTTCGGGTCTCTGTGTTGGGGAATTACCCGCCTGCATTTCGCGCGCTAAAACGCCGGACAGAAGGCAAACGGGTTTCTTTTGCTTCTCGCCACCCTGAGGCGTATAACGCCCCATTTAGTTCGTGGGAACTCCACAGCGCCCTGGCGCAGTGCCCGGATACAGCCTCTGGGCCAGTTGGCATCCACAATCAAATGCTGAAACACCTGTCCCCGGAATGTCAGCGATGTGTTCTTGCCATCTTCATCTGCATATGGGGCGACGGTGTCTTTCCGTCACAGAGGCGAGAAAGTACCAACATTCCAGTGCTGAAGCCTGGTAAGGACCCACTTAATGTGAATAGCTATCGGCCCATCAGCTTGACAAATACTCTGTGCAAGCTACTGGAACGTATGGTGAGTCGACGGCTGTGTTGGCTGCTCGAGTCTCGGGGTCTTCTGGCTCCATGCCAGAGCGGCTTCCGTCAGGGCCGTTCCACCACTGATACTTTGGTCTTCCTTGAGTCTGCAATCCGCACTGCTTTTTCCAGGCGCCAACGCCTCGTCTCCATCTTCTTCGACCTCTGCAGAGCATATGACACGACGTGGCGGCACCATATTCTCGCCACGTTGCCCGGGTTGGGTCTCCGGGTCTCTGTCCCCATTTTTATTCAGAATTTTTTATCTGTTCGGATATTCCGCGTTTTAATTGGCACATCCCATAGTTCACTTCATATCCAGGAAAATGGCTCTGTATTGAGTGTGCCCCATTTCCTTGTGGCCATTAACGGCCTTGCAGAAACACACACGTTATATGCCGACGATTTCTGCATCTTTTTCAGCTCCTCCACCATTGGGGTTGCAGAACGTAGGTTGCAGGGAGCCATACGCAAGGCGCTGGCATGGGTCCTAACCCATGGGTTTCAATTTTCTGCTGCGAAGACTTGTGTCGGCGTCGAACTGCCCATCCCCACCCTGAGCTCTATCTTCAGGGTGCCATGCTCAGGGTTGTTGACACTTACCGTTTTCTGGGATTGCTGTTCAATGCCTGGCTTACGTGGCTTCCACATATTCGTCAGCTCAAGCGTCAGTGCTGGCAGCATCTGAATGAACTCCGGTGCCTCGGCAACACAACTTGGGCTGCAGATCGTAACACGCTGCTGCAGCTCTACAAACCCCTCTTGCTGTCCCGACTGGATTATGGGAGTGTGGCGTATGGCTCAGCGTCGCCCTCAGCATTGCAACTGCTGGTCCCCGTTCACCATTGTGGGGTTCGACAGAAGACAGGAGCATTCCGCACCAGCCCTGTTCATAGCCTCCTTGCTGAGGCTGGGGTTCCTCCGCTTCATACTCGGCGTCAACAACTGTTAGCGAACTATGCTGCCCACGTCCATTGTTCGCCCCATCACTCTAACTACTGTCTCCTTTTCGACAATGCGGCAGTGCAAATCCCACACCGGCGGCTACGATCAGGCCATACAATTGGGATCTGTGTTTGGTGGCTCCTTCGTGAACTCGAGTGTTTGCCTCTTCCGTCTGCTTACCAGGTCCGCCCATGTACACCACCTTGGTCTATTCGTCGGCCGCAGCTTCGGCTGGAACTTTCCCGATGGCCTAAGGATTCGGTTCCTCCTGCAGTCTTGCGACGCCATTTCCTTGCTCTCCTCGGCGCATACCATGACTCGGAGGTTAACTATACCGATGGCTCGATGGTTGATGGCCGAGTGGGGTGCGCTTATGCTCATGCGGACTATGTCGACCAGCGCTCCTTGCCGGAAGGCTGCAGCGTTTACACTGCAGAACTGACAGCCATTTTTCGTGCCCTTGAGCGTATTCGTAGCAGCACTGGAGAGTCATTCGTCATTTGCAGTGACTCGCTCAGTAGTCTGCAGTCTCTTGACCAGTGCTACCCATGCCATCCCATGGTTGCTGCCATCCAGGGGTCCATTCACACTCTTGAACAGCGTGGTCGTTCAGTGATGTTCGTATGGACCCTGGGCCACGTTGGAATCGAGGGAAACGAACTTGCCGACGAGTTGGCCAAAGAAGCAACCCGCAAACAGACGCTGGAGATCCGCCTACCGGCAATTGATCTCCGAAAGATTTTGCACCGTCGAGTCTTTGGGATGTGAGGAGACGAATGCCGCACTCTGTCTGCACCTAATAAGCTGCAGCAAGTTAAGGAGACCACGACTGTGTGGGGTTTCTCCATGTGGGCCTCTCGCAGGGATTCTGTTGTTCTGTGTAGGCTCCGCATTGGTCACTCTTGGCTGACGCATGGTCATCTGCTGCGTCGAGAGGACCCCCCTCATTGTCGCTGTGGTGCAACCATGACGGTGGCGCATCTGTTGTTCGAATGTCCTCTTTTAACCGCTCTCAGGTGTGCTTTTAATCTCCAGGGTGATTTATCCTCTCTTTTAGGTGACAATGTCTCTATGGCAGATCAGGTTTTACGTTTTATTCGCGCAAGCGGCTTTTATAGCTCCATTTACTTTTATTACATCACCCTCTTTTGAGCTGTATTTGTAATTCGACTCCATCTTAATCTTTTAGGTGGAGTTTTTAACGTGTTGCAGAGTGGCTGGCTCATCCTATTATTTTCGTGATCAGCGAGCCACGATCCTCTGCTGTACAGTTTTAATTCTTTCTGCCTTTCTTCTCTATGTTGTTTTTGTTGCTGTGCTCCGTTTTCCATATTTCTTTATTATTGACCGTGGGGATTTTCTTCCCTTGTAATTTTTATCTTGTGCTTCGAATGACAAATTGATGGTTTCACTGTGCTATGTGTGTTTATGAAACAAGGGACCGATGGCCAATGCAGTTTGGTCCCTTTAATCCTCAACCAACCAACAAACCAACCTGCCAGATCGTTGCTATTGTCAGCAGTGGAAAACAAAACATCGTAGTGAAGAAGCGATAGAGGGTAACACAGGCTGTTCATAACGTTATTGGCAAGCTCGTTTTCATTTACTTTTGTCTAATTGTCTAAGAGTAGACGGAATTAACTTTGTCTTGATTTGTTGCCGTTACCCCAAAATTTGATGTATTTTCCTACTTTTCGATTTCTTAATTATGAATAGCTACGATTATTCTTGTCAGACAGAAACTATACTTGTTTTATGCTATGCCTCGAAAAACAAACAGTAACGCTTCGGGCTGAAAGACGAAGAACTAGATAGATGTCGCTTTTGGTAGACGAAGTATACTCTGGCCGTTGATAATGACAATTTAATGATAATACTGTTTTTTTAATGTACATTTAAATATGGATTGAGAGTAACTCCAAATAATTTTGGGAATTATAGTTGCGGTATGATGAATCTACATTGGAGGTTCTGCAATGCAAAACATTTCGATCTGAGATTTCTTTACGTGATAGAGCGGCATTGACCTTGCGTGTCATTAGGGTAAAGTAATTTGCAGCCATTAACATAAAATTTATCCGCCATTAACGTAAAATTTATTTTTCACGCACTTTAATAAGGACTCACTTCAGATGATTTGACAATCAAAGAGAACTCAAACAGTAAGTTTAATAGGATTCGTAGGTCCAATGCAGCATTTACCGTGGACAGTACCTCAGCCAAGACTGGCAGTTTTATGTAGGGAGCACTACTTTAAAAAAGCACTCCGTCTTCAGGCCACAAGTGGCCAATCAGGACCATCCGACCGCCACGTCATCCTCACATGAGGGTGGAGGAGGAGCTGGCTCTCCCACTCGTTGTGGTAGTTTCCTTTGACTGGAGCCGCTACTATTCGGTCGAGTAGTTCCTCAATTGGCATCACAAGGCTGAGTGCAACCCGAAAAATGGCAACAGCGCATGGCGGCCCAGATGGCCACCCATCCAAGTGCCGACCACGCCCGAAAGTGCTAAACTTCAGTGATCTAACGGGAACCGGTGTATCCACTGCGGCAAGGCCGTTGCCACTACCACTTTTACATGATATTTTTGATCGTAGATCAGGTCTGATGGCTGGAAAGAATGGACGTTTACCATGTTATGCACATTTATATTTTCACTACGTCGACACAGCTGGTCCAATTACGACCACAGGTGATGGTAGCCATAATGATCGTGCCAAGCATCCCGTGTACATTACTTGCACACAAGTGTGTGGGCATCACAGCATTCATGACATTTAAATTTGTTACTTCTTTGCCACTATATTCGCAATAAATTTCGCAGACAGTATCCGCATATGACGCTGAATGCACCTACAAAATTATATCATTGTACGACACATTTTTCAGGAGATACGTCATAAAAACTCAGGACAATGCCAGACGCTGCATAGTACAGACGTGGACGCACAGCTGTAAATAAATGCCTTGGTAACGCCACGTTTTTCCGCTAGTCATCTATAAAGATAAAAAATCCTCAATGTTATCCACCAGCGTATTTTTTAAAAACCTTTATTTTGTCATCCATTTTTTCCTGTAAAAATCGTAAATACCGTGCATCATTGTCTCTTATTGTCACCTCTTTTTATGTATTTTACACCATCGATAGAATTCGTGTAACCTGTCGCTGCAAGTCCCCTCTCTTTATGGGAGAATCGATATATTGAACAACGGAAAAAAGGTGTGGGTCAATTTCTTCCTCATTTCTCGGAACTTCTGATAATAGTAAATCGTTGGCTTTTTGAGGGCGTGGTAGGTAGATACAAGAGCTTAGTGTAGGGTTAGAATTTGGGTCAGATACTGTGCCAGGAGGTTCTGTTTCTATCTGGCTAGCTTCAGAGTACTTCACCATCTACTAAGCGATGCATTTCAATGTGAATGGTTTGTTCTGTGCTAGGTCTACTCTTTACTGCACAATGCTGTTCCTTCTATGCTGTTAAAACCAGGATGTTATCAAAATATATGCACAGTGCCAGACTGGAGTCTGCAGAAATATTTCCATTGGGATGGGCCGGGAGGGAGCGAGGAGGGAGGCGCGTCGGGGCTGGAGTGCATGATTCTGAAACTGGCACTTTGTGTACAAATCAGCTGGTCAGTTACGAGGAGCATCAAGCTACAAGACCCTAACTCTATAAGCGCTACAACTGGTCAAAGCTAAGGTTTAGCAGTATTGTGGAGAATTCTTATCTGGAAGAGTATAAGTATACTGTAACGAATAAAATCTCTTTACTCCAGATTCCAGGGAGGGTTGGGGGGCGATGGGTGAAAGTGCCCCTTTGCCTCTCCTCCCCTCCCCACCTCCTCCCCTCCCCTTATTCCTCCCTCTCACAACCTCCTCCCCTCCCCCTCCCCTTCCCCCTCGCGGAAGCCAATGGCTGGCCTATTCATTTTGAGAACATTAGAGCTACAGTAACCGTTCTGAGAAACTGTTCTAGATGTCCTTGTGCGTCAATCTTATAACACAGAACTCCAGTGGGAATGGCGGTTATCACTGAAAGAACTGGTTTTCGGTTCTTACCAGTTTCTCCAGCCTCACTTTAACCTGTCACAATACCAGTTCTTGTAATAACCGATTTTCAGTCTTTTATTTACATTATTTCCTCTAGTAAACGTCTCGCCTTGTATGTTCACACACTACATTCGTAGTGTCCCACCCCAATACACTCATTACTCGTGGAAGAAAATCTTACCAAGTCCCGTAACAGTTCGGGGAATGCATGTGCATCTTCACAGAAGAAGGAGGTTATGGCCGGTATTGCCAGAACCATATACTTATATGGAAATCAAACAAAAAATTTTGACTTTCTCAGATTCTTGATAAATCGAATCAAAACGTTAAATTAAATACCATTATGATGATCTGCAGCCGTCCAGAACGAAATTAGAATTATATTAATACCGACAGCTGCTCACGGGTGTCGGTATATATCAACAGGGACAGGTGACAATGTGTGCTCCGTCCGGGATTCGAAGCAGGGATCTCCCGCTTACATGGCAGACGCTATGTCCATCTGAGCCACGGAGGGCACAAACGATAGTGTGACTGTAGGGACTATCTCGCGCACGCCTCCCGCGAGACTCACATTCTCGCCTTGTATGTTCACACACTACATTCGTAGTGTCCCACCCCAACACACTCATTACTCGTGGAAGAAAATCTTACCAAGTCCCGTAACAGTTCGGGAATGTATGTGCATCTTCACAGAAGAAGGAGGTCATGGCCGGTATTGCCAGAACCATATATTTATACGGATATGGTGTCTGTTCTTTCGGACATGTCTTCCACGAGTAATGAGTGTGTGGGAGTGGGGGACTATGAATGTAGTGTGTGGACATACAAGGTGAGAATGTGAGTCTCGCGGGAGGCTAATTGATATATCTCTTTTTTTCCGTGGTTATCGGGATAAAATAAAAAGATACTTGTTATAACCGAGAGCAAACAAATACCGAAAGACACCGGCTATTCAGAACTAAAATACCGATATCGTTTTAACTGATCGGTTTTTCTATCTCTAAACTGCAGTGTCGCCATAGAAAAGTGTGTCGTTACATCTTTGTCCATAGCAACTTCGAGACAAGTGAGTGTTTATGCGCAAAATATCGGCAAATGGAAACACGAAGAGGTAATAATCACCTGAGAGATAGAATTTATTTCACGGTCAGAAGAGTCGAGTGACAGACAAGATTGAATCACTGTAATAGATATTATATGGAAAGCTGTGTAAAGGAAAATTTCCAGTTCTTTCGTGGCTCCAAAATTGAAGCAAATTCCGGCACATCAAGGTAACATAGTCTTATAGGGATAGTATTCCACGATTAACGTAATTGACCCACATACTGTACTGGTATACGGATAATATTACACGACTAACGTAATTCACCTGAAATTAGTTACCAAGATGTAGACGTAAATGGTTAGTATTACACGACTTACGTAATTCAGCTGAAGTTGATTACAAAAAAGTTACTGCAGTATTCACTACTATACATTTCCCCATTCACCTGAAATTATTTACAAACATGCAGTCGTAAGTAGATGTGTTCACGGCTAACGTAATTCACCTCAAATAATTTACAGACATGTTACTATAACATTTGCTACTACTCATTACGCTAATTCACATTCAGCCACTAAGCGCAAGCGCAGATCACAGTTATAATACGTGCACCATCCAAAAATTTATCAAGCTAGTAACTCAGCAAAACTACAAACGATCATTGTGTGCAAAATAAATAGCATACCTCATAAGAAGAACATGACGGGTTTGAATCATTCCCACCTCAAAGGATTAAAAATACAGGCTCGCACACAAGACCACTTGATAACTAACATGAAACTCAGTTTAGTTGTAACTTGGGTGACGATCGTCTTTTTTACATTTTCCCCTTAAACTAGATAATTATGAAATGTATGCAACTACTCTAAAGTACCAGCGGGAGAGGCCTTGCCGCGGTGGTTGCACCTGTTCCCGTGAGATCACCGAAGTTAAGTGCGTAGAAGGCACTTGGATGGGTGATCGTCCAGGCCGCCATGCGCTGTTGTCTTTTTCGGGGCGCACTCAGCCTCGTGGTGCCAATTGAGGAGCTACTCGACCGAATAGCAGCGGCTTCGGTCAAGTATACAAACATAACGGCCGGGAGAGCAGTGTGCTGACCCCACGCCCCTCCTGTTCGCATCCTCCACGGATGATGACACGGCGGTCGGATGCTCCCGTCCCAGTAGGCCACTCGTGGCCTGAAGACGGACTGCTTACAAAGCAACTACTCTCCAGTGGATGGCCGTACTACTGAGACCTTGATGCCTGGCATCAACAACAGATGGCAGCACACGAGGTTGGCTTACGCCTACTGCCGAATTTTGCGATCTGTCGTAAGCCTGCGTAAGCACGTAGGGCCTTCCGTCTTAAGTGCAAGCATATCCATTGCGTTTTCTGCCGCGTCGCTTAATGTGAAATGTTTCATTATTTCTGAAATATTTTAGAAATGTCTTCTCCATCGGTACTGAATTTACTGTAAAATTATTTGCTCACTTTTCGGAACTTACGTTCATGGTAAATTGATACTATCTGAAGCCGTGGTAGACACGAGTCTAGTGCGCTTCACCTTGAGCACCTTCTGTTTCAGTCGCGGTTCCCATGTCGCTGATTTCACAACGAACAGTTCGTTGTCTACTGAGTATACTGGCTATTGCACGACACTATCCCTCCCACGCTGCTAAATGTAGGTCGTCGGCAAAATATGAGTGCAGTGGAACAAGGGCGTCTGCAGAAATTTCCCCAGGAGGTGGTGGTGGCATTTGTAGGTGTGTGTGTGTGTGTGTGTGTGTGTGTGTGTGTGTGTGTGTGGAGGCCTATTACTATGAAATTCACACAGTCCAGACCGCCATGGAAAAGAAACCTTGATATTTGGAAAGGGTGTTGATCTTATACCGTTATACTGCAGATTTCGAAATTCCACCTCTAAGGGGGAGACACAGGAAATGAAAGGATTTTTGAAACATGTAGCTATTAAGGTAATTTTGAAGCTAGACATACGAAAATTTGTATCTGGTTTCTAGGTCAGAAATAAAGAAATATATGTTCCAGTATTATTCGGAATTTAACCTCTATGAGGTGAAATAGTGGGTGAACGTTTTATTTTGAGATAAATAATTATGGAAGAACTATGAAAGTATTTTTAAGGCTACATCTACGACAATTGGTATTTGACTTCAAGGTTATAAATAAGAAAATACGTGTTTTAGTGTTTTTGGAAGTTCAGTCCCTAAGGGGATGGAATAAAGTAAGCTGGTGCGTTTCTGGCACCAGTTTCCATCGATCGTTGTTTCGATCTTTGAGTCGCGGTCCAGAGGACACTGCTCTCTAAGCGACTGTAGTAGTTCTCTGCGCGGCCCCACATCGGGCTTACCGCGCTTACACTGGACGCAGTTACCAACAAATCGCCTGACATCGCGATATAGGTTGGGCCAAAACATGTGTTCCCGAACTCGGTTCAAGGTCTTGTAGAACCGCAAATGACCCCCGAATCGTGGAAATATCTGAGTGCCATGCTAACTCGTTCCTGTGGAATACAGACCTTCACTTGACCACGGTTGGCTCCCCCTTTACACAAGAGGCCCCCCCGAAGGCAACAGCCAGTGACGACGTCGCCATCCGCCAACAGCTGCCTATTCGGTCCCCACCCGGGGTCCTCGGCCTGTTTGCCGGCTAAGTCGCAGAAGAAACCGGGTGTCTCGGAGAGAAGGAAATTCACCCCAAGATCCGGCTCCACCTGGACCTTGCCTTCCCCAGATTCTGCCGCGAACATACGGCTGAGAGCGTCGCCAATTCATTGTCTCTGCCCCTAATATGCCGAACCTGGAGATAAATCTTGTCATCTTAACTCCGTAATGATTTTTAGCGAACTTATTAATCAAAGTTTAAGGGCTGGCACTGGCTAAGTAACTCACGGAGGCTCATTTGTTTCAGTTAAGTTGTAGTGTTCACCTGTTCTCCAGATAAGGTTGGGTAGTTTATGTATCAGAACACTGTCTGCCGTTGATGTGTGTTGTGTTAGAGATAACTGGCAGTGGTCGACGCGAGCATACTGGGAGCAGAGCACCACGGGGGCAGAGAGATATTTAAGGTCATGTCCTCTACTTTACATCTTGGGTTATGTTGTCACTTTTGCGTGATTCCATTTTTCCGATGGAGAACTATATCATCCAAAGTTCAATTGCATTGATAAGTTGAGTATAATTCTATGTAATTCCCTGTCTCGTGGATCTCTCGTATTGATTTGAATCCTTGGTCTGCTCGCGTCTATCGCCAATTTACGCGAAATATTGAAGCAACCTCATTTTAGGGGTATTGGCGTACGTTCATGTTCTAGTTGTAATCATTCTAAGAATATTGTTGATTAATCAACTGAGTAATCAAATTTGAAGATCGGTTTGGTCGAAATTAAAGCACCTCCTTAATTATTTTAGTCATTTGTTTATAGCTTTGTTTAGGAAAGTTGGCTAGCCAAACGTTAAAAAATAATTGTTCTTACGCTTAATCTGTTCCTCTGCTGATTGGAAGTAATGAGAGTTCTGCTGGGAATTCTATGGACATTTGCACTATTTCAGTAAAGCTTTACCTAAGTATATTTACCTAGTCATATTCAAATTTCAAGTTTTACGGGTTTTGTTCCGCTTAAAGAAATTTATTTATTATTTGTCCAACTGATCTGGCCTTGTAAGGCAGTCTCTTGGATTATTGTGACTGTGATTTTATAATGCTTTTGATTGTAATAAAATATGTATCAACTGCAACGGATTACTGTTGTGATTTTGGTGGCACTACCACAACCCCATTTCATAGAGGATGTAATGTTTCATGAAATATTTAATTATGAAAGCATTTTTAAAGCTAAATATATTGAAACCTGAATTTGGCTTCTCGGTTGAAGTAAAAAAAAAAAAACCGTGTCTCACTGTTTTTGATACATTCAACCCGTAAGGGGGTGGAATACAGGATGAAATGTTTTATGAAAATAATTCAGTGTGAAAGAATTTTTAAAGCTAAATCTATGAAAATTGTCTTATTGAAAAATACGTGTTTCACTGTTTTTGGAACTACAACCTCCAAGGAGGTGCAATAGGGGCACACGTATTCACTGACTCATCGCCTTCCAGCCCAACCTCCAAAGTATAAGAACTTGAAATATTGATGAAGGTGTAAATCGTACGCTGTAAGCATCATTTAAGAAGACATTGTTGGAAATTCCACTCCTAAGGGGGTGACACGTAACGTGCATCCACAGGACATATGGCCTGTAATTGAAGAAGTGTCATGATGATCTCTCCTTTGGCAAAAGATTCCGGAATAGTCTCCCATTCGGATCTCTGGGAGGGGACTGCCAAGGGGGAAGTTACCATGAGAAAAAGATTGAATAATCAACGAAAGAATAATGTTCTACGAGTCGAGGCGTGGAATGTCAGAAGCTTGAACGTGGTAGGGAAACTAGAAAATCTGAAGAGGGAAATGTAAAGGCTCAGTCTAGATATAGTAGGGATCAGTGAAGTGAAGTGGAAGGAAGACAAGGATTTCTGGTCAGATGAGTATCGGGTAATATCAACAGCAGCAGAAAATGGCATAACAGGTGTAGGATTCGTTATGAATAGGAAGGTAGGGCAGAGGGTGTGTTACTGTGAACAGTTCAGTGACCGGGTTGTTCTAATCAGAATCGACAGCAGACCAACACCGACAACGATAGTTCAGGTATACATGCCGACGTCGCAAGCTGAAGATGAACAGATAGAGAAAGTGTATGAGGATATTGAAAGGGTAATGCAGGATGTAAAGGGGGACGAAAATCTAATAGTCATGGGCGACTGGAATGCAGTTGTAGGGGAAGGAGTAGAAGAAAAGGTTACAGGAGAGTATGGGCTTGGGACAAGGAATGAAAGAGGAGAAAGACTAATTGAGTTCTGTAACAAGTTTCAGGTGGTAATAGTGAATACCCTGTTCAAGAATCACAAGAGGAGGAGGTATACTTGGAAAAGGCCGGGAGATACGGGAAGATTTCAATTAGATTACGTCATGGTCAGACAGAGATTCCGAAATCAGATACTGGATTGTAAGGCGTACCCAGGAGCAGATATAGACTCAGATCACAATATAGTAGTGATGAAGAGTAGGCTGAAGTTCAAGACATTAGTCAGGAAGAATCAATACGCAAAGAAGTGGGATACGAAGTTCAAAGGGATGACGAGATACTTTTGAAGTTCTCTAACGCTATAGATACAGCAATAAGGAATAGCGCAGTAGGCAGCACAGTTGAAGAGGAATGGACATCTCTAAAAAGGGCCATCACAGAAGTTGGGAAGGAAAACATAGGTACAAAGAAGGTAGCTGCGAAGAAACCATGGGTAACAGAAGAAATACTTCAGTTGATTGATGAAAGGAGGAAGTACAAACATGTTCGGGGAAAATCAGGAATACAGAAATACAAGTCGCTGAGGAATAAAATAAATAGGAAGTGCAGGGAAGCTAAGACGAAATGGCTGCAGGAAAAATGTGAAGACATCGAAAAAGATAGGATTGTCGGAAGGACAGACTCAGCATACAGAAAAGTCAAAGCAACCTTTGGTGATATTAAAAGCAACGGTGGTAACATTAAGAGTGCAACGGGAATTCCACTGTTAAATTCAGAGGAGAGAGGAGATAGGTGGAAAGAATACATTGAAAGCCTCTATGAGGGTGAAGATTTGTCTGATGTGATAGAAGAAGAAACAGGAGTCGATTTAGAAGAGATAGGGGATCCAGTATTAGAATCGGAATTTAAAAGAGCTTTGGAGGACTTACGGTCAAATAAGGCAGAAGGGATAGATAACATTCCATCAGAATTTTTAAAATCATTAGGGGAAGTGGCAACAAAACGACTATTCACGTTGGTGTGTAGAATATATGAGTCTGGCGACATACCATCTGACTTTCGGAAAAGCATCATCCACACAATTCCGAAGACGGCAAGAGCTGACAAGTGCGAGAATTATCGCACAATCAGCTTAACAGCTCATGCAGCGAAGCTGCTTACAAGAATAATATACAGAAGAATGGAAAAGAAAATTGATAATGCGCTAGGTGACGATCAGTTTGGCTTTAGGAAAAGTAAAGGCACGAGAGAGGCAATTCTGACGTTACGGATAATAATGGAAGCAAGGCTAAAGAAAAATCAAGACACGTTCATGGGATTTGTCGACGTGGAAAAAGCGTTCGACAATATACAAAGGTGCAAGCTGTTCGAGATTCTGAAAAAAGTAGGGGTAAGCTATAGGGAGAGACGGGTCATATACAGTATGTACAACAACCAAGAGGGAATAATAAGAGTGGACGATCAAGAACGAAGTGCTCGTATTAAGAAGGGTGTAAGACAAGGCTGTAGCCTTTCGCCCCTACTCTTCAATCTGTACATCGAGGAAGCAATGATGGAAATAAAACAATGGTTCAGGAGTGGAATTAAAATAAAAGGTGAAAGGATACCAATGATACGATTCGCTGATGACATTGCTATCCTGAGTGAAAGTGAAGAACAATTAAATGATCTGTTGAACGGAATGAACAGTCTAATGAGTACACAGTATGGTTTGAGAGTAAATCGGAGAAAGACGAAGGTAATGAGAAGTAGTAGAAATGAGAACAGCGAGAAACTTAACATCAGGATTGATGGTCACGAAGTCAATGAAGTTAAGGAATTCTGCTACCTAGGTAGTAAAATAACCAATGACGGACGGAGCAAGGAGGACATGAAAAGCAGACTCGCTATGGCAAAAAAGGCATTTCTGGCCAAGAGAAGTCTACTTATATTAACTACCGGCCTTAACTTGAGGAAGAAATTTCTGAGGATGTACGTCTGGAGTACAGCATTGTATGGTAGTGAAACATGGACTGTGAGAAAACCGGAACAGAAGAGAATCGAAGCATTTGAGATATGGTGCTATAGACGAATGTTGAAAATTAGGTGGACTGATAAGGTAAGGAATGAGGAGGTTCTACGCAGAATCGGAGAGGAAAGGAATATGTGGAAAACACTGGTAAGGAGAAGGGACAGGATGATAGGACATCTGCTAAGACATGAGGGAATGACTTCCATGGTACTAGAGAGAGCTGTAGAGGGCAAAAACTGTAGAGGAAGACAGAGATTGGAATACGTCAAGCAAATAATTGAGGACGTAGGTTGCAAGTGCTACTCTGAGATGAAAAGGTTAACAGAGGAAAGGAATTTGTGGCGGGCCGCATCAAACCAGTCAGTACACTGATAAAAAAAAAAAAAAAAAAAAAAAAAAAAAAAAAAAAAAAAAAAAAAGCTGAAATATGGGTTGAAAGGGTTTTTGAAAATGTATCCCTATTGAAGCTAGAACTACAAAACTACGAAAATTGGCATTTGGTTTCCAGTCAGAAAAAAAACAGGTTTTTAGCACTTTCAGAAATTCTTCCATAAGGGGATAAAATAATTAGTGAAGGTTTTTTGAAAATAAATCATTATTAAAGAACTACTAAAGCATTTTTAAAGCTCCATCTATAAAAATTGGTATTTGACTTCTCGGTTGGGTGTAAAAAAAAAGTGTTTCGTTGTTTTTGGAAATTTAACTCACCAATAGAGTGAAATAAGGGATGAAAAGTTTTATGAAATATTTCACTATGAAAGCATTTTTAGAACTAAATCGATGAATATATGAATTTGGCTCCTCAGTTCTAAATAGAAGAATACGTGTTTAATTGTTTTTGAAAATTCAACCCCTAAAAGTTGTGAGATGTTTCTGAAAATGTTTCATTATGAAAGCATTACTAAATATATCTCAGAATTCGTATTTGGCTCCTCTGTTAGAATTTTTCAATGTGTCACTGGTTTTGGAACCTCGATCCTGAGAGGACGAAAAATTTTAATGAAATATTTATTGCATTATATTAAAATATTTTAAATCTGCATCTATGAAAACCGGTATTTCACTTTTAAATTAGATACAAAGAAATATGCGTTAGGGAATGAAAGATTCTACGGAGATATCACCACAAGAATTCAAACGGCTTGATTAACAAAAACCTTGGACTCCAGCTATCGGCATTGCTTTTTGGTCATAAGAACATTTAGTAAAAGACCATGCTTCAATAGCGTTAATTAGCGGGAAAAGTTAAGAAGGTGTTGCAGTTTACAAAAGACGTAAAAAACGATTAAAGAAAAGAAATTCTTTGCAGACCATACAGTCTACGCAAGTAAAGAAGTGGGTGATAAGGTAGCTCTTTATGGAAATGAGTTGGTCAGTTTTAGTTCCGAGTCATGTCATCAGCAGGAACCAAATCCTATAGTTGCCACGACTGGCTAAAGGAAAAGTTTTGCAGAATCACGGGAAATCACTTCTGCAAGTGGCTGAGAATCTCGTAATGAATGAAAATTCTGTACTGAAGATTCCAAGGTGGGAGGCGCAAGATTCCTCTCCCCCTCCTCTCCCCCATTCCCCCCCCCCCTCCTTCCATTGCTATCCTCATTTCCCTATAAACTAGAGAAATTTCCGCTGTGAAACTATTTGCAAACAAGAGAAGGCCAATTGAAATTTAACTCTTCAAAGTTTTAAGCCCTGCTCATTCTGGATATTGATTAGAAACTGTTAATCCACATGTGAAACCTGAGTACAAAATCCCTGTGACATTTGATCAACGGTGTTCCTTAAAACGTTCCTTCAAAACGTTCGAAAATTCAATTTCTTTGAAGTTGCCTTTTTTTACAGGTGTACTTGTCTAGACTCTTGGAACGGAAAGGTTTTGTTTTTACTCCGTGTTTTACAAAAGTTTCTACAGCCCATTGTTTGAAGCAGTGTCATGGTTGCCATGAGCCGCGCGAGGTAGCCGCGCTGTCTCCAACGCCTTGTCACGGTTCGCGCGGCTCCCCCCGTCGCTACGTTGGCTACGAGGTTCGAGTCCTCCCTCGGGCATGGGTGTGTGTGTGTTGTCCTTAGCATAGGTCACGGTAAGTAGTGTGTAAGGATAGAGACTGATGACCTCAACAGTTTGGTTCCATAGGAGTTTACCGTAGGCAGACGGTTGCCATGGGACACTCCTGAGTCGGAAACGCTCTGCTCAGGTACGCTTGACCGTCCGCTTTTAGAATACTGCTGCGCGGTGTGGGATCCTTACGAGATAGGGTTGTCGGAGTTCAAAGAAGGGCAGCACGTTATATCGCGAAATTATGGAGAGAGTGTCACTGAAATGATAGAGGCATTTGGGCTGGACATCATTAAAACAAAGGCGTTTTTCGTTGCGACGAAATTCCAAACACCAACTTTCCTCCTCCGAATGCGAAAATATTTTGTTGACACCGACCTACATACTGAGAAACGATCACCTCGATAAAATAAGGGAAATCAGAGCTCGTACGGAAAGATATAGGTGTTCCATTCTTTCCGCGCGCTATACGAGATTGGAATAATAGAGAATTGTGAAGGTATATGCAGTTAGTAACTGTTCTCGAAGGAACAGATACCACTTATGACCGTGCAGCTTCTCCTTAATAAATCATAATTAATTGAAACCCTCGCCTGCCGACAGGTGTTGATGTGCCTCGGGGTACACATTTTCAGCTGTCCCAATCGAGGTATATCACCACCTGTCGGAAGCCGAGGGTTTCAATTAATTATCATTTATTCTAGAGAAGCTGCACGGTCATCAGTGGTATCTGTTCCTTCTAGAACAGTTACTATCTTCATATGAGTAGTTAAAGGCTACCCAGCCATTGACCTTCGTCTGCGCGAATGCGCACAGGTTGCCCCAACTCTAACTGGAATCGTCACCTTAGTGTGCGCGAGTAATGAGTGGATGGTCAAATACCTATTACGTACATTACGTATGTAGATTGTGGACAGTTGGGAATATGAGTCTCACGGAAAGCGTGCAAGGGATAAGTCCCTGCAGTCGCGCTATTCATCTGTGTCCTCGGTGGCTCAGATGGATTGAGCGTCTGCCATGTAAGCAGGAGATCCCGGGTTCGAGTCCCAGTCGGGGCGCACATTTTCAGCATGGAGAGCTGCATCAAACCAGTTTCAGGACTGAAGACCACAACAACAATAACAACAACAACAACAACAACAACAACATACACCTTCCACCTTTCTGCTTTCCCTTCTTTGCTGATAACAGGGTTTCCATCTGAGCTCATGATATGCATACAAGTGAATCTCTTTTCTCCAAAGGTCTCTTTAATTTTCCTGTAGGCAGTATCTATCTTACCCCTAGTGAGATAAGCCTCTACATCCTTACATTTGTCCTCTAGCCATCCCTGCTTAGCCATTTTTCACTTCCTGTCGATGTCATTTTTGACACGTTTGTATTCCTTTTTGCCTGCTTCATTTGCTGCATTTTTATATTTTCTCCTTTCATCAATTAAATTCAATATTTCTTTCTGTTACCCAAGGATTTCTACTAGCCCTCGTCTTTTTACCTACTTGATCCTCTGCTGCCTTCACTACTTCATCCCTCAAAGCTACCCTTTCTTCTTCTATTGTATTTCTTTCCCCCATTCCTGTCAATTGCTCCCTTATGCTCTCCTTGAAACTCCGTACAACCTCTGGTTCATTTAGTTTATCCAGGTCCCATCTCCTTAGTATTCACACCTTTTTGCTGTTTCTTCAGTTTTAATCTACTGGTCATAACCAACAAATTGTGGTCAGAGTCCACTTCTGCCCCTGGAAATGTCTTACAAATTTGAAACCTGGTTCCTAAATCTCTGTCTTACCATTATATAATCTATCTGATACTTTTAGTATCTCCAGAGTCTTCCATGTATACAGCCTTCTTTTATGATTCTTGAACCAAGTGTTACCTATGATTAAGTTGAGCTCTGTGCAAAATTCTACCAGGCGGCTTCCTCTTTCATTTCTTTGCCCCAGTCCATATTCACCTACTACGTTTCCTTCTCTCCCTTTTCCTACTACCGAATTCCAGTCACACCATGACTATTAAATTTTCGTCACCCTTCACTATCTGAATAATTTCTTTTATTTGATCATACATTTCTTCAATTTCTTCGTCATCTGCAGAGCTAGTTGGCATATAAACTTGTACTACTGTAGTAGGTGTGGGCTTCGTATCTATCTTGGCCACAATAATGCGTTCAATATGTTGTTTGTAGTAGCTTACCCGCATTCCTACTTTTCTATTCCCTATTAAACCTACTCCTGCATTACCCCTATTTGATTTTGTGTTTATAATCCTGTAGTCACCTGACCAGAAGTCTTGTTCCTCCTGCCACCGAACGTCACTAATTCCCACTATATCTAACTTTAACCTATCCATTTCCCTTTTTAAATTTTCTAACCTACCTGCCCGATTAAGGGATCTGACACTCCACGCTCCGACCCGTAAAACGCCAGTTTTCTTTCTCCTGATAACGACATCCTCTTGAGTAGTCCCCGCCCGGAGATCCGAATGGGGGACTATTTTACCTCCGGAATATTTTACCCAAGAGGATGCCATCATCATTTAATCATACAGTAAAGCTGCATGCCCTCGGGAAAAATTACGGCTGTAGTGTCCCCTTGCTTTCAGCCGTTCGCAGTACCAGCACAGCGAGGCTGTTTTGGTTATTGTTACAAGGCCAGATCAGTCAATCATCCAGACTGTTGCCCCTGCAACTACTGAAAAGGCTGCTGCCGCTCTTCAGGAACCACACGTTTGTCTGGCCTCACAACAGATACCCCTCCATTGTGGTTGCACCTACGGTACGGCTATCTGTATCGCTGAGGCACGCAAGCCTCCCCACCAGCGGCAAGGTCCATGGCTCATGGGGGGGGGGGGGGACGAAGGTGTATATAGAGGATATATACAAGGACAATGTACTTGAGGACAATGTAATTTAAATGGAAGAGGATGTAGATGAAGATGAAATGGGAGATGACCTACTGCATGAAGAGTTTGACAGAGCACTGAAAGACCTTAGTCGATACAAGGCCCCGGGAGTAGGCAAAATTCCATTAGAACGCCTTGGGAGAGCCAGCCCTGACCACCTGATGAGCAAAATGTATGAGACAGGCGTAATACCGTCAGACTTCAAGAAGAATAAAATAATTCCAATTTGAAAGCAAGCAGGTGTTGAAAGATGTGAAAATTACCCAACTATTTGTTTAGTTAGTCACGGGTTCAAAATACTAACGCGAATTCTTTACAGATGAATGGAAAAACTGGTAGAAGCCGACCTCAGAGGAGACCAGTTTGGATTCCGTAGAAATACTGGAACACGTGAGGCAATACTGACTGTACGACTTACCTTAGAAAATAGATTAAGGCAAGGCTACGTTTCTAGCATTTGTAGACTTAGAAAAAGCTTTTGACGATGTTGACTGGAATGGTCTTTCAAATTCTGAAGGTGGCCAGAGTAAAATACAGGGAGCGAATAGCAATTTACAATTTGTACAGAAAGCAGATGGCAGTTGATGGACATAAAAGGGAAGCAATGGTTGGGAAGGGAGTAACAAGGGGTTGTAGTCTATCCCCAATGTTATTCAATCTGTTTATTGAGGATGCAGTAAAGGAAACAAAAAAAATCGGAGTAGGAAATAAAATCAATGGAGAAGAAATTAAAACCTTGAGGTTCGCCGATAACGTTGTAATTCTGTCAGAGACAGCAAAGAACCTGGAAGAGCAGCTGAAAGGAATGGAGTGTCCTGAAAGGATGATATAAGATGAGCATCAATAAAAGCAAAACGAGGATAATGGAATGTAGTCGAATTAAGTTTGGTGATGCTGAGGGAATTAGATTAGGAAATGACACACTTAAAATAGTAAAGTAGTTTTGCTATTTGGAGAGCAAAATAACTGATGATGGTCAAAGTAGAGAGAATATTAAATGTAGACTGGCAATGGTAAGGAAAGTGTTTCTGAAGAAGAAAAATTTGTTAGCATCGTGTATAGCTTTAGGTATCAGGAAGTCTTTTCTCAGAGTATTTGTATTGTGTGTAGTCATGTATGGAAGTGAATCATGGACAATAAAGAGCTTGGACAAGAAGATAATAGAAGCTTTCGTAATGTGGTGCTACAGAAGAATGCTGAAGGTTAGATGGGTAGATCACATAACTAATGAGGAGGTATTGAATAGGATATGGGAGAAGAGGAGTTTGTGGTACAACTTGACTAGAAGAAGGGATCGGTTGGTAGTACACGTTCTGAGGCATCAACGGATCACCAATTTTGTGTTGGAGTGCAACGTGGAGGGTAGAAATCGAAGAGGGAGACCAAGAGATGAATACACTAAGTAGATTCAGAAGGACGTAGGTTGCAGTAGGTATTGGGAGATGAAGCTTGCACATGATACAGTAGCATGGAGAGCTGCATCAAACCAGTCTCTGGGCTGAAGACAACAACAACAACAACAACAACAATATGAAGGTATTTGTCTGATGTGTAACCTTCAACAGAAGTGGGACAGACAAGAGGGTTAGATTTTATAATATATACTTTCCATTGACATTGATCCATAATGGGGAGATACTCAATGAGAAAATAATATACTAATTTACCTTCCACAGATCGCAAGTGGATTGATCATGAACGTGGAATGATTAATGAAAATTTAGTCACACTTCTGATTGTACTCGTATTATTTGACCCCCGCTCTCTCTCTCTCTCTCTCTCTCTCTCTCTCTCTCTCTCTCTCTCTCTCTCTCTCTCTCTCTCTCTCTATCACTCACAATCGCGCGCGCGCTAGTTCTACTAAAAAATTCCATTCATTAATGATGTCGGAGGAGATCGTTAGCAAGAAATCGTTTAGGCTCCTCTTAAACTGAAATTTGTCAGTAGTAAAGCTTTTTATGGCCGCCGGCTAGTTATTGAAAACATCGTTTTCCTGAATGATGGAGACTTTCTTACACCAAAGTAATTAACTTCCCAATTTTTGTGGAGATTATTAACGTTCCTAGTAATGACTTCACGAAATGAACAGTTGATTGAAGATATTCATTTGTTTTTAAAGACAGATTTCACGGGGAGAACGTATCTTCTATCTCCACCATGTAAAATTGATCTGTTTCCATGTCCCTTATCCCAAGCTTTGTTATATTAACGGTAAAACTCAAAACATTTCTTATATGCATCTCCACTATTTTCCAACAAGCTGTCTATTTTTCATGAATAATACATTAATAGTGTAATTTTGGAAAACTATAGAAAGACACGTTTTGAGGGCAAACTTCAAAAATAGAAAGTCCACAATGTTCTTTATAATACAGCTAGGAAGCATTAAAAAATATTACTTCATGCCCTCGATTAAGACAACTGACTGTTAGAATTCCATGGTTCTCGGATAAATGGTTTGAGAGGAAAGGTACATTTAGTTAGAAAAGTTACGGAAAATTTAAAGTTGTATTGCACTTAAGGACGTACATGCACTCATTTAAATTCATAGTTTCTTTCACTGCATGTGTCATTGATTTCTCTACCGTTTATTTGCAAGCAGCGCACTGTAAAGTTTTTTTTTATTTGCTAGATGGCTCGTAAAGCTTTTCGTTCCTTTCAAATGCTGCACAAAAACATAACGTTTGTTTCATGATATTTACTATTTTATTTCTTGCAAGTCTTCTTCAACTTCTCTCAAAAACTTTGTGGGTAGATCTTGGCATTTGTTTTGTTCAGAAACGAAAAACACCCCTGATACCTTATTACTGTTGCAAACAACTTACTATGGGACAAGAAAAAATGTATTCAATGGGTGAAAGCAGATAGCAACGGGAAAAAATGTCCCTAGGCTTATCATCTCAAAGAAGAGCTGTCACAGAGAAACAAGTGGGCATGTCTTACATAGCAAGCTGCCATTTAAACTGACATTTAGGACCTTCAAATAAGGATTTGGACTAAAATGATTTCATATTCGCACTAATTGTAAATCAAACTGGTACAATCACAAATAAAAAAAAATATTTCCATTGTTTTCGAGGTACCTTCAGCTCTTCGGAATATATATATTGCGAATCAGTTGTTAATATGCCTGGTTCCCCAAACAGGAGACGACTAGAAACTTTCGAAATGTGGTTGTGTAGAAGAAAGATAAAAAAGTTTTGATCGAATAGCTGATGGGGAGATACGAAATCAGATTAGGGAGCAGAGAAATTAATGGCGCAAATTGACAGAAATCAGCGATCGTGGCTAAAGGTCATATTTCGATTCCGCCCGTCCGCTTTGACTCATGATGTTCATCATGACGGTGATTAGTTTGCATTTCGAAGGATACCAGTGGCCTTATTAAATGTTAACTGTGATTGCCTTCGTTTCTAGAGAAATTTATAATGTTCGTTAACTATGATGTTTTTCGGAATATGTAGTGATGAAAGGTGGGTGGAACCCGAGAGCACAGCACAAATTGTCGTTAAAGAAACGAGAAGCGATTGTATTTTTATCTTTCTTATCCTATACATTGGGGAACCCAGGGTAGAATAGGGTACAAAGTTGAAAACTTTGATTAAATGTACAAAATTGATAAATAAGAGAGTTGCCAATTTTTATATGAACACATTATGATGTATTAATCACAGACTGGCAATGGCAAGGAAAGCGTTTCTCAAGAAGAGAAATTTGTTAACATCGAATATAGATTTATGTATCAGGAAGTCGTTTATGAAAGTATTTGTTTGGAGTGTAGCCATGTATGGAAGTGAAACATGGACGATAACTAGTTTGGACAAGAAGAGAATAGAAGCTTCCGAAATGTGGTGCTACAGAAGAATGCTGAAGATTAGATGGGTAGCACGTAACTACTGAGGAGGTATTGAATAGGATTGGGGTGAAGAGAAGTTTGTGGCACAACTTGACTAGAAGAAGTGATCGTTTGGTAGGACATGTTTTGAGGCATCAAGGGATCACAAATTTAGCATTGGAGGGCAGCGTGGAGGATAAAAATCGTAGAGGGAGACCGAGATGAATACACTAAGCAGATTCAGAACGATGTAGGTTGCAGTAGGTACTGGGAGATGAAGCAGCTTGCACAGGATAGAGTAGCATGGAGAGCCGCATCAAACCAGTCTCACGACTGAAGACAACAACAACAACAACAATCACAAAAATACAAGAACATTGCCATAAAATAAAACAACAATATTTTTTCACTCAAAAAGAGAAATGTATATCATTTGCCCCATTCTGCCCCGTGCACGGGGTGGTAAGTACAAGTGATTACAAAAACGTATAAAATTTACGGAAATGCAGAAAATATTGGCTTGCTAGGTATTTTTTTTAGTTTAAAGTGAGTATTAAAGTCAATCTAAAGTTTTCGTGTATTGGATCCTTTTCTTAGGCTGTTTACAAAATTCACACACGAGGAGACACTCATCATCTTCGCTATCTATTCCTGCACAAGAATCGTGTGTCCATTTTTCGCACGTGGAACAAGCGACCCAACCTTCAACTGATTTTGAATATAACCCACCATAATCACTCTCGTTAGTATTGTATTCTCTCTCCTTCTTTTCATTTATCTTCAGGCCCTTTCTTTCTTTTTTGAATTCTTAATTATATTCTCATTCGCAAATATTTTTTCTATGCTATTTCTTCTTTGGCAAAGTTCTTTTTCTATTTTTCCTAATAATGGCTTTTAACTCTTTTTTTTGTACCGCGAAACAGTTGAAACATCGGTCTTTCCCCTCTTCAGTTTCGCTCTTTACTTGCTTTCGTTAACTTTTGGCAAGGGCATCAGAATTTCAGGTGAAATACGAAATGAAGAGGTTCTGTTGTCAGTTGTCATCCAAGAGCACCCAAGATTAGAACAATTAGCCCCAATAACTTTGTTATTCTTAGGCGGCAGTTCATTGTTACAATTCTTTGAAACCTCGCGCGCTTGATTATCCAGCCCGTTAGCGTCGTCTTTTTTAGCTGGTGTGCTAGGTGGAGGCAATTCCAATTGTTCAGATATACACTCCTGGAAATGGAAAAAAGAACACATTGACACCGGTGTGTCAGACCCACCATACTTGCTCCGGACACTGCGAGAGGGCTGTACAAGCAATGTTCACACGCACAGCACAGCGGACACTCCAGTAACCGCGGTGTTGGCCGTCGAATGGCGCTAGCTGCGCAGCATTTGTGCACCGCCGCCGTCAGTGTCAGCCAGTTTGCCGTGGAATACGGAGCTCCATCGCAGTCTTTAACACTGGTAGCATGCCGCGACAGCGTGGACGTGAACCGTATGTGCAGTTGACGGACTTTGAGCGAGGGCGTATAGTGGGCATGTTGGAGGCCGGGTGGACGTACCGCCGAATTGCTCAACACGTGGGGCGTGAGGTCTCCACAGTACATCGATGTTGTCGCCAGTGGTCGGCGGAAGGTGCACGTGCCCGTCGACCTGGGACCGGACCGCAGCGACGCACGGATGCACGCCAAGACCGTAGGATCCTACGCAGTGCCGTAGGGAACCGCACCGCCACTTCCCAGCAAATTAGGGACACTGTTGCTCCTGGGGTATCGGGGAGGACCATTTGCAACCGTCTCCACGAAGCTGGGCTACGGTCCCGCACACCGTTAGGCCGTCTTCCGCTCACGCCCCAACATCGTGCAGCCCGCCTCCAGTGGTGTTGCGACAGGCGTGAATGGAGGGACGAATGGAGACGACACGTCTTCAGCGATGAGAGTCGCTTCTGCCTTGGTGCCAATGATGGTCGTATGCGTGTTTGGCGCTGTGCAGGTGAGCGCCACAATCAGGACTGCATACGACCGAGGCACACAGGGCCAACACCCGGCATCATGGTGTGGGGAGCGATCTCCTACACTGGCCGTACACCTCTGGTGATCGTCGAGGGGACACTGAATAGCGCACGGTACATCCAAACCGTCATCGAACCCATCGTTTTACCATTCCTAGACCGGCAAGGGAACTTGCTGTTCCAACAGGACAATGCACGTCCGCATGTATCCCGTGCCACCCAACGTGCTCTAGAAGGTGTAAGTCAACTGCCCTGGCCAGCAAGATCTCCGGATCTGTCCCCCATTGAGCATGTTTGGGACTGGATGAAGCGTCGTCTCACACCGTCTGCACGTTCAGCACGAACGCTGGTCCAACTGAGGCGCCAGGTGGAAATGGCATGGCAAGCCGTTCCACAGGACTACATCCAGTATCTCTACCATCGTCTCCATGGGAGAATTGCAGCCTGCATTGCTGCGAAAGGTGGATATACACTGTACTAGTGCCGAACATTGTGCATGCTCTGTTGCCTGTGTCTATGTGCCTGTGGTTCTGTTAGTGTGATCATGTGATGTATCTGACCCCAGGAATGTGTCAATAAAGTTTCCCCTTCCTGGGACAATGAATTCACGGTGTTCTTATTTCAATTTCCAGGAGTGTAATAACCTCTTTATGTGAAGGCCTATCTAGTCCGACGTCAGTTGTGTCTGCCGTGAAAAGTCTGCACCGGCGAATATGGATGGGTCCGTGGGCCATATTCCAGTAGCTTCGAAATATTTAATAGCGGTTTTCATTGTTGCACTTCAGACGAAAGCTGAACAAAAAGCGGCGGGATTTGAAAGATAGTTACGACTTTCCCTGCGTGGCTTAGTAGCCATTTCCGAAGCTCAACACTATAACGAAGGCTTAAAGTTTTCATAAAACAAATATCAAGCGGCTGAAGTCTGTGAGAGCAATGTGGTGGTGAAGAAACGCCACTCTCCCTCGCGTAGTCCATAACGTCATTGTTCGTGGTATGAGCTGAGTGGCCATCTGATATAAGGAGAACTGGGACGTGCTTTGATGCCTTAGAAAATACCACAAATTGTCGAAACCATACATAGAATAACTCTGTGCCCATCCATGCCGTGCTGCGGACCTCAGCGCAACCTCCTGCTGCCATTCCCAACTAAAATTTTTTTCTGCTTCTTCTTTCGTGGAAAAATAAGCGTAGGAGGCATGTAAGCTCCGCTTGCTGACGTAGTAATGAGGCAGGCTGCAGTTTCGTACCTTTCTCCAGATGTTAACGATCCTACTGGACGTTTCCCTTTGCAAGCTGCGATCTTCTATTGGTTTTTAGGATTAACCGAAACGCCTGTTTCATCACAAATAGTTATTTGAGAAGTCCTTAGTTTGTGTTTGTCAGTTACATTTGTTAACAACGAAAAAGACCTATCGACAGTTACTATATTAAAACCCATGAATCTTGCACCAGATGTTGCTTCGGGTTTGCGAACAAACCTGCTTTTGCTTCTTCATTGTTTCATGATGTAATAAACATTTCGATTTGTTTTGCTGGAAATTTTCGAAAAAGTATCTGGGAAACGTGCAAAAGTTGAAATGCAAAACTGTACACCTGCCGAAACACGAGTGCGCGCATTCATCTGAAACAATTTACCTAAACAGCTTCTGATACGCTAGAGGTTACCGCACAGTTAACAGCAATTGTAGTTGACTGTTTGCCTGTAGCGTATAAAGTACGGCTAGTAAAATATTTTTGTAGGGAGGACACAGCATCTCATCTTGAATGGAGGTTCATCTGTACGTGTAAAAGTAGCCACGTGTGCCACAGGGAAGTGTGTTGGGAGCCTTACTGTTCATGTTGTATACTAACATTACAGATAATGTAAGTAAGCTCACAAATTTCGAAAATGGTGCAGATGTCGACATTGAGGTAACAAAGTTCGTCGAAAGCGATATGCACATACAGCGGATAGGAAAAATAATGTGAACACCTATACTTACATCTACATGGATACTATGCAAATCACATTTAAGTGCCTGGCAGAGGGTTCATCGAACCACCTTCACAAGTCTCTATTATTCCAATCTCGTGTAGCATTCGGAAAGAATGATCACCTGTATTTTTCCGTAAGAGCTCTGCTTTCCCTTATTTTATCGTGGTGATCGTTCCTCCCTACGGAGATCGGTGTCAACAAAATATTTTCGCATTTCTGTGACACTCTCTCCCATATTTCGCGATAATAGAAAACATGCTGCCTTTCTTTGAACTTTTTCAATGTACTCCGCGAGTCCTATCTGGTAAGGATCCCACATCTCCCAGCACTATTCTAAAAGAGGATTGACAAGCGTAGTGTAGGCAGTCTCCTTTGTAGGTCTGTTACGTTTTCTAAGTGTCCTGCCAATAAAACGCAGTCTTTGGTTAGCCTTCCCCACAACATTTTCTGTGTGTTCCTTCTAATTTAAGTTGTTCGTTATTGTAATACCTAGTTATTTAGTTGAATTTACGGCTTCTAAATTAGACTGCAACTTCTCTAATAGTGATTCGTCTATTCTGCTTCACCAGGGATTTTGCAGGGTCAGTAACGACCTGATTTGCGGATATTGAGCGCGTACCTTAACCGTCTTCTGCCTTCATTGATTAGCGGCTACCTTTGAAATGGTTGTACCACTCCTTTAGCCCTGCAGTACCCATTACTTTGTCCACAAACACACGATGGTTTCAACTTGAGAATTGCCAAGCTTGGAGCCAAATGTGATGTAAAGACGTCATTTTGCTCAGAATACTAAATCCAACGTGTACCACTTACAAGTGTTCCGAAGTAGTGGAGAAAATCAGGTATGTGTGTTATGTATGCCTGAAAACATGAGCGCACGCACGCCCTGATACCACTCTTGATTTCAACAGTTAATAAAGGTCGGATATTTTTTTAACAGCTCTCGTGTATAGGCCGTCGCCAGTAATGTCGAAAGAGCAAGATACCCATAGCTGCGCCAGTTGTATTAGGTAGTTCGAATGGAGCGGTCTATTGTCCGACGTATCTCCATAACAGCTCCGAACCGAATACCCCAGAGTTCGTCCTTCACGCTAGGAATCAAGCTGAGCTCGCGAGGGCGTAAGTCTGGGGTGTGTGGTGCGTGGTGCGGCGCTCCCCATCCCCATATACCGATCAAATTAGTCACGACGTGAACCGAGCGTGCCCGAACATTGTCCTGCCTCCTGCAGAAAGTGACGCCTCTTCTTTCTCTCAGTAGCTTTTCTACTTTGTAACACAGTCTGTTTCGTTTTCGAGTCTAAACCGCCTAACAGATATTGTTCAAATTTGGCATGGAGACAGTTTGAACCCTGAGAAAGAACATAGCCCACTTCAGAAGGCAAAAATTTATTTATTTATTTTACGTCAGCGAACGTAAACTACATTAAAACTTACTTATATTGGTGTATAACTTAAGAATTCTATAATGTATAAGTACTTCAGTAGTCCCCACGTTGGATAGTCTTTCAAACGAAATTGCTCCCACGTCCGAGGCCTTTCAATATCACGTCTCCCATTCCGCTTGTAGTTCAGAATATTTTGGGGAAGTATGGGACGTAGCATTCTCACCAGCCTTCACGATATGTTTGAATTTTTTAGTTTCTGTTGAAAATACTTAATTTTTTCTAGTATTTTTTTCTAGTCATTTCTTGTTGTGCAGCTCTTCGAATTTCTTACGAACCTCATCTCTGCCGTGTGATTTTGTTTTGTTTGTTTTAACCATGTTTTCGCTTTCATAGCATAACACAGGGACCAATTTATAGAATTTCTGGACAATCTGTTTATGTCGGTGCTTTAATGCCCAATGTTCGGATAATTGTGCCACAGACAGCTTAGAATTTGTGTAATTTATTTTCAGTATCAGAGTAACAACTGCTTACAGCGTACCCTAAATGAAGGATTAAGAGACCTGTTCTAATGCAGGATTATCCAAAACCAATTTTAAACTGACTTAATATTTTTCTCCAAGTGCACTTATTTACGTGTTATTACTAGAATTTTTAAAGTTGTATTCGTTGCATATTACGTTCAGGTGGTATACAGATCTTTGGAGGTCATTTCATTCACTTGAATCATGTAATTTACATTCGGTTATTCTCGTGGCCGTCAGAGCTGCCGTAGCCGAGACGCCCCCTGCAGTCGCGCCTCACGATCTGCCACGAATTATGGGAAGTATTCGCAGATACCAATTGTAATACAACGGCTATGCAATTTACTGGAAACGTACAGGATGTCTGGGGAGTTTGGTGGCCAGCGGAAGTGTTTAACCTCGGAAGAGTGCTCCTGCAGCCACTGTGTAGCAATTGTGGTTGTGTGGGGCGTCGCATTATCCTGCTGGAATTACCCACTTCCGTCGGAATCCACAATGGACACGGATGGATGCAGGTGATCAGACGGGATGTCTCTAGACGTATCAGGGGTCCCACATCACTCCGAATGCACACACCCTACAACGTCACAGAGCCTCCACCAGCTTGAACAGTCCCCAGCTGACATGCAGGGTCCACGGATTCATGATGTTGTCTTCATACTCGTACACGTCCGTACTATATATACATTTTGAAATGAGAGTCGTCCAACCAGGCAATATGTTTCCAGTCATCAACAGTCCAATGTTCGTACCGATTGGCCCAAATGAGGCGTAAAGCTTTGTGCTGTGCAGTCAGCAAAAGTACACGAGTGGGCCTTCGGCTCTGAAAGTCCATCTAGATGATGTTTCGTTTAACGGTTCGCATACTGACACTTGTTGATGGTCAAGCATTGAGATTTTCTGTAACTTGCGGAAGTGTTGCACTTTCACCACGCTCAACGATTCTCTTCAGTTCCCATTCTTGCAGGATCTTTTTCCGGCCGCAGCGATGTCGACCATTTGTTGTTTTACTGGATTGCTGATATTCACGGAGCTCTCGTGAAATGGTCGTACAGGAAAATCTCCACTTCATCTCTAGCTCGGAGGTGCTGTGTCCCATCGCTCTTGCGCCGAGTATAATACCACGTTCAAAGTCACTTAAATCTTGATAACCTGCAATTGTAGCCGATCTAGCTACTAAGCCAGACTCACGTCTTACACAGGCGTTGCCAGCGGCAGCACCATATTAAGCCTGTTTACATATCTCTGTGTTTGAATACGCAATGTTATACTAGTTTGTTTGGCATTTCAGTGTAGATGTGACCCAGTACCTGTGTTGTTCTACAGTTACACTCATTATTTTTTAAAAAAATCGGTCTTCAGAGACACTGTTTTTACAGAAGGACCTATTCCAATTCGAAACTAGAATGAAATAAATACCTTTAGCTGCTGACGGGCTTTGATACACATCAACGGAGACAAGTGAAAATGTGTGCCCCGACCGGGTTTCGAACCACGGATCTCCTGCTTACATGGCAGTCGCTCTATCCATCTGAGCCACCGAGGGCACAGAGGATAGTGAGTCTACAGGGACTATCCCGCGCACGCCTCCAGCGAGACCCACATTCTCACCTTGTATGTCCACACACTACATTCGTAGTGTCCTTTCGGACATGTCCGAAAGAACAGACACCACATCCATATAAATATATTTTCCAATTCGCGTGCGCTGCGTCTCCACGGGGCACCACGGAAGCACCGGCTGACGGTGAAGGCTCCCTTTCTCGAAGACGTTGCGCAATGCTAACGAAAAGCATGTGGGGAGGAGTCAGACGTTGTCGACAACGATCTTGATAGAGGCGACCAGCAGCTCTTCCAGTACTGTGAGCTTTGGCCACACACAATACTCGTGTCGGTGTATTCGGCAAAAGTGTACTCAGCAATGTTGCTCTAACACTCATAGACAAATGAACGAGACTCGAACCAGTTCCGAGAGGAGACAGCCGTCAAATGACAGCATACGATCCGACGTAAGTAACCCCCCCCCCCCCCCCAGTGATTATAACCCTGTGGCATACCACATTACCGAAGATGTATTTATACGGCTGTAGCACGGATATACTTTTCCATACATGGGCTCCAGTTGAAAATATCGTCACCCAGTTCCCTACAAGTTTTAACGGGAATTTTGGAACATCCTGTATCTCTCCAGTAACTATACAGCTCTTTCCAGAATTAGTTCACTCTGCAGCGGATTAAAACTGTGTGCGGGACTGAGACTCGAATTCGGGACCTTCGCCTTTCATGGGCAAGTGCTCTACCATTTGAGCTACCCAAACACGACTCACGCCCCGTCCACACAGCTTTACTTCTGTAGTACCTCGTCTCCTACCTACAGCTGTTGTACCACATTCGAAATACACGGATGTATTTCAGGATTTCGGCGTTGTGCAACTTCTGAGGAACATGGCTGAATTTTCTTGTATGTTGTTATCATTAAAACGAAGCACCGTTTCTGTCTCCATACCATAAAGCATAAGTACCATTTATATCATTTCAAGCACTATTTCACTTGCTAAGTATTAGGAAAAAATAATTGTATCATTCTCAGAATATCGGAGATAAGCGATATAGTTCCTACAAAGAGCTTGAACAAAACCATTTTGGGTACTAGGCCATGGCATTATAAAACACTCAAAAACGAAAATACCGACATTTCGACCATCTTTTCAGCGATCCTCTTCAGGGCGAATAAATGCCAGGAAATTTCAAATCAGTGCACACTACACTGCAAAGTGAGAGTTCAATTAGGGAATAACTTTTATTTCTTCTTCACCTTTGACTAATATCCCGAATTTCTCGTCCGTTTCGTATGTTGCTTTCTTTATAAATTTTACCTAGTAACTCATGCGTGCAAACGTCATCTAACGAGTCTAAGCAGCATCAAAATACCCGCGCCAGCTCCGGCAAATGTTTGTAAGTCGAGTGTGATGCCGTGATTATGTATCAGTTTGAGGTAAGGCCCCAGTACCGGAACGAATGAGTCGAAAGCTACAAGGCAAAATCGTTATCATACCTCTGACGGTGGAATAAAAGTAATGGTACTGTTGTTGCCAACTTTCAAAGGTGGTAGTATGGATCAAAATAAGAAAAAATGTCCGGTAAACATGGGCTACAAAATGCATACGTGAGGAGCTATGAGCACTTGGTCAACAATGGAGATATGTTTTATGCTAGCTAAGATGAACAAGTCCTCACAGCTCTTAAGGTATGCATTTTACAGCCCATGTGTACTGGACATTGTTTTCTTCTTTCGGTCCATGCTGTTGTTGTTGTGGTCTTCAGTCCTGAGACTGGTTTGATGCAGCTCTCCATGCTACTCTATCCTGTGCAAGCTCCTTCATCCCCAGTACCTACTGCAATCTACATCCATCTGAATCTGCTTAGTGTATTCATTTCTTGGTCTCCCTCTGCGATTTTTACCCTCCACGCTGCCCTCTAATACTAAATTGGTGATCCCTAGATGCCTCAGAAAATGTCCTACCACCGATCCCTTCTTCTGGTCAAGTTGTGCCACAAATTTCTCTTCTCCCCAATCCTCTTCAATACTTCCTCATTAGTTATGTGATCTACCCATCTAATCTTCAGCATTCTTCTGTAGCACCACATTTCGAAAGCTTCTATTCTCTTCTTGTCCAAACTATTTATCGTCCATGTTTCACTTCCATACATGGCTACACTCCATACAAATACTTTCAGAAATGACTTCCTGACACTTAAATCTATACTCGATGTTAACAAATTTCTCTTCTTCAGAAACGCTTTCCTTGCCATTGCCCGTCTACATTTTATATCCTCTCTACTTCGACCATCATCAGTTATTTTGCTTCATAAATAGCAAAACTCCTTTACTACTTTAAGTGTGTCATTTCCTAATCTAATTCTCTCAGCATCACCTGACTTAATTCGACTACATTCCATTATCCTCGTTTTGCTTTTGTTGATGTTAATCTTATATCCTCCTTTCAATACACTGTCCATTCCGTTCAACTGCTCTTCCAAGTCCTTTGCAGTCTCTGACAGAATTACAATGTCATCAGTGTGCCTCAAAGATTTTATTTCTTCTACATGGATTTTAATACCTACTCCGAATTTTTTTTTTTTTCCTTTACTGCTTGCTCAATATACAGATTGAATAACATCGGGGACAGGCTGCAACCCTGTCTTACTCCCTTCCCAACCACTGCTTCCCTTTCATGTCCCTCGACTCTTATAACTGCCATCTGGTTTCTGTGCAAATTGTAAATAGCCTTTCGCTCCCTGTATGTTACCCCTGCCACCTTTAGAATTTGAAAGAGAGTATTCCTGTCAACATTGTCAAAAGATTTCTCTAAGTCTACAAATGCTAGAAACGTTGGTTTGCCATTCCTTAATCTTTCTTCTAATATAAGTCGTAAGGTCAGTATTGCCTCACGTGTTCCAGTATTTCTACAGAATCCAAACTGATCTTCCCCGAGGTCGGCTTCTACTAGTTTTTCCATTCGTCTGTAAAGAATTCGAGTTAGTATTTTGCAGCTGTGGCTTATCAAACTGATTGTTCGGTAATTTTCACATCTGTCAACAGCTATTTTCTATAGGATTGGAATTATTATATTCTTCTTGAAGTCTGAGGGTATTTCGCCTGCTTCATACATCTTGCTCACCAGGTGGTACAGTTTTGTCAGGACTGGCTCTCCCAAGCCCGTCAGTAGTTCCAATGGAATGTTGTCTACTCTGGGGGCTTTGTTTCCACTCAGGTCTTTCAGTGCTCTGTCATACTCTTCACGCAGTATCGTATCTCTCATTTCGTCTTCATCTACATCCTCTTCCATTTCCATAATATTGTCCTGAAGTACATCGCCCTTGTATAGACCCTCTATATACTCCTTCCTCCTTTCTGCTTTCCCTTCTTTGCTTAGAACTGGGTTTCCATCTGAGCTCTTGATATTCATACAAGAGGTTCTCTTTTCTCCAAAGGTCTCTTTAATTTTCCTGTAGGCAGTATCTATCTTACCCCTATTGAGATAAGCCTCTACATCCTTAATTTGTCCTCTAGCCATCCCTGCTTAGCCACTATGCACTTACTGTCGATCTCATTTTTGAGACGTTTGTATTCCTTTTTGCCTGCTTCATTTACTGCGTTTTTATATTTTCTCCTTTTATCAATTAAATTCAATATTTCTTCTGTTACCCAAGGACTTCTACTAGCCCTCGTCTTTTTATCTACTTCATCCTCTGCTGCCTTCACTACTTTATCCCTCAAAGCTACCCATTCTTCTTCTACTGTATTTCTTTCCCCCATTTCTGCCAATTGTTCCCTTATGCTCTCCCTGAAACTCTGTACAACTTCTGTTTCTTTCAGTTTATCCAGGTCCCATCTCCTTAAATTCCCACCTTTTTGCAGTTTCTTCCACATCTGCCCCTGGTAATATCTTACAATTTAAAACCTGGTTCCTAAATCTCTGTCTTACCATTATATAATCTATCTGATACCTTTTAGTATCTCCAGGGTTCTTCCATGTATACAATTCATGATTCTGAAACCAAGTGTTAGCTATGATTAAGTTGTGCTCTGTGCAAAATTCTACCAGGCGGCTTCCTCTTTCATTTCTTAGCCCCAATCAATATTCACCTACTAGGTTTCCTTCTCTCCCTTTTCCTACACTCGAATTCCAGTCACCCATGACTATCAAATGCTACCACCTCTGAAACTTTCCTGCTCTACATCTTAGCTAGAACACTACTGGCAAACACTGTCACATGTAACAGGGATGTCTTCCCTTCTAATTGATACATTTATCCATCATCATAGAAAATTGGTAACATCTTCATTGGATCTCCCTGTATACACATATTTTACAGGCTCCAGCGCCTGTGAGTTTGATACTCTGTAGCGTCGCTGGATGTCGCTTCCAGACATCGATTCCTATGTAAATCAGCTAGGTCCCCTCTACAGACTCGATAAGTGTGTAGCATGATGTGTGAAACATTCTGTATACAAAGTGAATAACATGGAAGAAGGAGCTAGAACCCCCCCCCCTCTCTCACTCACTCACTCACTCTCTCTCTCTCTCTCTCTCTCTCTCTCTCTCCCTCCCTCCCTCCCTTCCCCTTCTCAACTATCAACTACCAGCTTCCTTTTAAGTCTTACAACTGCTGTCTGATTTCTGGTCGAGTTCTACATAACATGCAGCTCACTGTATTTTATGGATGGTTGCATCTTATATTCAAACTGTATATTCTGGTCAAAAATGTCAAAAGTTATTTTCTACATCTATATATGTTATAATTATAGGTTGAATTTCTTCAACCGATCCCTTACGGCTAGTGTGTTCTCTCAAAATTGATTTTCGTCTAGCTCGTCTTCTCTAATGTATTCCATTCCTCTGTAAATATTTTGGATCAGTATTTTCAGCCACGACGTATGAAAGTGATGGTTTGGTAGTATTTTCACTTACCACTATTTGCCTTATTTGGTGCTGGTGTTATTTTTTTCGTTTAGTCTGAAGATTTAGCAGTCACGTTAGCTAGCATAGATATTGAGGGGTGAAACAGCAAACGCCGACACAGTGAGTCCTCGCCGGTGCTGATAGAGCCCTCTGGTGGCGAAGTGCTGCACTACAGACAACTGAGTGTGTGAGGTACTTGCAGCGACACCTGGCAGCGAAGTGAAGAACCGCAAAATGGCCGCGAAAATTGAGTGACTTAAATGTCTAGTTGCTGTTTACTTACATTATTATTACAAAACAGACTATGGCATCACTGCTCGGTTTGTCTGTTACCGTATTTTTGTGTATTTCACACGTTACAAAATAATTTTGTTCTCGTAACATATAATGCAAACTACATCTCCAGTGACATCTTGGATATTCGGGAATCCAGCCGGATTTTCGCGTCGTTCTCGCACGATATTTCAACAGCGTGCCTCGCTGTCTTCTTCAGGTACTACCTGAGACTGGACCTTGAGTCGATCGAGTCCAGTATTTATGCCTGTGTGGAGCTGGGCGTTCCCTAATCGGTCCGCGCCGAGTCGAGTGTTCCATCTGTGGTCCGCGCCCGCCAGACTCGGCTTCAACGGACCCCTCCAGTCGCGGATGTTCCGACTGCCGTCGGCGCCCGTTTAGGCGGTCCTCAACTGTTGTGGTTGTCATTTGGGGTGTGTCAGACCCGATCTGAGATGTTGGGTACTCTATCTCATGACTGTTACTACGGTGTCCACTTCTGTTGCGCGTTGGACGCTCCCTAATCGGTCCGCGCCGCGTCGTGTGTTCCATCTGAGGTCCGCGCCCGCCAGAAGCGGCTACATTGTCCCTCTCTGGTCACCGGTGTTCCCTCCGCCGTCCGCGCCCGGCCTGGCCGCCTTCTGAAGTCGAGTTCATGATCTGGGGTGTGTCAGATCTGGTCTCTAATGTCCAACACCTTGTCTCACGGCTGTTCTCTCGGTCTCCACTTATATTTCTTGCAGAGTCCCGGAGTGTCCCGCGTTGAGTTTTCACAAGCTCAAGCGCTGGAATCCAGGCAGTGCTGATTTGTCTGTGACCTTAATCTCAATTGCTTCTTTAATGACACTGTCCCAAAATCTTGAGGTCTGTGTCACAATCTTGGTGTCATTGCAATCCATTGAATGACCAAGTTCCAGACAATGCTCTGCTATGGCTGATTTAGTTGCCTGCCTGAGTCTGGTATGTCTCTGGTTTTCTTTACACCTGATGTCCACAGTTCTGGTGGTCTGGCCAATGTATGACATCCCACACTGGCATGGTATGTTGTAAATACCTGGCTCGCGTAGCCCCAGGTCGCAGGACACTCCGGGATTCTGCAAGAAATATAAGTGGAGACCGAGAGAACAGCCGTGAAACAAGGTGTTGGACATTAGAGACCAGATCTGACACACCCCAGATCATGAACTCGACTTCAGAACGCGGCCAGGCCGGGCGCGGACGGCAGAGGGAACACCGGCACCAGCACCAAATAAGGCAAATAGTGATAAATGCGAATACTACCAAACCATCACTTTCATACGTCGTGGCTGAAAATACTGATCCAAAATATTTACAGAGGAATGGAATACATTAGAGAAGACGAGCTAGACGAAAATCGATTTTGAGAGAACACACTAGCTGTAAGGGATCGGTTGAAGAAATTCAACCTATACTTATAACATATATAGATGTAGAAAATAACTTTTGACATTTTTGACCAGAATATACAGTTTGAATATAAGATGCAACCATCCATAAAATACAGTGAGCGGCATGTTATGTAGAACTCGACCAGAAATCAGACAGCAGTTGTAAGATTTAAAAGGAAGCTGGTAGTTGATAGTTGAGAAGGGGGGGGGGGGAGAGAGAGAGAGAGAGAGAGAGAGAGAGAGAGAGAGAGAGAAAGAGAGAGAGAGAGAAAGTAACATTCTGCATCTTTGGCTACGGCTTTCACAATCTCCTTCATTCAACTAGACTTAACCTGTGAGGTAGTAATATAATTACTTTTCTGATCCACAAGATACTTTTACAAAAAGTAGAGGCAGAGAGGTTATCATATAACTATTAGTCGAAATATTATATGAATGATATGGAAGTGTTAGTAAAATTGCCAAGAAATGCCTCTTATTAATGTTAAGTGTTATCTGTTTGATTCAGCATTCAACCCACATAAAACCACGAGAAATATCGTTTTTCGTACCAAAAAAAAAGAGTTAAGCTCATTAGTGGCCTGTGTCATATCAAACATTCCATGTTGACACTAGAATAATTTGAAAAAAAAAAGAAGGCCTGCGTTCGTATTTGAAAATGGAATTAGTGAAAACAATGTATTTTTAAAAGATATTGTCAACTGTTGCGAAACGATTTCTGTATAGATTTTATTTATCACAGTCAGTCATGATACTAAAAAGAAGACATTGTTGGCTTGTGTGTTGCTGTTGATATAATATTTTGCGTTTTCTTATGACTTTGAAGTAATTACAGCTTTTTCAGCAATGGGAATGTGTGAAATACGGTATGTAATACACTCCTGGAAATGGAAAAAAGAACACATTGACACCGGTGTGTCAGACCCACCATACTTGTTCCGGACACTGCGAGAGGGCTGTACAAGCAATGATCACATGCACAGCACAGCGGACACACCAGGAACCGCGGTGTTGGCCGTCGAATGGCGCTAGCTACGCAGCATTTGTGCACCGCCGCCGTCAATGTCAGCCAGTTTGCCGTGGCATACGTTTCTCCATTGCAGTCTTTAACACTGGTAGCATACAGCGACAGCGTGGACGTGAACTGTATGTGCAGTTGACGGATTTTTGAGCGAGGGCGTATACTGGGCATGCGGGAGGCCGGGTGGACGTACCGCCGAATTGCTCAACACGTGGGGTGTGAGGTCTCCACAGTACATCGATGTTGTCGCCAGTGGTCGGCGGAAGGTGCACGTGCCCGTCGACCTGGGACCGGACCGCAGCGACGCACGGATGCACGCCAAGACCGTAGGATCCTACGCAGTGCCGTAGGGGACCGCCCCGCCACTTCCCAGCAAATTAGGGACACTGTTGCTCCTGGGGTATCGGCGAGGACCATTTGCAACCGTCTCCATGAAGCTGGGCTACGGTCCCGCACACCGTTAGGCTGTCTTCCGCTCACGCCCCAACATCGTGCAGCCCGCCTCCAGTGGTGTCGCGACAGGCGTGAATGGAGGGACGAATGGAGACGTGTCGTCTTCAGCGATGAGAGTCGCTTCTGCCTTGGTGCCAATGATGGTCGTATGCGTGTTTGGCGCCGTGCAGGTGAGCGCCACAATCAGGACTGCATACGACCGAGGCACACAGGGCCAACACCCGGCATCATGGTGTGGGGAGCGATCTCCTACACTGGCCGTACACCTCTGGTGATCGTCGAGGGGACACTGAATAGTGCACAGTACATCCAAACCGTCATCGAACCCATCGTTCTACCATTCCTAGACCGGCAAGGGAACTTGCTGTTCCAACAGGACAATGCACGTCCGCATGTATCCCGTACCACCGAACGTGCTCTAGAAGGTGTAAGTCAACTACCCTGGCCAGCAAGATCTCCGGATCTGTCCCCCATTGAGCATGTTTGGGACTGGATGAAGCGTCGTCTCACGCGGTCTGCACGTCCAACACGAACGCTGGTCCAACTGAGGCGCCAGGTGGAAATGGCATGGCAAGCCGTTCCACAGGACTACATCCAGTATCTCTACGATCGTCTCCATGGGAGAATAGCAGCCTGCATTGCTGCGAAAGGTGGATATACACTGTACTAGTGCCGACATTGTGCATGCTCTGTGGCCTGTGTCTATGTGCCTGTGGTTCTGTCAGTGTGATCATGTGATGTATCTGACCCCAGGAATGTGTCAATAAAGTTTCCCCTTCCTGGGACAATGAATTCACGGTGTTCTTATTTCAATTTCCAGGAGTGTAGTTCCTCCCAAGTCCAGGAGAACGGTGTGCCACAGGGTTCTGTTCTAAGTGTCTGTCTGTTTTTAATAGCCATTAACGGGCTCGCTGCGGCCGTAGGAAATTGTGTCTACGCTTCCCTGTATGCTGACGACTTCTGCCTTTACTACAGCTCTATTGGCATTGCAGCTGCTGAACGTCAGCTACAGGGCGCAATCCGCAAGGCGCAGTCTTGGGCTGTAGCGCATGGTTTTCAGTTTTCGGCAGCCAAGACCTGCGTTATGCATTTCTGCCGGTGACGCACTGTTCACCCGGAGCCGCGGCTTTATCTTGACGGCGAGCATCTTACAGTGGTGGAGTTACATAGGATTTTGGGGGTGGTTTTTGATGCCCGGTTGACTTGGCTGCCTCATATTCGGCAGCTTAAACAGGCGTGTTGGCGGCATCTAAATGCTCTGCGATGCCTGAGCCACACCAGGTGGGGCGCCGACCGATCTACTCTCCTACGGCTTTACCAGGCGTTGATCCAGTCCCGTCTGGACTATGGGAGTCTGGCTTATGGCTCAGCGTCCCCATCTGCGTTGCAGCTGCTGGACCCAATCCTCCACAGCGGGATACCCCTTGCCACTGGTGCCTTCCGGACCAGCCCAGTGGACAGCATACCTGTGGAGGCAGATGTCCCTCCACTGCAGCTACGACGCCAACAATTACTGGCTGCTTATTCTGCCCATGTTCTTAGCTTGCCCGGGCATTCAAATTATCGTGTCCTGTTCCCGCAGTCAGTCGTCCGTCTGCCAGAACGTCGGCTCCAGTCGGGTTGTCCGATAGCCGTACGCGTCAAACAGCTTCTCTGCGGGCTTGGGTGTTTCCCTGTACCACCTGCTTTCCGGGCCCCTCTGCGTACACCCCCATGGTGTGTGCCTCGCCCTTGCCTTCGGCTGGACTTGGCACAGGGCCCGAAGGACTCAGTCCCTCCGTTGGCCTTCCGACGCCGCTTTTATTCCATCCTGGCCACGTATCAGGGCTCTGGCGTTGTCTACACCGACGGTTCGATGGTTGCTGGTCGTGTCGGTTATGCACTAACCTTAGGGGACGATTCTGAACAACGTTTGTTGCCGGCTGGCTGCAGTGTTTACACTGCTGAGCTGGTCGCCATCTTTCGTGCCCTAGAGTATATCCGCTCCTGCTCAGGTAAGTCCTTCGTTATCTGTAGCGATTCTCTGAGCGGTTTACAAGCTCTCGACCAGTGTTTCCCTCGTTCTCGTCTGCTGATGGCTATCCAGGAGTCCCTGCATACTCTTGCCCATTGTGGCAGATCTGTGGTCTTTGTTTGGGCCATGGGCCATGTTGGGATACCCGGAAATGAAACTGTTGACCGCCTGGCGAAAGAGGACACCAGTGCACCATCTCTGGAGATTGGCCTCCCGGCGACTGATTTGCGGGCACTATTACGCCGCAAAGTTTTCGATTTATGGGACACTGATTGGCGCAACCTGCCCGTGCCAAACAAACTCCGCCGTATCAAGGAGACGACTACTGTGTGGCGGTCATCCATGCGAGCCAACTGCAGGGAATCAGTCGTCCTTTGTCGGCTCCACATTGGCCACACCCTACTCACGCACAGGTATTTACTGTGTCGTGAGGATCCCCCTCTTTGTCGTTGTGGGGCGTCCTTGATTGTGGTCCATATTCTGTTGGAGTGCGCCCTTTTAACTGTTCTCAGGCAGACTTTTGCGCTGCCTGATACGCTCTCTGCGCTTTTATCTGACGACTCTTCCATAGCAGACATAGTTCTGCGTTTTATTTGGGCAGGGGGATTTTATCGCTCAATGTAAGTGTGTGAGTTTTTGTGTTGATTCTGGCCTCTGCCCTACGATTTGTCTGATTTTTCATGTGTTTCTCGGTGGTTGGCTTTTCCCTTTTTGTTTGTATGGTCGGCCAACCACCGTCACGCTCTGTGTGATTTTAGTTCGTCTTGTCTGGTCTTTGTCTACGTTTCTCTTGTTCTGTGTCGTCTGTCTTATCGTCTGTTGATCGTTTTTATTCTCTGTGGGTGTTCTTAGTATTTGGAAAAAGGGACCGATGACCGTAGCAGTCTGGTCCCTTTAACCCCCACAAACCAACCAACCAACAATTTTTTTTTTATTTTTGTGCGTATAACACGACGGCGCGCTGAGAAGATAATGACTCGGTCTGTTTTATTTGATGAAGTCAGTAACATTGTACATCTTTAATATGGATATCTGCAGCCCTCTGCTTTGTACCGCGTCACATAGCGGTGTGTGACGTGACTATGTTGGTGGGTGAGAAAGAGCTCACAAAACTAAAAGCACGAATTCGAAGACTTCGTCCGCATGTGGAGCACACTCTCCTTGAGCACGGCAGTGCCAAACTACACACGAGCGCTGCGGCATCTGCAGCAAGCCGACGTCCTTGGTTCACTGCCGTCAATCATCCTACACACAGTCTCCATTTTCGTCTTTGTGCAAAACTAAGAAAAACTTCGAGCACTTCAATTGTTTATAGCGGGGCAAGCAGAGGTAAGGTTGTGGCTCTGTTTAGTCAAACAATATACTGTGACAGTATCAACAAAATAGTATCTAGTTGGGGAAATTGTACTGGTTCCCGGGGTGAGTGTGTTGAGAGATGAATTTATAGACGTGAAGAAAAGAGATGCAGAATGTTAATGAAGTTTGTTTTATTTAAAAAGCGTTGCGAGTTTTATGTGAAAACATGTGTCGACATTACTTCTCAATTCGTCCTCGTACAGTGAATGTCTGAGAAAATACGTACATTGATCAAAATAAGTGTTGACATGAATGCTGTTAACAGCACTAGGTTCAAAAAATTTGAACTGTATGCCAATTGCACATTAATTTTATTTGCAGTTAGCGCGATTATATGAGTGGATTATTAGATTTAATGGTGAGCATTTATGTAATTTTTAAGCATTGTCTGTATTGCCTCGTCTTCCATTAACACTGCCGATTGGTAGCATGATCTGTTGTCCGTCCATGGTTTTTCAGAACATCGATTCAGTGCTGAACCGAAGCTGCTGGCTTGAGTTATTTAGCCAGGATAATCCTGTGCATCGTGGGTCACGTATGCCATTAATCTTTCAAAAAAATGGTTCAAATGGCTCTGAGCACTACGGGACTTCACATCTGAGGTCATCAGACCCATAGTACTTAGAACTACTTAAATTTAATTAACCTAAGGACATCACACACACGCATGCCCGAGGCAGGATTCGAACCGGCCATTAATGTTTCCTTGAATTATTAATTTCAACAGGTTTTATTTATTGTTGCGGAATTGCGCTACCAAAATAATGGATTTTTGCTCTCTGGATGCTGTTGAGAATTTCTGCGTCTTCGTACCGCCATATTTTTGACAATATCTGTCGATGGTATCCTTAATATTTTTCGATACGATCGCATTTAAAATGCCTAATCCAGTCCATGACTCAGCTCCATAGAGTAGGACACCGAACGTGTAACATCGAAGTAGTCGAGTGCGAATCCTAATGACTGGTCTGAAGGTTCTCAGCAGTCGCCGCGGACTAAATGACTGCAGGGGACTCGGTGCATTGGCCATAAGTTTTCTAGTAATTCTGGAGATTTTCCTTTGGACTAAGTATGAAGTCGTTCCTTGTTGCTTAGATCGTGCAGGTTTCAGACCGTTTCTGTTACTATGGCTACACTACTAAATGTGTGTCCACCACCATATCAGTGAAACGGCGGCCCTCTTTCGTTATGTCTTACAAGGAGATTTCTCCAGTGGTATTATCGACTTTCTGAAACCATATACACGGTTATGTAGGTTAAGCAGACAAGTATCACACACTGCAGCCAATCATCCTGGTGGGTCGACGTTTGCGAGGAACTGACAGGTGAACGACAGCTGCTGATGTGTGTGCTTCCGCAGAAGGCACCTGGTCCCTGCACCCATGCTGACTGCTCTTCATTGGCGTTCAAAGTCTGCATTTGCACGCCAGTACCTCAACTGAAAGTCCACTGAGTGCTACAGGTGGCCTCTCCATATTAATCACATTTTATGCTCCATCCGACAGATTTCCATTGGCGTGTAACGTCTGGAAGCAAACGCCCTGCAACCCCGAGGGAGCGTTATGGTGTGGGCCATGTTTTCGCGGCACTCCCTGGGTGATCTCGTTATTCTGAAAGGCACAATGGATCAACCCTAGTACATCGAGATATATGCTTCCTGCACCAGTGTTTCCGGCAAAGAAAAATGAATCATAAACCTTTTCCCTCTAAACTGCACAAAACACGTTAAATTTAGGAGAGTCTATTTTATGTTGTACAACTTCATGTGGTTGTCCCGTACCTCATATTGTCACATTATGACAGTTCACCTCTCCGTATAAATGGAATGTTGCGTCGTCACTAAACACTGACTATGGGAGAAAACGGCCATCCTTCACCTTGACAAGAGTGAAATTACGGAACTTCACACGATGTTATCACCCTCACGGAGAGCTCGCAGTAGCTGACTTAAATATTATTTGATGGATAAACGTCGACGCATAGACGCCAGACGGACATCGGGGGTGTGCTGAGCTGTCGAGCTGCACGGCGAACGGATTTCTGCGGACCCCTCGTGAAACTGAGGCGGATGCGTTCGACGTCTGTGTCGTTCACTCGGGGACGGCCCGGCGATTTGCCTTTCCGCAAACATTCTGTTTCTCTTAATCGTTGATGCCATCGTCTAATGCTCTGTGCTGTAGGATTATCCGCACCGTGCATTGTACGAAAGTCGCTCCGAACACTTATTACTGCCCACACTGCGCAAAATGCAGAACACAGAACGCTTCCTGTCGTCGCGACACCATTTTTACTAGGACTGAAATGGACGGACAGTGCTGCTGCCTAGCGGAAACCATGTAAAGCCCGAGGGTTTGCGCACATATGTCGAATAACATAATAGTGACTTTTTTTTTAATCGGTGGATTCTTTTTGATACACCCTGTATATTTACACTCTAAACCGTACCACCAAGAAATTACCCCAGTGTGAAGGAAGTCGGTAGATTTGATGTACGTGTTGAGGCAACAAATGATAACAATTGAAGGAAAATTGGGTGATTCATCTAGGAGAAAGTCATAACGCGCAACCAGCTATTCGGCTTGATCTTGATTGATAAAGTTGGTGGATGTCCTCCCGACGGATGCCGTGCCATATTCAGTTCATTTGATTCGTTACATCGTCAAAATCGCGACGTGGTTGGAAGGAGCTACCCATATTGCTCCAAAATTGTGGAGAGAGGCAACGATCTTGCTGGCCAGTGTAGTGTCTGGTACGTACACACAGATGAAACTCTCACCATGTGTGGTGCGTAAAATATCGTCGACACTGAAAGCTTTGCCAGCAGAGTTTAACCCCTCGTAAAGACAAAAGCTGGTCCTACCGCATATTGAAGTCCACTACTAGGTGTCTGTATACTTTTGATCGGATAGTGTATTTCAGAATGTTAGCAGTGGCCAGAAGTCGTCTTTCCGCTTACGGCTGGTGGGGGGGCGGTTTAAGATAACTCTAAATATAGAGACATCTGGCAGCATTGGAGGAAACTGTCCATCAAAGTAGCTGTGTTGCGCTCTCTACCTACATTTGTTCTCGTGGGCGTCAGAGCTGCCGTAGGCAAAACGCCCCCTGGGTTTTATACTGCAGACACTGTAGTCGTGCCTGATGATCTCTCATAAATTATGAAATGTTTTCGCAGATTTCAATTATGGTGGGACAACAACTGTACAATATACCGTAAATATGCAGGATGTTCCGAAATTCCCATTACAATCTTCTAGTGTAGAGGGCGAAATATATGTATGTCCCAAAATATGTCGGTATCTGATGTATACCGATACCACGAAATATCTCGATACTCTGAAATATGTAGATAAACCGTTATATGTCGGTATATCGAAATATATCGATACCCCGACGTAAACACATACTTCAAAATCAATCGACACCTCGAAATAAATCGTTACCTCGAAATATAGCGGGACTTCGAAATAAGATGACATCGAAATAAATCTATGCCACGAAATAAATCGATAGATCGGAATAAATGAAAACTATATATGTATCGATATCCCGAAAGAAATCTCTGTCTCGAGGAAAACAATATCTCCAAATAAATCGATATATCGAAATAAATCGTTATATAGGAATACTCGATATATCGGATTAATCGGTATCTCGAAAAAAATATCGATATCCAGTGGTCAGATATATGTTTCAAGTAGACATGACATATCAGTATAGTTTAATTTACATGAAAATACTTTTGATTTTCAATATATCGACAGATTTATAGACCCATCCGACCTCGGGGGAAAAACGCCGACCTCCCGGAAAAACGCCGACCTCGGGAAAATCCAGTTCCATTACTTTAAACAGACACTAATCTCAGTCACCATTAGTTCCTCAAAATGCAACCAAATTTCTGGTATTTATCACCTCACCCAAAAAGTGGTCACGGCAGAAAAGTCTCATTCTTTGGAAAGTTTAGAATGAGATGTTCAAAATATTAATGATAATCCATTTACAATAATCTACAAGTACTGCACAATGAGAAGAGACTGTCAACCTCAGTACTTTGAAATAGTGCACAGCCAAGAAGACAAAGGTTGCATTGCTGTTTCTAATCCTCCGGTTCTTGAGATTCAGAATCCAGGATTGACTCGAATGAGAACATCCTGCACCAGTATAGAACTTATTCTGGAACTCCACAGAAAATCACAAGGCACAATTATTTCACATCATTCTCAGCAAACTACAGAAGCCTCTAATGGACGTAACAACGTCGTCACCTCCTTCACCAGTGAAAGTTCTTAGTAGTTATTGAGTAAAGAGTAGGTGGCCATTTATTAATTTGTTTTTCAAAGCTAATTTCAGTGTATATGGGAATACTCAGTGGACATCTTTAACCATCGTATTTTACTGTCTAAGATATGTCTACTTTCCAGACTATAAGTATAAGCAGAGCTTGGTCTTTCCCATTCCGAGTTTGTTTAGAATGAGTATCAAGAGAAGAAAATCCACTGGGCATTTAGAGCAATCTGCTTTAAACAAAATGAGCAGGCAGTAAACACAGACAAAGAATTTGACATTTCTCTCTGAAACGGTTACCTTCATCGTCTGCAAAGTTATGTCGCGTGCTGCGGTATGCGGAGACACTAAAAGCAACACAGTAGAACACAGAAGAAGGTTCTAAGTTGATGTAATCCGCCAGTAAGAAGCAGTACAATTCAAGTTTTAGTTATCGATTATTGACTTATTAGCACGCTTTGGTGCCATGGACATGACCGACGACCTTAAGACTTGGCATAAAACGAGGTCTGGCAGCCACGTTACACGAGATAATGTGAAAAGTGTTCATACGTAGTAAAAACCTAAGAAATCCGCCCGTTTTCGGCATCTGCTATCGAATCGACGTAATGCCAGATCGTCACATTGGCCGCTTTTCTCTCTGAAACTGTAACATTTACCATCTGCAAAGTTATGTCGTGTGCTGCGGTATCTGGAGACACTAAAAGCAACATAGTAGAGCACAGAAGAAGCTTCGACGTTGATGTAATCGGCCAGTAAGAAGCAGTACAATTCAAGTTTTAGTTATCGATTATTAAGCTGTTAGCCGGCTTTGGTGCCTTGGACATGACCGACGACTTTAAGATTTTGCATGAAACGACGTATGCCAGCCACGTTGTACGGGAGAATGTGAAAAGCTGTTTTTAAAAGTAAAGTTTATGTACAAATGAATAGCTGCAAATATTGGAACTTCACTCTATTTTTGGTCATTCATGTTCAGTTTTGATTAAATTATTTACCCACACATTACTTTTATTATATGCAAAGGAACACAATAAAATTGTCTCTGAGTAAAGTATGTAAGATCTTCATAACACGCATCAGTTGTATAGTGCATGCTGGATGCTGGCTAAGTTTAGTAATCGATTGTGTGTCATGGGCTTGACTACTGTCTGAAGTAGTGATGGAGGGAATTGACACTGTGAATGCTGCATGCAGGGCTATGTGAGGATATTTTCCTGAGCACCACATTGCAAATCATCCCAGATATGCCCAATGATCAAATCTGGGGAGTTTGGTGGCCAGTGGAAGTGTTTAAATTTACAAGAGTGTTCCAGGAGCCACTTTGTAGCAATTCTGAACATGCCAAGTGTATCATTGTCCTGCTGGAATTGACCGAGTCCATCGGAATCCCCAATGGACAGGATGCTTATGTATGTGTCACATTTCAGGGTCATACCTAGCCATATACTCCAACTGCATGCCTCCTACACCATTACAGAGCCTCCACCAGCTACAACTGTCCCCTACTGACATGCAGTGTCCATAGATTCAAGAGGTTGTCTCCATGCCTGAAAGACACAGTTTGAAATGAGACTTGTCCAACCAGGCAATGCGTTTACACTCATCAACAGTCCAATATCGGTGTTGATGGACCCAGGTGAGGCATAAAGCTTTGTGTCGTTCAGTCATCAAGGGTACATAAGTGGACCTTCAGCTACGAAAGTTCATATCGATGATGGTTCACACTCTGACACTTGTCGATGGCCCAACATTGAAATATTCAGCAATTTGCAGAAGGGTTGCACTTCTGTCACTTTGAATGATTCTCTTCAGTTGTTGGTCCTGTTTTTGCATGATCTTACTTCATCTGCAACGATGTCGGAGATCTTATGTTTTACCAGATTCCTGATATTCACTGAATGCTCGTGAAAATAACCACTTCATTCTTACGTTGGAGATGCTTTGTCCCATTGCTCATATGCTAACTATAACACCACATTCAAATTCACGTAAATCTTGATAAGCTGCCATTGTAGCAGCACTAAGCAATTTAGCATCTGTGATAGAAAAATGTTGTCTTATATAGGCATTGCCGACTGCAGTGCCATAATCTGTATGTTTACAAATCCCTGTATTTGAATACGCGTGCCTAAGCCAGTTTTGTTGGCAATTCAGAGTATATACATATCCTGTGAGAAGATAATGATATGTTACCAATCCACATACTGTGATGGAAGAGGTACATGACAGGGAATGTGTTGTGTTGTTTGATGGTTGATGGTATTCTGGGACCATTTTATCCTCAGAAAAGAAACAGTTACCTTGATATGCTCAGGCTGTTACTATGACTGGCTGACTCCCGAGACACAGTCTTTTTCTAGCAATATGGTGCACTGTGGCAGATGTTGCGGACCAGATGTTATGAGGTATGCTGAATTGGAAGGGGTGGTCCTATTCCCAGGTGTTCTAGGCCACCACGCATTTGAAAGGTCGGCTTGTTTCTACAGCATATACCAAGTACTGAGTCTACCAAGCAGCTGTCAACCACATCGAAAATTTAATGAACAAAATCATTTCTGTCCTTGCCACAGGTGATGCAAATATAATGTGCTGAATGTGGATAGATCCTGATAATAGACTGGAAATTGTACCCACCACCACTGGTGCACACATGTTGAAATTGATTAAACTGCATAAAACTTTGTGACAATACCTTAGGTCTAATTTGCTTGCATGCTGTTACACAACAGAACTGTTCTCTAACTTTTGAGACACTCTGTATATCCTCTGCCCATTGCAGGTTAAAAACCTTATTGTGCTGTCAGAGCCCTTGATATGTTCTCAGAAAGAGGCTAAACCACCACACATTTCAAGTCACCTACTGTCCAGGTTATGTGGTGTTTGCTCCACTGACAACATGTACATTTTTATGCCTCAGTAGTCTTCTGCAAGGGTCCCACTGCATGCAACTTGCCATCACAATATTTGGCTGAAAACTAATAGACATGGGTCTGCAGTGATTTCTGTTGTGTTTGAGACTGACTGTCAATGGCAACTTACAATGTTCATCTGGATGACTAACTACGAGTTAGGATCTTAATGTGGCCAGTTTTATTATTATGCCACATTATGTGGTACAACATTCCTTGTAGACAAGCATTTGGGAGAGAATAATCCCATACGAGGAGGATTGAGGAAAGAGCATGTAAAAGACACATTATAAAATATGTGATGAGGGGAGGCAAATAACGTGGAGTAGCATCTATCGACCCACTTCACTGAGTGGTCAGCATATCTGACTGCCATGCAGTTCATTTCTAGCCATGTCACACCTTCTCTCTGCTCAGGGAGTGGGTGATATGTTGTCCTTATTATTGATTCATCATCGCCAGCATGAAAGTCACCCACCGTCGTGTCAACAGAAAAGACCTGCAACTTGTCAGCCAAACTTACCCAGCAAGTGACTCCCAGGTATCAATGTCCATATGATCACTTCATTCCACCTAGAGCATTAGAAAGGGAAACGTACCAAAGAGGAACAGTGACCAAGTATGCTAAATGTGTTGGGCTATAAACAAACAAGGAAACTATTTCAAAATTTAAAAGCTTTTGTCTACATTGGTCACCAAAGTCTGAACATTATGGCCTTTCCTCAGAAACATACAGTGATCAGAAGTCCAAAGTAGCAACCGAAAAGATATCTTATCAGTGTACTATCAGATATGAGGCTCCTCTGAGATTGTTTATGGAGGTTTTTTATTTTCTCCTACATAAAGGGTGAGATGAACTCCACTGATAAAATTCAGGTGATGGTTCAAAGATGTTTTATGAGTATTTTGGCACAATGGACCTTGGTCTCCTGTGGCTCACTGCGAAGTAATAATGTAATTATGATTTATTTAGTATATTACCTTCATTTCTTCTTAAAATACACTGTCCCGACACGTTAATGGCACTATCCATCAAGACGTCGAATAACCTCTTTTTGCAGTGCACACCGTTGCGACACATGCGGGAAGAGATTCAAGGAAATGATCATATGGCATTAATGACTGGCAGACCCCATCCAGGCTCGATCAGTTGCCTACTGCAATTCTTTTCATTTTATGCTGCTTTTGAGACATGCTTGTTGATGACAAGAACAATACAATGCCCACTTTCACAAATCCCGTATCCAGCTGGGAATCAAACTGGGCTCCCCCACGTGGCTGTGAGGTTCTGTATTAACAGGGGTGTGGAGCCATGACGATTTCATTGCCAAGACCAGGTGTTCTAGGTTTTTCATGTGAGGATCCACGGACAATACAGACTGGCAGAGGGTTTTCCACAGAATCTCAGTTGGTTTAAATCCGAGGACTTCGGTGGTTAGAGGCATGTGATAAACTCGTCCTGTTGCTGTTTCAACCACACATGTACACTGCAAGCTGTGTTGCATTGTACTGCTGGTAAATGTAACTATGCTGAATAAAAACAAACTGTGTGTACGGGTGGACACGGCCCTCGAGGACAGGTGGATACATCTGTTTCTCCATTGTGCCTCCCACAATAGCATCAACACCCAGGGAATGCAACAGACTCCCTCCCTTGTTGTGCTCCATTCTGACAGTTGTTTCAGTGTGTTTTGCTTTCAGACATTTAACAATGTGCATGCCAATGGCCATCTGTCATTTGAAAAGCCTCTCGGTTCATCTGGGTGGTCAGTTGTTTAACAGATGCACGTCTCTGCAGCAGACATTCACCCCTGTCATCTGTGGCCCACGACTACACCCCAGTATCCTCGGCACCAATTGTGAATAGCGCCATTTTGCTGAGCACAGTATACTTTAACCACACTGACATGCGAACAGTTTACAGACTTAGTCATTCACAAATGCTTCCACCCTTTCCCCAAAAGCCAATGACCGTGCACATTTTGTCTCCTCCTTACAGTGACAACTGCACTGTTTTCTGTGGCTCCCAACATGCTTTGTATACCCTTCACTGCTAGTGGTGTTGTCTGTGAGTGGTTACTGCATATTGATTTTGATTGCAGGCAGTGGTCACATTAATGTTATGGACCAGACCGTGTATCTACACAATAAAGAAAAAACCCAGTGTAGCATATCACCTGTATTCTGTTTAAAAATATGCAAGTTTTTTCCACAGAAACTGAAAATTTCTAAATTCGTTCCCCTGTTGAAAAAGAGTGATAATCTTGAAACAGAAAACTGCAGACTTGTCTCACTTCTCCCAACTTTCTCTAAGGTTTTGGCGATACTAATGAAATATAGAGTGACACATTATCTTAATTGTGGAATATGATAAACAGTAATAGGCATGAATTTCTAGCTGGGAGGAGTACCGAAACAGCTGTACTGGAAAACACAAAAGGAATAATTAGTAAATTGGGAGAGGGAAAAAGTGTTGTCAGGATAAATCTAGAGCTGTCAAAAGCCTTTGACACTGTTGACCACAGCATACTTTTGGAAAAGCTTGAAGCTATAGGTATCAGAGGACCGGAAAAAAGTGGCATGAGTCGTATCTGGACAAGAGGATGCAGGTGGTTGAAATTACAGCACCAAAAGAAGTGTATTAGACCCCTTGCTGTTCCCCATTTACATTAATTATATTCATGTGTCAGAGAGAAAAGCTAGAATCAATTTATTTTGCTGATGATACTAGTTTAATTGTTTGTTATATGAAGCAGTCATTGCACACTACTGTGGACCATGTCCTACAAGATACACAAAAATGGCTCAGTGCAAACAAGCTAACACTGAATGCAAAAAAAACAAATTATGTGCAATATGGAAGAATAAGTGAACATGACGACCTACATCTCACTATGAAGGGAAACAACTTGAAAGAGTTCAGTGAGCAAAATTCCTGGGTATGCACATTGAGGAGAAGATAAACTGGAAGGACCATGTGGTGAGCTTAGCACTAAAACCCAATTCAGCATGTTTGTACTTGGAATAATTTCAAGAGTTTGTAGTAATGACTGTACCAGATTAGAATATTTTGGCTACTTTTAGTCAATTGAGGCCTATGGGAGAGTATCCTTGGGGAAAAACAAATTGTCGTCTAAATGAGATTTTCAAATTACAAAAACGCCCTATTCAGATAATGACCCAGAGCCCACATCAAACACGTTGTAGGCCCCTTTTTAAAGCATTGGAAATTTTAGCAATTCCATCATTATACATTTGGAAACGTCTGTCGGTGATCAAACGAAATCGCGACAAAATGAAAAACCAATACAGATTACCATACACGGCAATGTAAAGATCTCCACTTACAGGCTGTAATAAGGACCCAAAGTCAGAAACATTTATGTAATCAAGGCATCAAAATATTTAATGCACTACCAAAACATATCAAAGAGCTGGAAAATTAGGATAAATTTAAAACTGTTATAAAGAACCACATGCTTGACAAATGCTATTGCAGCATAAGTGAATAGCTCTGCGCAAATGTATAAGGATTTAATATCATGTGATGAATGAAATTTCATCAATGAATATGTCTGGCAAGCCCATAAGAAGATCAATAACCAAATGCTTAACAAATGTCACTACAGTATAAGTGAATAGCTCTGCTCAACTGTACAAAAATATATGATGTGACAAATGAAATCACAACATCAAGGAATAGGTCTGTCCAGCACATAATTTCTTGTGTTATAAAAACAGTTATTTGTTGTATATTGTATTAAAAATAAGATAAATTCACATGAATACAGCACAAATTTGATCATTGGGATGTTGTGGTCTTCAGTCCTGATACTGGTTTGATGCAGCTCTCCAAGCTACTCTATCCTGTGCAAGCTTCTTCATCTCCCAGTACCTACTGCAACCTACATCCTTCTGAATCTGTTTACTGTATTCATCTCTTGTTCTCCCTCTACGTTTTTACCTTCCATGCTGCCCTCCAATACTAAATTGGTGATGCCTGAGAACATGTCCTACCAACCAATCCCTTCTTCTACTCAAGTTGTACCACAAACTCCCCTTCTCCCCAATCGTATCCAATACCTCCTCATTAGTTATATGATCTACCCATCTAATCTTCAGCATTCTTCTGTAGCACCATATTTCGAAAGCTTCTATTCTCTTCTTGTCCAAACTATTTATTGTCCACGTTTCTCTTCCATACCAGGCTACACTCCATACAAATACTTTCAGAAACGACTTCCTGACACATAATTCTATACTCGATGTGAACACTGCCAGTCTACATTTTATATCCTCTGTACTTTGACCATCATCAGTTATTTTGCTCCCCAAATTGCAAAACTCATTTACTACTTTAAGTGTTTCATTTCCTAATATAATTCCTTCAGTATCACTTGACTTAATTCGACTACATTCCATTATCGTTGTTTTGCTTTTGCTGATGTTCATCTTATATCCTCCTCTCAAGACACTATCCATTCCGTTCAACTGCTCTTCCAGGTCCTTTGCTGTCTCTGACAGAATTACAATGTCATCGGTGAACCTCAAAGTTTTTATTTCTTCTCCATGGATTTTAATACCTACTCCGAACTTATCTTTTGTTTCCTTTACTGCTTGCAAAATATACAGATTGAATAACATCGCGGAGAGGCTACAACCCTGTCTCATTCCCTTCCCAACCACTGCATCCCTTTCATGTCCCTCGACTCTTATAACTGCCATCTTGTTTCTGTACAACATATTGTGGATGTGTAAGCTCGCAGCCTAAATTCACTAAATGCACTAAATTCTTCTCGTCTCAGTATCACAGCCATCGCCATGGGCGTAATTGTGGAATGCAGTAAGGGGTTCGTTGTTTGACCACAAGAAACGGCAACCTGCCCTGAGTTACAAGGGGCTGCCCGCTTGCTGGTGGAAATTCGCGGGGATTGTCAGCTGCACTGTTTTGCTGCTTTACCTACAACTCAGACTATTGTGGTCGTGACATTTCTTGTACCTATTAAGTGTTGCAACAATGTATTTGTATGATTTCAGCTGTTACAACTGCGACTCTTTGGCATCACGGTAATAGGGTACGGCATTTTTTCGCCTGTTTAACTGCACAGTTTTATTTTTCGCTATCGATTTGCTGTAGTACCTTAGAACATATTCTGAGGTCAAACAGAACGATCTCAACGCGAGCCAGCATGAATTTCGAGAATATAGATCATGCAAAACCCAATTCACTTAAAAAGCACAGTTGTCCTGGTGAGTGAAATGCGTTTCGGAAATCAGTAAACACCGTTTTCCCCTGTCTGCCTTGATCTCTGGTTTTCAGACTGTCGTTCGAGTCGGGTTGCACGTAGTCGATGTTTTCGGAATCCATGCTGCTTAGCAGGGGGGAGCTCATTCAGTCTGAGGTAACTCGTTACGCCTGAGTTCAGAATTATAAATTTTCTGCTTGACCAAGATTTCGTGCCACCGTGAAGACCAGCCTAGACTTCAGGGTGGCTCTAATGCCACTCTTGATTCCTTGTGGATAGCTTGGAAGTTAATGCTGATAATCTCTGAGAACTGTACACAGTCGTATGCGTGAATACAAGGTGCGCTGATAAAAAGTAAAACATTTATTAACTGTCGGCTGCTACTTGGTAATCAGCACGTGATTACCGACGCAAAAGGTAATACAGAGTTTGACAGTAGGCGTACAAAAAATATCTCGTGACCAAAGACGTAAGCGTAGTTATGGCGATTCGCTTCTTAAAAGTTTACACAAGTACAGATGGAAATTGTGCTCGAATATCTGATACAAATAAAGCAATATACTGATGTGAGTTGGGCGTTTTACTGCTCTGTAACTGGCAACGGGATCGCGTTTACGTGTATGTTATCTGGGCATCACAACCAATTAAAATAAATCCTCCCCCCCCCCCCCCATAAGCATAAAAAAGCAAATGTCGGGCTTGGTAGTCTAGCGATAATGAGCGTGCAGGAACAGTAGAAGTCGCGAGTTCGAATCTCGGTGCCTTTCTTTTTTGTATTTTTAAGTGCAGTGTGCCATGTTTTTGGCTAAATATACCACTTAATCTTTTACCCTTGTTTTCGTCTGTCTGTTGCAGATCCTTTGCTTCAGGAACGGGGAGATGTATCAAGTTGAAATTTTTTTCACATAGTGAGGTGGTGTTCCCTTCACGGTGTAAAATATACAGACGTAGAGGGCACTTTCTGTTGACCTACACTAATGAAAATTAGCAAGGAGCAAGGTTTTACAGTACACGTAAAGGAAAAATCCGAAAAATGGCAATTTGTAATTATATCACACGGAAATTGTTATCCAACATCGAACTTCAAATTACAACATCAGTAGTTCTGCGTTCATGTTGACTGGGTCGCAATACTAAACGTCAAATATCGCGCAAGGAATGGCAGTATTGTGTTTCGGAATTTAGCCGTCATCAGATATCCATATGCGATTACTGCATGTGAGTATGTCGTTCAAAGTTGCATGTGAAGCAAAAATTCGCAGAATAGACGCAGTTAGCCTCAATGCAGAACTTCTAATTACTCTAATAATAGTAATACTTAAATATCTTCAACATTTCGCGGTCCTGTCACCAACTGTATAAACATTAATTTTAATAATGAACAGTCTCAGTTGCACCGTTTATCTAGAATTTACCTATGTTTCAGTCGGGATAACCCAACCTCCTTCACAATAACAGTATCTACTGTCTGTCCATAGTGGACATCGCCAAGTTAATACTACTAATTCATAAACTATCGCCAGACTGTAAAACTTATCTGGCACTGCCTCAGCCCCACTTCGCGACCGCGATATGGCAGCCACGAGTGCTGTACTGGATCTCCACTATGAACAAACAGTAGACACTGTTATTCTGAAGAAGGTTGAGTTATACCTACTGAAACCTGGGTAAAGTCTAGGTAAGCGGTGCAACTGAGGCTGTTCATTATTAAAATAATAATAGTGGTCGCCTGCTTCCTGCATGACTTTGTCACATTTATACTATTAAAATGAAAACATTCTCGAAAATCTTTTAATCCCTGGGATCGGTATCTTGCCAGGATCAATGTCGATAACGGGTGAAAATAGTCGAGATTCTCTATTCCCGGAACGTATGAACTGTCTACATAAATAATTAAGTTTGTATAACATCCTCACTGACAGAGTCCATTTTTTCGTTTTCTTATATTATGCAATGAACCTTTTTTCCCTTTTGAAAATGTGTCTTAATGACGAGTAAGATTTTGCAGTTCATGGATGACTGACATGCAATGATTCAAACCCACTGAATTCTTATACCTTATCTTAAATAACAATGCTGCAATGAGACTGAAAATTGAAACCTATTACAGGATTGCCACAACTGTCCCCCAAGTGAAATTCCCTTTTTCCAGACAAGTTTTAGCATTTTTCTCTGACAAATTTTGAGGTATCAAGTCTAAGTGCAGACCTAAGACGTAAAAAAAAGTAATGACTTCTGTATTTCTAAACGTGTGAACAAAAATCTTAAGTACTTAACATCAAAATGTTGTGTAATGATCTGCTTGTAGATGGAGAAAGGAAGCCCAATGGTAGATATGTTTCATTAAGATCACTGATTTTATTTTCATAAAGCGAAACCCATTTGGTGACAAAATTATGCATTTTCTTGGAGTTGCGAGACACATTCCTGAAAGCAGCGAAGGTATTTAAAATAACCTCAGAAAAAAGCAGGCCTCTCGAAAGAAATGTACAAGGTGGGGAAGAGGTGTGTCAAGCAAAACTGTAGGTGACTGCAAATAAAATTATGCTTCTACTATGTTCGTAATTGTCGGTTATTATCGACTGCGTTATGTCTATTACATACAGGTATTGTGTGATTTTTTTTTCAAGAAATACATGACTTCATAGTGTACAAACTGCCTGCGATTGCCACAATTTTTTTGCTTATCGTCCATTCTTTCAAATATATAAACTACTTTCGAAGTGCCAAAATATACTATAATAAATAAATTTTGTATCAAACGCCGCACTGTACAATGTACTTGCTGTGAGACAGTCACGATTCCCGAAATACATCGCCTGGGGCCGAGGAGGGGCACCACAGTCCTAGGTCCATGGTAGTACCCGCACATTAGTGGCAAACTATGGACTTTGAATCGGCAGGCCCGATCCGTTAGAGAGACCCACAGAAATGGCCTGCAAGTCCATTCATGTGGCCAGCCATTCACGTGTCACAGACCACGTCAGTGAACTCAGACCGCGGTGATCACACACGCAACAGGTAACTCGAGCAAATACTCTGAGAGTAGTCAGCAACTCACCGTAAGGATGATCGCCAAGGCACATAGAAAAGACCATCACACTCTATAACTAAATTTTTGGCCACAGCCTTTGTCAGAAAACGAAAGTTGCTGTGACTTTTTCTTACCGGCAGTTCATTTGTCCAGTTGCGGAAGCCGTCAGGAGCTGACGCCACCCTGCAACACACCTCTGCCAGGCAGGCTGCATCGAGCACAGCCCCTGTAAATCAGTAACTGCACAGTCCAGCAAGCTAAGAAAGTTACACCTCGGTCCGCAGAGGTTCTTCGTGCACACGAGACACTATAACAGATGATGCACAGAACCGCGACAGTATCACTGCTGCTGCGGACCTTTCGCTGCATCCACCGTGACTAGTGCGGCCACTGGAGTGTAAGTGTGCCTCCCGGGCAGTCCCGTCATAGCCGACAATTGGTGCCCAGCATCGACTCCGACTGCACGCCGCCTTCGCTTCCTGTCCACAGTGTTAACTATACAGACGGCGCTTCTACGAAATCGGCAAAAATTAGATACACCATTTAAAGAATATTATGTTTTTGAAGAAAACTACACTGTCAAAAATTCCCTTTAACTAACAGCTAAAATTAAAAACTTTTCCATTTCTGATGATGGTAATTCCGTATCCTTTAACGTAGTTAATTTACTTGCTAACATTCACATTTATGAGACTATTAAAATTACTGATGAGAATCTTCTCCAACACAAAAACCTAATGTACAAGAAATTAAAGATGTCATTAGGTTTTACTTCTGATACTCTCCTACAACTATTTCCAGTTTAACGCTGAAATTTTTTGTACGACCTTAAGCCTTTGCCGTGCCCATTTGTATAACAAGTACGCTTGCCAACAGTTTTGTTAAACATCACAAAAGGCAGTACTTTAAGAAATTGGTGTCACCTGAGCAATTTTCCAGTCTTTAGGTACGGATCTTTCTGTGAGCGGTTGTATATAATTACTAAACATGGAGCTATTGTATCAGCACACTCAGAGGAACTTGACTGGTATACAATCTGGAACGGAAACCTTGCCTTTAATAAGTGATTTAAGCTGCTTTGCTACACCGAGGATATATGCTTCTCATTTTGGCACTTTTTGTTGACTGGGCTTCGGGAATGCTTACTTCGTATTCTTTGCTGAAGGAGTTTCGGAAAACCACGTTTCTTAACTCTACTTTAGTGGCACTGTCATCAGTGACTCCTCCGTTACTTTCGCGCAGTGAAGGTACTGATTGCGTCTTGACACTGGTGCACTTTATGCATGACCAGAATCTCTGGGTTTTTCGCCAGATTTCGAAACAGAGTTTTGTTGCGGAAATTATCAAGAGCATCTCGAACTGTGGTAACCGCTATATTTAAAACTTCTGCAAAACTTCGCCAGTCTTGGGGATTTTGGATTCTTTTAGATTTGGCATGCTTTTTCGTTACTTCTGCAACAGCGATTTGACCCGTTTTGTCCATGGGGGATCAGTACCATCACTTATTAATTTATGTGGTATATATATTTCTCAATTGCAATTAATACTATTTCTCTGAAATCATTCCACACCTTTTCTACGGTTACATGATCAGATCGGAAGAAGTGGAGGCTGTCTCCTTAAAAATCGTTAAGAGCATTATTAGCTTTTTTTTAAATAGATGTACTTTAAGTTTCTTTTTGATGGTTGTAGGTGTTACAGTATTCAGTGTAGCAGCAACTGCCTTGTGGTCGCTAATCCCTGTATTCGTAATGATACTACCTATTCATCCAGGAATATTTGCTGCTAAGAGGTCACGTACGCTTTCGCAATCATTTATGCTTCGAGTGGGCTCACAAACTAATTGTTCAAAATAATTTTTTGAGAAAGCATTCAGTACAACTTCGGCTGACGTTTTATGCGTACCGCCGACTTTAAAGGTATAAATTTTCCAGCGTATCGAGGGTAGACTGAAATAAATACTCCAGCACTAACTGTATTTAATCTATCCATTCTGAACGTTGTTAGGTCGTTTCAAAAAAAAATCGGCTTTACTTATTTCCGGCTTTAGCCAGCTTTCCGTAACTATAACTGTTTGAGCTTCAGTGCTTTCTATTGGTGCCTGGAGCTCTGGTTCTTTCCCAACACAGCTACGATAATTTACAACACCGATCGTTTCTACAACCACCTTACTGTGTGTTACCTGCCCCCCCTTAGACGGACGCCATTTCTATGGTTTCCTGAGATCCTCTAACCTTAAAATCCACCCTCGCCGCCCCCAGTACCCATGTAGCCGCTTTCTGTGTGTAGTGGACTCCCGACCTATTACGCGGAATCCAGAAACCCACCACCCTATGGCACAAGTCAAGGAATCTGATGCCTACACAGTCACGTAACCACCCATGATTCATACCTTCCACTCGGCTCTGTACCGAAGGACCACAGTCGGTTCTGTCGATGGTGGTGCAGACGGTGAGCTCCGCCTTAATCTCGCAAGCAAGAATGGCAGTCTTTGCCATATCCCCTAACCAAAACCAGAGAGAATCTCCTCCAATCCAAAGCGACACAGGCCATTGGCACCGACTGCGGCCACCACCTGCAGCTGGCTGCGCCCTGTACTCTTCATGGCATCTGGCAGCACTCTTCACAAATCAGGACTGACTCCCCCACCTTTTGCACACTGCCGTCCTTCCCCTCCTTGGCAGCCATGTTACTAAAGGGGCCCAATTACGCGCCTATTGTTGGAGATCCGAACCACCAGCAAACGCACCTTCTGTGAACGCCCAGAATTTGCATTCCAACAAGCTTCCTCTGGAGGCCATCCGATCGGCCCCTCGAAAAGTCTTTCGCTGCCTGCCAGACTTTGGAATGATCTCTCACTCGACCACAGGTGAGGGATGAACCTCAGCGCTGCAGACCAACATAAATTTAGGACAATGACATCACTGCTGCTCAAAAATCTGCAGTCAGAGAAGACAATACCAAATGCAAGGGGAAAAGCCACAAGAATGCTGTAAGTAAATATCAGAAACTTATCTATTGTAAAGAACGTTCCTAGATGTAGAAAGCGACCAAAATTGTAAATTCCACTTACGGTGTTTTAAAAGAATTAAACGAAATGAGAAAAAAAGTCTGGTATTCTTTATGGCTACGTGATGATACGTATATATCTGTTTTGTATTTTTATTGGTCCATGCCTTTCGTTTATGCACTCACTCAAGCTAAACAGGTCTCTGCTGCCAAGTCATTATCACTTGCCATCGATGAAGGGTGAAAAACAAAGGAAAGAGTATTCAGTTTCTTTTGCCTGATGGCGGATTTAGGGAGTGGGGATGCATGGCAGAAGCGCATTCTTACGCAACTCTGGTAAAAATAAACGTACGTTTATACCGTAACAGCGTTTCGTACGTTGATTAGGACTCCATAATACTGATATACCAAGAAGGACAACCAAATCAGCATCCACTGCAACGTGGATAATAGCACGAAAAGATTTGTTTTTACTTTTTAGACGTTACTGCAGACTCTAGAAAATTCGAAGCACAAGGGACCGTTATAATCGAGTCTGCATAATTCGAAGTGCAAAGGATCTAAGAAAAAGTTCGAATAATAAAGAGTTCTATTTAACTCGATTTTATTCTAGATGAAATCAGGAAAAATCGAAATAAAATTTTGATTTGTTTTTTTAGTAATGTATTTCCAGTTTCCTTACATGTTATTTGCTTTAGCATTTGAAACGGAAGGCACACACAAATGTTCGTAAATACATAAATTCAATTTCATTCATTTTTAAATGCTGAACAAACTGTCACGAATGGATGCATTTTGTGAACTAAATTTCTTATAAACGACCTTATGTATTTGGAGTTAGCGTGTCACTCCTTATTTCTATCTGAGACTTCGGTTCCCAGACTAACCGTAAATGACTTAGCGTTCCGTTAAGCTATAACCTCTAACAACTGCCTTTTGTACCCTGCATTGAGTAAGGCAATACCATAAGCTTTCGCCTCGCCCGGTCTGCTTGCTCCCGCTTTTTAATACTTATCACCAACATTATCTTCACGCTCGATGATCGTTTGCAGCATGGATGCTGGAATCCCTAAACAATTCGTTACCTGCTACTTCTCGTTGCATACCACAGCGTCGAAACTCGTTTTTGTTTTACGAAAGTGGAAAACTTCATGGAAGTTATTCTGAAGTGAAAACGTCTACTTTCTCCTTGGTCGAAGTTTCTTGAGTGACAAAATGGCGTCAGATTGGAATTTCTAATAACTACGAGACCGACAGTGTGCAAAGAAAGATTAAGTCCACGCCGTCTGTACGTGGTTCTCGCTTATTGCCTGTGTTGTCATCGTACCAGTGTAAACATACGCTCGTCATTGTTACAAATCAGCTTTGTGTAAATTTATAAACTGGTGCAGCTGTAAGCTTGGATGCTGATTTGGGTGTCATTGCGATGAACAGCTTATTGAGCGCCGCTAGGAGTCATAGAGAGAACATAAAAATATTCTCCGGAATATAAACGAAAATCTATGTTGAGTTTAACCCTATGACACAAAGGAAGAGTTCGTCTCGTAGGACTTGAAAATATGCTCTAAATTACAGAAAGCGAGAGAAAAACCCTCCCAGAAGCCTAAAAAGTGCAGCGCTGAGCGAATGCGTCAGCTCCCGCAGAGTCGGAAAAAAAGGAAGAAACGGCGCAACGCGATAACGTACTCAAAGGCTATATCGTACACCGGCCACTGAAAGTCAAAAATGGAGAGTAATCGTGTGACCACTGTATTAAAGATATTGATAATTAAATTACATATTAATATGGAACACATGTTACGATTTATTACGACGTTTTCACGAAAAATTTAAGGTGCAGACCTGAACTGCACACACAGATATTTATTTGCAACTGATTAATATGCTGTGGTATTTCGTGCATTATTAAAACAACTGATGAAACAAATAGAATTATCCGGTGTAAGCTAGACGTTGACTTGTAATTATAGAATGTCTGCAGGTCGTTCTGCTATGACAGTCGCTTCGATTAGTGAAGAAGTTTCTTCGGTTTTCTCGAGCCATTTGGGAAAAGGTTGAAACAAACGATTAACACGTGTCGACTGCATACAGTCGCACAGGCTGATTTCAAATGTCTTTTATAACTTTAAAGCAACTACAGCCACGGAATAAAACAACAGCTGGCTAAGGGGATCAGCGAGCAGTCGGAGGTAAACACTTCCCCTCACTGCGATCTAATGTTGCCAGCTAGACTCCGCCACTCAGCGTCCGATGTAAACACAGCCGACAACAGGAAGTGCGACACAACTACCAGACCGAGTTTAGAGCAGGAAATAGCCGGGGTCCCCGGTGGTCTAGTGGTAAGGGGTCTGGAACGTTCCAGCGCCCCAGCCGGGCCGGGGTTCAATCCCCAGCCGGCGCCGTAGTTTTAAGACTTCCGAACACTAGCCTCCACCTCTGCCCTGGCATGTAGTGCATGCCGGGCACCCCCGTGGGGTCCGTGTTTCGGTTCCCACGTGGAGCACACTACAGACTGAACCTCATTATGCTGCTGCAAACATTTTAAATTTTAATATGCACACTTTCTTCATCAGACCACATCTACATATATTTTCGAGGTACTTTTTACAAAATAAATCTCATTGTCAAAAGAAACTGCATGGTATCATGAACATTTGTAGGATTACAACAATGAAATGAAATCCTTACTAAAAAAAACTAATACGTTTTATTTTCGTTTTTGTTCTAAATGCTGCTAAGATAACTACAAGAAATTGGAAGCTGTTTTGGTATTTAACAATCAGTAATTAGAAAAATAAATTTGGCTATTATACTGTCACATATATTACATATTTACGCATCACATTCTCAGTGTTGAAACAGATAAATTATTTCAATGTCAAAAGAAATGCAAAATATTATATCAATACCATCACACAAGTGAACAGTAAAAGAAATAAATATTTTCAGGTGTCTCAGTCTGCCTTTTCTTTTTAGTATCCTGATTGATTATATGATGATAAATAAATTCTGTATCAGAAATCGTTTCACAACAGTTCACACTCAATGCCTTTTATAAATGCATATTGTCACTAATTGTATTTTCAAAACAAACACAGGCCTTTTTTTTAATTATTCAAGAGCCTAAATGTGATTATGATATGACACAGGTCACTAATGAGATAAACTCTTTCTTTGTATGAAAGAGGATAATTCTCCTGGTTTTATGTGAGCTGAATGCTAAATTAAACAGATAACATTTAAAAAACGAATTTCTTGACGATTGCACTGACATGTTTCATATAACATTTCTGTTGGTAGTTACCTGACATCCTCTCAGGCTCAGCTTTATATGTAAGTATCTTGCAGGTCAGAAAAGAAATTATATTACTACCTCAATAGATTCAGTTGGTCTACTGTTGTCATACTATTGTATCATTGACGTTGCACTGCAAGAGAGAGACTGCTACTATGGCTGTTTTCTTTTGCTATTGAATTCCGTGCCATATCTCCATTCTAAATGCTAAAAGGCGTGGATAAAACTTTTAGCAATACTATTTTCCTGTTCACCGCATCACTGCTAGGTGTCGCTACTGGTCCCTCACACAGTCAGTTGTCTGTAGCGCAGGGCTTCGCTACCAGAGGGCTCTAGAGGAGCTGGCGACGACTCACTCTGCCGGGATTTGCTGTTTCACTCCTGGCCGTCTACGCCAGCTGAAATAACCGCTAAATCCTCACAATAAACGAGAAGCGTAATAGCAGCAATACCAAATAAGGCAAATCGGGGTCATTGCGATTATTTCCAAACCACCACTATGATAACTTCTAGCTGAAAATAAAGATACAAACTATTTACAGAGGACTGGAGCACCATACAGAAACTGATCTAGAGGAGAATCAATTTGGAGGGAACAGAACCCATATTTATAACATCTTTCGATACAGAAAAAAATTTTGACGGTGTTGACCGTAACATACAGTTTGAATTTAAGATGCAACCACGAATAAAATATAGTGAGCGAAACGTTACTTAGAACGCCACCAGAAAAAGACAGCAGCTGTACGAGTTGAACGACATAAAAGAAACTAAATACGTGAGAAGTGAGTGAGACAGCGTTCTAGTCCATTCCTTGATGTTATTCATTCTATATACAGGGTGTTTCACAAGTCATGCTTCACACTACTCGGGGCTGTACAGGGGACGTAACTGATGAAGTTTTACATAGGAATCTACTTCTCAAAACGTCATCTAGCGACGCTACAGAGCGTCAAAGGTATAGGCACCGGTGCCTACAAAAATAGAGGGATCCCACGAAGATGCTACAAACTTCCTAAGATGATGCAGTTGGATAAACGCATACATTTGTGATTATGTCCTTGTACCGGAAAATTGTAACAGAAAAACGTTCTGTTACCTCTGAGAATATGTAACGTTATAGTTGTTGCTAAGATGTAGGACAGGAAACATTTATTATTTGTGCAGCACATTGTCTATTTTTAGTGAATATTGAAATAATATATTTAAAAATATATAGCAAATAAAGGAGATACAAAAACAAGAAGATTTTTCAAATTCTGAACATCCGGTGTTCAGTAAAGGGCATGTGGTGTCCAATCTGCACCAAAAAACGATTGAATGCAGAATTTGCTTCCTGCCAATACAACCAGATGACCCTGCTGGAAACAAAAAACACATAACCACATTTCACGATTCAAATATATTATTCCACTGTGAAATTGATGAATATATGTGATAAGGGTAACTATCAAAACAAGCACCTAGCAAAACAATTAAGCCTTTCCTAAAAACTCCAATATTCAGGATGCTCGGAGTGGTGGTTCCCATCTAACAAAATCACACTCGATGTTTGAACAAACATAGCAGTCATGAAACAGAATCTCCCTCTTGAGAGGGAAGAAACATGTACCACAATTTGTGTAGCACATTGATTATTTTTACTGACCATTGAAATAAGATTTAAAAAAATATAAAGCAAATGAAGGAGATACCAAAACAAGAAGATTTATCAAATTCCGAACTCTCGGTGTTCAGTAAGGTGCATGTGGCGTCCAATATGCACCAACAACCAATTGAATGCGGATCTGCTTTCTGGCCATACAACCAGATGACCCTGCTGTAAACAACAATCACATAAACCCACTTCACGATTCAAATACATTAATCCATTGTGGAATTGGTGAATATAAGTGATAAAGGTAACAATCAAAAGAAGCACCTAGCAAAAGAAAAAAAGTCTTTCTAATAACTCCAATAGTCAGAATGCTCGGAGTGGTGGTTCCCATCCAACAAAATCACGCTCGATGGTTGAACAACCATAGCAGTCATTAAACGGAATCTCGCTGATGAGACGTACGAAACATGTACCACAATTTGTGCAGCTCATTGATTATTTTTAATGACCATTGACATAAGATAGTTAAAAATTAAAAGCAAATGAAGGAGCTAGCTAAACAAGAACATTTATCAAATTCCGAACATTCGTTATTCAGTAAAGTGCATGTGGTGTCCAATCTGCACCAAAAGACCATTGAATAGAGAATCTGCTTTCTGGCCATACAACCAGATAACCCTGCTGTGAACAACACACATTTACCCACATTTCACGAATCAAATACATTACTCCACTGTGAAATTGATGAATGTAAGTGATAAGCGTAACAATCAAAAGAAGCACGCAGCAAATAAAGAAGTCTTTCCTAATAACACCAATACTCAGGATGCTCAGAGTAGTGGTTCCCATTAAAACAAAATCACACTCGAAGGTACAGCAAACATCGCAGGCATTAAAGGGAATCTCCCTGTTGAGAGGGAAGAAACACGTACCACAATTTGTGCATCACATTGACTATTTTTAGAGACCATTGAAATATGATTTTTTAAAATATAAAGCAAATGAATAAGATACCTAAACAAGAAGATTTATCAAATTCTGATCATTCGTTATTCAGTAAACTGCATGTGGTGTCCAATCTCCATCAAAAACCAATTGAATGGAGAATCTGATTTCTGGCCGTACAACCAGATGACCCTGCTGTAAACAACAAACATTTAGCCACATTTCACGATTCAAATAAATTAATCCACTGTGAAATTTATGAATATATGAGATAAAAGTATCAATCAAAGGAAACACCAAGCAAAACAATGAAGTCTTTCCTAATAACTCGAATGGTCAGAATGCTCAGAGTGGTGGTTCCCATCCAACAAAATCGCACTTGATGGTAGAACACACGTAGTCATGAACTGTAATCTCCCTATTGTGCAGCACATTGATTACTTTTTAGTGACCATTGCAATAAGACTTTTAAAAGTTTAAAGCAAAGGAAGGAGATACCTAAACAAGAATATTTCTCAAATTCCGAACATCCGTTTTCAGTAAGATGCATGTGGTTTCCCATCTGCACCAAAAGCCATTGATTGTATAATCTGCTTTGTGGCCATTACACCAGATTACCCTGCAGTAAAGTACAGTTTCTTAACAACATTTAACGAATCAAATACATTACTCCACTGTGAAATTGATGAATATAAGTGATAAAGGTATCAAAGAAAGCACCTAGCAAAAGAAAAAAGTCTTTCTAATAACTCCAATCGTCAGAACGCTCGGAGTGGTGATTCCCATCCAACAAAATCACACTCGATGTTTAAACAAACATAGCAGTCATGAAACAGAATCTCCCTCTTGAGAGGGAAGAAACATGTACCACAATTTGTGCAGCACATTGATTATTTTTAATGACCATTGACATAAGATAGTTAAAAATTAAAAGCAAATGAAGGAGCTAGCTAAACAAGAACATTTATCAAATTCCGAACATTCGATATTCAGTAAAGTGCATGTGGTGTCCAATCTGCACCAAAAGATCATTGAATAGAGAATCTGCTTTCTGGCCATACAACCAGATGACCCTGCTGTAAACAAAAAACACATAACCACATTTCATGATTCAAATACACTCCTGGAAATTGAAATAAGAACACCGTGAATTCACTGTCCCAGGAAGGGGAAACTTTATTGACACATTCCTGGGGTCAGATACATCACATGATCACACTGATAGAACCACAGGCACATAGACTCAGGCAACAGAGCATGCACAATGTCGGCACTAGTACAGTGTATATCCACCTTTCGCAGCAATGCAGGCTGCTATTCTCCCATGGAGACGATCGTAGAGATGCTGGATGTAGTCCTGTAGAATGGCTTGCCATGCCATTTCCACCTGGCGCCTCAGTTGGACCAGCGTTCGTGCTGGACGTACAGACCGCGTGAGACGACGCTTCATCCAGTCCCAAACATGCTCAATGGGGGACAGATCCGGAGATCTTGCTGGCCAGGGTAGTTGACTTACACCTTCTAGAGCACGTTCGGTGGTACGGGATACATGCGGACGTGCATTGTCCTGTTGGAACAGCAAGTTCCCTTGCCGGTCCAGGAATGGTAGAACGATGGGTTCGATGAGGGTTTGGATGTACCGTGCACTATTCAGTGTCCCCTCGACGATCACCAGAGGTGTATGGCCAGTGTAGGAGATCGCTCCTCACACCATGATGCCGGGTGTTGGCCCTGTGTGCCTCGGTCGTATGCAGTCCTGATTGTGGCGCTCACCTGCACGGCGCCAATCAATCATACGACCATCATTGGCACCAAGGCAGAAGCGACTCTCATCGTTGAAGACGACACGTCTCCATTCGTCCCTCCATTCACGCCTGTCACGACACCACTGGAGGCGGGCTGCACGATGTTGGGGCGTGAGCGGAAGACGGTCTAACGGTGTGCAGGACCGTAGCCCAGCTTCATGGAGACGGTTGCGAATGGTCCTCGCCGATACCCCAGGAGCAACAGTGTCCCTAATTTGCTGGGAAGTGGCGGTGCGGTCCCCTACGGCACTGCGTAGGATCCTACGGTCTTGGCGTGCATCCGTGCGTCGCTGCGGTCCGGTCCCAGGTCGACGGGCACGTGCACCTTCCGCCGACCACTAGCGACAACATCGATGTACTGTGGAGACCTCACGCCCCACGTGTTGAGCAATTCGGCGGTACGTCCACCCGGCCTCCCGCATGCCCACTATACGCCCTCGCTCAAAGTCCGTCAACTGCACATACGGTTCACGTCCACGCTGTCGCAGCATGCTACCAGTGTTAAAGACTGTGATGGAGCTCCGTATGCCACGGCAAACTGGCTGACACTGACGGCGGCGGTGCACAAATGCTGCGCAGCTAGCACCATTCGACGGCCAACACCGCAGTTCCTGGTGTGCCCGCTGTGCCGTGCGTGTGATCATTGCTTGTACAGCCTCTCGCAGTGTCCGGAGCAAGTATGGTGGGTCTGACACATCGGTGTCAATGTGTTCTTTTTTCCATTTCCAGGAGTGTATATTATTCCACTGTGAAATTGATCATTATATGTGATAAGGGGAAGAATCAAAATAAGCACCTAGTATACAATGAAGTCGTTCCTAAAAAATCCAAAATTCAGTCATGAAACGAAATCTCACTGCTGAAGGGAAATAAACATGTCCCACAATTTTTGCAGCAAATTGATTATTTTTAGTGACTATTGGTATAACATTTTTACAAATATAAAACAATTGAAGGAGATACCTAAACAAGAAAGATTTATCAAATTCCGAAAATTAGTTATTCAGTAAAGTGCAAGTGGTATCCAATCTGCACTAAAAAACCATTGAATGGAGAATCGGTTTTCTGGCCATACAAGCAGATGACCCTGCTCTAAACAACAAACATTTACACACATTTAACGATTCAGATACATCAGTCCACTGTGAAACAGATGAATACAAGTTATAAGGGTAACAATCAAAAGAAGCACCTAGGAAAAGAAAGAGGTCCTTCCTGATAACTCCAATACTCAGGATGCTCGGAGTGGTAGTGCCCATCCAACAAAATCACACTCGATGTTTGAACAAACATACCTGTCATGAAACAGAATCTCCCTGTTGAGAGGGAAGAAACATGTACCACAATTTGTGCAGCACGTTTATCATTTTTAGCGACCATTACAATAATATTTTTAAAAATATAAAGCAAATGAAGGAGATACCTACACAAGAAGATCTTTCAAATTCCGAACATTCGTTATTCAGTAAAGTGCATGTGGTGTCCAATCTGCACAAAAAGACCATTGAATAGAGAATCTGCTTTTTGGCCATACAACCAGATGACCCTGCTCTAAACAAAAAACATTTACACACATTTAATGATTCAAATACATTACTCCACTGCGAAACAGATGAATACAAGTTATAAGGGTAACAATCAAAAGAAGCACCTAGGAAAAGAAAGAGGTCGTTCCTAATAACTCCAATACTCAGGATGCGTGGAGTGGTAGTTCCCATCCAACAAAATCACACTCGATATTTGAAATATCATAGCAGTCATGAAATAGAATCTCCCTGTTGAGAGGGAAGAAACATGTACCACAATATGTGCAGCACATTTATCATTTTTAGTGATCATTGCAATAAGATTTTTAAAAATCAAAACAAATGAAGGAGATACCTAAACGAGATGATTTATCAAATTCTGAACATTCGTTATTAAGTAAAGTGCATGTGGTGTCCAATCTGGAAGAAAGACCATTGAATAGAGAATCTGCTTTCTGGCCATACAACCAGATGACCCTACTGTAAACAACGAACATTTACGAACATTTTACGAATCATATACATTACTCCACTGTGAAATTGATGAATATTAGTGATAAAGGTGTCAAAGGAAGCACATAGCAAAAGAAAAAGTCTTTCTAATAACTCCAATCATCAGAACGCTCGAAGTGGTGATTCCCATTAAACAAAATCACACTCGATATTTGAACAAACATAGCAGTCATTAAACGAAATCTCTCTTTTGGGAGGGAAGAAACATGTACCACAATTTGTGCAGCACATTGATTACTTTTTGGACCATTGGAATAACATTTTTAAAAATATAAAGCAAATGAAGGAGATACCTAAACAAGAAGATTTAACAAATTCATAACGTTCAATATTCAGTCAAGTGCAGGTGGTGTCCAATCTGAACCAAAAACCCATTGAATGGAGAATCTGCTTTCTGGCCATACAACCAGATGACCCTGGTGTAAACAAAAAACATTTACACACATTTTAACGATTCAAATAGACAACTTGACTTTGAAATTGATGAACATAAAGTGATAAGGGGAAGAATCAAAATAAGCACCTAGCAAAACAATAAATTTTTTCCTAAAAACTCCAATATTCAGGATGCTCGGACTGGTGGTTCCCATCCAACAAAATCACACTCGATGGTAGAACAAGCATAGCAGTCATGAAACGGAATCTCCCTGCTGAGAGGGAAGAAACATGTACCACAATTTGCTCAGCACATTGATTATTTTGTGTGAACATTGCGATAAGATTTTTAAAAAATAATGCAAATGAAGGAGATACCAAAACAAGAAGATTTATCAAATTCCATACAGCTGTTACTCAGTAAGGTGCATGTGGTGTCCAATCTGCAACAAAAACCCATTGAATGGAGAATCTGCTTTCTGGCCATACAACCAGATGACGCTGCTGTAAACAATAAATACATTACCACATTACACAATTCAAATATATTAACCCACTGTGAAATTGATGAATATAAGTGTTAAGGGTAACAAACGAAACAAGCATTTAGCAAAAGAAAGAAGTCTTTCCTAATAACTCTAATTGTCAGAATGCTCGGACTAGTGGTTAACATCCAACAAAATCACACTTGACGGTAGAAAAAACATAGCAGGCATTAAACGGAATCTCCCTGTTCAGAGGGAAGAAACATGTACTACAATTTGTGCAGCACATTGTCTATTTTTACTGACCATTGAAATAAGGGTTTTAAAAACATAAAGCAAATGAAGGAGATACCAAAACAAGAAGATGTATCAAATTCTGAACATCCGGTTTTCAGTAAGATGCATGTGGTGTCCAATCTGCACCAAAAACCGATTGAATGCAGAATCTTCTTTGTGGCCATACAACCAGATCACCCTGCTGAAAACAAAAAGCACATAACCACATTTCACAATTCAAATATATTATTCCACTGTGAAATTGATGAATATATGTGATAAGGGTAACACTCAAAACAAGCACCTAGCAAAACAATGAAGTCTTCCCTATTAAACTCCAATACTCAGGATGCTCGAAGTGGTGGTTCCCATCCAACAAAATCACACTCGATGGTAGAACAACCATAGCAGTCATGAAACGGAATCTCCCTGCTGAGAGGGAATAAACATGTACCACAATTTGTGGAGCACATTGATTATTTTTAGTGACCATTGGAATAACGTTTTCAAAAATACAAACCAAATGAGGGAGACACCTATACAAGAAGATTTATCAAATTCCGTACAGCCGTTATGCAGTAAGGTGCATGTGGTGTCCAATCTGGAACATAAACCCATTGAATGGAGAATCTGCTTTCTGGCCATACAACCAGATGACCTTGCTCTAATCAACAAACATTTACACACATTTAATGATTAAAGTACATTACTCCACTGCGAAATAGACGAATATAAGTTATAAGGCTAACAATCAAAAGAAGCACCTAGCAAAGAAAGAGGTCTTTCCTAATAACTCCAATACTCAGGATGCTTGGCGTGGTAGTTCAATTCCAACAAAATCACACTCGATGTTTGAACAAACATAGCAGTCATGAAACAAAATCTTCCTGTTGAGAGGGCAGAAACATGTCCCACAATTTGTGCAGCACATTTATTATTTTTAGTTACCATTGCTATAAGATTTTTAAAAATATAAAGCAAATGAAGGGGATACCAAAACAAGAAGATTTATCAAATTCCGAACATTTGTTATTCAGTAAAATGCATGTGGTGTTCAATCTGCACCAAGACACCATTAAATAGAGAATCTACTTTCTGGCCATACAACCAGATGACCCTACTGTAAACAACAAACATTTACCCACATTTCGCCATTCAAATAAATTAATCCACTGTGAAATTGATGAATATATGTAATACAAGTATCAATCAAAGGAAGCACCTAGCAAAAGAAAAAAGTCTTTCTAATAACTCCAATCGTCAGAACGCTCGGAGTGGTGATTCCCATCCAACAAAATCACACTTGATGTTTAAACAAACATTGCAGGCATTAAACGGAATATCCCTGTTGAGATGGAAGAAACATGTACCACTATTTGTGAAGCACATTGATTATTTTTAGTGACCATTGCAATAAGATTATTAAAAATATAAAGCAAATGAAGGAGATACCAAAACAAGAAGATTTATCAAATTCTGAACACCCGGTGTTCAGTAAGGAGCATGTAGTGTCCAATCTCCTACAAAATCCGACTGAATGCAGAATCTGCTTTCTGGCCATACAACCAGATGACCCTGCTGTAAACAACAACCATTTACCCACATTTCACGAATCAAATACATTACTCAACTGTGAAATTGACGAATATAAGTGATAAAGATATCAATCAAAGGATGCACCTAGCAAAAGAAAACAATATTTCTAATAACTCCAATCGTCAGAACGCTCAGAGTGGTGATTTCCATCTAACATAATCACACTCGATGTTTGAATAAACATAGCAGTCATGAAACGGAATCTCCCTGTTGAGAGGGAAGAAACATGTACCACAAATTGTGCAGCACATTTATCATTTTTAGTGACCATTACAATAATATTTTTAAAAAAAGCAAATGAAGGAGATACCTAAACAAGAAGATCTATCAAATTCCGAACATTCGTTATTCAGTAAAGTGCATGTGGTGTCCAATCTGCACAAAAAGACCACTGAATAGAGAATCTGCTTTCTGGCCATACAACCAGATGACCCTACTGTAAACAAAAAACATTTACACACATTTAACGATTCAAATACATTACTCCACTGCGAAACAGAAAAATACAAGTTATAAGGGTAACAATCAAAAGAAGCACCTAGGAAAAGAAAGAGGTCTTTCCTAATAACTCCAATACTCAGGATGCTTGGAGTGGTAGTTCCCATCCAACAAAATCACACTCGATGTTTGAAAAAACATAGCAGTCATGAAACAGAATCTCCCTGTTGAGAGGGAAGAAACATGTACCACAATTTGTGCAACACATTGATTATTTTTAGTGACCATTGCAATAAGATTTTTAAAAATACAAAACAAATGATGGAGATACCTAAACAAGATGATTTATCAAATTCTGAACATTCGTTATTAAGTAAAGTGCATGTGGTGTCCAATCTGCAAGAAAGACCATTGAATAGAGAATCTGCTTTCTGGCCATACAACCAGATGACCCTACTGTAAACAACAAACATTTACGAACATTTGACGAATCATATACATTACTCCATTGTGAAATTGATGAATATTAGTGATAAAGGTGTCAAAGGAAGCACATAGCAAAAGAAAAAAGTCTTTCTAATAACTCCAATCATCAGAACGCTCGAAGTGGTGATTCCCATTAAACAAAATGACACTCGATATTTGAACAAACACAGCAACCATGAAACGAAATCTCTCTTTTGGGAAGGAAGAAACATGTACCACAATTTCTGCAGCACATTGATTACTTTTTGGACCATTGGAATAACATTTTTAAAAATATAAAGCAAATGAAGGAGATACCAAAACAAGAAGATTTATCAAATTCCGTACAGCTGTTACTCAGTAAGGTGCATGTGGTGTCCAATCTGCAACAAAAACCCATTGAATGGAGAATCTGCTTTCTGGCCATACAACCAGATAACGCTGCTGTAAACAATAAATACATTACCACATTACACAATTCAAATATATTAACCCACTGTGAAATTGATGAATATAAGTGTTAAGGGTAACAAACGAAACAAGCATTTAGCAAAAGAAAGAAGTCTTTCCTAATAACCCTAATTGTAAGAATGCTCGGACTAGTGGTTAACATTCAACAAAATCACACTTGACGGTAGAACAAACATAGCAGGCAAAATCCGATTGAATGCAGAATCTGCTTTCTGGCCATACAACCAGATGACCCTGCTCTAAACAAAAAACATTTACACACATTTAATGATTCAAATACATTACTCCACTGCGAAACAGAAAAATACAAGTTATAAAGGTAACAATCAAAAGAAGCACCTAGGAACAGAAAGAGGTCTTTCCTAATAACTCCAATACTCAGGATGCTTGGAGTGGTAGTTCCCATCCAACAAAATCACACTCGATGTTTGAATAAAACATAGCAGTCATGAAACGGAATCTCCCTGTTCAGAGGGAAGAAACATGTACTACAATTTGTGCAGCACATTGTCTATTTTTACTGACCATTGAAATAAGGTTTTTAAAAACATAAAGCAAATGAAGGAGATACCAAAACAAGAAGATGAATCAAATTCTGAACATCCGGTGTTCAGTAAGATGCATGTGGTGTCCAATCTGCACCAAAAACCGATTGAATGCAGAAAACAAAAAGCACATAACCACATTTCACGATTCAAATATATTATTCCACTGTGAAATTGATGAATATATGTGATAAGGGTAACACTCAAAACAAGCACCTAGCAAAACAATGAAGTCTTTCCTATTAAACTCCAATACTCAGGATGCTCGGAGTGGTGGTTCCCATCCAACAAAATCACACTCGATGGTAGAACAACCATAGCAGTCATGAAACGGAATCTCCCTGCTGAGAGGGAATAAACATGTACCACAATTTGTGGAGCACATTGATTATTTTTAGTGACCATTGGAATAACATTTTCAAAAATACAAACCAAATGAGGGAGACACCTAAACAAGAAGATTTATCAAATTCCGTACAGCCGTTATGCAGTAAGGTGCATGTGGTGTCCAATCTGGAACATAAACCCATTGAATGGAGAATCTGCTTTCTGGCCATACAACCAGATGACCTTGCTCTAATCAACAAACATTTACACACATTTAATGATTAAAGTACATTACTCCACTGCGAAATAGACGAATATAAGTTATAAGGCTAACAATCAAAAGAAGCACCTAGCAAAGAAAGAGGTCTTTCCTAATAACTCCAATACTCAGGATGCTTGGCGTGGTAGTTCAATTCCAACAAAATCACACTCGATGTTTGAACAAACATAGCAGTCATGAAACAAAATCTTCCTGTTGAGAGGGCAGAAACATGTCCCACAATTTGTGCAGCACATTTATTATTTTTAGTTACCATTGCTATAAGATTTTTAAAAATATAAAGCAAATGAAGGGGATACCAAAACAAGAAGATTTATCAAATTCCGAACATTTGTTATTCAGTAAAATGCATGTGGTGTTCAATCTGCACCAAGACACCATTAAATAGAGAATCTACTTTCTGGCCATACAACCAGATGACCCTACTGTAAACAACAAACATTTACCCACATTTCGCCATTCAAATAAATTACTCCACTGTGAAATTGATGAATATATGTAATACAAGTATCAATCAAAGGAAGCACCTAGCAAAAGAAAAAAGTCTTTCTAATAACTCCAATCGTCAGAACGCTCGGAGTGGTGATTCCCATCCAACAAAATCACACTTGATGTTTAAACAAACATTGCAGGCATTAAACGGAATATCCCTGTTGAGATGGAAGAAACATGTACCACTATTTGTGAAGCACATTGATTATTTTTAGTGACCATTGCAATAAGATTATTAAAAATATAAAGCAAATGAAGGAGATACCAAAACAAGAAGATTTATCAAATTCTGAACACCCGGTGTTCAGTAAGGAGCATGTAGTGTCCAATCTCCTACAAAATCCGACTGAATGCAGAATCTGCTTTCTGGCCATACAACCAGATGACCCTGCTGTAAACAACAACCATTTACCCACATTTCACGAATCAAATACATTACTCAACTGTGAAATTGACGAATATAAGTGATAAAGATATCAATCAAAGGATGCACCTAGCAAAAGAAAACAATATTTCTAATAACTCCAATCGTCAGAACGCTCAGAGTGGTGATTTCCATCTAACATAATCACACTCGATGTTTGAATAAACATAGCAGTCATGAAACGGAATCTCCCTGTTGAGAGGGAAGAAACATGTACCACAAATTGTGCAGCACATTTATCATTTTTAGTGACCATTACAATAATATTTTTAAAAAAAGCAAATGAAGGAGATACCTAAACAAGAAGATCTATCAAATTCCGAACATTCGTTATTCAGTAAAGTGCATGTGGTGTCCAATCTGCACAAAAAGACCACTGAATAGAGAATCTGCTTTCTGGCCATACAACCAGATGACCCTACTGTAAACAAAAAACATTTACACACATTTAACGATTCAAATACATTACTCCACTGCGAAACAGAAAAATACAAGTTATAAGGGTAACAATCAAAAGAAGCACCTAGGAAAAGAAAGAGGTCTTTCCTAATAACTCCAATACTCAGGATGCTTGGAGTGGTAGTTCCCATCCAACAAAATCACACTCGATGTTTGAAAAAACATAGCAGTCATGAAACAGAATCTCCCTGTTGAGAGGGAAGAAACATGTACCACAATTTGTGCAACACATTGATTATTTTTAGTGACCATTGCAATAAGATTTTTAAAAATACAAAACAAATGATGGAGATACCTAAACAAGATGATTTATCAAATTCTGAACATTCGTTATTAAGTAAAGTGCATGTGGTGTCCAATCTGCAAGAAAGACCATTGAATAGAGAATCTGCTTTCTGGCCATACAACCAGATGACCCTACTGTAAACAACAAACATTTACGAACATTTGACGAATCATATACATTACTCCATTGTGAAATTGATGAATATTAGTGATAAAGGTGTCAAAGGAAGCACATAGCAAAAGAAAAAAGTCTTTCTAATAACTCCAATCATCAGAACGCTCGAAGTGGTGATTCCCATTAAACAAAATGACACTCGATATTTGAACAAACACAGCAACCATGAAACGAAATCTCTCTTTTGGGAAGGAAGAAACATGTACCACAATTTCTGCAGCACATTGATTACTTTTTGGACCATTGGAATAACATTTTTAAAAATATAAAGCAAATGAAGGAGATACCAAAACAAGAAGATTTATCAAATTCCGTACAGCTGTTACTCAGTAAGGTGCATGTGGTGTCCAATCTGCAACAAAAACCCATTGAATGGAGAATCTGCTTTCTGGCCATACAACCAGATAACGCTGCTGTAAACAATAAATACATTACCACATTACACAATTCAAATATATTAACCCACTGTGAAATTGATGAATATAAGTGTTAAGGGTAACAAACGAAACAAGCATTTAGCAAAAGAAAGAAGTCTTTCCTAATAACCCTAATTGTAAGAATGCTCGGACTAGTGGTTAACATTCAACAAAATCACACTTGACGGTAGAACAAACATAGCAGGCAAAATCCGATTGAATGCAGAATCTGCTTTCTGGCCATACAACCAGATGACCCTGCTCTAAACAAAAAACATTTACACACATTTAATGATTCAAATACATTACTCCACTGCGAAACAGAAAAATACAAGTTATAAGGGTAACAATCAAAAGAAGCACCTAGGAACAGAAAGAGGTCTTTCCTAATAACTCCAATACTCAGGATGCTTGGAGTGGTAGTTCCCATCCAACAAAATCACACTCGATGTTTGAATAAAACATAGCAGTCATGAAACGGAATCTCCCTGTTCAGAGGGAAGAAACATGTACTACAATTTGTGCAGCACATTGTCTATTTTTACTGACCATTGAAATAAGGTTTTTAAAAACATAAAGCAAATGAAGGAGATACCAAAACAAGAAGATGAATCAAATTCTGAACATCCGGTGTTCAGTAAGATGCATGTGGTGTCCAATCTGCACCAAAAACCGATTGAATGCAGAAAACAAAAAGCACATAACCACATTTCACGATTCAAATATATTATTCCACTGTGAAATTGATGAATATATGTGATAAGGGTAACACTCAAAACAAGCACCTAGCAAAACAATGAAGTCTTTCCTATTAAACTCCAATACTCAGGATGCTCGGAGTGGTGGTTCCCATCCAACAAAATCACACTCGATGGTAGAACAACCATAGCAGTCATGAAACGGAATCTCCCTGCTGAGAGGGAATAAACATGTACCACAATTTGTGGAGCACATTGATTATTTTTAGTGACCATTGGAATAACATTTTCAAAAATACAAACCAAATGAGGGAGACACCTAAACAAGAAGATTTATCAAATTCCGTACAGCCGTTATGCAGTAAGGTGCATGTGGTGTCCAATCTGGAACATAAACCCATTGAATGGAGAATCTGCTTTCTGGCCATACAACGAGATGACAGTACTGTAAACAACAAACATTTGAGATCATTTCACGAATCAAATACATCCCTCCACTGTGAAATTGATGAATATAAGTGTAAAAGCTATCAAACGAATCACACTCGATGTTTCAACAAACATAGCAGTCATGAAACGGAATGTCCCTGTTGAGAGGGAATAAACATGCACGACAATTTGTGGAGCACATTGATTATTTTTAATGACCATTGAAATAAGATATTTAAAAATATAAAGCAAATGAAGGAGCTAGCTAAACAAGAAGATTTATCAAATTCTGAAGATTCGGTATTCAGTAAAGTGCATCTGGTGTCCAATCTGCACCAAAAACCCATTGAATGGAGAATCTGCTTTCTGGCCATACAACCAAATCACCCTGCTGAAAAAAAAAGCACATAACCACATATCACGATTCAAATATATTATTCCACTGTGAAATTGATGAATATATGTGATAAAATTATCAACCAAAGGAATCACCTAGCAAAACAATGCAGTCTTTCCTAATAAGTCGAATGGTCAGATGCTCGGAGTGATGCTTCCCATTCAACAAAATCACACTCGATGGTAGAACAAATGTAGTCATGAAACCAAATCTCCCTATTGAGAGGGAAGGAACAAGTACCACAATTTGTGCAGCACATTGATTATTTTTAGCGACCATTGCAATAAGATTTTTCAAAATATAAAGCAAATGATGGAGATACCTAATAATGAAGATATATCAAATTCCGAATATTCGTTATTCAGTAAAGTGCATGTGGTGTGCAATATGCACCAAAAACCGTTTGAATGCAGAATCTGCTTTCTGGCCATACAACCAGATGACCCTGCTGCAATCAACAAACACATAAACCCACTTCACGATTCAAATACATAAATCCATATTGGAATTGGTGAATATAAGTTATAAAGGTAATAATCAAAAGAAGCACCTAGCAAAAGAAAAAAAAGTCTTTCTAGTAACTGCAATAGACAGAATGCTTGGAGTGGTGGTTCCCCTCCAACAAAATCACACTCGATGGTTGAACAAACATAGCAGTCAATAAACGGAATCTCCCTCATGAGAGGTATGAAACATGTACCACAATTTGTGCAGCACATTGATTATTTTTAATGACCATTGAAATAAGATTTTTAAAAATATAAAGCAAATGAAGGGGATACCAAATCAAGAAGATTTATCAAATTCTGAACATCTGGTGTTCAGTAAGGTGCATGTGGTGTCCAATCTGCACGAAAAACTGATTGAATGCAGAATCTGCTTTCTGGCCATACAACCAGATGACCCTGCTGTAAACAAAAAAAGCACATAACCCCATTTCACGATTCAAATATATTATCCCACTGTGAAATTGTTGAATATATGTGATAAGGGTAACAAACAAAACAAGCACCTAGCAAAACAATGAAATCTTTCCTAATAACTTCAATACTCTGGATGCTCAGACTGGTGGTTCCCATCCAACAAAATCAACCTTTGAGATTTGAACAAACATAGCAGTCATATAACGGAATCTCCTTGTTGAGAGGGAAGAAACATGTACCACAATTTGTGCAGCACATTGATTATTTTTAGTGACCATTGCAATAAGATTTATAAAAATATAAAGCAAATGAAGCAGATACCTAAACAAGAAGATTTATCAAATTCCGAACATACGTTTTCAGTAAGGTGCATGTGGTGTACCATCTGCACGAATACCCATTGACTGTATAATCTTCTTTGTGGCCATAACACCAGAATACCCTGCCGTAAAGTAGAGATTCTTAACCACATTTCACGACTCAAATACATTACTCCACTGTTAATTTGATGAATATAAGTGATAAGGGTAACAATCAGAAGAAGCACCTAACAAAAGAAAGAAGTCTTTCCTAATAAACTCCAATACTCAGGATGCTCGGAGTGGTGGTTCCCATACAACAAAATCACACTCGATGGTAGAAAAAGCATAGCAGTCATGAAACGGAATCTCCCTGTTGAGAGGGAAGAAACATGTACCACAATTTGCTCAGCACAATGATTAAATTTTGTGAACATTGCGATAAGATTTTTAAAAATATAAAGCAAATGAAGGAGATACCTAAACAAGAAGATTTATCAAATTCCGTACAGCTGTTACTCAGTAAGGTGCATGTGGTGTCCAATCTCCAACAAAAACCCATTGAATGGAGAATCTGCTTTCTGGCCATACAACCAGATGACGCTGCTGTAAACAATAAACACATTACCACATTTCACAATTCAAATATACTAACCCACGGTGAAATTGATGAATATAAGTGTTAAGGGTAACAAACGAAACAAGCATTTAGCAAAAGAAAGAAGTGTTACCTAATAACTCCAATTGTCAGAATTCTCCGACTAGTGGTTAACATCCGACAAAATCACACTCGAAGGTAGAACAAACATAGCAGGCATTAAACGGAATCTCCCTGTTCAGAGGGAAGAAACATGTACCACAATTTGTGCAGCACATTGTCTATTTTTACTGACCATTGAAATAAGGTTTTTAAAAACATAAAGCAAATGAAGGAGATGCCAAAACAAGAAGATTTATCAAATTCTGAACATTCACTTTTCGGTCAAGTGCATGTGGTGTCCAATCTGCACCAAAAACCCATTGAATGGAGAATCTGCTTTCTGGTCATACAACCACATGACCCTGCTGTAAACAACAAACATTTACCCACATTTCACGATTCAAATTAATTACTCCACTGTGAAATTGATGAATATATGTGATAAAAGTATCAATCAAAGGAAGCACCTACCAAAACAATGAAGTCTTTCCTAATAAGTAGAATGGTCAGATGCTCGAAGTGATAGTTCCCATCCAACAAAATCACACTCGATGGTAGAACAAACGTAGTCATGAAACGAAATCTCCGTATTGAGAGGGATGGAACATGTACCACAATTTGTGGAGCACATTGATTATTTTTAGTGACCATTGGAATAACATTTTCAAAAATATAAACCAAATGAAGGAGATACCTAAACAAGAAGATTTATAAAATTCCGTACAGCCTTTATACAGTAACGTGCATGTGGTGTCCAATCTGGAACAAAAACCCATTGAATGGAGAATCTGCTTTCTGGCCATACAACCAGATAATGCTGCTGTATACAACAAACACATAACCACATTTCACAATTCAAATATATTAACCCACTGTGAAATTGATGGATATAAGTGTTAAGGGTAACAAACAAAACAAGCATTTAGCAAAAGAAAGAAGTGTTTCCTAATAACTCCAATTGTCAGAATTCTCCGACTAGTGGTTAACATCCGACAAAATCACACTCGAAGGTAGAACAAACATAGCAGACATTGAACGGAATCTCCCTGTAGAGAGGGAAGAAACATGTACCACCATTTGTGCAGCACATTGGTTATTTTTAGTGACCATTGCAATACGATTTTTAAAAATACAAAGCAAATGAAGGAGATAATTAAACAGGAAAATTTATCAAATTCTGAACATTCGTTATTCAGTGAAGTGCATGTGGTGTCCAATCTGCATAAAAAGACCATTGAATAGAGAATCTCTTATCTGGCCATACAACCAGATGACCCTGCTGTAAACAACAAACATTTACCCACATTTCACGAATCAAATACATTACTCCACTGTGAAATTGACGAATATAAGTGATAAAGATATCAATCAAAGGAAGCACCTGGCAAAAGAAAACAGCCTATCTAATAACTCCAATAGTCAGAACGCTCGGAGTGGTGATTCCCATCCAACAAAATCACACTCGATTTTTGAAAAAACATAGCAGTCACAAAACGAAATCTCTCTGTTGAGATGGAATAAACGTGTACAACAATTTGTGCAGCACAGTATCTATTTTTAGTGACCACTGAAATAAGATTTTAAACAATATAAAGCAAATGAAGGAGATACCAAAACATGAAGATTTATCAAATTCTGAAAATCCGGTGTTCAGTAAGATGCAAGTGGTGTCCAAGCTGCACCAAAAACCCATTGAATGGAAATTCTGCTTCCTGGCCATACAACCAGATGACCCTGCTGTAAACAACGAATATTTACCCACATTGCACCATTCAAATAAATTACTCCACTGTGAAATTGATGAATATATGTAATAAAAGTATCAATCAAAGGAAGCACCTAGCAAAACAATGAAGTCTTTCCTAATAAGTCGAATGGTCAGATGCTCGGAGTGGTGGTTCCCATCCAATAAAATCACACTTGATGGTAGAACAAACGTAGTCATGAAACGAAATCTCCCTATTGAGAGGGAAGAAACATGTACCACAATTTGTGCATCGCATTGATTATTTTTAGAGACCATTGCAATGAAATTTTTAAAATTATTAAGCAAATGAAGGAGATACCCAACAACGGAGATATATAAAAATTCCGAACATTCGTTATTCAGTAAAGTGCATGCGGTGTCCAATCAGCAAGAAAGACCATTGAATAGAGAATCTGCTTTCTGGACATACAACCAGATGACCCTACTGTAAACAACAAACATTTACGAACATTCGACGAATCATATACATTACGCCAATGTGAAATTGATGAATATAAATGATAAATGTTTCAAAGGAAGCACATAGCAAAAGAAAAAAGTCTTTCTAATGACTCCAATCATCAGAACGCTCAAAGTGGTGATTCCCATCCATCAAAATCACACTCGATGTTTAAACAAACATAGCAGTCATGAAACGGAATCTCTCTGTTGGGAGAGAAGAAACATGTACCACAATTTGTGCAGCACATTGTCTATTTTTAGTGACCATTGAAATAAGATTTTTCAAAATATAAAGCAAATGAAGGAGATACCAAATCAAGAAGATTTATCAAATTCTTAACATCCGGTGTTCAGTAAGGTGCATGTGGTGTCCAATCTGCACCAAAAACCGATTGAATGCAGAATCTGCTTTCTGGCCATACAACCAGATGAACCTGCTGTAAACAACGAATATTTACCCACATTTCACCATTCAAATAAATTACTCCACTGTGAAATTGATGAATATATGTAATAAAAGTATCAACCAAAGTAAGCACCTAGCAAAACAATTAAGTCTTTCCTAATAAGTCGAATGGTCAGATGCTCGGAGCGGTGGTACCCAGCCAACAAAATCACACTCGATGGTAGAACAAACGTAGTCATGAAACAAAATCTCCCTATTGTGAGGGAAGGAACATGTACCACAAATTGCTGAGTGCTTTTATTTGATTGTTACCCTTATCACTTATATTCATCAATTTCACAGTGGAGTAATGTATTTGAATCGTGAAATATGGTTAAGAATCTGTACTTTACGGCAGGGTAATCTGGTGTTATGACCACAAAGCAGATTACACAATCAATGGTTTTTGGTGCAGATGGGACATCACATGCATCTTAATGAAAACGGATGTTCCGGAATTTAAGAATTTTTCTTGTTTAGGTATTTCCTCCATTTGCTTTATTTTTTAAAAATTCTTATTGCAATGGTCACTAAAAATAATCAATGTGCTGCACAAATTGTGGGACATGTTTCTTCCCTATCAACAGGGAGATTCTGTTCCATGACTGCTATGTTTGTTCAAATACTGAGTGTGATTTTGTTGGATGAGAATCACCACTCCAAGTGTTCTGATGATTGGAGTTATTAGAAGTACTTTTTTCTTTTGCTAGGTGTTTATTTTTAGTGACCATTGCAATAAGATTTTTAAAAATATAAAGCAAATGAAGGAGATACCTAAAAACGAAGATATATCGAATTCCGAACATTCGTAATTCAGTAAAGTGCATGTGGTGTCCAATATGCACCAAAAACTGATTGAATGCCGAATCTGCTTTCTGGCCATACAACCAGATGACCCTGCTGTAAACAACAAACATTTGAGAACATTTCCCGAATCAAATACATCCCTCCACTGTGAAATTGATGAATATAAGTGTAAAAGGTATCAAAGGAAGCACCTAGCGAAAGAAAAAAGGCTTTCTAATAACGCCAATCATCAGAATGCTCGGAGTGATGATTCCCATCCAACAAAATCACACTCGATTTTTGAACAAACATAGCAGTCACGAAACGGAATCTCCCTGTTGAGAGGGAAGAAACATGTACCACAATTTGTGCAGCACTTTATTTATTTTTAGTGACCATTGCAATAAGATTTTTAAAAATATAAATCAATTGAAGGAGATACCTAAAAAGAAGATTTATCAGATTCTGAACATTCGATATTCAGTAAAGTGCATGTGGTGTCCAATTTGGACCAAAAGACCCTTGAATAGAGAATCTGATTTCTGGCCATCCAACCAGATGACCCTGCTGTAAACAACAAACATTAACACCCATTTGACGATTCAAATACATTACACCACTGCAAAATAGATGAATATCAGTTATAGGGATAAAAATCAAAAGAAGCACCTAGCAAAAGAAAGAGGTCTTTCCTAATAACTAGAATACTCAGTATGCTCGGAGTGGTGGTCCCCATCCAACAAAATCTCATTCGATGGTAGAACAAGCATAGCAGTCATGAAACGGAATCTCCCTGCTGGGAGGGAATAAACATGTACCACAATTTGGGCAGCACATTGATTATTTTTAGTGAACATTGGAATAACATTTTTAAAAATTTAAAGCAAATGAAGGAGATACTTAAACAAGAAGTTTTATCAAATTCCGTACAGCTGTTATTCAGAAAGTTGCATGTGGTGTCCAATCTGCAACAAAAACCCATTGAATGGAGAAGCTGCTTTCTGGCCATACAACCAGATGACCCTGCTCCAAACAACAATCATTTACACCCATTTAACGATTCAAATACATTACTCAACTGCGAAATAGATGAATATAAGTTATTAGGGTAACAATCAAAAGAAGCACTTAACAAAAGAAAGAGTTCTTTCCTAATATCTCCAATACTCAGGATGCTCGGAGTGGTGGTTCCCATCCAACAAAATCACACTCGATGGTAGAACAACCATAACAGTCATGAAACGGAATCTCCCTGTTGAGAGTGAAGGAACATGTACCACAATTTGTGCAGCACATTGACTATTTTTAGTGACCATTGGAATAACATTTTTAAAAATATAAAGCAAAAAGATTTATCAAATTCCATACAGCCGTTATTCAGTAAGGTGCATGTGGTGTCCAATCTGCACTAAAAACCCATTGAAAGGAGAATCAGCTTACTGGCCATACAACCAGATGACGCTGCTGTAAACAACAAACACATAACCACATTTCACGATTCAAATATTTTAAACTACTGTGAAATTTATGAATATATGTCATAAAGGTAACAATCAAAACAAGCACCTAGCAAAAGAAAGAGGTCTTTCCTAATAACTCCAAATCTCAGGATGCTTGGAGTGGTAGTTCCCTTCAAACAAAATCACACTCGATGTTTGGAAAAACATAGCAGTCATGAAACGGAATCTCTCTGTTGAGAGGGAAGAAACATGCACCACAATTTGTGCAGCACATTTATTATTTTTAGTGACCATTGAAATAAGATATTTAAAAAGATAAAGCAAATGAAGGAGCTAGCTAAACAAGAAGATTTATCAAATTCCGAACATACGTTTTCAGTAAGGTGCATGTGGTGTCCCATCCGCACCAAAACCCATTGACTGTATAATCTTCTTTGTGGCCATAACACCAGAATACGCTGCCGTAAAGTACAGATTCTTAACCACATTTCACGTTTCAAATACATTACTCCACTGTGAAATTGATGAATATAAGTGCTAAGCATAACAATCAAATGAAGCACCTAGCAAAAAACAGAAGTCTTTCCAAATAACTCCAATTCTCAGGATGCTCGGAGTGGTGGTTCCCATCCAACAAAATCACACTTGATGGTAGAACAACCATAGCAGTCACGAGACGGAATCTCCGTGCTGAGAAGGAATAAGCATGTCCCACATTTTGTGCAGCACATTAATTATTTTTAGTGACCCTTGGGATAACATTTTTACGAATATAAAAGAAATGAAGGAGATACTTAAACAATAAGATTTATCAAATTCCGAAGATTCGTTACTCAGTAACGGGCATGTGGTATCCAATCTGCACAAAAAACCAATTTGAATGGAGAATCTGCTTTCTGGCCATACAACCAGATCACCCTGCTGTAAACAAAAAACATTCATCTACATTTCACGATTCAAATAAATTACCCCACTGTGAAATTGATGAATATATGTGATAAAAGTATCGATCAAAGGAAGCACCCAGCAAAACAATGAAGTCTTACCTAATAACTGGAATGGTCAGATGCTCGAAATGGTGGTTCTCATCCAACAAAATCACACTCAAAGGTAGAACAAACATAGCAGGCATTAAACAGAATCTCCCTGTTGAGGGGGATGAAATATGTACCACAATTTGTGCAGCACATTTATTATTTTTAGTGTACCATTGCAATAATATTTTAAAAATATAAAGCAAATGAAGGAGATACCTAAACAAGAAGATTTATCAAATTCTGAACATTCGTTATTCAGTAAAGTGCATGTGGTGCCCAATCTGCACCAAAAGACCACTGAATAGAGAATCTGCTTTCTGGCCATACAACCAGATGACCCTGCTGTTAACAACTAACATTTACCCACGTTTCACGAATCAAATACATTACTCCGCTGTCAAATTGATGAATATAAGTGATAAACGTATCAATCAAAGGAAGCACCTAGCAAAAGAAAACAGTGTTTCTAATAAGTCCAATCGTCAGAACGCTCGGAGTGGTGATTTCCATCCAACATAATCACACTCGATGTTTGAATAAACATAGCAGTCTTGAAACGGAGGTTCCCTGTTGAGAGAGAAGAAACATGTACCACAATTTGTGCAGCACATTGATTATTTTTAGTGACTATTGCAATAAGATTTTTAAAAATTTAAAGTAATTGAAGGAGATATGAAAGCAAGAATATTGATCAAATTCCTAACATTTATTATTCAGTAAAATGCAAGTGGTGTCCAATCTGCACTAAAAACCCACTGAATGCAGAATCTGCTTTCTGGCCATACAACCAGATGACCCTGCTGTAATCAACAAACACATATACCCACTTCAAGATTCAAATACATAAATCCATTGTGGAATTGGTGAATATAAGTGATAAAGGTAACAATCAAAAGAAGCACCTAGCAAAAGTAAAACAAAGTCTTTCTAATAACTCCAATAGTCAGAATGCTTGGAGTGGTGGTTCCCATCCAACAAAATCACAATCGATTGTTGAACAAACATAGCAGCCATTAAACAGAATCTCCCTGATGAGAGGTACGAAACATGTACCACAATTTGTGCAGCACATTGATAATTTTTAATGACCATTGAAGTAAGATATTTGAAAATATAAAGCAAATGAAGGAGCTAGCTAAACTAGAAAATGTATCGAATTCCGAACATTCATTATTCAAAAAAGTGCATGTGGTGTTCAATCTGCATCAAAAGACCATTGAAAAGAGAATATGTTTTCTGGCCATACAACCAGATGACCCTGCTGTAAACAAAAAACACACCACATTTCACGATTCAAATATATTATTCCACTGTAAAATTGATGAATATATGTGATAACTGTATTAAAAAAAAAAAAAAAAAAAAAAAAAACAAGCAACTAGCAAAACAATGAAGTCTTTCCTAAAAAACTCCAATACTCATTATGCTCGGAGTGGTGGTTCCCATCCAACAAAATCACACTCGATGTTTGAACAAATATAGCAGTCATGAAACGGAGTCTCCCTGCTGAGAGGGAATAAACATGTGCCACAATTTGTGCAGCACATTTATTATTCGTAGTGACCATTGCAATAAGATTTTTAAAAATTTAAAGCAATTGAAGGAGATACGAAAACAAGAAGATTTATCAAATTCAAAAACATTCGTTATTCAGTAAAATGCAAGTGGTGTCCAATCTGCACCAAAAACCCATTGAATGTAGAATCTGCTTTCTGGCCATACAACCAGATTACCCTGCTCTAAACAACAAACATTTATGAACATTTCACGAATCAAATACATTACTCCACTGTGAAATTGAGGAATATAAGTGGTAAACGTTATAATCAAAGGAAGCACCTAGCAAAAGAAAAAAGTATTTCTATGAACTCCAATACTCAGGATACTCAGAGTGGTGGTTCGCATCCAACAAAATCACACTCGATGTTTGAACAAACATAGAAGTCATGAAACAGAATCTCCCTGTTGAGAGGGAAGAAACATGACCCACAATTAGTGCAGCACATTGATTATTTTTAGTGACCATTGCAAAAATATTTTTCAAAAATAAAGCAAATGGAGGAAATGCCTTAACAAGAATATTTCTCAAATTACATCCATTTTCAGTAAGGAGCATGAGGTGTCCTATCTGCACCAAAAACCATTGATTGTATAATCTGCTTTGTGGCCATAACACCAGATTACCCTGCTGTAAACTACAGATTCTTAATGACATTTCACGATTCAAATACATTATTCCACTGTGAAATTGATGAATATAAGTGATAAGGGTGACAATCAAAAGAAGCACCCAGCAAAAGAAAGAAGTCTTTCCTAATAACTTGTAACATTACAGGACGTATTGGGACATAATGAAGTATTCGATAGTGTAGAATGTCACTTAAATTATCTAAATGTAAGTTTGGTATGAAAAAATTGAAGTTTCTGGGGCACAGTATTTCTGAGGAAGGTATTTTGCCAGATCCTGAGAAACTCGAGACAATTGCAAAATTCCCAATTCCAAAAACCAAGAAACAACTAAAGTCATTTTTCGGGATGTGCGGTTACTACAGAAAGTTCATTAGTACCCAAGCTCTAAATGCTCCAAGTCTTAACAGATTGCTGAAGAAAAACGCAATGTGGGTTTGGGATCCGATATGTGAAGCTGCTTTTGAAGAAATAAAAACACAGTTATGTAACACTCAAATTTTGTACCGTCCTGATTTAAGTTTACCTTTTTGCATTATGGCAGATAGTAGTGATTATGGCCTAGGTACTCACCTTTTCCAAGAAGTAAATATAAATGGGAAAATAGAACACAGGTCTATTGCTTTTGCTAGTCGATCCTTGAAAAAACATGAGAGGCAATACACTGTTACCGAAAAAGAGCTTTTGGCCATTTACTGGGCATTTTCTAAATTCAGAAATTATTTATTGGGAAACCAGGTAGTTGTCTACACAGACCATAAGGCATTAATTTATATTCAAGAATGTAGGTTGCATCATGGAAGGATTACCAGGTGGGCACTCTTGTTACAACAATTTAATTACTCAATAAAATATCTTAGAGGACCCGATAATGTAGTTGCTGATGCTTTATCTAGACTACCTGTGGGGGGTGACTTTGAAGATGACAGTGGGGAATGTGAAAAAGAATTCAAAATTATGTATTTAAGAGGGGTGGACAATGAACAAGAAATCAGAGACATTTGTAATGACATCCGACGGAATCAGAACCACGATGAGAACTGTAAACTGGTCAAAAATTATTTAGGGAAAAAGGGACATGAAAAAGTGGGAGATTATTACAAAATCTACAAGGGGATTCTATTCAAGAGAAACAGTGTAGATAGCGATGTATGGAAATTATGTTGGCCTGAACAGTACATCAATGTACTCATCAAGTACATTCATGAAAGATTTGGTCATTGTGGGATTCAAAAGTGTATCCAGAAAATCCAAGAAAATGTGTACTTTAACAACATAGCCAGGAGGGTTAGAAAAATTTTGACGGGTTGTGACAGGTGCCAAAGAGTAAAAGTATCCAACCAAACTTGTCGAGGATTGATGCAAAACATCTTACCAAAAGAACAACACGAGTTAGTCGCTGTCGACTTATAGGGACCATTACCGAAGACCAGAGGAGGCTATTGCTACATTTTTGTTATGGTTGAAGTTTTTTCAAAATTCATTAAGTTATACCCTCTTCGCAAGGCAAACAGTAAGAGCATTATTTCAAAAATCAGAGGAGACTATTTTGGCAGGGTTGGAAAACCTCAGAAAATCTTATCAGACAATGGGACTCAATTTACTTCTGGAGTATGGAAAGCTTTTGTTGAAGATGAAAATATAAGTCACATTCTTATTTCAGCTTATCATCCGTCAGGAAACCCTTCGGAGAGATACATGAGGGAAATTGGGCGATTCTTTAGAACCTACTGCGATACTGATCACGCTAGTTGGATTGACTACGTTGAGAAATTCGAAGATGTTGTGAACAGCCTACAGCATTCCTCAACAGGGTTTTCGCCTTATGAAATACAGTATAATAGCAAACCATCACATCCAATTAGTGATTTCATTGATTTTCCAGTCTGCAAACCATTAAGGACTCAAGAGAGAGAGGAAATAGTGAGAAAGACCATGAAATCTCAAGGTGATAAGAGGAAATATAGACATGAAAAAAGATTGAAGCCTACCCAATTTAAAATTGAAGACTTGGTCCTTGTTAAAACACAAGAGAAGTCTAAAGCCATCAGTGGTGAATTAAAAAGTTTTCTGACATATACATTGGACCTTTCAAGATTCAGGACAATCCTCATCCGAATGCTTACTGTCTAGCCTACCCAAATTCTGGCAGACTGTTTGGCCTACGAAACGTGACCGAACTGAAATTGTATACAAAAATGTAAAAAAGTATTTTAGATAATAGATGTTTATAGACTTTTATATGTAATCTTACCAGGATATTTTTGTATACTTTGTTATGTTGTATTTATCTGTTTCCTCAGGGGAGCATACATTCTTTGTGTGCTAAGTGTTTGGCGAGCACTAGGTCCCCTAGCTATGCAATTGTCATATTTCATTTTCGTATTCTGGCATTGCATCTTACACTTATTCTGTGATCCTGTATAATCAATTTTCTCCATCTGTCAGTCTATCCTCTCTTAGCTTCAAGAAATTATTTAGAGTAAATTTTCTTGAGTAATTAGACTTTAGAGAATTCAAATTTCTGTGTCCTTAAAAACCGGTCCACCGACTATTAAATGCTTTTGCTAATGTTTAACTGGGTTCGACCACCGTATGCTGTATATTCATAGCGGACTGTGCTATTGCAGCCTGTGATAGCCTGCAGTGTATATGGAAACCATACGGACTGTGAAGGTGAGACTGAAATACAGTGTGTGGCATTGAGGTATACCGACCTTTAAGGAAGAAGATCACCGACCTTCAAGAAAGAAGATCACCAGTCTTCAAGAAAGAAGACACCAAAGATATGTGTAAAACTTTTCTGTTTTGTAATGTAAGGACATCAACCCTTCCGTGTTTCACGTGGAAGTGCTGATGGGGGGGTTGTGTAACATTACAGGACATATTGGGACTTATTGAAGTATTCGATACTGTAGACTTTTAGGGGATATCGATACAGATATGCAAAATGTAAAGGGAAACTTTGGTGATGTTTAAATATTGTACTGTGTCAATATTAGGACATTTTGCACAGAAAGAACAAAAATAGAATTAATGTAAATATATATTAGTGTTAGTAACCTATTTTCATTCAATTTTGTAATTATATTTCATTTTGTAAAAGAAAGACTCACTGTTTGCTGTAGCTCTGACTAATTGTATAAATTATCAGTTTTGAGCTAAATTATTTCGTATAATATGGACAAGATACTTTTAAAAACTCACCAGCTAAAGAGAAAGTCTGTAAACGAACGTTTAATGCACACTTCTGAAACTTTCTATGGAGAAATTCTATATTGTAATCGCAAAAATACGAAAACTTGTGATAACTGTTTCATAACCTAATTTTGAAAGACGATTTGTATCAAGAAATATTGCTAAAAAAATTTATTTACGTTTTGAAACAAGATTTAAATCATTTTACATATAAATACTTGTTCTAAATCACTCAAGAAATATCCAGAATCAAATGTCAAGATATTTCTGGAAACATAGGTACAAATCTGGTGAATGTTATCCAGAAGCTGGCAGAAAAATGTTATAAAATCTATTTGGAAATTATGCTTGTAAGAATTTATATGTACTGATCCTTTTACTTACTTTAATCTCTACTAAAATTTTGTAATGTCTAATTTAGTTTTAAGTCGTGAATTGCTATCGTATTGTAAACAAAACATTGTCAAACACTCTCATTGTTTGGCAAAATATTAATACACCTAGGAGTAGTCAGTTGCCAGTTCGGATGTGCAGTGCGGTTGGCTCGGAGAGTCGGCTGTTGAGTCTGTGAAGTCTGTCAGATCTGTTTGTAAATAAACATCTGTAATGAAGAATTACTTGTTGTAGTCAATATGAACTCAAGACCTTTTGCACGAAGCAGACACCACCTAATGCAACGTTTTAATTTGGTTGAGGAAGCTGGGATCGCTATAAGTGCAAACAAATTGAAGTGGAACGTTTTAATTTGGTGTTGAGGAGCTGAAATGTTATAAATTGGTGGAGGAGCTGGGATGTTATAAACTCCAATACTCCAGACACTCGGAGTGATAGTTTCCATCCAACAAGGGCACATTCGATGGAAGAACAAGCATAGCAGTCATGTAACGCAATCTCCCTGCTGAGAGGAAATAAACATGTACCACTATTTGTGCAGCACATTGATTACTTTTTGGGATCATTGGAATAACATTTTTAAAAATATAAAGCAAATGTAGGAGATATCTAAACAAGAAGATTTATCACATTCCGTACAGCCATAATTCAGTAAGGTGCATGTGGCGTCCAATCTGCAACAAAGACCCATTGAATGGGGAATCTGCTTTCTGGCCATACAACTAGATGAACATACTGTAAACAACAAACATTTACCCACATTTAACGATTCAAATAAATTACTCCACTGTGAAATTGATGAATATATGTGATTATAGTATCAATCAAAGGAAGCACCTAGCAAAACAATGAAGTCTTTCCTAATAACTTGAATGGTCAGAATGCACGGAGTGGTGGTTCCCATCCAACAAAATCACACTTGATGGTAGAACAAACGTAGTCATGAAACGAAATCTCCCAATTGAGAGGGAAGAAACATGTACCACAATTTGTGCAACACAATGATTATTTTTAGTGACCATTGCAATAATATTTTTAAAAATATAAAGCAAATGAAGGAGATACCTAAAAACGAAGATATATCAAATTCCGAGCATTCGTTATTCAGAAAAGTGCATGTGGTGTCCAGTCTGCAACAAAAACCCATTGAATGGAGATGACCCTGCTGTAATCAACAAACATTTACCCACATTTCACGATTCAAATATATTATTCCACTGTGAAGTTGATGAATATATGTGATGAGGGTAACAATCAAAACAAGGACTCAGCAAAAGAAAGAAGTCTTTCCTAATAACTCCAATTGTCAGAATGCTCGGAGTAGTGCTTCCCAGCCAACAAAATCACACTCGAAGGTCCAACAAACATAGACGGCATTAAACGGAATCTCCCTGTTGAGAGAGAAAAAACATGAACCACAATTTGTGCAGCACATTGATTATTTTTAGTGACCATTGAATTAGATTTTTAAAAATGCAAAGCAAATGAAGGAGATAAGAAAACAAGAATATTTATCAAATTCCGAACATTTGTATTTCAGTAAAAAAATGAAGTCTTTCCTATGAAACCCCAATACTCAGGATGCTCGGAGTAGTGGTTCTCATCCAACAAAATCACACTCGATGTTTGAACAAACATAGCAGTCATGGAACAGAATCTCCCTGTTGAGAGGGAAGAAACATGTCCCACAATTTGTGCAGCACATTGATTATTTTTAGTGACCATTGCAATAAGATTATTAAAAATATAAAGCAAATGAAGGAGATACCAAAACAAGAATATTTATCAAATTCTGAACATCCGGTGTTCACTAAGGTGCATGTGGTGCCCATCTGCACCTAAAACCGATTGAATACAGAATCTGCTTTCTGGCCATCAACCAGATAACCTTGTTGTAAACAAAAAACACATAACCACATTTTATGATTCAAATATATAACTCCACTGTGAATTTGATGAATATATGTCATAAAGGTAACAATCAAAAGAAGCACCCAGCAAAAGAAAGAAGTCTTTGCTAATAACTCTAATACTCAGGATGCTCGGCGTGGTGGTCCCCTTCCAACAAAATGAGACTCGATGGTAGAACAGCCATAGCAGTCATGAAACGGAATCTTCCTGTTGAGACTGAAGGAACATGTACCACAATGTGTGCAGCACATTGACTATTTTTAGTGACCGCTGGAAAAACATTTTTAAAAATGTAAAGCAAATGAAGGAGATACCTAAACAAGAAGATTTATCGAAATCCGTACAGCCGTTATTCAGTAAGGTGCATGTGGTGTCCAATCTGCAACAAAAACCCATTGAATGGAGAATCTGCTTAATGGCCATGCAACCAGATGACCCTACTGTAAACAACAAACATTTACCCACATTTAACGATTCGAATACACTATTCCAATGTGAAATTGACGAATATTTGTGATAAAAGTATCAATCAAAGGAAGCACCTAGCAAAAAAATGAAGTCTTTCCTAATAACTCGAATGGTCAGAATCCACAGAGTGGTGGTTCCCATCCAACAAAATCACATTCGATGGTAGAACAAACATGGTCATGATAGGAAATCTCCCTATTGGGAGGGAAGAAACATGTACCACAATATGTGCAGCACATTGATCATTTTTCGTGACCATTGCAATAAGATTTTTAAAAATATAAAGCAATTGAAGGAGACACCTAAAAACATTCATTATTCAGTAACGCGCATGTGGTGTCCAATCTGCACCAAAAGACCATTGAATAGCGAATCTGCTTTCAGGCCACACATCCAGATTAACCTGTTGTAAACAACAAACATTTACCCACATTTCACGAACCAAATACATTACTCCACTGTGAAATTGATGAATATAACTGACAAGGTAACAATCAAAGGAAGCACCTAACAAAAGAAAACGGTATTTCTAATAACTCCAATCATCAGAACGCTCGGAGTGGTGATTCCCATCCAACAAAATCACACTCGATGTTTGAACAAACATACCAGTCATGAAACAGAATCTCCCTGTTGAGAGGGAAAAAACATGTACTACAATTTGTGCAGCACATTTATTATTTTTAGTGACCATAGCAACAATATTTTTAAAAATATAAAGCAAATGAAGGAGATATCTAAACAAGAAGATTCATCAAATTCCAAACATTCGTTATTCAGTGAAGTGCATGTGGTGTCCAATCTGCACCAAAAACCCATTGAATGGAGAATCTGCTTTCTGGCCATACAACCAGATGACCCTGCTGTAAACAACATACAGTTACCCACATTTTACGATTCAGATACATAACTCCACTGTGAAATTGATGAATATAAGTTGTAAGGGGAAGAATCAAAATAAGCACCTAGTAAAAGAATGAATTCTTCCTTAAAAACTCCAATATTCAGGATGCTCGGAGTGGTGGTTCCCATCCAACAAAATCACACTCGATTGTAGAACAAGCATAGCAGCCATCAAACGGAATCTCCCTGCTGAGACGGAATAAACATGTACCACAATTTGTGGAGCACACTGATTATTTTTAGTGAACATTGCAATATCATTTTCAAAAGTATTAACCAAATGAAGGAGAGACCTAACAAGAAGATTTATGAAATTCCGTACAGCCATTATTCAGTAAGCTGAATGTGGTGTCCAATCTGCAACAAAACCCCATTGAATGGAGAATCTGCTTTCTGGCCATACAAACAGATGACGCTGCTGTAAACAATAAACACATAACCACATTTCACAATTCAAATATATTAACCCACTGTGAAATTGATGAATATAAGTGTTAAGGGTAACAAACAAAATAAGCATTTAGGAAAAGAAAGAAGTCTTTCCTAATAACTCCAATTGTCAGAATGCTAGGAGTAATGGTTCCCATCCAACAAAATCACACTCAAAGGTAGAACAAACATAGCAGGCATTAAACAGAATCTCCCTGTTGAGAGGGAAGAAACATGTACCACAATTGGTGCAGCACATTGATTATTATTAGTGACTATTGCAATAAGATCTTTAAAAATATAAAGCAAATGAAGGAGATAAGAAAACAGAAATATTTATCAAATTCCGATCATTTGTTATTCAGTAAAAAGCATGTGGTGTCCAATCTGCACTAATAACCCATTGATGGAGAATCTGCTTTCTAGCCATACAACCAGATGACCCTGCTCTAAATAACAAACATTTACACACATTTAACGATTCAAATACATTACTCCACTGTGAAATAGATGAATATAAGTTATAAGGGTAACAATCAAAAGTAGCACCTAGCAAAAGAAAGAGGTCTTTAATAATAACTCCAATACTCAGGATGCTTGGAGTGGTAGTTCCCTTCCAACAAAATCACACTCGATGTTTGAACAAACATAGCAGTCACGAAAGAGAATCTCCCTGTTGTGAGGGAAGGAACATGTACTACAATTAGTGCAGCACAATGTCTATTTTTGGTGACCATTGAAATAAGATATTTAAAAATATAAAGCAAATGAAGGAGCTGGCTAGACAAGAAGATTTATCGAATTTGTTATTCAGTAAAGTGCATGTGGTGTCCAATCTGCACCAAAAGACCATTGAATAGAGAATCTGCTTTTTGGCCATACAACCTTATGACCCTGCTGTAAACAACAAACATTTACCCACATTTCACGATTCAAATAAATTACTCCAGTGTGATATTAATGAATATATGTGACAAAAGTATCAATCAAAGGAAGCACCTAGCAAAACAATGAAGACTTTCCTAATAACTCGAATGGTCAGAATGCTCAGAGTGGTGGTTCGCATCCAACAAAATCACACTTGATGGAAGAACAAACGTAGTCATGAAACGAAATCTCCCTATTGAGAGAGAAGAAACATGTACCGCAATATGTGCAGCACATTGATTACATTTTAGTGACCATTGCAATAAGATTTTTAAAAATATAAAACAATTGAAGGAGATACCTAAAAACGAAGATATATCAAATTCCGAACATTCGTTATTCAGTAAAATGGATGTGGTGTCCAATCTGCACCAAAAGACCATTGAATAGAGAATCTGCTTTCTGGCCATACAACCAGATGACCCTCCTGTAAACAACAAACATTTGCGAACATTTCACAAATCAAATACATTCCTCACCTGTGAAATTGATTAATATAAGTGAAAAAGGTATCAAAGGAAGCACCTAGCAAAAGAAAAAAGTCTTTCTAATAACGCCAATCGTCAGAATGCTCGGAGTGGTGATTCCCATCCAACAAAATCACACTCGATCTTTGAACAAACATAGCAGTCATGAAACAGAATCTCTCTGCTGAGAGTGAAGAAACGTTTACTACAATTTGTGGAGCACCATGTCTATTTTTACTGACCATTGAAATAAGATTTTAAAAAATATAAAGCAAATGAAGGAGATGCCAATACAAGAAGATTTATCAAATTTTGAACATCCGCTGTTCAGTAAGGTGCATGTGGTGTCCAATCTGCAACAAAATCGATTGAATGCAGAATATGCATTCTGGTCATACAACCAAATGACCCTGCTGTAAACAAAAAACACATAACCACATATCACGATTCAAATACATTATTCCACTGTGAAATTGATGAATATATGTGATAAGGGTAACAATCAAAACAAGCACCTACCAAAACAATGAAGTCTTTCCTAATAAACTCCAATACTCAGGATGCTCGGAGCGTTGGTTCCCATCCAACAAAATCACACTCGATGGTAGAACAACCATAGCAGTCATGAAACGGAATCTCCCTGCTGAGAAGGAATAAATATGTCCCACAATTTGTGCAGCACGTTGATTACTTTTTGGGACCAATGGAATAACATTTTTAAAAATATAAAGCAACTGAAAGAGATACCTAAAGAAGAAGATTTATCAAAGTCCGTACAGCCGTTATTCAGTAAGGTGCATGTGGTGTCCAATCTGCAACAAAAACCCATTGAATGGAGAATCTGCTTAATGGCCATGCAACCAGATGACCCTACTGTAAACAACACACATTTACCCACATTTAACGATTCGAATACACTATTCCACTGTGAAATTGACGAATGTAAGTGATAAAAGTATCAATCAAAGGAAGCACCTAGCAAAAAAATGAAGTCTTTCCTAATAACTCGAATGGTCAGAATCCACAGAGTGGTGGTTCCCATCCAACAAAATCACATTCGATGGTAGAACAAACATGGTCATGATAGGAAATCTCCCTATTGGGAGGGAAGAAACATGTACCACAATATGTGCAGCACATTGATCATTTTTCGTGACCATTGCAATAAGATTTTTAAAAATATAAAGCAATTGAAGGAGACACCTAAAAACATTCATTATTCAGTAACGCGCATGTGGTGTCCAATCTGCACCAAAAGACCATTGAATAGCGAATCTGCTTTCAGGCCATACATCCAGATTAACCTGTTGTAAACAACAAACATTTACCCACATTTCACGAACCAAATACATTACTCCACTGTGAAATTGATGAATATAAGTTATAAGGGTAACAATCAAAAGTAGCACCTAGCAAAAGAAAGAGGTCTTTCCTAATAACTCCAATACTCAGGATGCTTGGAGTGGTAGTTCCCTTCCAACAAAATCACACTCGATGTTTGAACAAACATAGCAGTCACGAAAGAGAATCTCCTTGTTGTGAGGGAAGGAACATGTACTACAATTAGTGCAGCACAATGTCTATTTTTGGTGACCATTGAAATAAGATATTTAAAAATATAAAGCAAATGAAGGAGCTGGCTAGACAAGAAGATTTATCGAATTTGTTATTCAGTAAAGTGCATGTGGTGTCCAATCTGCACCAAAAGACCATTGAATAGAGAATCTGCTTTTTGGCCATACAACCTTATGACCCTGCTGTAAACAACAAACATTTACCCACATTTCACGATTCAAATAAATTACTCCAGTGTGAAATTAATGAATATATGTGACAAAAGTATCAATCAAAGGAAGCACCTAGCAAAACAATGAAGACTTTCCTAATAACACGAATGGCCAGAATGCTCAGAGTGGTGGTTCGCATCCAACAAAATCACACTTGATGGAAGAACAAACGTAGTCATGAAACGAAATCTCCCTATTGAGAGAGAAGAAACATGTACCGCAATATGTGCAGCACATTGATTACATTTTAGTGACCATTGCAATAAGATTTTTAAAAATATAAAACAATTGAAGGAGATACCTAAAAACGAAGATATATCAAATTCCGAACATTCGTTATTCAGTAAAATGGATGTGGTGTCCAATCTGCACCAAAAGACCATTGAATAGAGAATCTGCTTTCTGGCTATACAACCAGATGACCCTCCTGTAAACAACAAACATTTGCGAACATTTCACAAATCAAATACATTCCTCACCTGTGAAATTGATTAATATAAGTGAAAAAGGTATCAAAGGAAGCACCTAGCAAAAGAAAAAAGTCTTTCTAATAACGCCAATCGTCAGAATGCTCGGAGTGGTGATTCCCATCCAACAAAATCACACTCGATCTTTGAACAAACATAGCAGTCATGAAACAGAATCTCTCTGCTGAGAGTGAAGAAACGTTTACTACAATTTGTGGAGCACCATGTCTATTTTTACTGACCATTGAAATAAGATTTTAAAAAATATAAAGCAAATGAAGGAGATACCAATACAAGAAGATTTATCAAATTCTGAACATCCGCTGTTCAGTAAGGTGCATGTGGTGTCCAATCTGCAACAAAATCGATTGAATGCAGAATATGCTTTCTGGTCATACAACCAAATGACCCTGCTGTAAACAAAAAACACATAACCACATATCACGATTCAAATACATTATTCCACTGTGAAATTGATGAATATATGTGATAAGGGTAACAATCAAAACAAGCACCTACCAAAACAATGAAGTCTTTCCTAATAAACTCCAATACTCAGGATGCTCGGAGCGTTGGTTCCCATCCAACAAAATCACACTCGATGGTAGAACAACCATAGCAGTCATGAAACGGAATCTCCCTGCTGAGAAGGAATAAATATGTCCCACAATTTGTGCAGCACGTTGATTACTTTTTGGGACCAATGGAATAACATTTTTAAAAATATAAAGCAACTGAAAGAGATACCTAAAGAAGAAGATTTATCAAAGTCCGTACAGCCGTTATTCAGTAAGGTGCATGTGGTGTCCAATCTGCAACAAAAACCCATTGAATGGAGAATCTGCTTAATGGCCATGCAACCAGATGACCCTACTGTAAACAACACACATTTACCCACATTTAACGAATCGAATACACTATTCCACTGTGAAATTGACGAATGTAAGTGATAAAAGTATCAATCAAAGGAAGCACCTAGCAAAAAAATGAAGTCTTTCCTAATAACTCGAATGGTCAGAATCCACAGAGTGGTGGTTCCCATCCAACAAAATCACATTCGATGGTAGAACAAACATGGTCATGATAGGAAATCTCCCTATTGGGAGGGAAGAAACATGTACCACAATATGTGCAGCACATTGATCATTTTTCGTGACCATTGCAATAAGATTTTTAAAAATATAAAGCAATTGAAGGAGACACCTAAAAACATTCATTATTCAGTAACGCGCATGTGGTGTCCAATCTGCACCAAAAGACCATTGAATAGCGAATCTGCTTTCAGGCCATACATCCAGATTAACCTGTTGTAAACAACAAACATTTACCCACATTTCACGAACCAAATACATTACTCCACTGTGAAATTGATGAATATAACTGACAAGGTAACAATCAAAGGAAGCACCTAACAAAAGAAAATGGTATTTCTAATAACTCCAATCATCAGAACGCTCGGAGTGGTGATTCCCATCCAACAAAATCACACTCGATGTTTGAACAAACATACCAGTCATGAAACAGAATCTCCCTGTTGAGAGGGAAAAAACATGTACTACAATTTGTGCAGCACATTTATTATTTTTAGTGACCATTGCAATAATATTTTTAAAAATATAAAGCAAATGAAGGAGATATCTAAACAAGAAGATTCATCAAATTCCAAACATTCGTTATTCAGTGAAGTGCATGTGGTGTCCAATCTGCACCAAAAACCCATTGAATGGAGAATCTGCTTTCTGGCCATACAACCAGATGACCCTGCTGTAAACAACATACAGTTACCCACATTTTACGATTCAGATACATAACTCCACTGTGAAATTGATGAATATAAGTTGTAAGGGGAAGAATCAAAATAAGCACCTAGTAAAAGAATGAATTCTTCCTTAAAAACTCCAATATTCAGGATGCTCGGAGTGGTGGTTCCCATCCAACAAAATCACACTCGATTGTAGAACAAGCATAGCAGCCATCAAATTGAATCTCCCTGCTGAGACGGAATAAACATGTACCACAATTTGTGGAGCACACTGATTATTTTTAGTGAACATTGCAATATCATTTTCAAAAGTATTAACCAAATGAAGGAGAGACCTAACAAGAAGATTTATGAAATTCCGTACAGCCATTATTCAGTAAGCTGAATGTGGTGTCCAATCTGCAACAAAACCCCATTGAATGGAGAATCTGCTTTCTGGCCATACAAACAGATGACGCTGCTGTAAACAATAAACACATAACCACATTTCACAATTCAAATATATTAACCCACTGTGAAATTGATGAATATAAGTGTTAAGGGTAACAAACAAAATAAGCATTTAGGAAAAGAAAGAAGTCTTTCCTAATAACTCCAATTGTCAGAATGCTAGGAGTAATGGTTCCCATCCAACAAAATCACACTCAAAGGTAGAACAAACATAGCAGGCATTAAACAGAATCTCCCTGTTGAGAGGGAAGAAACATGTACCACAATTGGTGCAGCACATTGATTATTATTAGTGACTATTGCAATAAGATCTTTAAAAATATAAAGCAAATGAAGGAGATAAGAAAACAGAAATATTTATCAAATTCCGATCATTTGTTATTCAGTAAAAAGCATGTGGTGTCCAATCTGCACTAAAAACCCATTGAATGGAGAATCTGCTTTCTGGCCATACAACCAGATGACCCTGCTCTAAATAACAAACATTTACACACATTTAACGATTCAAATACATTACTCCACTGTGAAATAGATGAATATAAGTTATAAGGGTAACAATCAAAAGTAGCACCTAGCAAAAGAAAGAGGTCTTTCCTAATAACTCCAATACTCAGGATGCTTGGAGTGGTAGTTCCCTTCCAACAAAATCACACTCGATGTTTGAACAAACATAGCAGTCACGAAAGAGAATCTCCCTGTTGTGAGGGAAGGAACATGTACTACAATTAGTGCAGCACAATGTCTATTTTTGGTGACCATTGAAATAAGATATTTAAAAATATAAAGCAAATGAAGGAGCTGGCTAGACAAGAAGATTTATCGAATTTGTTATTCAGTAAAGTGCATGTGGTGTCCAATCTGCACCAAAAGACCATTGAATAGAGAATCTGCTTTTTGGCCATACAACCTTATGACCCTGCTGTAAACAACAAACATTTACCCACATTTCACGATTCAAATAAATTACTCCAGTGTGAAATTAATGAATATATGTGACAAAAGTATCAATCAAAGGAAGCACCTAGCAAAACAATGAAGACTTTCCTAATAACTCGAATGGCCAGAATGCTCAGAGTGGTGGTTCGCATCCAACAAAATCACACTTGATGGAAGAACAAACGTAGTCATGAAACGAAATCTTCCTATTGAGAGAGAAGAAACATGTACCGCAATATGTGCAGCACATTGTTTACATTTTAGTGACCATTGCAATAAGATTTTTAAAAATATAAAACAATTGAAGGAGATACCTAAAAACGAAGATATATCAAATTCCGAACATTCGTTATTCAGTAAAATGGATGTGGTGTCCAATCTGCACCAAAAGACCATTGAATAGAGAATCTGCTTTCTGGCTATACAACCAGATGACCCTCCTGTAAACAACAAACATTTGCGAACATTTCACAAATCAAATACATTCCTCACCTGTGAAATTGATTAATATAAGTGAAAAAGGTATCAAAGGAAGCACCTAGCAAAAGAAAAAAGTCTTTCTAATAACGCCAATCGTCAGAATGCTCGGAGTGGTGATTCCCATCCAACAAAATCACACTCGATCTTTGAACAAACATAGCAGTCATGAAACAGAATCTCTCTGCTGAGAGTGAAGAAACGTTTACTACAATTTGTGGAGCACCATGTCTATTTTTACTGACCATTGAAATAAGATTTTAAAAAATATAAAGCAAATGAAGGAGATGCCAATACAAGAAGATTTATCAAATTCTGAACATCCGCTGTTCAGTAAGGTGCATGTGGTGTCCAATCTGCAACAAAATCGATTGAATGCAGAATATGCTTTCTGGTCATACAACCAAATGACCCTGCTGTAAACAAAAAACACATAACCACATATCACGATTCAAATACATTATTCCACTGTGAAATTGATGAATATATGTGATAAGGGTAACAATCAAAACAAGCACCTACCAAAACAATGAAGTCTTTCCTAATAAACTCCAATACTCAGGATGCTCGGAGCGTTGGTTCCCATCCAACAAAATCACACTCGATGGTAGAACAACCATAGCAGTCATGAAACGGAGTCTCCCTGTTGAGAGTTAAGGAATATGTACCACAATTTGGTGGTTCCCATCCAACAAAATCACACTCTATGGTAGAACAACAATAGCAGTCATGAAACGGAATCTTCCTGTTGAGTGTGAAGTAACATGTACCACAATTTGTGCAGCACATTGACTATTTTTAGTGAACACTGGAAAAACGTTTTTAAAAATATAAAGGAAATGAAGGCGATACTTAAACAAGAAGATTTATCAAATTCCGAACATTCGTTATTCAGTAAAGTGCATGTGGGGTCCAATCTGCACCAAAAGACCATTGAATAGAGAATCTGCTTTCTGGCCATACAATTAGATGACGCTGCTGTAAACAACAAACATTTACCCTCATTTCACGAATCATATACATAACTCCACTGTGAAATTGACGAATGTAAGTGATGAAGGTATCAATCAAAGGAAGCACCTAGCAAAAGAAAACAGTATTTCTAATAACTCCAATCGTCAGAATGCTCGGAGTGGTGATTTCCATCCAACATAATCACAATCGATGTTTGAATAAACATAGCAGTCATGAAAAGCAATCTCCCTGTTGAGAGAGAAGAAACATGTACAACAAATTGTACAGTACATAGATTATTTTTAGTGACCATTGCTATAAGATTTTTAAAAATTTATAGCAACTAAAGGAGATACGAAAACAAGAATATTTATCAAATTCCTAACATTTGTTATTCAGTATAATATAAGTTATAAGGGTAAGAATCAAAAGAAGCACCTAGGAAAAGAAAGAGGTCTTTCCTAATAACTCCAATACTCAGGGTGCTTGTAGTGTTAGTTGCATCCAACAAAATCACACTCGATGGTTGAATAAACATAGCAGTCATGAAACAGAACCTCCCTGCTGAGAGGGAATAAATATGTCCCACAATTTGTGCAGCACATTGATTATTTTTAGTGACCATTGCAATTAGATTTTTAAAAATATTAAGTAAATGAACTAAATACCTAAAAACAAAGATATCACAAATTCCGAACATTCGTTATTCAGTAAAGTGCATGTGGTGTCCATTCTGCACCAAAAGACCATTGAATAGAGAATCTGCTTTCTGGCCATACAACCAGATGACGCTGCTGTAAACAACAAACATTTACCCACATTTCACGAATCAAATACATTACTCTACTGTGAAGTTGATGAATATAAGTTACAAGCTATCAATCAAAGGAAGCACCTAGCAAAAGAAAAAAGTATTTCTAATAACTCCAATCGTCAGAACGAGCGGAGTGGTGGTTCCCATTCAACAAAATCACTCTCGATGGTAGAACAAACGTAGTCATGAAACGAATACTCCCTATTGAGAGGGAAGAAACATGTACCATAATTTGTGCAGCACATTGATTATTTTTAGTGACCATTGCAATTAGAATTTTAAACATATAAAGTAAATGAAGGGGATACCAAAAATCGAAGATATATCAAATCCAGAACAGTCCTTATTCAGTAAAGTGCATGTGGTGTCAAATATACACCAAAGACGATTGAATGGGGAATCTGCTTTCTAGCCATACAACCAGATGACCCTGCTGTAATCAACAAACATTTACCCACATTTCACTATTCAAATATATTATTCGACTGTGAAATTGATGAATATATGTGATGAGGGTAACAATCAAAACAAGGACTCAGCAAAAGAAAGAAGTCTTTCCTAATAACTCCAATTGTCAGAATGTTCGGAGTAGTGATTCCCATCCAACAAAATCACAATCAAAAGTAGAACAAACATACCAGGCATTAAACGGAATCTCCCTGTTGAGAGGGAAGAAACATCTACTACAATTTGTGCAGCACATTTATTATTTTTAGTGACCATTGCAATAATATTTTTAAAAATATAAGGCAAATGAAGGAGATACCTAAACAAGAAGATTTATCAAATTCCGAACATTCGTTATTCAGTAAAGTGCACGTGGTGTCCAATCTGCACCAAAAGACCATTGAATAGAGAATCTGCTTTCTGGTCATACAACCAGATGACCCTGCTGTAAACAACAAACATTTACCCACAATTCACGAATCAAATACATTACTCCACTGTGAAATTGACGAATATAAGTGATAAAGGTATCAATGAAAGGAAGCACCTAGCAAAAGAAAACAGTATTTCTAATAACTCCAATAGTCAGAACGCTCGGAGTGGCGATTTCCATCCAACATAATCACACTCGATGTTTGAATAAACATAGCAGTCAAGAAAAGGAATCTCCCTGTTGAGAGAGAAGAAACATGTACCACAATTTGTGCAGCACATTGATGCTTTTTAGTGTCCATTGGAAAATTTGTCTTAATAATTTAAAGCAATTGAAGGAGATACGAAAACAAGAATAATTATCAAATTCCTAACATTTGTTATTCAGTAAAATGCAAGTGGTGTCCAATCTGCACTAAAAACCCATTCAATGGAGAATCTGCTTTCTGGTCATACAACCAGATGACCCTCCCCCATACAAAAAACATTTACACACATTTAACGATTCAAATACATTACTCCACTGTGAAACAGATGAATATAAGTTATATGGGTAACAATCAAAAGAAGCACCTAGGAAAAGAAGGAGGTCTTTCCTAATAATTCCAATACTCAGGATGCTTGGAGTGGTAGTTCCCATCCAACAAAATCACACTCGATGTCTGAACAAACATAGTAGTCATGAAACAGAATCTCTCTGTTGAGAGGCAAGAAACATGTACCACAATTTCTGCAGCACATTGATTATTTTTAGTGACCATTGCAATAACATTTTTAAAAATACAAAGCAAATGAAGGAAATACCTAAACAAGAAGATTTATCAAATTCCGAACATTCGTTATTCAGTAAAGTTCATGTGGTGTCCAATTGGCACCAAAACACCTTTGAATAGAGAATCTGCTCTCTGGCCATACAACCAGATGACCCTGCTGTAAACAACGAAAATTTACCCACATTTCACCATTCAAAGAAATTACTCCACTGTGAAATTCTTGAATATATGTGATGAGGGTAACAATCAAAACATGGACTCAGCCTAAGAAAGAAGCCTTTCCTAATAACTCCAATTATCAGAATGCTCGGAGTAGTGCTTCCCATCCAACAAAATCACACTCAAAAGTAGAAAATCATAGCAGGCATTAAACAGAATCTCCCTGTTGGGAGGGAAGAAACATGTACCACATTTTGTGCAGCACATTGATTATTTTTAGTGAAAAATTGCAATAAGATTATTAAAAATATAAAGCAAGAAGATTTATCAATTTCTGAACACCCGGTGGTCAGTAAGGTGCATGTGGTGTCCAATCTGCTACAAAAATCCACTGAATGCAGAATCTGCTTTCTGGACATACAACCAGGTGACCCTGCTGTAAACAAAAAACACATAACCACATTTCACGATTCAAATATATTACTCCACTGTGAATTTGATGAATATATGTGATAAGGGTAACAATCAAAAGAAGCACCCAGCAAAAGAAAGTAGTCTTTGCTAATAACTGTAATACTCAGGATGCTCGGAGTGGTGGTTCCTATCCAACAAAATCACACTCGATGGGAGAATAACCATATCAGTCATGAAACGGAGTCTCCCTGTTGAGAGTGAAGGAATATGTACCACTATTTGTGCAGCACATTGACTATTTTTAGTGACCACTGGAATTACATTTTAAAAAATATAAAGCAAATGAATGTGATACCTAAAGAAGAAGATTTATCAAATTCCGTACAGCCGTTATTCAGTAAGGTGCATGTGGTGCCAATCTGCAACAAAAGCCCGTTGAATGGAGAAACTGCTTTCTGGCCATACAACCAGATGACCCTGCTGTAAACAACGAACATTTACCCACATTTCACCATTCAAATAAATTACTCCACTGTGAAATTGATGAATATAAGTGATGAACATATCAATCAAAGGAAGCACCTAGCAAAACAATGAAGCCTTTCCTAATAAGTCGAATGGTCAGATGCTCGGAGTGCTGGTTCCCATCCAACAAAATCACTCTCAATGGTAGAACAAACGTAGTCATGAAACGAAATCTCGCTATTGAGAGGGAAGAAACTTGTACCACAAAATGTGCAGCATGTTGATTATTTTTAGTGACCATTGCAATTAGATTTTTAAAAATAAAAAGTAAATGAAGGAGATACCTAAAAACGAAGATATATCAAATTCCGAACATTCGTTATTCCAAAAAGTGCGTCTGGTGTCAAATATGCACCAAACGGTGATTGAATGGGGAATCTGCTTTCTGGCCATACAACCAGATGACACTGATGTAATCAACAAACAATTACCCACATTTCACGATTCAAATATATTATTCCACTGTAAAATTGATGAAAATATGTGATGAGGGTAACAATCAAACAACAACTCGGCAAAAGAATAAAGTCTCTCCTAATAACTCCTATTGTCACAATGCTCGGAGTAGTTTTTCCCATCCAACAAAATCACACTCAAAAGTAGAACAAACATAGCAGGCATTAAACGGAATCTCCCTGTTGAGAGGGAAGAAACATCTACCACAATTTGTGCAGCACATTTATTATTTTTAGTGACCATTGCAATAATATTTTTAAAAATATAAAGAAAATGAAGGAGATACCTAAACAAGAAAATTTATCAAATTCCGAACATTCCTTATTCAGTAAAGTGCATGTGGGGTCCAATCTGCACCAAAAGACCATTGAATAGAGAATCTGCTTTCTGGCCATACAACCAGATGACCCTGCTGTAAACAACAAACATTTACCCACATTGCACGAATCAAATACATTACTCCACTGTGAAATTGACGAATACAAGTGATAAAGGTATCGATCAAAGGAAGCACCTAGCAAAAGAAAACAGTATTCCTAATAACTCCAATCGTCAGAATGCTCGGAGTGGTGATTTCCATCCAACATAATCACACTCGATGTTTGAATAAAGATAGCAGTCATCAAACGCAATCTCCCTGTTGAGAGAGAAGAAACACGTACCACAATATTTGCAGCACATTGATTATATGTAGTGACCATTGCAATAAGATTTTAAAAATATTTATAGCAACTGAAGGAGATACAAAAACAAGAATATTTATCAAATTCCTAACATTTGTTATTCAGTATAATGCAAGTGGTGTCCAATCTGCACCAAAAGACCATTGAATAGAGAATCTGCTTTCTAGCCATACAACCAGATGACCCTGCTATGATCAACAAACATTTACCCACATTTCACGATTCAAATATATTATTCCACTGTGAAATTGATGAATATATGTGATGAGGGTAACAATCAAAACAAGGACTCAGCAAAAGAAAGAAGCCATTGCTAATAACTCCAATTGTCAGAATGCTCGAAGTAGTGCTTCACATCCAACAAAATCACACTCGATGGTAGAACAACGATAGCAGTCATGAAACGGAGTCTCCCTGTTGAGAGTGAAGGAATATGTACCACAATTTGGTGGTTCCCATCCAACAAAATCACACTCTTTGGTAGAACAACAATAGCAGACAGGAAACGGAATCTCCCTGTTGAGGGTGAAGTAACATGTACCACAATTTGTGCAGCACATTGACTATTTTTAGTGAACATTGGAAAAACGTTTTTAAAAATATAAAGGAAATGAAAGCGATACCTAAACAAGAAGATTTATCAATTTCCGAACATTCGTTATTCAGTAAAGTGCATGTGGTGTCCAATCTGCACCAAAAGACCATTGAATAGAGAATCTGCTTTCTGGCCAAACAATTAGACGACCCTGCTGTAAACAACAAACATTTACCCACATTTCACGAATCAAATACATTACTCCACTGTGAAATTGACGAATATGTGATAAAGATATCAATCAAAGGAAGCACCTAGCAAAAGAAAACAGTATTTCTAATAACTCCAATCGTCAGAACTCTTGGAGTGGTGATTTCCATCCAACATAATCACACTCGATGTTTGAATAAACATAGCAGTCATGAAAAGCAATCTCCCTGTTGAGAGAGAAGAAACATGTACCACAAATTGTACAGTACATTGATTATATTTAGTGACCATTGCTATAAGATTTTTAAAATTTAAAGCAACTGAAGGAGATACGAAAACAAGAATATTTATCAAATTCCTAACATTTGTTATTCAGTATAATGCAAGTGTTGTCCAATCTGCACTAAAAACCCTTTGAATTGAGAATCTGCTTTCTGGTCATACAACCAGATGACCCTGCTCTAAACAAAAAACATTTATACACATTTAACAATTCAAATAGATCACACCACTGTGAAAAAGATGAATATAAGTTATAAGGGTAAGAAACAAAAGAAGCACCTAGGAAAAGTAAGAGGTCTTTCCTAATAACTCCAATACTCAGGATGCTTGGAGTGGTAGTTGCATCCAACAAAATCACACTCGATGTTTGAATAAACATAGCAGTCATGAAACAGAACCTCCCTGCTGAGAGGGAATAAATATGTCCCACAATTTGTGCAGCACATTGTTTAATTTTAGTGACCATTGCAATAAAATTTTTAAAAATAAAAAGCAAATGAAAGAGATACCTAAACAAGAAGATTTATCAAATTCCGAACATTCCTTATTCAGTAAAGTGCATGTGGTGTCCATTCTGCACCAAAAGACCATTGAATAGAGAATCTGCTTTCTGGTCATACAACCAGATGACCCTGCTGCAAACAACAAACATTTACCCACATTTCACTATTTAAATACATTACTCCACTGTGAAATTGACGAATATAAGGTATAAAGGTATCAATCAAAGGAAGCACCTAGCAAAAGAAAACAGTATTTCTAATAACTCCAATCGTCAGAACGCTCGGAGTAGCGATTTCCATCAAACATAATCACACTCGATGTTTGAATAAACATAGCAGTCATGAAACGGGATCTCCCTGTTGAGAGAGAAGAAACATGTACCACAATTTGTGCAGCACATTGATGCTTTTTAGTGGCCATTGCAATAACATTTTGAAAAATTTAAAGCAATTGAAGGAGACACAAAAATATGAAAATTTATCAAATTCCGCACTTTCGTTATTCAGTAAAGTGCATGTGGTGTCCAATGTGCACATAAACACCATGGAATAGAGAATCTGCTTTCTGATCATACAACCAGATGACCCTGCTGTAAACAACGAACATTTACCCACATTTCACCATTCAAAAAAATTATTCCACTGTGAAAATGTTCAATATATGTAATAAAAGTATCAATCAAAGGTAGCACCTAGCAAAACAATGAAGTCTTTCCTAATAAGTCGAATGGTCAGATGCTCGGAATGGCGGTTCCCATCCAACAAAATCACACTCGATGTTTGAATAAACATAGCAGTCGTGAAACGGAATCTCCCTGTTGAGAGAGAAGAAACATGTACCACAATTTGTGCAGCACATTGTTTATTTTTAGTGACCATTGCAATAAGATTTTTAAAATTTAAATCAATTGAATGAGATACGAAAACAAGAATATTTATCAAATTAATAACATTTGTTATTCAGTAAAATGCAAGAGGTGTCCAATCTGCACTAAATACCCATTGAATGGAGAATCTGCTTTTTGGTCATACAACCAGATGACCCTGCTCTAAACAAAAAACATTTACACACATTTAACGATTCAAATACATAACTCCACTGCGAAGCAGATGAATATAAGTTACAAGGGTAACAATCAAAAGAAGCACCTAGGAAAAAAAGAGGTCTTTAATAATAACTCCAATACTCAGGATGCTTGGAGTGGTACTTCCCATCCAACAAAATCACACTCGATGTTTGAACAAACATACCAGTCATGAAACAGAATCTCCCTGTTGAGAGGGAAGAACCATGTACAACAATTTGTGCATGTGGTGTCAAATATGCACCAAAAGACGATTGAATGGGGAATCTGCTTTCGGGCCATAAAACCAGATGACCCTGCTGTAATCAACAAACATTTACCCACATATCACGATTCAAATATACTATCCCACTGTGAAATTGATGAATATATGTGATGATGGTAACAATCAAAACAAGGACTCAGCAAAAGAAAGAAGTCTTTCCTAATAACTCCAATTGTCAGAATGCTCGGAGTAGTGCTTCCCATCCAGCAAAATCACACTCAAATGTGGAACAAACATAGCAGACATTAAACGGAATCTCCCTGTTGAGAGGAAAGAAACATGTTCCACAATTTGTGCAGCACATAGATTATTTTTAGTGACCATTGCAATAAGATTTTTAAAAATACAAAGCAAATGAAAGAGATACCTAAACAAGAAGATTTATCAAATTCCGAACATTCGTCATTCAGTAAAGTGCATGTGGTGTCCAATCAGCACCAAAACACTTTTGAATAGAGAATATGCTTTCTGGCCATACATCCAGATGACCCTGCTGTAAACAACGAACATTTATCCACATTTCACCATTCAAATAAATTACTATATTTTGAAATTCTTGAATATATGTAATAAAAGTATCAATCAAAGGTAGCACCTAGCAAAACAATGAAGTCTCTCCTAATAAGTCTAATGGTCAGATGCTCGGAGTGGTGGTTCCCATCCAACAAAATCACACTTGATGGTTGAACAAACATTGTCATGAAACGAAATCTCCCTATTGAGAGGGAAGAAACATGTACCACAATTTGTGCAGCACATTGATTATTTTTAGTGACCATTGCAATTAGGTTATTAAAAATATAAAGTAAATGAAGGAGATACCTAAAAACGAAGATATATCAAATTCCGAACATTCCTTATTCAGTAAAGTGCATGTGGTGTGAAATATGCACCAAAAGACGAATGAATGGGGAATCTGCTTTCGGGCCATAAAACCAGATGACCCTGCTGTAATCAACAAACATTTACCCACATATCACGATTCAAATATACTATCCCACTGTGAAATTGATGAATATATGTGATGATGGTAACAATCAAAACAAGGACTCAGCAAAAGAAAGAAGTCTTTCCTAATAACTCCAATTGTCAGAATGCTCGGAGTAGTGCTTCCCATCCAGCAAAATCACACTCAAATGTGGAACAAACATAGCAGGCATTAAACGGAATCTCCCTGTTGAGAGGAAAGAAACATGTTCCACAATTTGTGCAGCACATAGATTATTTTTAGTGACCATTGCAATAAGATTTTTAAAAATACAAAGCAAATGAAAGAGATACCTAAACAAGAAGATTTATCAAATTCCGAACATTCGTCATTCAGTAAAGTGCATGTGGTGTCCAATCAGCACCAAAACACTTTTGAATAGAGAATATGCTTTCTGGCCATACATCCAGATGACCCTGCTGTAAACAACGAACATTTATCCACATTTCACCATTCAAATAAATTACTATATTTTGAAATTCTTGAATATATGTAATAAAAGTATCAATCAAAGGTAGCACCTAGCAAAACAATGAAGTCTCTCCTAATAAGTCTAATGGTCAGATGCTCGGAGTGGTGGTTCCCATCCAACAAAATCACACTTGATGGTTGAACAAACATTGTCATGAAACGAAATCTCCCTATTGAGAGGGACGAAACATGTACCACAATTTGTGCAGCACATTGATTATTTTTAGTGACCATTGCAATTAGGTTATTAAAAATATAAAGTAAATGAAGGAGATACCTAAAAACGTAGATATATCAAATTCCGAACATTCCTTATTCAGTAAAGTGCATGTGGTGTGAAATATGCACCAAAAGACGAATGAATGGGGAATCTGCTTTCTGGCCATACAACCAGATGACCCTGCTGTAATCAACAAACATTTACCCACATTTCACGATTCAAATTTATTATTCCACTGTGAAATTGATGAATATATGTGATGAGGGTAACAATCAAAACAAGGACGATTTTTAAAAATTTAAAGCAATCGAAGGTGATACGAAAACAAGAATATTTATCAAATTCCTAACATTTATTATTCAGTAAAAGTCAAGTGGTGTCCAATCTGCATTAAAAACCAATTGAATGGGGAATCTGCTTGCTGGTCATACAACCAGATGAAAATGCTCTAAACAAAAAACATTTACACACATTTAACAATTCAAATACATTACTCCACTGCGAAACAGATGAATATAAGTTATAAGGGTAACAATCAAAAGAAGCACCTAGGAAAAGAAAGAGGTCTTTCCTAATAACTCCAATACTCAGGATGCTTGGATTGGTCGTTCCCATCCAACAAAATCACACTCGATGTTTGAACAACATAGCAGTCATGAAACAGTATCTCCCTGTTGAGAAGGAAAAAAAAATGTACCACAATTTGTGCATATGGTGTCAAACATGCACCAAAAGACGATTGAATGGGGAATCTGCTTTCTGGCAATACAAACAGATGACCCTGCTGTAATCAACAAAAATTTACCCACATTTCACGATTCAAATATATTACTCCACTGTGAAATTGATGAATATATGTGATGAGGGTAACAATCAAAACAAGGACTCAGCCTAAGAAAGAAGTCTTTCCTAATGACTCCAATTGTCAGAATGCTCGGAGTAGTGCTTCCCATCCAACAAAATCACACTCAAAAGCAGAACAAACATAGCAGGCATTAAACGGAATCTCCCTGTTTAGAGGGAAGAAACATGTTCCACAATTTGTGCAGCACATTTATTATTTTTAGTGACCATTGCAATAATATTTTTAAAAATATAAAGCAAATGAAGGAGATACGTAAACAAGAAGATTTATCAAATTCCGAACATTCGTTATTCCGTAAAGTGCATCTGGTGACCAATCTACATCAAAAGACCATTGAATAGAGAATTTGCTTTCTGGCCATACAACCAGATGACCACGCTGTAAACAACAAACATTTACCCACATTTCATGAATCAAATACATTACTCCACTGTGAAATTGACGAAATAAGTGATAAAGGTATCAATCAAAGGAAGCACCTAGCAAAAGAAAACAGTATTTCTAATAATTCCAATCGACAGAACGCTCGGAGTGGTGATTTCCATCCAACATAATCACACTCGATGTTTGAATAAACATAGCAGTCATGTAACGGAATCTCCCTGTTGAGAGAGAAGAAACATGTACCACAATTTGTGCAGCACATTGATTATGTTTAGTGACCACTGCAATAAGATTTTTAAAAATTTAAATCAATTGAAGGAGATACGAAAACACGAATATTTATCAAATTCCTAACATTTGTTATTCAGTAAAATGCAACAGGTGTCCAATCTGCACTAAAAACCCATTGAATGGAGAATCTGCTTTCTGGTCATACAGCCAGATGACCCTGCTGTAAACAACGAACATTTACAAACATTTCACCATTCAAAAAAAATATTCCACTGTGAAAATCTTGAATATATGTAATAAGAGTATCAATCAAAGGTAGCACCTAGAAAACAATGAAGTCTTTCCTAATAAGTCGAATGTTCAGATGCTCGGAGTAGTGGTTCCCATCCAACAAAATCACACTCGATGGTAGAACAAACGTAGTCATGAAACGAAATACCCCTATTGAGAGGGAAGAAACATGTACCACAATTTGTGCAGCAAATTGATAATTTTTAGTGACCACTGCAATTAGATTTTTAAAAATATAAAGTAAATAAAGGAGATACCTAAAACAAAAATATATCAAATTCCGAACATTCGTTATTCAGTAAAGTGCATGTGGTGTCAAATATGCACCAAAAGACGATTGAATGGGGATTCTGCTTTCTGGCCATACAACCAGATGACCCTGCTGCAAACAACAAACATTTACCCACATTTCAAGAATCAAATTCATTACTCCACTGTGAAATTGACAACTATAAGTGATAAAGGTATCAAAGGAAGCACCTAGCAAAGGAAAACAGTATTTATAATAACTCCAATCGACAGAACGCTCGGAGTGGTGATTTCCATCCAACAAAATCACACTTGATGTTTGAACAAACATAGCAGTCATGAAACAGAATCTCCCTGTTGAGAGGCAAGAAACATGTTCCACAATTTGTGCAGCACATAGATTATTTTTAGTGACCATTGCAATAACATTTTTAAAAATACAAAGCAAATGAAGGAAATACCTAAACAAGAATATTCATCAAATTCCTAACATTTGTTATTCAGTAAAATGCAAGTGGTGTCCAATCTGCACTAAAAACCCATTGAATGGTGAATCTGCTTTCTGGTCATACAACCAGATGACCCTGCTGTAAACAACGAACATTTACAAACATTTCACCATTCAAAAAAATTATTCCACTGTGAAAATCTTGAATATATGTAATAAAAGTATCAATCAAAGGTAGCACCTAGCAAAACAATGAAGTCTTTCCTAATAAGTCTAATGGTCAGATGCTCGGAGTGGTGGTTCCCATCCAACAAAATCACACTTGATGGTTGAACAAACATTGTCATGAAACAAAATCTCCCTATTGAGAGGGAAGAAACATGTACAACAATTTGTGCAGCAAATTGATAATTTTTAGTGACCATTGCAATTAGATTTTTAAAAATATAAAGTAAATGAAGGAGATACCTAAAAACAAAAATATATCAAATTCCGAACATTCGTTATTCAGTAAAGTGCATGTGGTGTCAAATATGCACCAAAAGACGATTGAATGGGGATTCTGCTTTCTGGCCATACAACCAGATGACCCTGCTGCAAACAACAAACATTTACCCACATTTCAAGAATCAAATTCATTACTCCACTGTGAAATTGACAACTATAAGTGATAAAGGTATCAATCAAAGGAAGCACCTAGCAAAAGAAAACAGTATTTCTAATTCCTCCAACCGTCAGAACGCTCGGAGTGGTGATTTCCATCCAACATAATCACACTCGATGTTTGAATAAACATAGCAATCATGAAACGGAATCTCCCTGTTGGGAGAGAAGAAACATGTACCACAATTTGTGCAGCACATTGATTATTTTTAGTGACCATTGCAATCAGATTTTTAAAAATTTAAATCAATTGAAGGAGTCACGAAGACAAGAATATTTATCAAATTCCTAACATTTGTTATTCAGTAAAACGCAAGTGGTGTAAAATCTGCACTAAAAACACATTGAGTGGAGAATCTGCTTTCTGGTAATACAACCAGATGACCCTGCTCTAAACAAAAAACATTTACACACATTTAACGATTCAAATACATTACTCCACTCTGAAACAGATGAATATAAGTCATAAGGGTAACAATCAGAACAAGCACCTAGGAAATGAAAGAGGTCTTTCCTATTAACTCCAATACTCAGGATGCTTTGAGTGGTAGTTCCCATCCAACAAAATCACACTCGATGTTTGAACAAACATAGCAGTCATGAAACAGAATTTCCCTGTTGAGAGGGAAGAAACATGTACCACAATTTGTGCATGTGATGTCAAACATGCACCAAAAGACCATTGAATGGGGTATTTGCTTTCTGGCAATACAACCAGATGACAAAAAACATTTACACACATTTAACGATTCAAATACATTACTCCACTCTGAAACAGATGAATATAAGTCATAAGGGTAACAATCAGAACAAGCACCTAGGAAGAGAAAGAGGTCTTTCCCAATAACTCCAATACTCTGGATGCTTGGAGTGGTAGTTCCCATCCAACAAAATCACACTCAATGGTAGAACAAACGTAGTCATGAAACGAAATATCCCTATTGAGAAGGAAGAAACATGTACCACAATTTGTGCAGCAAATTGATAATTTTTAGTGACCATTGCAATTAGATTTTTAAAAATATAAAGTAAATAAAGGAGATACCTAAAAACAAAAATATATCAAATTCCGAACATTCGTTATTCAGTAAAATGCATGTGGTGTCAAATATGCACCAAAAGACGATTGAATGGGATTCTGCTTTCTGGCCATACAACCAGATGACCCTGCTGCAAACAACAAACATTTACCCACATTTCAAGAATCAAATTCATTACTCCACTATGAAATTGACAACTATAAGTGATAAATGTATCAAAGGAAGCACCTAGCAAAAGAAAACAGTATTTCTAATAACTCCAATCGTCAGAACGCTCGGAGTGGTGATGCTTGGAGTGGTAGTTCAAATCCAACAAAATCACACTCGATGTTTGAACAAACATAGTAGTCATGAAACAGAATCTGTCTGTTGAAAGGCAACAAACATGTACCACAATTTGTGCAGCACATTGATTATTTTTAGTGACCATTGCAATAAGATTTTTAAAAATACAATGCAAATGAAGGAGATCCCTAAATAAGATGATTTATTAAATTCCGAACATTCGTTATTCAGTAAAGTGCATGTGGTGTCCGATCTGCACCAAAACACCATTGAATAGAGAATCCGCTTTCTGGCCATACAACCAGATGACCCTGCTGTAAACAACGAACACTTACAAACATTTCACCATTCAAAAAAATTATTCCACTGTGAAAATGTTGAATATATGTAATAAAAGTATCAATCAAAGGTAGCACCTACCAAAACAATGAAGTCCTTCCTAATAAGTCGAATGGTCAAATGCTCGGAGTGGTGGTTCCCATCCAACAAAATCACTCTATGGTAAAACAAACATACTCATGAAACGTTATCTCCCTATTGAGAGGGAAGAAACATGTACCACAATTTGTGCAGCACATTGATAATTTTTAGTGAGCATTGCAATTATATTTTTAAAAATATAAAGTAAATGAAGGAGATACCTAAAAACAAAGATGTATCAAATTCCGAACATTCGTTAATCAGTAAAGTGCATGTGGTGTCAAATATGCAACAAAAGACCATTGAATGGGGAATCTGCTTTCTGGCAGTACAACCAGAAGACCCGGCTGTAATCAACGAACATTTAGCCACATTTCACGATTCAAATATATTATTCCACTGTGAAATTGATGAATATATGTGATGAGGGTAATAATCAAAACAAGGATTCAGCCTAAGAAAGAAGTCTTTCCTAATAACTCCAATTGTCAGAATGCTCCGAGTAGTGCTTCCCATCCAACAAAATCACACTCAAAAGTAGAACAAACATAGCAGGCATTAAACGGAATCTCCCTGTTGAGAGGGAAGAAACATGTTCCACAATTTGTGTAGCACATTTATTATTTTTAGTGACCATTGCAATAATATTTTTAAAAATATAAAGCAAATGAAGGCGATACGTAAAAAAGAAGATTTATCAAATTCCGAACATTCGTTATTCCGTAAAGTGCATCTGGTGACCAATCTGCATCAAAAGACCATTGAATAGAGAATCTGCTTCCTGGCCATACAACCAGATGACAATGCTGAAAACAACAAACATTTACCCACATTTCACGATTCAAATACATTACTCCACTGTGAAGTTGACGAATTTAAGTGATAAAGGTGTCAATCAAAGGTAGCACCTAGCAAAAGAAAACAGTATTTCTAATAACTCCAATCGTCAGTACGCTCGGAGTGGTGATTTCCATCCAACTTAATCACACTCGATGTTTGGATAAACATAGCAGTCATGAAACGGAATCTCCCTGTTGAGAGAGATGAACCATGTAGCACAATTCGTGCAGCACATTGATTATGTTTAGTGACCATTGCAATCAGGTTTTTAAAAATTCAAAGCAAATGAAGGAGATCCATAAACAAGAAGATTTATCAAATTCCGAACTTTCGTTATTCAGTAAAGTGCATGTGGTGTCCAATCTGCACCAAAACACCATTGAATAGAGAATCTGTTTTCTGGCCATACAACCAGATGACCCTGCTGTAAACAAAAAACATTTGGCCAAATTTCACGAATAAAATACATTACTCCACTATGAAATTGAAAAATATAAGTAATAAAGGTATCAATCAAAGGAAGCACCTAGCAAAAGAAAACAGTATTTCTAATAAATCCAGTCGTCAGAACGCTCGAAGTGGTGATTTCCGTCCAACATAATCACACTCGATGTTTGAATAAACATAGCAGACATGAAATGGAATCTCCCTGTTGAGAGGGATGAAACATGTACCACAATTTGTGCAGCACATTGATTTTTTTTAGTGACAATTGCAATAAGATTTTTAAAAATACAAAGCAAATGAAGGAGATACCTAAACAACAAGCTTTATCAAATTCCGAACATTTGTTATTCAGTAAAGTGCATGTGGTGTCCAATCTGCACCAAAACACCATTGAATAGAGAATCTGCTTTCTGGCCATACAACCAGATGACCCTGCTGTAAACAACGAACATTTACAAACATTTCACCATTCAAAAAAATTATTCCACTGTGAAAATATTGAATATATGTAATAAAAGTATCAATCAAAGGTAGCACCTAGCAAAACAATGAAGTCTTTCCTAATAAGTTGAATGGTCAGATGCTCGGAGTGGTGGTTCCCATCCAAAAAAATCACACTCGATGGTAGAATAAACATAGTCATGAAACGAAATCTCCCTATTGAGAGGGAAGAAACATGTACCACAATTTGTGCAGCACATTTATTAATTTTAGTGATCATTGCATTAATATTTTTAAAAATATAAAGCAAATGAAGGAGATACCTAAACAAGAAGATTTATAAAATTCCGACAATCCTTATTCAGTAAACTGCATGTGGTGTCCAATCTGCACCAAAAGACCATTGAAGAGAGAACCTGCTTTCTGGCCATGCAACCAGATGACCCTGCTGTAAACAACAAACATTTACCCACATTTCACGAATCAAATACATAACTCCACTGTGAAATTGACAAATATAAGTGATAAAGGTATCAATCAAAGGAAGCACCCAGCAAAAGAAAATAGTATTTCTAATACTCAGGATGCTCGGAGTGGCGGTTCCCATCCAACAAAATCACACTCGATGTTTGAATAAACATAGCAGTCGTGAAATGGAATCTCCCTGTTGAGAGAGAAGAAACATGTACCACAATTTGTGCAGCACATTGTTTATTTTTAGTGACCATTGCAATAAGATTTTTAAAAATATAAAGCAAATGAAGGAGATAACTAAACAAGATGATTTATCAAATTCCGAACATTCGATATTCAGTAAAAGTCAAGTGGTGTCCAATCTGCACTAAAAACCCATTGTATGCAGAAACTGCTTGCTGGTCATACACCCAGATGACAACGCTCTAAACAAAAAACATTTACACACATTTAACAATTCAAATACATTACTCGACTGTGAAACAGATGAATATAAGTTATAAGGGTAACAATCAAAAAAAGCACCTAGGAAAAGAAAGAGGTCTTTCCTAATAATGCCAATACTCAGGATGCTTAGAGTGGTAGTTCCCATCCAACAAAATCACACTTGATGTTTGAACAAACATAGCAGTCATGAAACAGAATCTGTCTGTTGAGAGGCAAGAAACATGTACCACAATTTGTGCAGCACATTGATTATTTTTAGTGACCATTGCAATAAGATTTTTAAAAATACAAAGCAAATGAAGGAGATCCCTAAACAAGAAGATTTATCAAATTTCGAACATTCGTTATTCAGTAAAGTGCATGTGGTGTCAATTATGCACCAAAAGACGATTGAATGGGGAATCTGCTTTCTGTCCATACAACCAGATGACCCTGCTGTAAACAACAAACATTTACCCCCATTTCACGAATAAAAAACATTACTCCACTGTGAAATTGACGAATATAAGTGATAAAGGTATCAATCAATGGAAGCACCTAGCAAAAGAAAACAGTATTTATAATAACTCCAATCGTCAGAACGCTCGGAGCCGTGATTTCCATCCAACATAATCACACTCGATGTTTGAATAAACATAGCAGTCATGAAACGGAATCTCCCTGTTGAGTGAGATGAACCATGTACCACAATTTGTGCAGCACATTTATTATTTTTCGTGACAATTGCAATAATATTTTTAAAAATATAAAGCAAATGAAAGAGATACCTAAACAAGAAGATTTATCAAATTCCGAACATTCGTTATTCTGTAAACTGCATGTGGTGTCCAATCTGCACCAAAAGACCATTGAAGAGAGGATCTGCTTTCTGGCCATACAACCAGATGATCCTGCTGTAAACAACAAACATTTACCCACATTTCACGAATCAAATAAATAACTCCACTGTGAAATTGACGAATATAAGTGATAAAGGTATCAATCAAAGGAAGCACCCAGCAAAAGCAAACAGTATTTCTAATACTCAGGATGCTCGGAGTGGTGGTTCCCATCCAACAAAATCACACTCGATGTTTGAATAAACATAGCAGTCATGAAACGGAATCTCCCTGTTGAGAGAGAAGAAACATGTACCACAATTTGTGCATGTGGTGTCAAACATGCACCAAAAGACCATTGAATGGGGAGTCTGCTTTCTGGCAATACAACCAGATGACCCTGCTGTAACCAACAAACATTTACACACATTTCACAATTCAAATATATTATTCCACTGTGAAATTGAGGAATATATGTGATGAGGGTAACAATCAAAACAAGGACTCAGAATAAGAAAGAAGTCTTTCCTAATAACTCTAATTGCCAGAATGCTCGGAGTAGTGCTTCCCTTCCAACAAAATCACACTCAAAATTAGAACAAACACAGCAGTCATCAAACGGAATCTCCCTGTTGAGAGAGAAGAAACATGTACAAGTTGTACGTCACTCTGATAATTTTTAGTGACCATTGCAATACGATTTTTAAAAATTTAAAGCAATTGAAGGATATACGAAAACAAGAATATTTATCAAATGCCTAAAATTTGTTATTCAGTAAAATGCAAGTGGTGTCCAATCTGCACTAAAAACCCATTGAATGGAGAATCTGCTTTCTGGTCATAAAACCAGATGACCCTGCTCTAAACAAAAAACATTTACACACATTTAACGATTCAAATACATTACTCCACTGCGAAACAGATGAATATAAGTTATAATGGTAACAATCAAAAGAAGCACCTAGGAAAAGAAAGAGGTCTCTCCTAATAACTCCAATGCTCAGGATGCTTGGAGTGGTAGTTCCCATCCACCAAAATCACACTCGATGTTTGAACAAACATAGCAGTCATGAAACAGAATCTCCCTGTTGAGAGGCAAGAAACATGTACCACAATTTGTGCATGTGGTGTCAAATATGCACCAAAAGACGAGTGAATGGGGAATCTGCTTTTTGGCCATACAACCAGATGACCCTGCTGTAATCAACAAACATTTACCCACATTTCACGATTCAAATATATTATTCCACTGTGAAATTGATGAATATAAGTGATGAGGGTAACAATCAAAACAAGGACTCATCAAAAGAAAGAAGTCTTTCCTAATAACTCCATTTGTCAGAATGCTCAGAGTAGTGCTTCCCATTTAACAAAATCACACTCAAAAGTAGAACAAACATAGCAGGCATTAAACGGAATCTCCCTGTTAAAGAGGGAAGAAACAAGTTCCACAATTTGTGCAGCACATTGATTATTTATAGTGACCATTGCAATAATATTTTTAAAAATAAGAAGCAAATGAAGGAGATACCTAAACAAGAAGATTTATCAAATTCCGAACATTCGTTATTCAGTAAAAGTGCATGTGGAGTCCAATCTGCACCAAAAGACCATTGAATAGAGAATCTGCTTTCTGGCCATACAACCAGATGACCCTGCTGTAAACAACAAACATTTACCCACATTTCACGAATCAAATACATTACTCCACTGTGAAATTGACGAATATAAGTTATAAAGTTATCAATCAAAGGAAGCACCTAGCAAAAGAAAACAGTACATCTAATAACTCCAATTCTCAGGATGCTTGGAGTGGTAGATCCCATCCAACAAAATCACACTCGATGTTTGAATAAACATAGCAGTAATGAAACGCAATCTCCCTGTTGAGAGAGAAGAAAAATGTACCACAATTTCTGCAGCACATTGATTAATTTTAGTGACCATTGCAACAAGATTTTTAAAAATACAAAGCAAATGAAGGAGATAGCTAAACAAGAAGATTTATCAAATTCCGAACATTCGTTATTCAGTAAAGTGCATGTGGAGTCCAATCTGCACCAAAACACTTTTGAATAGAGAATCTGCTTTCTGGCCATGCAACCAGATGACCCTGCTAAAACAACGAACATTTACCCACATTCACCATTCAAATAAATTACTCCATTGTGAAATTCTTGAATATATGTAATAAAAGTTTAAATCAAAGGAATCAACTTGCAAAACAATGAAGTCTTTCCTAATAAGTCGAATGGTCAGATGCTCGGAGTGGTGGTTCCCATCCAACAAAATCACACTCGATGGTAGAACAAACATAGCCATGAAACGAAATCTCCCTATTGAGAGGGAAGGAACATGTACCCCAATTTGTGCAGCACATTTATTATTTTTAGTGACCATAGCAATTAGATTATTATAAATATAAAGTACATGAAGGAGATACCTAAAAATGAAGATATATCAAATTCCGAACATTCCCTATTCAGTAAAGTGCATTTGGTGTCAAATATGCACCAAAAGACAATTGAATGTGGAATCTGTTTTCTGGCCATACAACCAGATGACCCTGCTGTAATCAACAAACATTTACCCACATTTCACGATTCAAATATATTATTCCACTGTGAAATTGATGAATATATGTGATGAGGGTAACAATCAAAACAAGGACTCAGCAAAAGAAAGAAGTCTTTCCTAATAACTCCAATTCTCAGAATTCTCGGACTAGTGATACCCATCCAACAAAATCACACTCAAAAGTAGAACAAACATAGCAGGCATTAAACAGAATTTCCCTGTTGAGATGGAAGAAACATGTTCCACAATTTGAGCAGCACATTTATTAATTTTAGTGACCATTGCAATAATATTTTAAAAAATATAAAGCAAATGAAGGAGATACCTAAACAAGAAGATTTATCAAATTCCGAACATTCGTTATTCAGTAAACTGCATGTGGTGTCCATTCTGCACCAAAAGACCACTGAATAAGGAATCTGCTTTCTGGCCATACAACCAGATGACCCTGCTGTAAACAACAATCATTTACCCACATTTCACGAATCAAATACATAACTCCACTGTGAAATTCACGAATATAAGTGATAAAGGTATCAATCAAAGGAAGCACCCAGCAAAAGAAAACAGTATTTCTAATACTCAGGATGCTCGGAGTGGCGGTTCCCATCCAACAAAATCACACTCGATGTTTGAATAAACATAGCAGTCGTGAAACGGAATCTCCCTGTTGAGAGAGAATAAACATGTACCACAAATTGTGCAGCACATTGAATATTTTTAGTGACCATTCCAATAAGATTTTCAAAAATATAAAGCTAATGAAGGAGATCCCTAAACAAGAAGATTTATCAAATTCCGAACATTCGTTATTCAGTAAAGTGCATGTGGTGTCCAATCTGCAACAAAAACCCATTGAATGGAGAATCTGCTTTCTGGCCATACAACCAGATAACCCTGCTGTAAACAATGAACACTTACAAACATTTCACCATTCAAAAAAATTATTCCACTGTGAAAATGTTGAATATATGTAATAAAAGTATCAATGAAAGGTAGCACCTAGCAAAACAATGAAGTCTTCCCTAATAAGTCGAATGGTCAGATGCTGGGAGTGGTGGTTCCCACCCAACAAAATCACACTCGATGGTAGAACAAACGTAGTCATGAAACGAAATCTCCTTTTGAGAGAGAAGAAATATGTACCACAATTTGTGCAGCAAATTGATAATTTTTACTGACCATTGCAATTATATTTTTAAAAATATAAAGTAAATGAAGGAGATACCTAAAAAAAAAAAGATTTATCAAATTCCGAACATTCGTTAATCAGTAAAGTGCATGTGGTGTCAAATATGCAACAAGAGACGATTGAATGGGGAATCTGCTTTCTGTCCATACAACCAGATCACCCTGCTGTAAACAACAAACATTTACCCACATTTCACGAATAAAATACATTACTCCACTGTGAAATTGACAAATATAAGTGATAAAGGTATCAATCAAAGGAAGCACCTAGCAAAAGAAAACAGTATTTCTAATAAGTCCAATCGTCAGAACGCTCGGAGTGGTGATTTCCATCCAACATAATCACACTCGATGTTTGAATAAACATAGCAGTCATGAAACAGAATCTCCCTGTTGAGAGGGAAGAAACATGTACCACAATTTGTGCAGCATATTGATTATTTTTAGTGACCATTGCAATTAGATTTTTGAAAATATAAAGTAAATGAAGGAGATACCTAAAAACAAAAATATATCAAATTGCGAACATTCGTTATTCAGCAAAATGCATGTGGTGTCAAATATGCACCAAAAGACGATTGAATGGGGATTCTGCTTTCTGGCCATACAACCAGATGACCCTCCTGCAAACAAAAAACAATTACACACATTTAACAATTCAAATACATTACTCCACTGCGAACAGATGAATATAAGTTATAAGGGTAACAATCAAAAGAAGCACCTAGGAAAAGAAAGAAGTCTTTCCTAATAACTCCAATTGTCAGAATGCTCTGAGTAGTGCTTCCCATCCAACAAAATCACACTCAAAAGTAGAACAAACATAGCAGGCATTAAACGGAATCTCCCTGTTGAGAGGGAAGAAACATGTTCCACAATTTGTGCAGCACATTTATTATTTTTAGTGACCATTGCAATAAGATTTTTAAAAATTTAATTCAACTGAAGGAGATACGAAAACAAGAATATTTATTAAATTCCTAACATTTGTTATTCAGTAAAATGCAAGTGGTGTCCAATCTGCACCAAAAGTCCATTGAATAGAGAATCTGCTTTCTAGCCATACAACCAGATGACCCTGCTGTAAACAAAAAACATTTACCCACATTTCACAAATCAAATACGTAACTCCACTGTGAAATTGACGAATATAAGTGATAAAGGTATCAATCAAAGGAAGCACCCAGCATAAGAAAACAGTATTTCTAATACTCAGGTTGCTCGGAGTGGCAGTGCCCATCCAACAAAATGACACTCGATGTTTGAATAAACATAGCAGTCGTGATACGGAATCTCCCTGTTGAGAAAGAAGAAACATGTACCACAATTTGTGCAGCACATTGATTATTTTTAGTGCCCATCGCAATTAGATTATTAAAAATATAAAGTAAATGAAGGAGATACCTAAAAACGAAAATATATCAAATTTCGAACATTCCTTATTCAGTAAAGTGCATGTGGTGTCAAATATGCAGCAAAAGACGATTGAATGGGGAATATGCTTTCTGGCCATACAACCACATGACCCTGCTGTAAACAACAAACATTTACCCACATTTCACGAATCAAATACATAGCTCCACTGCGAAATTGACGAATATAAGTGATAAAGTATCAATCAAAGGAAGCACCCAGCAAAAGGAAACAGTATTTCTAATACTCAGGATGCTCGGAGTGGCGGTGCCTATCCAACAAAATCACACTCGATGTTTGAATAAACATAGCAGTCGTGATACGGAATCTCCCTGTTGAGAGAGAAGAAACATGTACCACAATTTGTGCAGCACATTGATTATTTTTGGTGACCATTGCAATTAGATTTTTAAAAATATAAAGTAAATGAAGGAAATACCTAATAACAAAAATATATCAAAATCCAAACATTCGTTATTCAGTAAAGTGCATGTGGTGTCAAATATGCAAAAAAAGACGATTGAATAGGGAATCTAACTTCTGGCCATACAACCAGATGTCCCTGCTGTAAACAACAAACATTTACCCACATTTCACGAATCAAATACATTACTCCACTGTGAAATTGACAAATATAAGTGATGAAGGTATCAAAGGAAGCACCTAGCAAAAGAAAACAGTTTTTCTAATAACTCCAATCGTCAGTACGCTCGGAGTGGTGATTTCCATCCAACATAATCACACTCGATGTTTGAATAAACATAGCAGTCATGAAACAGAATCTCCCTGTTGAGAGAGATGAACCATGTACCACAATTTGTGCAGCACATTGATTATTTTTAGTGACCAAAGCAATAAGATTTTTAAAAATTTAAAGCAATTGAAGGAGATACGAAAACAAGAATATTTATCAAATTCCAAACATTTGTTATTCAGTAAATTGCAAGTGGTGTCCAATCTGCACTAACAACCCATTGAATGGAGAATCTGCTTTCTGGCCATACAATCAGATGACCCTGCTCTAAACAACAAACACTTAACCACATATCACGAATCAAATACATTACTCCACTGTGAAATTGTAGAATATAAGTGATAAAGGTATCAATCAAAGGAAGCACCTAGCAAAAGAAAACAGTATTTCTAATAACTCCAATTGTCAGACGCTCGGAGTGGTGATTCCCATCCTACATAATCACACTCGATGTTTGAATAAACATAGCAGTCATGAAACGGAATCTCGCTGTTGAGAGAGAAGAAACATGTACAAGTTGTAGGCACTTTGATTATTTTTAGTAACCATTGAAATACGATTTTTAAAAATTTAAATCAATTGAAGGAGACACGAAAACAAGAATATTTATCAAATTCCTAACATTTGTTATTCAGTAAATTGCAAGTGGTGTCCAATCTGCACTAACAACCCATTGAATGGAGAATCTGCTTTCTGGCCATACAATCAGATGACCCTGCTGTAAACAACAAACATTGACACAAATTTCACCATTCAAAAAAATTATCCCACTGTGAAAATGTTGAATATATGTAATAAAAGTATCAATCAGAGGTAGCACCTAGCAAAAGAAAACAGTATTTCTAATAAATCCAATCGTCAGAACGCTCGGAGTGGTGATTTCCATCCAACATAATCACACTCGATGTTCGAATAAACATAGCAGTCATGAAACGGAATCTGCCTGTTGAGAGAGAAGAAACATGTACCACAATTTGTGCAGCACATTGATTATTTTTGTGAACACGTGAATATAAGTTATAAGGGTAACAATCAAAAGAAACACCTAGAAAAAGAAAGAGGTCTTTAATAATAACTCCAATACTAAGGAGGCTTGGAGTGGTAGTTTCCATCCAACAAAATCACACTCGATGTTTCAATAAACATAGCAGTCATGAAACGGAATCTCCCTGTGAGAGAGAGGAAACATGTACCTTAATTTGTGCAGCACGTTGATTATTTTTAGTGACCATTGCAATAAGATTTTTAAAAATACAAAGCAAATGAAGGAGATACCTAAACAACAAGCTTTATCAAATTCCGAACATTTGTTATTCAGTAAAGTGCATGTGGTGTCCAATCTGCACCAAAACACCATTGAATAGAGAATCTGCTTTCTGGCCACACAATCAGATGACCCTGCTGTAAACAACGAACATTTACAAACATTTCACCATTCAAAAAAATTATTCCACTGTGAAAATATTGAATATATGTAATAAAAGTATCAATCAAAGGTAGCACCTAGCAAAACAATGGAGTCTTTCCTAATAAGTCGAATGGTCAGATGCTCGGAATGGTGGTTCCCATCCAACATAATCACACTCGATGGTAGAACAAACGCAGTCATGAAACGAAATCTCCCTATTGAGAGCAAAGAAACATGTACAACAATATGTGCAGCACATTGATAATTTTTAGTGACCATTGCAATTAGTTTTTTAAAAATATAAAGTAAATGAAGGAGATACCTAAATACCAAGATATATGAAATTCCGAACATTCGTTACTCAGTAAAGTGCATGTGGGGTCAAATATGCACCAAAAGACGATTGAATGGGGAATCTGCTTTCTGGCCATACAACCAGATGACCCTGTTGTAAACAACAAACACTTACCCACATATCACGAATCAAATACATTACTCCACTGTGAAATTGTAGAATATAAGTGATAAAGGTATCAATCAAAGGAAGCACCTAGCAAAACAAAACAGTATTTCTAATAACTCCAATTGTCAGACGCTCGGAGTGGTGATTCCCATCCTACATAATCACACTCGATGTTTGAATAAACATAGCAGTCATGAAACGGAATCTCGCTGTTGAGAGAGAAGAAACATGTACAAGTTGTAGGCACTTTGATTATTTTTAGTAACCATTGAAATACGATTTTTAAAAATTTAAATCAATTGAAGGAGACACGAAAACAAGAATATTTATCAAATTCCTAACATTTGTTATTCAGTAAATTGCAAGTGGTGTACAAACTGCACTAAAAACCCATTGAATGGAGAATCTGCTTTCTGGTCATACAACCAGATGACCCTGCTCTAAACAAAAAACATTTACTCACATTTAACGATTCAAATATATTACTCTACTGCGAAACAGGTGAATATAAGTTATAAGGGTAACAATCAAAAGAAGCACCTAGGAAAAGAAAGAGGTCTTTCCTAATAACTCCAATACTCAGGATGCTTGGAGTGGTAGTTCCCATCCAACAAAATCACACTCGATGTTTGAACAAACATAGCAGACATGAAACAGAATCTCCCTGTTGAGAGGGATGAAACATGTACCACAATTTGTGCAGCACATTAATTATTTTTAATGACCATTGCAATAAGGTTTTTAAAAATACAAAGCAAATGAAGGAGATCCCTAAACAAGAAGATTTATCAAATACTGAACTTTCGTTATTCAGTAAAGTGCATGTGGTGTCCAATCTGCACCAAAACACCATTGAATAGAGAATTTGCTTTCTGGCCATACAACCAGATGACCCTGCTGTAAACAACAAACATTTACTCACATTTCACGAATCAAATACATTACTCCACTGTGAAATTGACGAATATAAGTGATAAAGGTATCAATCAAAGGAAGCACCTAGCAAAAGAAAACAGTATTTCTAATAACTCCAATTGTCAGACGCTCGGAGTGGTGATTTCCATCCTACATAATCACTCTCAATGTTTGAATAAACATAGCAGTCATGAAACGGAATCTCCCTGTTTAGAGAGAAGAAACATGTACAAGTTGTACGGCACTTTGATTATTTTTAGTGACCATTGCAATACAATTTTTAAAAATTTAAAGCAATTGAAGGAGATACAAAAACAACAATATTTATCAAATTCCAAACATTTGTTATTCAGTAAATTGCAAGTGGTGTCCAATCTGCACTAACAACCCATTGAATGGAGAATCTGCTTTCTGGCCATACAATCAGATGACCCTGCTGTAAACAACGAACATTTACAAACATTTCACCATTCAAAAAAATTATCCCACTGTGAAAATGTTGAATATATGTAATAAAAGTATCAATCAAATGTAGCACCTAGCAAAACAATGAAGTCTTTCCTAATAAGTCGAATGGTCAGATGCTCGGAGTGGTGGTTTCCATCAAACAAAATCACACGCGATGTTTGAATAAACATAGCAGTCATGAAACAGAATCTCCCTGTTGAGAGAGATGAACCATGTTCCACAATTTGTGCAGCACATTGATTATTTTTAGTGACCATTGCAATAAGATTTTTAAAAATTTAAAGCAATTGAAGGAGATACGAAAACAAGAACATTTATCAAATTACTAACATTTGTTATTCAGTAAAATGCAAGTGGTGTCCAATCTGCACTAAAAACTCATTGAATGGAGAATTTGTGGTGTCAAACATGCACCAAAAGACCATTGCATGGGGAATCTGCTTTCTGGCAATACAACCAGATGACCCTGCTGTAATCAACAAACATTTACCCACATTTCACGATTCAAATATATTATTCCACTGTGAAATTGATGAATATATGTGATGAGGGTAAGAATCAAAACAACGACTCAGCCTAAGAAAGAAGTCTTTCCTAATAACTCCAATTGTCAGAATGCTGGGAGTAGTGCCTCCCATCCAGCAAAATCACACTCAAAAGTAGACCAAACATAGCAGGCATTAAATGGAATCTCCCCGTTGAGAGCAAAGAAGCATGTTCCACATTTTGTGCATCACATTGATTATTTTTAGTGACCATTGCAATAAGATTTTTAAAAATTTAAATCAACTGAAGGAGATACGAAAACAAGAATATTTATTAAATTCCTAACATTTGTTATTCAGTAAAATGCAAGTGGTGTCCAATCTGCACCAAAAGTCCATTGAATAAAGAATCTGCTTTCTAGCCATACAACCAGATGACCCTGCTGTAAACAAAAAACATTTAGCCAAATTTCACGAATACAATACATTACTCCACTGTGAAATTGAAAAATATAAGTAATAAAGGTATCAATCAAAGGAAGCACCTAGCAAAAGAAAACAGTATTTCTAATAAATCCAATCGTCAGAACGCTCGGAGTGGTGATTTCCATCCAACATAATCACACTCGATGTTCGAATAAACATAGCAGTCATGAAACGGATCTGCCTGTTGAGAGAGAAGAAACATGTACCACAATTTGTGCAGCACATTGATTATTTTTGTGAACACGTGAATATAAGTTATAAGGGTAACAATCAAAAGAAACACCTAGGAAAAGAAAGAGCTCTTTAATAATAACTCCAATACTAAGGATGCTTGGAGTGGTAGTTTCCATCCAACAAAATCACACTTGATGTTTCAATAAACATAGCAGTCATGAAACGGAATCTCCCTGTGCGAGAGAGGAAACATGTACCACAATTTGTGCAGCACATTGGTTATTTTTAGTGACCATTGCAATAAGATTTTTAAAAATACAAAGCAAATGAAGGAGATACCTAAACAACAAGCTTTATCAAATTCCGAACATTTGTTATTCAGTAAAGTGCAAGAGGTGTCCAATCTGCACCAAAAGACCATTGAATAGAGAATCTGCTTTCTAGCCATACAACCAGATGAGCCTGCTGTAAACAAAAAACATTTAGCCAAATTTCACGAATAAAATACATTACTCCACTGTGAAATTGAAAAATATAAGTAATAAAGGTATCAATCAAAGAAAGCACCTAGCAAAAGAAAACAGAATTTGTTATAAATCCAATCGTCAGAACGCTCGGAGTGGTGATTTCCATCCAACATAATCACAGTCGATGTTCGAATAAACATAGCAGTCATGAAACGGAATCTGCCTGTTGAGAGAGAAGAAACATGTACCACAATTTGTGCAGCACATTGGTTATTTTTAGTGACCATTGCAATAAGATTTTTAAAAATACAAAGCAAATGAAGGAGATACCTAAACAACAAGCTTTATCAAATTCCGAACATTTGTTATTCAGTAAAGTGCATGTGGTGTCCAATTTGCACCAAAACACCATTGAATAGAGAATCTGCTTTCTGGCCATACAATCAGATGACCCTGCTGTAAACAACGAACATTTACAAACATTTCACCATTCAAAAAAATTATTCCACTGTGAAAATACTGAATATATGTAATAAAAGTATCAATCAAAGGTAGCACCTAGCAAAACAATGAAGTCTTTCCTAATAAGTCGAATGGTCAGATTCTCGGAATGGTGGTTCCCATTCAACATAATCACACTCGATGGTAGAACAAACACAGTCATGAAACGAAATCTCCCTATTGAGAGCAAAGAAACATGTACAACAATATGTGCAGCACATTGACAATTTTTAGTGACCATTGCAATTAGTTTTTTAAAAATATAAAGTAAATGAAGGAGATACCTAAATACCAAGATATATGAAATTCCGAACATTCGTTACTCAGTAAAGTGCATGTGGGGTCAAATATGCACCAAAAGACGATTGTATAGTGAATCTGCTTTCTGGCCATACAACCAGATGATCCTGTTGTAAACAACAAACACTTACCCACATATCACGAATCAAATACATTACTCCACTGTGAAAATGACGAATATAAGTGATAAAGGTATCAATCAAAGGAAGCACCTAGCAAAAGAAAACAGTATTTCTAATAACTCCAATTGTCAGACGCTCGGAGTGGTGATTTCCATCCAACATAATCACACTCGATGTTTGAATAAACATAGCAGTCATGAAACAGAATCTCCCTGTTGAGAGAGATGAACCATGTACCACAATTTGTGCAGCACATTGATTATTTTTAGTGACCATTGCAATAAGATTTTTAAAAATTTAAAGCAATTGAAGGAGATACGAAAACAAGAATATTTATCAAATTACTAATATTTGTTATTCAGTAAAATGCAAGTGGCGTCCAATCTGCACTAAAAACCCATTGAATGGAGAATTTGCTTGCTGGTCATACAACCAGATGACCCTGCTCTAAACAAAAAACATTTAGCCAAATTTCACGAATAAAATACATTACTCCACTGTGAAATTGAAAAATATAAGTAACAAAGGTATCAATCAAAGGAAGCACCTAGCAAAAGAAAACAGTATTTCTAATAACTCCAATTGTCAGACGCTCGGAGTGGTGATTCCCATCCAACATAATCACACTCGATGTTTGAATAAACATAGCAGTCATGAAACAGAATCTCCCTTTTGAGAGGGATGAAACATGTACCACAATTTGTGCAGCACATTAATTATTTTTAATGACCATTGCAATAAGGTTTTTAAAAATACAAAGCAAATGAAGGAGATCCCTAAACAAGAAGATTTATCAAATACTGAACTTTCGTTATTCAGTAAAGTGCATGTGGTGTCCAATCTGCACCAAAACACCATTGAACAGAGAATTTGCTTTCTGGCCATACAACCAGATGACCCTGCTGTAAACAACAAACATTTACTCACATTTCACGAATCAAATACATTACTCCACTGTGAAATTGACGAATATAAGTGATAAAGGTATCAATCAAAGGAAGCACCTAGCAAAAGAAAACAGTATTTCTAATAACTCCAATTGTCAGACGCTCGGAGTGGTGATTTCCATCCTACATAATCACTCTCAATGTTTGAATAAACATAGCAGTCATGAAACGGAATCTCCCTGTTTAGAGAGAAGAAACATGTACAAGTTGTACGGCACTTTGATTATTTTTAGTGACCATTGCAATACAATTTTTAAAAATTTAAAGCAATTGAAGGAGATACAAAAACAACAATATTTATCAAATTCCAAACATTTGTTATTCAGTAAATTGCAAGTGGTGTCCAATCTGCACTAACAACCCATTGAATGGAGAATCTGCTTTCTGGCCATACAATCAGATGACCCTGCTGTAAACAACGAACATTTACAAACATTTCACCATTCAAAAAAATTATCCCACTGTGAAAATGTTGAATATATGTAATAAAAGTATCAATCAAATGTAGCACCTAGCAAAACAATGAAGTCTTTCCTAATAAGTCGAATGGTCAGATGCTCGGAGTGGTGGTTTCCATCAAACAAAATCACACGCGATGTTTGAATAAACATAGCAGTCATGAAACAGAATCTCCCTGTTGAGAGAGATGAACCATGTTCCACAATTTGTGCAGCACATTGATTATTTTTAGTGACCATTGCAATAAGATTTTTAAAAATTTAAAGCAATTGAAGGAGATACGAAAACAAGAATATTTATCAAATTACTAACATTTGTTATTCAGTAAAATGCAAGTGGTGTCCAATCTGCACTAAAAACTCATTGAATGGAGAATTTGTGGTGTCAAACATGCACCAAAAGACCATTGCATGGGGAATCTGCTTTCTGGCAATACAACCAGATGACCCTGCTGTAATCAACAAACATTTACCCACATTTCACGATTCAAATATATTATTCCACTGTGAAATTGATGAATATATGTGATGAGGGTAAGAATCAAAACAACGACTCAGCCTAAGAAAGAAGTCTTTCCTAATAACTCCAATTGTCAGAATGCTGGGAGTAGTGCCTCCCATCCAGCAAAATCACACTCAAAAGTAGACCAAACATAGCAGGCATTAAATGGAATCTCCCCGTTGAGAGCAAAGAAGCATGTTCCACATTTTGTGCATCACATTGATTATTTTTAGTGACCATTGCAATAAGATTTTTAAAAATTTAAATCAACTGAAGGAGATACGAAAACAAGAATATTTATTAAATTCCTAACATTTGTTATTCAGTAAAATGCAAGTGGTGTCCAATCTGCACCAAAAGTCCATTGAATAAAGAATCTGCTTTCTAGCCATACAACCAGATGACCCTGCTGTAAACAAAAAACATTTAGCCAAATTTCACGAATACAATACATTACTCCACTGTGAAATTGAAAAATATAAGTAATAAAGGTATCAATCAAAGGAAGCACCTAGCAAAAGAAAACAGTATTTCTAATAAATCCAATCGTCAGAACGCTCGGAGTGGTGATTTCCATCCAACATAATCACACTCGATGTTCGAATAAACATAGCAGTCATGAAACGGATCTGCCTGTTGAGAGAGAAGAAACATGTACCACAATTTGTGCAGCACATTGATTATTTTTGTGAACACGTGAATATAAGTTATAAGGGTAACAATCAAAAGAAACACCTAGGAAAAGAAAGAGCTCTTTAATAATAACTCCAATACTAAGGATGCTTGGAGTGGTAGTTTCCATCCAACAAAATCACACTTGATGTTTCAATAAACATAGCAGTCATGAAACGGAATCTCCCTGTGCGAGAGAGGAAACATGTACCACAATTTGTGCAGCACATTGGTTATTTTTAGTGACCATTGCAATAAGATTTTTAAAAATACAAAGCAAATGAAGGAGATACCTAAACAACAAGCTTTATCAAATTCCGAACATTTGTTATTCAGTAAAGTGCAAGAGGTGTCCAATCTGCACCAAAAGACCATTGAATAGAGAATCTGCTTTCTAGCCATACAACCAGATGAGCCTGCTGTAAACAAAAAACATTTAGCCAAATTTCACGAATAAAATACATTACTCCACTGTGAAATTGAAAAATATAAGTAATAAAGGTATCAATCAAAGAAAGCACCTAGCAAAAGAAAACAGAATTTGTAATAAATCCAATCGTCAGAACGCTCGGAGTGGTGATTTCCATCCAACATAATCACAGTCGATGTTCGAATAAACATAGCAGTCATGAAACGGAATCTGCCTGTTGAGAGAGAAGAAACATGTACCACAATTTGTGCAGCACATTGATTATTTTTGTGAACACGTGAATATAAGTTATAAGGGTAACAATCAAAAGAAACACCTAGGAAAAGAAAGAGGTCTTTAATAATAACTCCAATACTAAGGATGCTTGGAGTGGTAGTTTCCATCCAACAAAATCACACTCGATGTTTCAATAAACATAGCAGTCATGAAACGGAATCTCTCTGTGAGAGAGAGGAAACATGTATCACAAATTGTGCAGCACACTGATTATTTTTAGTGACCATTGCAATAAGATTTTTAAAAATGCAAAGCAAATGAAGGAAATACCTAAACAACAAGCTTTATCAAATTCCGAACATTTGTTATTCAGTAAAGTGCATGTGGTGTCCAATTTGCACCAAAACACCATTGAATAGAGAATCTGCTTTCTGGCCATACAATCAGATGACCCTGCTGTAAACAACGAACATTTACAAACATTTCACCATTCAAAAAAATTATTCCACTGTGAAAATACTGAATATATGTAATAAAAGTATCAATCAAAGGTAGCACCTAGCAAAACAATGAAGTCTTTCCTAATATGTCGAATGGTCAGATTCTCGGAATGGTGGTTCCCATTCAACATAATCACACTCGATGGTAGAACAAACACAGTCATGAAACGAAATCTCCCTATTGAGAGCAAAGAAACATGTACAACAATATGTGCAGCACATTGACAATTTTTAGTGACCATTGCAATTAGTTTTTTAAAAATATAAAGTAAATGAAGGAGATACCTAAATACCAAGATATATGAAATTCCGAACATTCGTTACTCAGTAAAGTGCATGTGGGGTCAAATATGCACCAAAACACCATTGAATAGAGAATCTGCTTTCTGGCCATACATCCAGATGACCCTGCTGTAAACAACAAACATTTACCCACATTTCACGAATCAAATACATTACTCCACTGTGAAATTGACGAATATAAGTGATAAAGGTATCAATCAAAGGAAGCACCTAGCAAAAGAAAACAGTATTTCTAATAACTCCAATTGCCAGACGTTCGGAGTGGTGATTTCCATCCAACATAATCACACTCGATGTTTGAATAAACATAGCAGTCATGAAACAGAATCTCCCTGTTGAGAGAGATGAACCATGTACCACAATTTGTGCAGCACATTGATTATTTTTAGTGACCATTGCAATAAGATTTTTAAAAATTTAAAGCAATTGAAGGAGATACGAAAACAAGAATATTTATCAAATTACTAATATTTGTTATTCAGTAAAATGCAAGTGGCATCCAATCTGCACTAAAAACCCATTGAATGGAGAATTTGCTTGCTGGTCATACAACCAGATGACCCTGCTCTAAACAAAAAACATTTAGCGAAATTTCACGAATAAAATACATTACTCCACTGTGAAATTGAAAAATATAAGTAACAAAGGTATCAATCAAAGGAAGCACCTAGCAAAAGAAAACAGTATTTCTAATAACTCCAATTGTCAGACGCTCGGAGTGGTGATTCCCATCCAACATAATCACACTCGATGTTTGAATAAACATAGCAGTCATGAAACAGAATCTCCCTGTTGAGAGGGATGAAACATGTACCACAATTTGTGCAACACATTGATTATTTTTAATGAACATTGCAATAAGGTTTTTAAAAATACAAAGCAATTGAAGGAGATACGAAAACAAGAATATTTATCAAATTACTAATATTTGTTATTCAGTAAAATGCAAGTGGCGTCCAATCTGCACTAAAAACTCATTGAATGGAGAATTTGCTTGCTGGTCATACAACCAGATGACCCTGCTCTAAACAAAAAACATTTAGCCAAATTTCACGAATAAAATACATTACTCCACTGTGAAATTGAAAAATATAAGTAACAAAGGTATCAATCAAAGGAAGCACCTAGCAAAAGAAAACAGTATTTCTAATAACTCCAATTGTCAGACGTTCGGAGTGGTGATTTCCATCCAACATAATCACACTCGATGTTTGAATAAACATAGCAGTCATGAAACAGAATCTCCCTGTTGAGAGAGATGAACCATGTACCACAATTTGTGCAGCACATTGATTATTTTTAGTGACCATTGCAATAAGATTTTTAAAAATTTAAAGCAATTGAAGGAGATACGAAAACAAGAATATTTATCAAATTACTAATATTTGTTATTCAGTAAAATGCAAGTGGCGTCCAATCTGCACTAAAAACCCATTGAATGGAGAATTTGCTTGCTGGTCATACAACCAGATGACCCTGCTCTAAACAAAAAACATTTAGCCAAATTTCACGAATAAAATACATTACTCCACTGTGAAATTGAAAAATATAAGTAACAAAGGTATCAATCAAAGGAAGCACATAGCAAAAGAAAACAGTATTTCTAATAACTCCAATTGTCAGACGCTCGGAGTGGTGATTCCCATCCAACATAATCACACTCGATGTTTGAATAAACATAGCAGTCATGAAACAGAATCTCCCTGTTGAGAGGGATGAAACATGTACCACAATTTGTGCAACACATTGATTATTTTTAATGACCATTGCAATAAGGTTTTTAAAAATACAAAGCAAATGAAGGAGATCCCTAAACAAGAAGATTTATCAAATTCCGAACTTTCGTTATTCAGTAAAGTGCATGTGGTGTCCAATCTGCACCAAAACACCATTGAATAGAGAATCTGCTTTCTGGCCATACATCCAGATGACCCTGCTGTAAACAACAAACATTTACCCACATTTCACGAATCAAATACATTACTCCACTGTGAAATTGACGAATATAAGTGATAAAGGTATCAATCAAAGGAAGCACCTAGCAAAAGAAAACAGTATTTCTAATAACTCCAATTGTCAGACGCTCAGAGTGGTGATTTCCATCCTATATAATCACTCTCAATGTTTGAATAAATATAGCAGTCATGAAACGGAATCTCCCTGTTTAGAGAGAAGAAACATGTACAAGTTGTACGGCACTTTGATTATTTTTAGTGACCATTGCAATACAATTTTTTAAAAATTTAAAGCAATTGAAGGAGATACGAAAACAACAATATTTATCAAATTCCAAACATTTGTTATTCAGTAAATTGCAAGTGGTGTCCATCCGCACTAACAACCCATTGAATGGAGAATCTGCTTTCTGGCCATACAATCAGATGACCCTGCTGTAAACAACGAACATTTACAAATATTTCACCATTCAAAAAAATTATCCCACTGTAAAAATGTTGAATATATGTAATAAAAGTATCAATCAAAGGTAGCACCTAGCAAAACAATGAAGTCTTTCCTAATAAGTCGAATGGTCAGATGCTCGGAGTGGTGGATTCCATCAAACAAAATCACACTCGATGGTAGAACAAACGTAGTCATGAAAAGAAATCTCCCTATTGAGAGGGAAGAAACATGTACCACAATTTGTGCAGTACATTGATAATTTTTGGTGACCATTGCAATTAGATTTTTAAAAATATACAGTAAATGAAGGAAATACCTAAAAACAAAAATATATCAAAATCCAAACATTCGTTATTCAGTAAAGTGCATGTGGTGTCAAATATGCACAAAAAGACGATTAAATGGGGAATCTGATTACTGGCCATACAACCAGATGTCCCTGCTGTAAACAACAAACATTTACCCACATTTCACGAATCAAATACATTACTCCACTGTGAAATTGACAAATATAAGTGATGAAGGTATCAAAGGAAGCACCAAGCAAAAGAAAACAGTATTTCTAATAACTAAAATCATCAGAACGCTCGGACTGGTGATTTCCATCCAACATAATCACACTCGATGTTTGAATAAACATAGCAGTCATGAAACGGAATCTCGCTGTTGAGAGAGATGAACCATGTACCACAATTTGTGCAGCACATTGATTATTTTTACTGACCATTGCAATAAGATTTTTAAAAATTTAAAGCAATTGAAGGAGATACGAAAACAAGAATATTTATCAAATTACTAACATTTGTTATTCAGTAAAATGCAAGTGGAGTCCAATCTGCACTAAAAAAATTTGAATGGAGAATCTGCTTTCTGGCCATACAACCAGATGAACCTGCTCTAAACAACAAACATTTACCCACATTTCACGATTCAAATACATTACACCACTGTGAAACTGACGAATTTAAGTGACAAAGGTGTCAATCAAAGGAACCACCTAGCAAAAGAAAACAGTATTTCTGATAACTCCAATCATCAGAACGCTCGGAGTGGTGATTTCCATCCAACATAATCACACTCGATGTTTGAATAAACATAGCAGTCATGAAACGGAATCTCCCTGTTGAGAGAGATGAACCATGTACCACAACTTGTGCAGCACATTGATTATGTTTAGTGACCATTGAAATAAGATTTTTAAAAATTTAAAGCAATTAAAGGAGATACGAAAACAAGAATATTTATCAAATTAGTAACATTTGTTATCCAGTAAAGTGCATGTGGTGTCAAATATGCACCAAAAGACGATTGAATGGGGAATCTGCTTTCTGGTCATACAACCAGATGACCCTGCTCTAAACAAAAAACATTTACACACATTTAACAATTCAAATACATTACTCCACTGCAAACAGATGAATATAAGTTATGAGGGTAACAATCAAAAGAAGCACCTAGGAAAAGAAAGAGGTCTTTCCTAATAACTCCAATACTCAGGATGCTTGGAGTGGTAGATCCCATCCAACAAAATCGCACTAGATGTTTGAACAAACATAGCAGTCATGAAAAACCATCTCCCTGTTGAGAGGGAAGAAACATGTACCACAATTTGTGCATGTGGTGTCAAACATGCACCAAAAGACCATTGAATGGGGAATCTGCTTTCTGGCAATACAACCACATGACCCTGCTGTAATCAACAAACATTTACCCACATTTCACTATTCAAATATATTATTCCACTGTGAAATTGATGAATATATGTGATGAGGGTAACAATCAAAACAAGGACTCAGCAAAAGAAAGAAATCTTTCCTAATAACTCCAATTGTCAGAATGCTTGAAGTAGTGCCTCCCATCGAACAAAATCACACTCAAATGTAGAACGAACATAGCAGGCATTAAACACAATCTCCCTGTTTAGAGGGAAGAAACATGTACCACAATTTGTGCAGCACATTTATTATTTTTAGTGACCATTGCAATAATATTTTTAAAAACATAAAGCAAATGACGGAGATACCTAAACAAGAAGAATTATCAAATTCCGAACATTCGTTATTCAGTAAAGTGCATGTGGTGTCCAATCTGCACTAAAAACCCATTAAATGGAGAATCTGCTTTCTGGTCATACTACCAGATGACCCTGCTCTAAATAAAAAACATTTACACACATTTAACGATTCAAATACATTACTCCACTGCGAAACAGGTGAATATAAGTTATAAGGGTAACAATCAAAAGAAGCACCTAGGAAAAGAAAGAGGTCTTTCCTAATAACTCCAATACTCAGGATGCTTGGGGTGGTAGATCCCATCCAACAAAATCACACGCCATTTTTGAACAATCGTCGCAGCCATGAAACAGAATCTCCCTGTTGAGAGGCAAGAAACATGTACCACAATTTGTGCATGAGGTGTCAAATATGCACCAAAAGACGACTGAATGGGGAATCTGCTTTCTGGCCATACAGATAGATGACCCTGCTGTAATCAACAAACATTTACCCACATTTCACTATTCAAATATATTATTCCACTGTGAAATTGATGAATATATGTGATGAGGGTAACAATCAAAACAAGGACTCAGCAAAAGAAAGAAATCTTTCCTAATAACTCCAATTGTCAGAATGCTTGAAGTAGTGCCTCCCATCGAACAAAATCACACTCAAATGTAGAACGAACATAGCAGGCATTAAACACAATCTCCCTGTTGAGGGGGAAGAAACATGTACCACAATTTGTGCAGCAAATTTATTATTTTTAGTGACCAATGCAATAATATTTTCAAAAATATAAAGCAAATGAATGAGATACCTCAACAAGAAGATTTATCAAATTCTGAACATTCGTTACTCAGTAAAGTGCATGTGGTGTAAAATCTGCACCAAACGACCATTGAATAGAGAATCTGCTTTCTGGCCATACAACCAGATGACCCTGCTGTAAACAACAAACATTTACACACATTTCACGAATCAAATAAATTACTCCACTGTGAAATTGACGAATATAAGTGATAAAGGTATCAATCAAAGGAAGCACCTAGCAAAAGAATACAGTATTACTAATAACTCCATTTGTCAGAACGCTTGGAGTGGTGATTTATATCCAACATAATCACACTCGATGTTTGAATAACCATAGCAGTCATGAAACGGAATCTCCCTGTTGAGAGAGAAGAAACATGTACCACAATTTGTGCAGCACATTGATTATTTTTAGTGACCATTGCAATAAGATTTTTAAAAATTTAAAGCAATTGAAGGGGTTGCGAAAACAAGAATATTTATCAAATTCCTAACATTTGTTATTCAGTAAAATGCAAGTGGTGTCCAATCTGCACTAAAAAAATTTGAATGGAGAATCTGCTTTCTGGCCGTACAACCAGATGAACCTGCTCTAAACAGAAAACATTTACACACATTTCACGAATCAAATACATTACTCCACTGTGAAATTGACGAATATAAGTGATAAAGGTATCAATCAAAGGAAGCACCTAGCAAAAGAAAATAGTATTACTAATAACTCCATTTGTCAGAACGCTCGGAGTGTTGATTTCTATCCAACATAATCACACTCCATGTTTGAACAAACATAGCAGTCATAAAACAGAATCTCCCTGTTGAGAGGGAAGAAACATGTACCACAATTTGTGCAGCATATTTATTATTTTTAGTGACCATTGCAATAACATTTTTAAAAATATAAAGCAAATGAAGGAGATACCTCAAACAAGAAGATTTATCAAATTCCGAACATTCATTATTCAGAAAAGTGCATGTGGTGTCCAATCTGCACCAAAAGACCATTGAATAGAGAATCTGCTTTCTGGCCATACAACCAGATGACCCTGCTGTAAACAACAAACATTCACCCACATTTCACGAATCAAATACATTACTCCACTGTGAAATTGACGAATATAAGTGATAAAGGTATCAATCAAAGGAAGCACCTAGCAAAAGAAAACAGTATTTCTAATAACTCCAATTGTCAGACGCTCGGAGTGGTGATTTCCATCCTACATAATCACTCTCAATGTTTGAATAAACATAGCAGTCATGAAACGGAATCTCCCTGTTTAGAGAGAAGAAACATGTACAAGTTGTACGGCACTTTGATTATTTTTAGTGACCATTGCAATACAATTTTTAAAAATTTAAAGCAATTGAAGGAGATACGAAAACAACAATATTTATCAAATTCCAAACATGTGTTATTCAGTAAAATGCAAGTGGTGTCCAATCTGCACTAAAAACCCTTTAAATGGAGAATCTGCTTTCTGGTCATACAACCAGATGACCCTGCTCTAAACAAAAAACATTTACACACATTTAACGATTCAAATACATTACTCCACTGCGAAACATATTAATATAAGTTATAAGGGTAACAATCAAAAGAAGCGCCTAGGAAAAGAAACAGGTCTTTCCTAATAACTCCAATACTCAGGATGCTTGGGGTGGTAGTTCCCATCCAACAAAATCACACTCGATGTTGGAACAAAGATAGCAGTCATGAAACAAAATCTCCCTGTTGAGAGGCAAGAAACATGTACCATAATTTGTGCATGTGGTGTCAAATATGCACCAAAAGATGATTGAATGGGGAATCTGCTTTTTGGCCATACAACCAGGTGACCCTGCTGTAATCAACAAACATTTAACCACATTTAACGATTCAAATATATTATTCCACTGTGAAATTGATGAATATATGTGATGAGGGTAACAATCAAAACAAGGACTCAGCAAAAGAAAGAAATTTTCCTAATAACTCCAATTGTCAGAATGCTTGAAGTAGTGCCTCCCATCCAACAAAATCACACTCAAATGTAGAACGAACATAGCAGGCATTAAACAGAATCTCCCTGTTGAGAGGCAAGAAACATGTACCACAATTTGTGCATGTGGTGTCAAATATGCACCAAAAGACGATTGAATGGGGAATCTGCTTTCTGGCCATACAGCCAGATGACCCTGCTGTAATCAACAAACATTTACCCACATTTCACTATTCAAATATATTATTCCTCTGTGAAATTGATGAATATATGTGATGAGGGTAACAATCAAAACAAGGACTCAGCAAAAGAAAGAAGTCTTTAATAATAACACCAACTGTCAGAATGCTCGGAGTAGTGCTTCCCATCCATAAAAATCACACTCTATAGTAGAACATAGCAGGCATTAAACAGAATCTCCCTGTTGAGAGGGAAGAAAGATGTACCACAATTTGTGCAGCACGTTTATTATTTTTAGTGACCACTGCATAAAATATTTTTAAAAATATAAAGCAAATGAAGGAGATACCTCAACAAGAAGATTTATCAAATTCCGAACATTCGTTATTCAGTAAAGTGCATGTGGTGTCCAATCTGCACCAAAAGACCATTGAATAGAGAATCTGCTATCTGGCCATACAACCAGATGACCCTGCTGTAAACAACGAACATTCACCCACATTTCGCGAATCAAATACATTACTCTACTGTGAAATTGACAAATATAAGTAATAAAGGTATCAATCAAAGGAAGCAACTAGCAAAAGAAAACAGTATTTCTAATAACTCCAATCGTCAGAACGCTTGGAGTGGTGATTTCCATCCAACATAATCACACTCGATGTTCGAATAAACATAGCAGTCATGAAACGGAAACTGCCTGTTGAGAGAGAAGAAACATGTACCACATTTTGTGCAGCACATTGATTATTTTTAGTGACCATTACAATAAGATTTTTAAAAATTTAGAGCAATGGATGGAGATACGAAAACGAAAATATTTATAAAATTCCTAACATATGTTATTCAGTAAAATGCAAGTTGTGTCCAATCTGCACTAAAAACGCTTTAAATCGAGAATCTGCTTTCTGGTCATACAACCAGATGACCCTGCTCTAAATAAAAAACATTTACACACATTTAACGATTCAAATACATTACTCCACTGCGAAACAGATGAATATAAGTTATAAGGGTAACAATCAAAAGAAGCACCTAGGAAAAGAAAGAGGTCTTTCCTAATAACTCCAATACTCAGGATGCTTGGGGTGGTATTTCCCATCCAACAAAATCACACTCGATGTTGGAACAAACATAGCAGTCATGAAACAAAATCTCCCTGTTGAGAGGCAAGAAACATGTACCATAAATTGTGCATGTGGTGTCAAATATGCACCAAAAGATGATTGAATGGGGAATCTGCTTTCTGGCCATACAACCAGGTGACACTACTGTAATCAACAAACATTTACCCACATTTAACGATTCAAATATATTATTCCACTGTGAAATTGATGAATATATGTGCTGAGGGTAACAATCAAAACAAGGACTCAGCAAAAGAAAGAAATTTTCCTAATAACTCCAATTGTCAGAATGCGTGAAGTAGTGCCTCCCATCCAACAAAATCACACTCAAATGTAGAACTAACATAGCAGGCATTAAACAGAATCTCCCTGTTGAGAGGCAAGAAACATGTACCACAATTTGTCCATGTGGTGTCAAATATGCACCAAAAGACGATTGAATGGGGAATCTGCTTTCTGGCATACAGCCAGATGACCCTGCTGTAATCAACAAACATTTACCCACATTTCACTATTCAAATATATTATTCCACTGTGAAGTTGATGAATATATGTGATGAGGGTAACAATCAAAACAAGGACTCAGCAAAAGAAAGAAGTCTTTCCTAATAACTCCAATTGTCAGAATGCTCGGAGTAGTGCTTCCCATCCATCAAAATCACACTCGAAAGTAGAACATAGCAGGCATTAAACAGAATCTCCCTGTTGAGAGGGAAGAAAGATGTACCACAATTTGTGCAGCACATTTATTATTTTTAGTGACCACTGCAATAATGTTTTTAAAAATATAAAGCAAATGGAGGAGATACCTCAACAAGAAGATTTATCAAATTCCGAACATTCGTTATTCAGTAAAGTGCATGTGGTGTCCAATCTGCACCAAAAGACCATTGAATAGAGAATCTGCTTTCTGGTCATACAACCAGATGACCCTGCTGTAATCAACAAACATTTACCCACATTTCACTAGTCAAATATATTATTCCACTGTGAAATTGATGAATATATGTGATGAGGGTAACAATCAAAACAAGGACTCAGCAAAAGAAAGAAGTCTTTCCTAATAACTCCAATTGTCAGAATGCTCGGAGTAGTGCTTCCCATCCATCAAAATCACACTCGAAAGTAGAACATAGCAGGCATTAAACAGAATCTCCCTGTTGAGAGGGAAGAAAGATGTACCACAATTTGTGCAGCACATTTATTATTTTTAGTGACCACTGCAATAATGTTTTTAAAAATATAAAGCAAATGGAGGAGATACCTCAACAAGAAGATTTATCAAATTCCGAACATTCGTTATTCAGTAAAGTGCATGTGGTGTCCAATCTGCACCAAAAGACCATTGAATAGAGAATCTGCTTTCTGGTCATACAACCAGATGACCCTGCTGTAATCAACAAACATTTACCCACATTTCACTAGTCAAATATATTATTCCACTGTGAAATTGATGAATATATGTGATGAGGGTAACAATCAAAACAAGGACTCAGCAAAAGAAAGAAATCTTTCCTAATAACTCCAATTGTCAGAATGCTTGAAGTAGTGCCTCCCATCCAACAAAATCACACTCAAATGTAGAACGAACATAGCAAGCATTAAACAGAATCTCCCTGTTGAGAGGGAAGAAACATGTACCACAATTTGTGCAGCACATTTATCATTTTTAGTGACCATTGCAATAATATTTTTAAAAATATAAAGCAAATGAACGAGATACCTCTACAAGAAGATTTATCAAATTCCGAACATTCATTATTCAGTAAAGTGCATGTGGTGTCCAATATGCACCAAAAGATCATTGAATAGAGAATCCGCTTTCTGGCCATACAACCAGATGACCCTGCTGTAAACAACAAACATTCACCCACATTTCACGAATCAAATAAATTACTCCACTGTGAAATTGATGAATATATGTGATGAGGGTAACAATCAAAACAAGGACTCAGCAAAAGAAAGAAATCTTTCCTAATAACTCCAATTGTCAGAATGCTTGAAGTAGTGCCTCCCATCCAACAAAATCACACTCAAATGTAGAACGAACATAGCAAGCATTAAACAGAATCTCCCTGTTGAGAGGGAAGAAACATGTACCACAATTTGTGCAGCACATTTATCATTTTTAGTGACCATTGCAATAATATTTTTAAAAATATAAAGCAAATGAACGAGATACCTCTACAAGAAGATTTATCAAATTCCGAACATTCATTATTCAGTAAAGTGCATGTGGTGTCCAATATGCACCAAAAGATCATTGAATAGAGAATCCGCTTTCTGGCCATACAACCAGATGACCCTGCTGTAAACAACAAACATTCACCCACATTTCACGAATCAAATAAATTACTCCACTGTGAAATTGACGAATATAAGTGAAAAAGATATCAATCAAAGGAAGCACCTAGCAAAAGAAAACAGTATTTCTAATAACTCCAATCGTCAGAACGGTTGGAGTGGTGATTTCCATCCAACATAATCACACTCGATGTTCGAACAAACATAGCAGTCATGAAACGGAATCTGCCTGTTGAGAGAGAAGAAACATGTACCACAATTTGTGCAGCACATTGATTATTTTTAGTGAGCATTGCAATAAGATATTTAAAAATTTAAAGCAATTGAAGGAGATACGAAAACAAGAATAATTATCAAATTCCTAACATTTGTTATTCAGTAAAATGCAAGTGGTGTCCAATCTGCACTAAAAACCCATTGAATGGAGAATCTGCTTTCTGGTCATACAACCAGATGACCCTGCTCTAAATAAAAAACATTTACACACATTTAACGATTCAAATACATTACTCCACTACAAAACAGATGAATATAAGTTATAAGGGTAACAATCAAAAGAAGCACCTAGGAAAAGAAAGAGGTCTTTCCTAATAACTCCAATACTCAGGATGCTTGGGGTGGTAGTTCCCATCCAACAAAATCACACTCGATGTTGGAACAAACATAGCAGTCATGAAACAAAATCTCCCTGTTGAGAGGCAAGAAACATGTACCATAATTTGTGCATGTGGTGTCAAATATGCACCAAAAGACGATTGAATGTGGAATCAGCTTTCTGGCCATACAACCAGGTGACCCTGTTGTAATAAACAAACATTTACCCACATTTAACGATTCAAATATATTATTCCAAAATGAAATTGAAGAATATATGTGATGAGGGTAACAATCAAAACAAGGACTCAGCAAAAGAAAGAAGTCTTTAATAATAACACCAATTGTCAGAATGCTCGGAGTAGTGCTTCCCATCCATCAAAATCCCACTCGAAAGTAGAACATAGCAGGCATTAAAACGAATCTCCCTGTTGAGAGGGAAGAAAGATGTACTACAATTTGTGCAGCACATTTATTATTTTTAGTGATCACTGCAATAATATTTTTAAAAATATAAAGCATATGAAGGAGATACCTCAACAAGAACATTTATCAAATTCCGAACATTCATTATTCAGTAAAGTGCATGTGGTGTCCAATCTGCACCAAAAGACCATTGAATAGAGAATCTGCTTTCTGGCCATACAACCAGATGACCCTGCTGTAAACAACAAACATTCACCCACATTTCACGAATCAAATAAATTACTCCACTGTGAAATTGACGAATATAAGTAATAAAGGTATCAATCAAAGGAAGCACCTAGCAAAAGAAAACAGTATTTCTAATAACTCCAATCGTCAGAACGCTCGGAGTGGTGATTTCCATCCAACATAATCACACTCGATGTTTGAATAAAAATAGCAGTCATGAAACGGAATCTCCCTGTTGAGAGAGAAGAAACGTGTACCACAATTTGTGCAGCACATTGATTATTTTTAGTGACTGTTGCAATAAGATTTTTAAAAATTTAAAGCAATCGAAGGAGATACCTCAAAAAGAAGATTTACCTAATTCAGAACATTTGTCATTCAGTAAAATGCAAGTGGTGTCCAATCTGCACTAAAAACCCTTTGAATGAGATATCTGTTTCTGGTCATACAATCAGTTGACCCAGCTCTAAACAAAAACATTTACACACATTTAACGATTCAAATACATTACTCCACTACAAAACAGATGAATATAAGTTATAAGTGTAAAGATCAAAAGAAGCACCTAGGAAAAGAAACAGGTCTTTCCTAATAACTCCAATACTCAGGACGCTAGGAGTGGTAGTTCCCATCCAACAAAATCACACTCGATGTTTGAACAAACATAGCAGTCATGAACCAGAATCTTCCTGTTGAGAGGCAAGAAACATGTACCACAATTTGTGCATGTGGTGTCAAACATGCACCAAAACACAACTGCATGGGGAATCTGCTTTCTGGCAATACAATCAGATGACCCTGCTGTAATCAACAAACGTTTACCCACATTTCACGATTCAAATATATTATTCCACTGTCATTATTTATGAATATATGTGATGAGGGTAACAATCAAAACAAGGACTCAGCCTAAGAAAGAAGTCTTTCCTAATAACTCCAATTGTCAGAATGCTCGGAGTAGTGCTTCCCATCCAACAAAATCACACTCAAAAGTAAAACAAACATAGCAGTCATGAAACGGAATCTCCCTGTTGAGAGAGAAGAAACATGGACAAGTTGTACAGCACTTTGATTATTTTTAGTGACCATTGCAATACAATTTTTAAAAATTTAAAGCAATTGAAGGAGATACGAAAACAAGAATATTTATCAAATTCCTAACATTTGTTATTTAGTAAAATGCAAGTGGTGTCCAATCTGCACTAAAAACCCATTGAAAGGAGAATCTCCTTTCTGGTCATACAACCAGATGACCCTGCTCTAAACAAAATACATTTACCCAAATTTCACGAATAAAATACATTACACCACTGTGAAATTGAAAAATATAAGTAATAAAGGTATGAATCAAAGGAAGCACCTAGCAAAAGAAAACAGTATTTCTAATAAATCCAATCGTCAGAACGCTCGGAGTGGTGATTTCCATCCAACATAATCACACTCGATTTTCGAATAAACATAGCAGTCATGAAACGGAATCTGCCTGTTGAGAGAGAAGGAACATGTAACACAATTAGTGCAGCACATTGATTATTTTTAGTGACCATTGCAATAAGATATTTAAAAATTTAGAGCAATTGATGGAGATACGAAAACAAAAATATTTATAAAATTCCTAACATTTGTTATTCAGTAAATTGCAAGTGGTGTAAAAATCTGCACTAAAAACCCATTGAATGGAGAATCTGCTTTCTGGTCATACAACCAGATGACCCTGCTCTAAACAAAAAACATTTACTCACATTTAACGATTCAAATATATTACTCTACTACGAAACAGGTGAATATAAGTTATAAGGGTAACAATCAAAAGAAGCACCTAGGAAAAGAAAGAGGTCTTTCCTAATAACTCCAATACTCTGACGCTTGGGGTGGTAGTTCCCATCCAACAAAATCACACTAGATGTTGGAACAAACATAGCAGTCATGAAAAAAAATCTCCCTGTTGAGAGGCAAGAAACATGTACCATAATTTGTGCATGTGGTGTCAAATATGCACCAAAAGAAAATTGAATGGGGAATCTGCTTTCTGGCCATACAATCAGATGACCATGCTGTAACGAACAAACATTTACCCACATTTAACGAATCAAATACATTACTCCACTGTGAAATTGACGAATATAAGTAATAAAGGTATCAATCAAAGGAAGCACCTAGCAAAAGAAAACAGTATTTCTAATAAATCCAATCGTCAGAACGCTCGGAGTGGTGATTTCCATCCAACATAATCACACTCGATTTTCGAATAAACATAGCAGTCATGAAACGGAATCTGCCTGTTGAGAGAGAAGAAACATGTAACACAATTAGTGCAGCACATTGTTTATTTTTAGTGACCATTGCAATAAGATATTTAAAAATTTAGAGCAATTGATGGAGATACGAAAACAAAAATATTTATAAAATTCCTAACATTTGTTATTCAGTAAATTGCAAGTGGTGTAAAAATCTGCACTAAAAACCCATTGAATGGAGAATCTGCTTTCTGGTCATACAACCAGATGACCCTGCTCTAAACAAAAAACATTTACTCACATTTAACGATTCAAATACATTACTCCACTGCAAAACAGATGAATATAAGTTATAAGGGTACCAATCAAAAGAAGCACCTAGGAAAAGAAACAGGTCTTTCCTAATAATTCCAATACTCAGGATGCTTGGAGTGGTAGTTCCCATCCAAAAAAATCACACTCCATGTTTGAACAAACATAGCAGTCATGAAACAGAATCTCCCTGTTGAGAGACAAGTAACATGTACCACAATTTGTGCATGTGGTGTCAAATATGCACCAAAAGACGATTGAATGGGGAATCTGCTTTCTGGCCATACAACCAGATGACCCTGCTGTAATCAACAAACATTTACCCACATTTTACGATTCAAATATATTATTCCACTGTGAAATTTATGAATATATGTGATGAGGGTAACAATCAAAACAAGGACTCAGCCTAAGAAAGAAGTCTTTCCTAATAACTCCAATTGTCAGAATGCTCGCAGTAGTGCTTCCCATCCAACAAAATCACACTCAAAAGTAAAACAAACATAGCAGTCATGAAACGGAATCTCCCTGTTGAGAGAGAAGGAACATGTAAAACAATTTGTGCAGCACATTTATTATTTTTAGTGACCATTGCAATAATATTATTAAAAATATAAAGCAAATGAAGGAGATACCTAAACAAGAAGAATTATCAAATTCCGAACATTCGTTACTCAGTAAAGTGCATGTGGTGTCCAATCTGCACCAAAAGACCATTGAATAGAGAATCTGCTTTCTGGACATACAACCAAATGACCCTGCTGTAAACAACAAACATTTACCCAAATTTCACGAATAAAATACATTACTCCACTGTGAAATTGAAAAATATAAGTAATAAAGGTATCAATCAAAGGAAGCACCTAGAAAAAGAAAAAAAAATTTCTAATAAATCCAATCGTCAGAACGCTCGGAGTGGTGATTTCCATCCAACATAATCACACTCGATGTTTGAATAAACATAGCAGTCATGAAACGGAATCTCCCTGTTGAGAGAGAAGGAACATGTACCACAATTTGTGCAGCACATTGATAATTTTTGTGAACACGTGAATATAAGTTATAAGGGCAACAATCAAAAGAAACACCTAGGAAAAGAAAGAGGTCTTTCCTAATAACTCCAATACTAAGGATGCTTGGAGTGGTAGTTCCCATCCAACAAAATCACACTCGATGTTTGAACAAACATAGCAGTCATGAAACAGAATCTCCCTGTTGAGAGGCAAGAAACATGTACCACAATTTGTGCATGTGGTGTCAAATATGCACCAAAAGACGATTGAATGGGGAATCTGCTTTCTGGCCATACAGGCAGATGACCCTGCTGTAATCAACAAACATTTACCCACATTTCACGATTCAAATATATTATTCCACTGAGAAATTGATGAATATATGTGATGAGGGTAACAATCAAAACAAGGACTCAGCAAAAGAAAGAAGTCTTTCCTATTAACTCCAATTGTCAGAATGCTCAGAGTAGTGCTTCCCATCGAACAAAAACACACTCAAAAGAAGAACATAGCAGGCATTAAACAGAATCTCCCTGTTGAGAGGGAAGAAACATGTACCACAATTTGTGCAGCACATTTATTATTTTTAGTGACCAATGCAACAATATTTTCAAAAATATAAAGCAAATGAAGGAGATACCTCAACAAGAAGATTTATCAAATCCCGAACATTCGTTATTCAGTAAAGTGCATGTGGTGTCCAATCTGCACCAAAAGACCATTGAATAGAGAATCTACTTTCTGGCCATTCAACCAGATGACCCTGCTATAAACAACAAACATTTACACACATTTCACGAATCAAATACATTTCACCACTGTGAAATTAACTAATATAAGTGATAAAGGTATGAATCAAAGGAAGCACCTAGCAAAAGAAAACAGTATTTCTGATAACTCCAATCGTCAGATCGCACGGAGTGGTGATTTCCATCCAACATAATCACACTTGATGTTTGAACAAACACAGCAGTCATAATCAGAATCTCCCTGTTGAGAGGCAAGAAACATGTACCACAATTTGAGCATGTGGTGTCAAATATACACCAAAAGACCATTGAATGGGGAATCTGCTTTCTGGCAATACAACCAGATGACCCTGCTGTAATCAACAAACATTTACCCACATTTCACAATTCAAATATATTATTCCACTGTGAAATTGATGAATATATGTGATGAGGGTAACAATCAGAACAAGGACTCAGCCTAAGAAAGAAGTCTTTCCTAATAACTCTAATTGTCAGAATGCTCAGAGTGGTGATTTCCATCCAACATAATCACACTCGATGTTTGAATAAACATAGCAGTCATGAAACGGAATCTCCCTGTTGAGAGACAAAAAACATTTACCACAATTTGTGCAGCACATTGATTATTTTTAGTGAACATTGCAATAAGAGTTTTAAAAATTTAAAGCAATCGAAGGAGATACGAAAACAAGAAATTTTATCAAATTCCTAACATTTGTTATTCAGTAAAATGCAATTGGTGTCCAATCTGCACTAAAAACCCATTGAATGGAGAATCTGCTTCCTGGTCATACAACCAGATTAACCTGCTCTAAACAAAAAACATTTACACACATTTAACAATTCAAATACATTACTCCACTGCGAAAGAGATGAATATAAGTTATAAGGGTAACAATCAAAAGAAGCACCTAGGAAAAGAAACAGGTCTTTCCTAATAACTCCAATACTCAGCATGCTTGGGGTGGTAGTTCCCATCCAACAAAATAACACTCGATGTTTGAACAAACATAGCAGTCATGAAACAGAATCTCCCTTTTGAGAGGCAAGAATCATGTACCACAATTTGTGCATGTGGTGTCAAATATGCACCAAAAGACAATTGAATGGGGAATCTGCTTTCTGGCCATACAACCAGATGACCCTGCTCTAATCAACAAACATTTACCCACATTTCACGTTTCAAATATATTATTCCATTGTGAAATTGATGAATATACAGGTATGTGATGAGGGTAAAAATCAAAACAAGGACTCAGCAAAAGAAAGAAGTCTTTCCTAATAACTCCAATTGTCAGAATGCTCGGAGTAGTGCTTTCCATCCAACAAAATCACACTCCAAAGTAGAACATAGGAGGCATTAAACAGAATCTCCCTGTTGAGAGGGAAGAAACATGTACCACAATTTGTGCAGCACTTTTTTTTATTTTTAGTGACCATTGCAATAATATTTTTAAAAATATAAAGCAAATGAAGGAGATAACTCAACAAGAAAATTTATTAAATTCCGAACATTCGTTATTCAGTAAAATGCAAGTGGTGTCCAATCTGCACTAAAAACCCTTTCAATGAAACATCTGTTTCTGGTCATACAACCAGATGACCCTGCTCTAAACAAAAACATTTACACACATTTAACGATTCAAATACATTACTCCACTGCAAAACAGATGAATATAAGTTATAAGGGTAACAAACAAAAGAAGCGCCTAGGAAAAGAAAGAGATCTTTCCTAATAACTCCAATACTCAGGATGCTTGGAGTGGTAGTTCATATCCAACAAAATCCAACTCCATCTTTGAACAAACATAGCAAACATGAAACAGAATCTCCCTGTTGAGAGGCAAGAAACATGTACCACAACTTGAGCATGTGGTGTCAAATATGCACCAAAAGACGATTGAATGGGGAATCTGCTTTCTGTCCATACAACAAACAAACAATGACCCACATTTCACTATTCAAATATATTACTCCACTGTGAAATTGATGAATATATGGGATGAGAGTAACTTCAAAACAAGGACTCAACAAAAGAAAGAAGTCTTTCCTAATAACTCAAATTGTCAGAATGCTAGAAGTAATGCCTCCCATCAAACAAAATCACACTCGAAAGTAGAACATAGCAGGCATGAAACGGAATCTCCCTGTTGAGAGGGAAGAAACATGTATCACAATTTGTGCAGCACATTTATTATTTTTAGTGACCACTGCAATAATATTTTTAAAAATTTAAAGCAAATGAAGGAGATACCTCAACAAGAAGATTTATCAAATTCCGAACATTCGTTACTCAGTAAAGTGCATGTGGTGTCCAAGCTGCACCAAAACACCATTGAATAGAGAATCTGCTTTCTGGCCACACAACCAGATGACCCTGCTGTAAACAACAAACTTTTACCCACATTTCACCAATCAAATACATTAGTCCACTGTGAAATTGACGAATATAAGTGATAAAGATATCAATCAAAGGAAACACATAACAAGAGAAAACATTATTTCTAATAACTCCAATCGTCAGAACGCTCGGAGTGGGGATTTCCATCCAACATAATCACACTCGATGTTTGAATAAACTTAGCAGTCATGAAACGGAATCTCCCTGTTGAGAGAGAAGAAACATGTACCACAATTTGTGCAGCACATTGATTATTTTTAGTGACCACTGCAATAAGATTTTTAAAAATTTAAAGCAATTGAAGGAGATACGAAAACAAGAATATTTATCAAATTCCTAACATTTGTTATTCAGTAAAATGCAAGTGGTGTCCAAATTGCACTAAAAACTCATTGAATGGACAATCTGCTTTCTGGTCATACAACCAGATGACCCAGCTCTAAACAAAAAACATTACACACATGTAACGATTTAAATACATTACTGCCTGCGAAACAGATGGCTATAAGTTATACGGGTAACAATCAAAAGAAGCACCTAGGAAAAGAAAGAGGTCTTTCCCAAAAACTCCTACACTCAGGATGCTTGGAGTGGTAGTTCCCATCCAACAAAGTAACACTCGATGTTTGATCAAACATAGCAGTCATGAAACAGAATCTCCCTGTTGAGAGGCAAGAAACATGTACCACAATTTGTGCTTGTCGTGTCAAATATACACCAAAATACGATTGAATGGGGAATCTGCTTTCTGGCCATACAGCCAGATGACCCTGCTGTAATCAACAAACATTTACCCACATTTCACTATTCAAATATATTACTCCACTGCGAAATTGATGAATATATGTGATGAGGGTAACAATCAAAACAAAGACTCAGCAAAAGAAAGAAGGTTTTCCTAATAACTCCAATTGTCAGAATGCTCGAAGTAGTGCTTCCCATCCAACAAAATCACACTCAAAACTAGAACAAACATAGCAGGCATTAAACAGAATTTGCCTGTTGACAGGGAAGAAACATGTACCACAATTTGTGCAGACATTGATTATTTTTAGTGAACATTGCAATAAGATTTTAAAAATAAAGAGCAAAAGAAGGAGATACCTAAACAAGAAGATTTATCAAATTCCAAACATTCGTTATTCAGTAAAGTGCATGTGATGTCCAATCTAAACCAAAAGACCATTGAATAGAGAATCTGCTTTCTGGCAATACAACCAGATGACCCTGTTGTAAACAACAAATATTTACCCACATTTCACGAATCAGATACATTACTGCACTGTGAAATTGACGAATATAACTTATAAAGGAATCAATCAAAGGAAGCACCTAGCAAAAGAAAACAGTATTTCTAATAACTCCAATCATCAGAATGCTCGGTGTGGTGAATTCCATCCACCATAATCACACTCGATGTTTGAATAAACATAGCCGTCATGAAAATGAATCTCCCTGTTGAGGGAGAAGAACCATGTACCACAATTTGTGCAGCACATTGATTATTTTTAGTGACCATTGCAATAAGATTTTTAAAAATGAAAAGCGATTGAAGGAGATACGAAAACAAGAATATTTATCATATTCCTAACATTTCTTATTCAGTAAAATGCAAGTGGTGTCCAATCTGCTCTAAAAACCCATTGAATGGAGAATCTGCTATCTGGTCATACAACCAGATTAAACAGCTCTAAACAAAAAAACATTTACACACATTTAACAATTCTAATACATTACTCCACTGCGAAACAGATGAATATAAGTTATAAGGGTAACAATCAGAAGAAGCACCTAGGAAAAGAAAGAGGTCTTTCCTAATAACTCCAATACTCATCATGCTAGGGGAGGTAGTGCCCATCCAACGACATCACACTACATGTTTGAACAAACATAGCAGTCATGAAACAGAATCTAACTATTGAGAGGGATGAAACATGTACCACAATTTGGGCAGCACATTGATTATTTATAGTGACCATTGGAATAAGAATTTTAAAAATACAAAGCAAATGTAGGAGATACCTAATAAAGAACATTTATCAAACTCCGAACATTCGTTATTCAGTAAAGTGCATGTGGTGTCCAATCTGCAACAAAAGACCATTGAATAGAGAATCTGCTTTCTGGCCTTACAACCAGAAGACCCTGCTATAATCAACAAACATTTACCCACATTTGACTAATCAAATATATTACTCCACTGTGAAATTGATGAATATATGTGGTGAGGGTAACAATCAAAACAAGGACTCAGCAAAAGAAAGAAATCTTTCCTAATAACTCCAATTGTCAGAATGCTTGAAGTAGTGCTTCCCATAAAACAACATCACACTCAAATGTAGAACGAACATAGCAGGCATTAAACAGAATCTCCCTGTTGAGAGGGAAGAAACATGTACCACAATTTGTGCATGTGGTGTCAAATATTCACCAAAAGACGATTGAATGGGGAATCTGCTTTCTGGCCATTCAGCCAGATGACCCTGCTGCAACCAACAAACATTTACCCACATTTCACGATTCAAATATATTACTCCAATGTGAAATTGACGAATATATGTGATGAGGGTAACAATCAAAACAAGGACTCAGCAAAAGAAAGAAGTCTTTCCTAATAACTCCAATTGTCAGAATGCTCGAAGTAGTGCTTCCCATCCAACAAAATCACACTCAAATGCAGAATGAACATAGCAGGCATTAAACGGAATCTCCCTGTTGAGAGGGAAGAAACATTTACCACAAATTTTGCAGACATTGATTATTATTAGTGACCATTGCAATAAGATTTGTAAAAATAAAAAGCAAATGAAGCAGATACCTAAACAAGAAGATTTATCAAATTCCGAACATTCGTTATTCAGTAAAGTGCATGTGGTGTCCAATCTGCACCAAAAGACCATTGAATAGAGAATCTGCTTTCTGGCCATACAACCAGATGACCCTGCTGTAATCAACAAACATTTACCCACATTTCACGATTCAAATATATCATTCCACTGTGAAATTGATAAATATCTGTGATGAGGGGAACAAACAAAACAAGGACTCAGCAAAAGAAAGAAGTCTTTCCTAATAAATACAATTGTCGGAATGCTCGGAGTAGTGCTTCCCATCCAACAAAATCACACTCGAAAATAGAACATAGCAGGCACTAAACCGAATTTCCCTGTTGAGAGGGAAGAAACATGTATTACAATTAGTGCAGAACATTTAATATTTTTATTGACCATTGCAATAATATTTTCAAAAATATAAAGCAAATGAAGGAGATACCGCAACAAAAGATTTATAAAAATTCCGAACATTCGTTATTCAGTAAGTGCATGTGGTTTCCAATCGGCACCAAAAGACCATTGAATAGAGAATCTGCTTTCTGGCCATACAAACAGGTGACCCTGCTGTAAACAACAAACATTTACCCACATTTAACGATACAAATACATTACTCCGATGCGAAACAGATGAATATAAGTTATAAAGGGTAACAATCAAAAGAAGCACCTAAGAAAAGAAAGAGGTCTTTCCTAATTACTCCACTACTCAGGATGCTTGGAGTGGTAGTTCCCATCCAACAAAATCACACCCCATTTTTGAACAAACATAGCAGTCATGAAACAGAATCTCCCTGTTGAGAGGCAAGAAACATGTACCACAATTTGTGCATGAGGTGTCAAATATGCACCAAAACAAGATTGAATGGGGAATCTGCTTTCTGGCCATACAACCAGATGACCCTGCAGTAATCAACAAAAATTTGCCCACATTTGACTATTCAAATATATTACTCCACTGTGAAATTGATGAATATATGTGACGAGGGTAACAATCAAAACAAGGACTCAGCAAAAGAAAGATGTCTTTCCTAATAACTACAATTGTCAGAATGCTCGGAGTAGTGCTTCCCATCCAACAAAATCACACTCAAATGTGGAACGAACATAGCAGGCATTAAACGGAATCTCCCTGTTGAGCGAAAAGAAACATGTACCACAATTTGTGCAGACATTTATTATTTGTAGTGACCATTGCAATAAGATTTGTAAAAATAAAAAGCAAATGAAGGAGATACCTAAACAAGAAGATTTATGAAATTCCGAACATTCGTTATACAGTAAAGTAAAAGTGGAGTCCAATCTGCACCAAAAGACCATTGAATAGAGAATCTGCTTTCTGGCCATACAACCAGATGACCCTGCTGTAAACAAGAAACGTTTACCCACATTTCACGAATAAAATACATTACTCCACTGTGAAATTACCGAATATGTGATAAAGGTATCAATCTCAGGAAGCACCTAGCAAAAGAAAACAGTATTTCTGATAACTCCAATCGTCACAACGCTAGGAGTGGTGATTTCCATCCAACATAATCACACATGATGTTTGAATAAACATAGCAGTCATGAAACGGAATCTCCCTGTTGAGAGAGAAGAAACATGTACCACAATTTGTGCAGCACATTGATTATTTTTAGTGACCATTGCAATAAGATTTTTAAAAATTTAAAACAATCGAAGGAGATACGAAAACAAGAATAATTATCAAATTCCTAACATTTGTTATTCATTAAAATGCAAGTGGTGTCCAATCTGCACTAAAAACCCATTGCATGGAGAATCTGCTTTCTGGCCATACAACCAGATGACCCTGCTGTAAACAACGAAATATTCCACTGTGAAAATGTTAAATATATGTAATAAAAGTATCAATCAAAGGAAGCACCTAGCAAAAGAAAAAGTATTTCTAATAACTCCAATAGACAGAATGCTCGGAGTGGTGATTTCCATCCAACATAATCACACTCAATGATTGAATAAACATAGCAGTCATGAAGCGGAATCTCCCTGTTGAGAGACAAGAAACATGTACCACAATTTGTGCAGCACATTGATTATTTTTAGTGACCATTGCAATAAGATTTTTAAAAATTTAAAGCAATTGAAGGAGATACGAAAACAAGAATAATTATCAAATTCCTAACATTTGTTATTCAGTAAAATGCAAGTGGTGTCCAATCTGCACTAAAAACCCATTGAATGGAGAATCTGCTTTCTGGTCATACAACCAGATGACCCTGCTCTAAACAAAAAACATTAACCCATTTATTGATTCAAATACATTACTCCACTGCGAAACAGATGAATATAAGTTATAAGGGTAACAATCAATAGAAGCACCTAGGAAAAGAAAGAGATCTTTCCTAATAACTGCAATACTCAGGATGCTTGGAGTGGTAGTTCCCATCCAACAAAATCACACTCGATGTTTGAACCAACATAGCAGTCATGGAACAGAATCTCCCTGTTGAGAGGCAAGAAACATGTACCACAATTTGTGCATGTGGTGTCAAATATGCACCAAAAGACGATTGAATGGGGAATCTGCTTTCTGGCCATACAACCAGATGACCTTGCTGTAATCAACAATCATTTACCCACATTTCACGATTCAAATATATTATTCCACAGTGAAATTGATGAATATATGTGATGAGGGTAACAATCAAAAGAAGGACTCAGCAAAAGAAAGATGTCTTTCCTAATAACTACAATTGTCAGAATGCTCGGAGTAGTGCCTCCCATCCAACAAAATCACACTCAAATGTAGAACGAACATAGCAGGCATTAAACGGAATCTCCCTGTTGAGCGAAAAGAAACATGTACCACAATTTGTGCAGACATTTATTATTTTTAGTGACCATTGCAATAAGATTTGTAAAAATAAAAGGAAATGAAGGAGATACCTAAGCAAGAAGATTTATGAAATTCCGAACATTCGTTATACAGTAAAGTAAAAGTGGAGTCCAATCTGCACCAAAAGACCATTGAATAGAGAATCTGCTTTCTGGCCATACAACCAGATGACCCTGCTGTAAACAAGAAACATTTACCCACATTTCACGAATCAAATACATTACTCCACTGTGAAATTACTGAATATGTGATAAAGGTATCAATCTAAGGAAGCACCTAGCAAAAGAAAACAGTATTTCTGATAACTCCAATCGTCAGAATGCTCGGAGTGGTGATTTCCATCCAACATAATCACACTTGATGTTTGAATAAACATAGCAGTCATGAAACGGAATCTCCCTGTTGAGAGAGAAGAAACATGTACCACAATTTGTGCAGCACATTGATTATTTTTAGTGACCATTGCAATAAGATTTTTAAAAATTTAAAACAATCGAAGGAGATACGAAAACAAGAATAATTATCAAATTCCTAACATTTGTTATTCAGTAAAATGCAAGTGGTGTCCAATCTGCACTAAAAACCCATTGAATGGAGAATCTGCTTTGTGCCCATACAACCAGATGACCCTGCTGTAAACAACGAACATTTACCCACATTTCACCATACAAATAAATTATTCCACTGTGAAAATGTTGAATATATGTAATAAAAGTATCAATCAAAGGAAGCACCTAGCAAAAGAAAAAGTATTTCTAATAACTCCAATAGACAGAATGCTCAGAGTGGTGATTTCCATCCAACACAATCACACTCAATGATTGAATAAACATAGCAGTCATGAAGCGGAATCTCCCTCTTGAGAGACAAGAAACATGTACCACAATTTGTGCAGCAAATTGATTATTTTTAGTGACCATTGCAATAAGATTTCTAAAAATTTAAAGCAATTGAAGGAGATACGAAAACAAGAATAATTATCAAATTCCTAACATTTGTTATTCAGTAAAATACAAGTGGTGTACAATCTGCACTAAAAACCCATTGAATGGAGAATCTGCTTTCTGGTCATACAACCAGATGACCCTGCTCTAAACAAAAAACGTTAACACATTTAACGATTCAAATACATTACTCCACTGCGAAACAGATGAATATAAGTTATAAGGGTAACAATCAATAGAAGCACCTAGGAAAAGAAAGAGATCTTTCCTAATAACTCCAATACTCAGGATGCTTGGAGTGGTAGTTCCCATTCAACAAAATCACACTCGATGTTTGAACCAACATAGCAGTCATGAAACAGAATCTCCCTGTTGAGAGGCAAGAAACATGTACCACAATTTGTGCATGTGGTGTCAAATATGCACCAAAAGACGATTGAATGGGGAATCTGCTTTCTGGCCATACAACCAGATGACCTTGCTGTAATCAACAATCATTTACCCACATTTCACGATTCAAATATATTATTCCACTGTGAAATAGATGAATATATGTGATGAGGGTAACAATCAAAACAAGGACTCAGCAAAAGAAAGATGTCTTTCCTAATAACTACAATTGTCAGAATGCTCGGAGTAGTGCTTCCCATCCAACAAAATCACACTCAAATGTAGAACGAACATAGCAGGCATTAAACAGAATCTCCCTGTTGAGAGGGAAGAAACATGTACCACAATTTGTGCAGCACATTGATTATTTTTAGTGACAATTGCTATAATATTTTTAAAAATATAAAGCAAATGAAGGAGATACCCCAACAAGAGGATTTATCAAATTTGGAACTTTTGTTATTCAGTAAAGTGCATGTGGTGTCCAATCTGCACCAAAAGACTAGTGAAGAGAGAATCTTGCTTCCTGGCCATACAACCAGATGACCCTGCTGTAAACAACAAACATTTTCCCACAGTTCACGAATCAAATACATTACTCCACTGTGAAATTGACGAATATAAGTGATAAAGGTATCAATCAAAGGAAGCACCTAGCAAACGAAAACAGTATTACTAATAACTCCATTTGTCAGAACGCTTGGAGTGGAGATTTCCATCCTACATAATCACACTCGATGTTTGAATAACCACAGCAGTCATGAAACGGAATCTCCCTGTTGAGAGAGAAGAAACATGTACCACAATTTGTGCAGCACATTGATTATTTTTAGTGACCATTGCAATAAGATTTTTAAAAATTTAAAACAATTGAAGGAGATACGAAAACAAGAATAATTATCAAATTCCTAACATTTGTAAATTCAGTAAAATGCAACTGGTGTCCAATCTGCACTAAAAACCCATTGAATGGAGAATCTGCTTTCTGGCCATACAACCAGATGACCCTGCTGTAAACAACGACCATTTATCCACATTTCACCATACAAATAAAGTATTCCACTGTGAAAATGTTGAATATATGTAATAAAAGTATCAATCAAAGGAAGCACCTAGCATAACAATGAAGTCTTTCCTAATAAGTCGAATGGTCAGATGCTCGGAGTGGTGGTTCCCATCCAACAAAATCACACTCAAAAGTAGAACAAACATAGCAGGCATTAAACGGAATCTCCCTGTTGAGAGGGAAGAAACATGTACCACAATTTGTGCAGCACATTTATTATTTTTAGTGACCATTGCAATAATATTTTTAAAAATATAAAGCAAATGAAGGAGATACCTCAACAAGAAGATTTATCAAATTCCAAACATTCGTTATTTAGTAAAGTGCATGTGGTGTCCAATCTGCACCAAAAGACCATTGAATAGAGAATCTGCTTTCTGGCCATACAAACACATGACCCTGCTGTAAACATTTCATGAATCAAATACATTACTCCATTATGAAATTGACGAATATAAGTGATAAAGGTATCAATCAAAGGAAACACCTAGCAAAAGAAAACAGTATTTCTAATAACTCCAAATGTCAGAACGCTCGGAGTGGTGATTTCCATCCAACATAATCACACTCGATGTTTGAATAAACATAGCAGTGTGAAACGGAATCTCCCTGTTGAGAGAGAAGAATCATGTACCAAAATTTGTGCAGCACTTTGATTATTTTTAGTGACCATTGCAATAAGAATTTTAAAAATTTAAAGCAATTGAAGGAGATACGAAAACAAGAATATTTATCAAATTCCTAACATTTGTTACTCAATAAAATGCAAGTGGTGTCCAATCTGCACTAAAAACCCTATGAATGGAATATCTGTTTCTGGTCATACAACCAGATGACACTGCTCTAAACAAAAACATTTACACACATTTAACGATTCAAATACATTACTCCACTGCGAAACAGATGTATATAAGTTATAAGGGTAACAATCAAAAGAAGCACCTAGGAAAAGAAAGAGGTCTTTCCTAATAACTCCAATACTCAGGATGCTTGGGGTGGTAGTTCCCATCCAACAAAATCACACTCCATGTTGGAACAAACATAGCAGTCATGAAACAAAATCTCCCTGTTGAGAGGGAAGAAACATGTACCACAATTTGTGCAGCACATTGATTCTTTTTAGTGACCATTGCAATAATATTTTTAAAAATATAAAGCAAATGAAGGAGATACATAAACAAGAAGATTTATCAAATTCCGAATATTCGTTATTTAGTAAAGTACATGTGGTGTCCAATCTGCACTAAAAGACCATTAAATAGAGAATCTGCTTTCTGGCCATACAACCAGATAACCCTGCTGTAAACAACAAACATTTACCCACATTTCACGAATCAAGTACATTACTCCACTATGAAATTGACGAATATAAGTGATAAAGGTATCAATCAAAGGAAGCACCTAGCAAAAGAAAAGAGTATTTCTAATAACTTCAATCGACAGAACGCTCGGAGTGGTGATTTCCATCCAACATAATCACACTCGATAATTGAATAAACATAGCAGTCATGAAACGGAATCTCCCTGATGAGAGAGAAGAAATATGTACCACAATTTGTGCAGCACATTGATTATTTTTAGTGACCATTGCAATAAGATTTTTAAAAATTTAAAGCAATTGAACGAGATATGAAAACAAGAATATTTATCAAATTCCTACATTTGTTATTCAGTAAAATGCAAGTGGTGTCCAATCTGCACTAAAAACCCATTGAATGGAAAATCTGCTTTCTGGTCATTCAACCAGATGACACTGCTCTAAACAAAAAACATTAACACATTTAACGATTCAAATACATTACTGCACTGCGAAACAGATGAATATAAGTTATAAGGGTAACAATCAAAAGAAGCACCTAGGAAAAGAAAGAGATCTTTCCTAATAACTCCAATACTCAGGGTGCTTGGAGTGGTAGTTCCCATCCAACAAAATCACACTCCATGTTTGAACAAACATAGCAAACATAAAAAAGAATCTCCCTGTTGAGAGGCAAGAAACATGTACCACAATTTGTGCATGTGGTGTCAAATATGCACCAAAAGACGATTGAATGGGGAATCTGCTTTCTGGCCATACAACCAACAAACAATTACCCACATTTCACGATTCATATATATTATTCCACTGTGAAATTGATGAATATATGTGATGAGGGTAACAATCAAAACGAGGACTCAGCAAAAGAAAGAAGTCTCTCCTAATAACTCCAATTGTCAGAATGCTCGGAGTAGTGCTTCCCATCCAACAAAATCACACTCGAAATTAGAACATAGCAGGCATTAAACGGAATCTCCCTGTTGAGAGAGAAGAAACATGTACCACAATTTGTGCAGCACATTATTATTTTTAGTGACCATTGCAATAATATTTTTAAAAATATAAAGCAAATGAAGGAGATACCTCAACAAGAAGATTTATCAAATTCCTAACATTTGTTATTCAGTAAAATGCAAGTGGTGTCCAATCTGCACTAAAAACTCATTGAATGGGCAATCTGCTTTCTGGTCATACAACCAGATGACCCTGCCCTAAACAAAAAACATTTACCCACATTTCACGAATCAAATACATTACTCCACTGTGAAATTGACGGATATAAGTGATAAAGGTATCAATCAAAGGAAGCACCTAGCAAAAGAAAACAGTATTTCTAATCACTCCAATCGTCAGAATGCTCGGAGTGGTGATTTCCATCCAACATAAACACACTTGATGTTTGAATAAACATAGCAGTCATGAAACAGAATCTCCCTGTTGGGAGTCAAGAAACATGTACCACAATTTGTGCAGCACATTGATCATTTTTAGTGACCTTTGCAATACGATTCTTAATAATTTAAAGCAATTGAAGGAGATACGAAAACAAGAATATTTATCAAATTCCTAACATTAGTTATACAGTAAAATGCAAGTGGTGTCCAATCTGCACTAAAAACCCATTCAATGGAGAATCTGCTTTCTGGTCATACAACCAGATGACCCTGCTTAAAACAATAAAACATTTACACACATTTATCGATTCAAATACATTACACCACAGCGAAACAGATGAATATAAGTTATAAGGGTAAAAATCAAAACAAGCACCTAGGAAAAGAAGGAGGTCTTTCCCAATAACTCCTATACTCAGGATGCTTGGAGTGGTAGTTCCCATCCAACAAAATCACACTCCATGTATGAACAAACATAGCAGTCATGACACAGAATCTCCTTGTTGAGAGGCAAGAAACATGTACCACAATTTGTGCATGTGGTGTCAAATATGCACCAAAAGACGATTGAATGGGGAATCTGCTTTCTGGCCATACAACCAGATGACCCTTCTGTAATCAACAAACCTTTACCCACATTTCACGATTCAAATATATTATTCCACTGTGAAATTGATGAATACAGGTGATGAGGGTAACAATCAAAACAAGGACTCAGCAAAAGAAAGAAGTCTTTCCTAATAACTCCAATTGTCAGAATGCTCGAAGTGGTGCTTCCCATTGAACAAAATCACACTCAAAAGTAGAACAAACATGGGAGGCATTAAACGGAATCTCCCTGTTGAGAGGGAAGAAACATGTTCCACAATTTGTGCAGCACATTGATTACTTTTAGTGACCCTTGCAAGAAAATTTTTAAAAATAAAATGCAAATGAAGGAGATACCTCAACAAGAAGATTTATCAAATTCCGAACATTCGTTATTCAGTAAAGTGCAAGTGGTGTCCAATCTGCACCAAAAGACCATTGAATAGAGAATCTGCTTTCTGGCCATACATCCAGATGACCCTGCTGTAAACAACAAACATTACCCACATTTACGAACCAAATACATTACTCCACTGCGAAATTGACGAATATAAATGATAAAGGTATCAATCAAAGGAAGCACCTAGCAAAAGAAAACAGTATTTCTAATAACTCCAATCGTCAGAACGCTCGGAGTGGTGATTTCCATCCAACATAATCACACTCGATGATTGAATAAACATAGCACTCATGAAACAGGATCTCGCTGTTGAGAGAGACGAAACATGTACCACAATTTGTGCAGCAGATTGATTATATTTAGTGACCATTGCAATAAGATTTTTTAAAATTTAAAGCAATTGAAGGAGATACGAAAACAAGAATAATTATCAAAATCCTAACATATGTTATTCAGTAAAATGCAAGTCGTGTCCAATCTGCACCAAAAATCCATTGAATGAAGAATCTGCTTTCTGGTCATACAACCAGATGACCATGCTCTAAACAAAAAACATTTACACACATTTAACGATTCAAATACATTACTCCACAGCGAAACAGATGAATATAAGTTATAAGGGTAAAAACCAAAACAAGCACCTAGGAAAAGAAGGAGGTCTTTCCCAATAACTCCTATACTCAGGATGCTTGGAGTGGTAGTTCCCATCCAACAAAATCACACTCCATGTTTGAACAAACATAGCAGTCATGAAACAGAATCTCCCTGTTGGGAGTCAAGAAACATGTACCACAATTTGTGCAGCACATTGATCATTTTTAGTGACCTTTGCAATACGATTCTTAATAATTTAAAGCAATTGAAGGAGATACGAAAACAAGAATAATTATCAAATTCCTAACATTAGTTATACAGTAAAATGCAAGTGGTGTCCAATCTGCACTAAAAACCCATTCAATGGAGAATCTGCTTTCTGGTCATACAACCAGATGACCCTGCTTAAAACAATAAAACATTTACACACATTTAACGATTCAAATACATTACACCACAGCGAAACAGATGAATATAAGTTATAAGGGTAAAAATCAAAACAAGCACCTAGGAAAAGAAGGAGGTCTTTCCTAATAACTCCTATACTCAGGATGCTTGGAGTGGTAGTTCCCATCCAAAAAAATCACACTCCATGTTTGAACAAACATAGCAGTCATAAAACAGAATCTCCCTGTTGAGAGGCAAGAAACATGTACCACAATTTGTGCATGTGGTGTCAAATATGCACCAAAAGACGATTGAATGGGGAATCTGCTTTCTGGCCATACAACCAGATGACCCTGCTGTAATCAACAAACATTTAAACACATTTCATTATTCAAATATATTATTCCACTGTGAAATTGATGAATATATGTGATGAGGGTAACAATCAAAACAAGGACTCAGCAAAAGAAAGAAGTCATTGCTAATAACTCCAATTGGCAGAATGCTCGAAGCAGTGCTTCCCATCTAACAAAATCACACTGAAAAGTAGAACAAACATAGCAGGCATTAAACAGAATTTCCCTGTTGAGAGGGAAGAAACATGTACCACAATTTGTGCAGCACATCGATTATTTTTAGTGACCATTGCAATAAGATTTTTAAAAATTTAAAGCAATTGAAGGAGATACGAAAACAAGAATAATTATCAAATTCCTAACATTTGTTATTCAGTAAAATGCAAGTGGTGTCCAATCTGCACTAAAAACCCATTCAATGGAGAATCTGCTTTCTGGTCATACAACCAGATGACCCTGCTCTAAACAAAAAACATTAACACATTTAACGATTCAAATACATTACTGCACTGCGAAACAGATGAATATAAGTTATAAGGGTAACAATCAAAAGAAGCACCTAGGAAAAGAAAGAGATCTTTCCTAATAACTCCAATACTCAGGGTGCTTGGAGTGGTAGTTCCCATCCAACAAAATCACACTCCATGTTTGAACAAACATAGCAAACATAAAACAGAATCTCCCTGTTGAGAGGCAAGAAACATGTACCACAATTTGTGCATGTGGTGTCAAATATGCACCAAAAGACGATTGAATGGGGAATCTGCTTTCTGGCCATACAACCAACAAACAGTTACCCACATTTCACGATTCATATATATTATTCCACTGTGAAATTGATGAATATATGTGATGAGGGTAACAATCAAAACAAGGACTCAGCAAAAGAAAGAAGTCTCTCCTAATAACTCCAATTGTCAGAATGCTCGGAGTAGTGCTTCCCATCCAACAAAATCACACTCGAAATTAGAACATAGCAGGCATTAAACGGAATCTCCCTGTTGAGAGAGAAGAAACATGTACCACAATTTGTGCAGCACATTTATTATTTTTAGTGACCATTGCAATAATATTTTTAAAAATATAAAGCAAATGAAGGAGATACCTCAACAAGAAGATTTATCAAATTCCTAACATTTGTTATTCAGTAAAATGCAAGTGGTGTCCAATCTGCACTAAAAACTCATTGAATGGGCAATCTGCTTTCTGGTCATACAACCAGATGACCCTGCCCTAAACAAAAAACATTTACCCACATTTCACGAATCAAATACATTACTCCACTGTGAAATTGACGGATATAAGTGATAAAGGTATCAATCAAAGGAAGCACCTAGCAAAAGAAAACAGTATTTCTAATCACTCCAATCGTCAGAACGCTCGGAGTGGTGATTTCCATCCAACATAAACACACTTGATGTTTGAATAAACATAGCAGTCATGAAACAGAATCTCCCTGTTGGGAGTCAAGAAACATGTACCACAATTTGTGCAGCACATTGATCATTTTTAGTGACCTTTGCAATACGATTCTTAATAATTTAAAGCAATTGAAGGAGATACGAAAACAAGAATAATTATCAAATTCCTAACATTAGTTATACAGTAAAATGCAAGTGGTGTCCAATCTGCACTAAAAACCCATTCAATGGAGAATCTGCTTTCTGGTCATACAACCAGATGACCCTGCTTAAAACAATAAAACATTTACACACATTTAACGATTCAAATACATTACACCACAGCGAAACAGATGAATATAAGTTATAAGGGTAAAAATCAAAACAAGCACCTAGGAAAAGAAGGAGGTCTTTCCCAATAACTCCTATACTCAGGATGCTTGGAGTGGTAGTTCCCATCCAACAAAATCACACTCCATGTATGAACAAACATAGCAGTCATGAAACAGAATCTCCTTGTTGAGAGGCAAGAAACATGTACCACAATTTGTGCATGTGGTGTCAAATATGCACCAAAAGACGATTGAATGGGGAATCTGCTTTCTGGCCATACAACCAGATGACCCTTCTGTAATCAACAAACCTTTACCCACATTTCACGATTCAAATATATTATTCCACTGTGAAATTGATGAATACAGGTGATGAGGGTAACAATCAAAACAAGGACTCAGCAAAAGAAAGAAGTCTTTCCTAATAACTCCAATTGTCAGAATGCTCGAAGTGGTGCTTCCCATTGAACAAAATCACACTCAAAAGTAGAACAAACATGGGAGGCATTAAACGGAATCTCCCTGTTGAGAGGGAAGAAACATGTTCCACAATTTGTGCAGCACATTGATTACTTTTAGTGACCCTTGCAAGAAAATTTTTAAAAATAAAATGCAAATGAAGGAGATACCTCAACAAGAAGATTTATCAAATTCCGAACATTCGTTATTCAGTAAAGTGCAAGTGGTGTCCAATCTGCACCAAAAGACCATTGAATAGAGAATCTGCTTTCTGGCCATACATCCAGATGACCCTGCTGTAAACAACAAACATTACCCACATTTACGAACCAAATACATTACTCCACTGCGAAATTGACGAATATAAATGATAAAGGTATCAATCAAAGGAAGCACCTAGCAAAAGAAAACAGTATTTCTAATAACTCCAATCGTCAGAACGCTCGGAGTGGTGATTTCCATCCAACATAATCACACTCGATGATTGAATAAACATAGCACTCATGAAACAGGATCTCGCTGTTGAGAGAGACGAAACATGTACCACAATTTGTGCAGCAGATTGATTATATTTAGTGACCATTGCAATAAGATTTTTTAAAATTTAAAGCAATTGAAGGAGATACGAAAACAAGAATAATTATCAAAATCCTAACATATGTTATTCAGTAAAATGCAAGTCGTGTCCAATCTGCACCAAAAATCCATTGAATGAAGAATCTGCTTTCTGGTCATACAACCAGATGACCATGCTCTAAACAAAAAACATTTACACACATTTAACGATTCAAATACATTACTCCACAGCGAAACAGATGAATATAAGTTATAAGGGTAAAAACCAAAACAAGCACCTAGGAAAAGAAGGAGGTCTTTCCCAATAACTCCTATACTCAGGATGCTTGGAGTGGTAGTTCCCATCCAACAAAATCACACTCCATGTTTGAACAAACATAGCAGTCATGAAACAGAATCTCCCTGTTGGGAGTCAAGAAACATGTACCACAATTTGTGCAGCACATTGATCATTTTTAGTGACCTTTGCAATACGATTCTTAATAATTTAAAGCAATTGAAGGAGATACGAAAACAAGAATAATTATCAAATTCCTAACATTAGTTATACAGTAAAATGCAAGTGGTGTCCAATCTGCACTAAAAACCCATTCAATGGAGAATCTGCTTTCTGGTCATACAACCAGATGACCCTGCTTAAAACAATAAAACATTTACACACATTTAACGATTCAAATACATTACACCACAGCGAAACAGATGAATATAAGTTATAAGGGTAAAAATCAAAACAAGCACCTAGGAAAAGAAGGAGGTCTTTCCTAATAACTCCTATACTCAGGATGCTTGGAGTGGTAGTTCCCATCCAAAAAAATCACACTCCATGTTTGAACAAACATAGCAGTCATAAAACAGAATCTCCCTGTTGAGAGGCAAGAAACATGTACCACAATTTGTGCATGTGGTGTCAAATATGCACCAAAAGACGATTGAATGGGGAATCTGCTTTCTGGCCATACAACCAGATGACCCTGCTGTAATCAACAAACATTTAAACACATTTCATTATTCAAATATATTATTCCACTGTGAAATTGATGAATATATGTGATGAGGGTAACAATCAAAACAAGGACTCAGCAAAAGAAAGAAGTCATTGCTAATAACTCCAATTGGCAGAATGCTCGAAGCAGTGCTTCCCATCTAACAAAATCACACTGAAAAGTAGAACAAACATAGCAGGCATTAAACAGAATTTCCCTGTTGAGAGGGAAGAAACATGTACCACAATTTGTGCAGCACATCGATTATTTTTAGTGACCATTGCAATAAGATTTTTAAAAATTTAAAGCAATTGAAGGAGATACGAAAACAAGAATAATTATCAAATTCCTAACATTTGTTATTCAGTAAAATGCAAGTGGTGTCCAATCTGCACTAAAAACCCATTCAATGGAGAATCTGCTTTCTGGTCATACAACCAGATGACCCTGCTCTAAACAAAAAACATTAACACATTTAACGATTCAAATACATTACTGCACTGCGAAACAGATGAATATAAGTTATAAGGGTAACAATCAAAAGAAGCACCTAGGAAAAGAAAGAGATCTTTCCTAATAACTCCAATACTCAGGGTGCTTGGAGTGGTAGTTCCCATCCAACAAAATCACACTCCATGTTTGAACAAACATAGCAAACATAAAACAGAATCTCCCTGTTGAGAGGCAAGAAACATGTACCACAATTTGTGCATGTGGTGTCAAATATGCACCAAAAGACGATTGAATGGGGAATCTGCTTTCTGGCCATACAACCAACAAACAGTTACCCACATTTCACGATTCATATATATTATTCCACTGTGAAATTGATGAATATATGTGATGAGGGTAACAATCAAAACAAGGACTCAGCAAAAGAAAGAAGTCTCTCCTAATAACTCCAATTGTCAGAATGCTCGGAGTAGTGCTTCCCATCCAACAAAATAACACTCGAAATTAGAACATAGCAGGCATTAAACGGAATCTCCCTGTTGAGAGAGAAGAAACATGTACCACAATTTGTGCAGCACATTTATTATTTTTAGTGACCATTGCAATAATATTTTTAAAAATATAAAGCAAATGAAGGAGATACCTCAACAAGAAGATTTATCAAATTCCTAACATTTGTTATTCAGTAAAATGCAAGTGGTGTCCAATCTGCACTAAAAACTCATTGAATGGGCAATCTGCTTTCTGGTCATACAACCAGATGACCCTGCCCTAAACAAAAAACATTTACCCACATTTCACGAATCAAATACATTACTCCACTGTGAAATTGACGGATATAAGTGATAAAGGTATCAATCAAAGGAAGCACCTAGCAAAAGAAAACAGTATCTCTAATCACTCCAATCGTCAGAACGCTCGGAGTGGTGATTTCCATCCAACATAAACACACTTGATGTTTGAATAAACATAGCAGTCATGAAACAGAATCTCCCTGTTGGGAGTCAAGAAACATGTACCACAATTTGTGCAGCACATTGATCATTTTTAGTGACCTTTGCAATACGATTCTTAATAATTTAAAGCAATTGAAGGAGATACGAAAACAAGAATAATTATCAAATTCCTAACATTAGTTATACAGTAAAATGCAAGTGGTGTCCAATCTGCACTAAAAACCCATTCAATGGAGAATCTGCTTTCTGGTCATACAACCAGATGACCCTGCTTAAAACAATAAAACATTTACACACATTTAACGATTCAAATACATTACACCACAGCGAAACAGATGAATATAAGTTATAAGGGTAAAAATCAAAACAAGCACCTAGGAAAAGAAGGAGGTCTTTCCCAATAACTCCTATACTCAGGATGCTTGGAGTGGTAGTTCCCATCCAACAAAATCACACTCCATGTATGAACAAACATAGCAGTCATGAAACAGAATCTCCTTGTTGAGAGGCAAGAAACATGTACCACAATTTGTGCATGTGGTGTCAAATATGCACCAAAAGACGATTGAATGGGGAATCTGCTTTCTGGCCATACAACCAGATGACCCTTCTGTAATCAACAAACCTTTACCCACATTTCACGATTCAAATATATTATTCCACTGTGAAATTGATGAATACAGGTGATGAGGGTAACAATCAAAACAAGGACTCAGCAAAAGAAAGAAGTCTTTCCTAATAACTCCAATTGTCAGAATGCTCGAAGTGGTGCTTCCCATTGAACAAAATCACACTCAAAAGTAGAACAAACATGGGAGGCATTAAACGGAATCTCCCTGTTGAGAGGGAAGAAACATGTTCCACAATTTGTGCAGCACATTGATTACTTTTAGTGACCCTTGCAAGAAAATTTTTAAAAATAAAATGCAAATGAAGGAGATACCTCAACAAGAAGATTTATCAAATTCCGAACATTCGTTATTCAGTAAAGTGCAAGTGGTGTCCAATCTGCACCAAAAGACCATTGAATAGAGAATCTGCTTTCTGGCCATACATCCAGATGACCCTGTTGTAAACAACAAACATTACCCACATTTACGAACCAAATACATTACTCCACTGCGAAATTGACGAATATAAATGATAAAGGTATCAATCAAAGGAAGCACCTAGCAAAAGAAAACAGTATTTCTAATAACTCCAATCGTCAGAACGCTCGGAGTGGTGATTTCCATCCAACATAATCACACTCGATGATTGAATAAACATAGCACTCATGAAACAGGATCTCGCTGTTGAGAGAGACGAAACATGTACCACAATTTGTGCAGCAGATTGATTATATTTAGTGACCATTGCAATAAGATTTTTTAAAATTTAAAGCAATTGAAGGAGATACGAAAACAAGAATAATTATCAAAATCCTAACATATGTTATTCAGTAAAATGCAAGTCGTGTCCAATCTGCACCAAAAATCCATTGAATGAAGAATCTGCTTTCTGGTCATACAACCAGATGACCATGCTCTAAACAAAAAACATTTACACACATTTAACGATTCAAATACATTACTCCACAGCGAAACAGATGAATATAAGTTATAAGGGTAAAAATCAAAACAAGCACCTAGGAAAAGAAGGAGGTCTTTCCCAATAACTCCTATACTCAGGATGCTTGGAGTGGTAGTTCCCATCCAACAAAATCACACTCCATGTTTGAACAAACATAGCAGTCATGAAACAGAATCTCCCTGTTGGGAGTCAAGAAACATGTACCACAATTTGTGCAGCACATAGATCATTTTTAGTGACCTTTGCAATACGATTCTTAATAATTTAAAGCAATTGAAGGAGATACGAAAACAAGAATAATTATCAAATTCCTAACATTAGTTATACAGTAAAATGCAAGTGGTGTCCAATCTGCACTAAAAACCCATTCAATGGAGAATCTGCTTTCTGGTCATACAACCAGATGACCCTGCTTAAAACAATAAAACATTTACACACATTTAACGATTCAAATACATTACACCACAGCGAAACAGATGAATATAAGTTATAAGGGTAAAAATCAAAACAAGCACCTAGGAAAAGAAGGAGGTCTTTCCTAATAACTCCTATACTCAGGATGCTTGGAGTGGTAGTTCCCATCCAAAAAAATCACACTCCATGTTTGAACAAACATAGCAGTCATAAAACAGAATCTCCCTGTTGAGAGGCAAGAAACATGTACCACAATTTGTGCATGTGGTGTCAAATATGCACCAAAAGACGATTGAATGGGGAATCTGCTTTCTGGCCATACAACCAGATGACCTTGCTGTAATCAACAATCATTTACCCACATTTCACGATTCAAATATATTATTCCACTGTGAAATTGATGAATATATGTGATGAGGGTAACAATCAAAACAAGGACTCAGCAAAAGAAAGAAGTCATTGCTAATAACTCCAATTGGCAGAATGCTCGAAGCAGTGCTTCCCATCTAACAAAATCACACTGAAAAGTAGAACAAACATAGCAGGCATTAAACAGAATTTCCCTGTTGAGAGGGAAGAAACATGTACCACAATTTGTGCAGCACATCGATTATTTTTAGTGACCATTGCAATAAGATTTTTAAAAATTTAAAGCAATTGAAGGAGATACGAAAACAAGAATAATTATCAAATTCCTAACATTTGTTATTCAGTAAAATGCAAGTGGTGTCCAATCTGCACTAAAAACCCATTCAATGGAGAATCTGCTTTCTGGTCATACAACCAGATGACCATGCTCTAAACAAAAAACATTTACACATTTAACGATTCAAATACATTACTGCACTGCGAAACAGATGAATATAAGTTATAAGGGTAACAATCAAAAGAAGCACCTAGGAAAAGAAAGAGATCTTTCCTAATAACTCCAATACTCAGGGTGCTTGGAGTGGTAGTTCCCATCCAACAAAATCACACTCCATGTTTGAACAAACATAGCAAACATAAAACAGAATCTCCCTGTTGAGAGGCAAGAAACATGTACCACAATTTGTGCATGTGGTGTCAAATATGCACCAAAAGACGATTGAATGGGGAATCTTCCTTCTGGCCATACAACCAGATGACCTTGCTGTAATCAACAATCATTTACCCACATTTCACGATTCAAATATATTATTCCACTGTGAAATTGATGAATATATGTGATGAGGGTAACAATCAAAACAAGGACTCAGCAAAAGAAAGAAGTCTTTCCTAATAACTCCAATTGTCAGAATGCTCGGAGTAGTGCTTCCATCCAACAAAATTACACTCGAAAGTAGAACATAGCAGGCATTAAACGGAATCTCCCTGTTGAGAGAGAAGAAACATGTACCACAATTTGTGCAGCACATTGATTATTTTTTGTGACCATTGAAATAAGATTTTTAAAAATTTAAAGCAATTGAAGGAGATACGAAAACAAGAATAATTATCAAATTCCTAACATTTGTTATTCAATAAAATGCAAGTGGTGTCCAATCTGCACTAAAAACCCATTCAATGGAGAATCTGCTTTCTGGTCATACAACCAGATGACCCTGCTCTAAACAAAAAACATTTACACACATTTAACGATTGAAATACATTACTCCACTGCGAAACACATGAATATAAGTTATAAGGGTAAAAATCAAAAGAAGCACCTAGGAAAAGAAAGAGGTCTTTCCTAATAACTCCAATACTCAGGATGCTTGGAGTGGTAGTTCCCATCCAACAAAATCGCACTCCATGTTTGAACAAACATAAAACAGAATCTCCCTGTTGAGAGGCAAGAAACATGTACCACAATTTGTGCATGTGGTGTCAAATATGCACCAAAAGACGATTGAATGGGGAATCTGCTTTCTGGCCATACAACCAACAAACAGTTACCCACATTTCACGATTCATATATATTATTCCACTGTGAAATTGATGAATATATGTGATGAGGGTAACAATCAAAACAAGGACTCAGCAAAAGAAAGAAGTCTCTCCTAATAACTCCAATTGTCAGAATGCTCGGAGTAGTGCTTCCCATCCAACAAAATCACACTCGAAATTAGAACATAGCAGGCATTAAACGGAATCTCCCTGTTGAGAGAGAAGAAACATGTTCCACAATTTGTGCAGCACATTTATTATTTTTAGTGACCATTGCAATAATATTTTTAAAAATATAAAGCAAATGAAGGAGATACCTCAACAAGAAGATTTATCAAATTCCTAACATTTGTTATTCAGTAAAATGCAAGTGGTGTCCAATCTGCACTAAAAACTCATTGAATGGGCAATCTGCTTTCTGGTCATACAACCAGATGACCCTGCCCTAAACAAAAAACATTTACCCACATTTCACGAATCAAATACATTACTCCACTGTGAAATTGACGGATATAAGTGATAAAGGTATCAATCAAAGGAAGCACCTAGCAAAAGAAAACAGTATTTCTAATCACTCCAATCGTCAGAACGCTCGGAGTGGTGATTTCCATCCAACATAAACACACTTGATGTTTGAATAAACATAGCAGTCATGAAACAGAATCTCCCTGTTGGGAGTCAAGAAACATGTACCACAATTTGTGCAGCACATTGATCATTTTTAGTGACCTTTGCAATACGATTCTTAATAATTTAAAGCAATTGAAGGAGATACGAAAACAAGAATAATTATCAAATTCCTAACATTAGTTATACAGTAAAATGCAAGTGGTGTCCAATCTGCACTAAAAACCCATTCAATGGAGAATCTGCTTTCTGGTCATACAACCAGATGACCCTGCTTAAAACAATAAAACATTTACACACATTTAACGATTCAAATACATTACACCACAGCGAAACAGATGAATATAAGTTATAAGGGTAAAAATCAAAACAAGCACCTAGGAAAAGAAGGAGGTCTTTCCCAATAACTCCTATACTCAGGATGCTTGGAGTGGTAGTTCCCATCCAACAAAATCACACTCCATGTATGAACAAACATAGCAGTCATGAAACAGAATCTCCTTGTTGAGAGGCAAGAAACATGTACCACAATTTGTGCATGTGGTGTCAAATATGCACCAAAAGACGATTGAATGGGGAATCTGCTTTCTGGCCATACAACCAGATGACCCTTCTGTAATCAACAAACCTTTACCCACATTTCACGATTCAAATATATTATTCCACTGTGAAATTGATGAATACAGGTGATGAGGGTAACAATCAAAACAAGGACTCAGCAAAAGAAAGAAGTCTTTCCTAATAACTCCAATTGTCAGAATGCTCGAAGTGGTGCTTCCCATTGAACAAAATCACACTCAAAAGTAGAACAAACATGGGAGGCATTAAACGGAATCTCCCTGTTGAGAGGGAAGAAACATGTTCCACAATTTGTGCAGCACATTGATTACTTTTAGTGACCCTTGCAAGAAAATTTTTAAAAATAAAATGCAAATGAAGGAGATACCTCAACAAGAAGATTTATCAAATTCCGAACATTCGTTATTCAGTAAAGTGCAAGTGGTGTCCAATCTGCACCAAAAGACCATTGAATAGAGAATCTGCTTTCTGGCCATACATCCAGATGACCCTGCTGTAAACAACAAACATTACCCACATTTACGAACCAAATACATTACTCCACTGCGAAATTGACGAATATAAATGATAAAGGTATCAATCAAAGGAAGCACCTAGCAAAAGAAAACAGTATTTCTAATAACTCCAATCGTCAGAACGCTCGGAGTGGTGATTTCCATCCAACATAATCACACTCGATGATTGAATAAACATAGCACTCATGAAACAGGATCTCGCTGTTGAGAGAGACGAAACATGTACCACAATTTGTGCAGCAGATTGATTATATTTAGTGACCATTGCAATAAGATTTTTTAAAATTTAAAGCAATTGAAGGAGATACGAAAACAAGAATAATTATCAAAATCCTAACATATGTTATTCAGTAAAATGCAAGTCGTGTCCAATCTGCACCAAAAATCCATTGAATGAAGAATCTGCTTTCTGGTCATACAACCAGATGACCATGCTCTAAACAAAAAACATTTACACATTTAACGATTCAAATACATTACTGCACTGCGAAACAGATGAATATAAGTTATAAGGGTAACAATCAAAAGAAGCACCTAGGAAAAGAAAGAGATCTTTCCTAATAACTCCAATACTCAGGGTGCTTGGAGTGGTAGTTCCCATCCAACAAAATCACACTCCATGTTTGAACAAACATAGCAAACATAAAACAGAATCTCCCTGTTGAGAGGCAAGAAACATGTACCACAATTTGTGCATGTGGTGTCAAATATGCACCAAAAGACGATTGAATGGGGACTCTTCCTTCTGGCCATACAACCAGATGACCTTGCTGTAATCAACAATCATTTACCCACATTTCACGATTCAAATATATTATTCCACTGTGAAATTGATGAATATATGTGATGAGGGTAACAATCAAAACAAGGACTCAGCAAAAGAAAGAAGTCTTTCCTAATAACTCCAATTGTCAGACTGCTCGGAGTAGTGCTTCCATCCAACAAAATTACACTCGAAAGTAGAACATAGCAGGCATTAAACGGAATCTCCCTGTTGAGAGAGAAGAAACATGTACCACAATTTGTGCAGCACATTGATTATTTTTTGTGACCATTGAAATAAGATTTTTAAAAATTTAAAGCAATTGAAGGAGATACGAAAACAAGAATAATTATCAAATTCCTAACATTTGTTATTCAATAAAATGCAAGTGGTGTCCAATCTGCACTAAAAACCCATTCAATGGAGAATCTGCTTTCTGGTCATACAACCAGATGACCCTGCTCTAAACAAAAAACATTTACACACATTTAACGATTGAAATACATTACTCCACTGCGAAACACATGAATATAAGTTATAAGGGTAAAAATCAAAAGAAGCACCTAGGAAAAGAAAGAGGTCTTTCCTAATAACTCCAATACTCAGGATGCTTGGAGTGGTAGTTCCCATCCAACAAAATCGCACTCCATGTTTGAACAAACATAGCAAACATAAAACAGAATCTCCCTGTTGAGAGGCAAGAAACATGTACCACAATTTGTGCATGTGGTGTCAAATATGCACCAAAAGACGATTGAATGGGGAATCTGCTTTCTGGCCATACAACCAACAAACAGTTACCCACATTTCACGATTCATATATATTATTCCACTGTGAAATTGATGAATATATGTGATGAGGGTAACAATCAAAACAAGGACTCAGCAAAAGAAAGAAGTCTCTCCTAATAACTCCAATTGTCAGAATGCTCGGAGTAGTGCTTCCCATCCAACAAAATCACACTCGAAATTAGAACATAGCAGGCATTAAACGGAATCTCCCTGTTGAGAGAGAAGAAACATGTACCACAATTTGTGCAGCACATTTATTATTTTTAGTGACCATTGCAATAATATTTTTAAAAATATAAAGCAAATGAAGGAGATACCTCAACAAGAAGATTTATCAAATTCCTAACATTTGTTATTCAGTAAAATGCAAGTGGTGTCCAATCTGCACTAAAAACTCATTGAATGGGCAATCTGCTTTCTGGTCATACAACCAGATGACCCTGCCCTAAACAAAAAACATTTACCCACATTTCACGAATCAAATACATTACTCCACTGTGAAATTGACGGATATAAGTGATAAAGGTATCAATCAAAGGAAGCACCTAGCAAAAGAAAACAGTATTTCTAATCACTCCAATCGTCAGAACGCTCGGAGTGGTGATTTCCATCCAACATAAACACACTTGATGTTTGAATAAACATAGCAGTCATGAAACAGAATCTCCCTGTTGGGAGTCAAGAAACATGTACCACAATTTGTGCAGCACATTGATCATTTTTAGTGACCTTTGCAATACGATTCTTAATAATTTAAAGCAATTGAAGGAGATACGAAAACAAGAATAATTATCAAATTCCTAACATTAGTTATACAGTAAAATGCAAGTGGTGTCCAATCTGCACTAAAAACCCATTCAATGGAGAATCTGCTTTCTGGTCATACAACCAGATGACCCTGCTTAAAACAATAAAACATTTACACACATTTAACGATTCAAATACATTACACCACAGCGAAACAGATGAATATAAGTTATAAGGGTAAAAATCAAAACAAGCACCTAGGAAAAGAAGGAGGTCTTTCCCAATAACTCCTATACTCAGGATGCTTGGAGTGGTAGTTCCCATCCAACAAAATCACACTCCATGTATGAACAAACATAGCAGTCATGAAACAGAATCTCCTTGTTGAGAGGCAAGAAACATGTACCACAATTTGTGCATGTGGTGTCAAATATGCACCAAAAGACGATTGAATGGGGAATCTGCTTTCTGGCCATACAACCAGATGACCCTTCTGTAATCAACAAACCTTTACCCACATTTCACGATTCAAATATATTATTCCACTGTGAAATTGATGAATACAGGTGCTGAGGGTAACAATCAAAACAAGGACTCAGCAAAAGAAAGAAGTCTTTCCTAATAACTCCAATTGTCAGAATGCTCGAAGTGGTGCTTCCCATTGAACAAAATCACACTCAAAAGTAGAACAAACATGGGAGGCATTAAACGGAATCTCCCTGTTGAGAGGGAAGAAACATGTTCCACAATTTGTGCAGCACATTGATTACTTTTAGTGACCCTTGCAAGAAAATTTTTAAAAATAAAATGCAAATGAAGGAGATACCTCAACAAGAAGATTTATCAAATTCCGAACATTCGTTATTCAGTAAAGTGCAAGTGGTGTCCAATCTGCACCAAAAGACCATTGAATAGAGAATCTGCTTTCTGGCCATACATCCAGATGACCCTGCTGTAAACAACAAACATTACCCACATTTACGAACCAAATACATTACTCCACTGCGAAATTGACGAATATAAATGATAAAGGTATCAATCAAAGGAAGCACCTAGCAAAAGAAAACAGTATTTCTAATAACTCCAATCGTCAGAACGCTCGGAGTGGTGATTTCCATCCAACATAATCACACTCGATGATTGAATAAACATAGCACTCATGAAACAGGATCTCGCTGTTGAGAGAGACGAAACATGTACCACAATTTGTGCAGCAGATTGATTATATTTAGTGACCATTGCAATAAGATTTTTTAAAATTTAAAGCAATTGAAGGAGATACGAAAACAAGAATAATTATCAAAATCCTAACATATGTTATTCAGTAAAATGCAAGTCGTGTCCAATCTGCACCAAAAATCCATTGAATGAAGAATCTGCTTTCTGGTCATACAACCAGATGACCATGCTCTAAACAAAAAACATTTACACACATTTAACGATTCAAATACATTACTCCACAGCGAAACAGATGAATATAAGTTATAAGGGTAAAAATCAAAACAAGCACCTAGGAAAAGAAGGAGGTCTTTCCCAATAACTCCTATACTCAGGATGCTTGGAGTGGTAGTTCCCATCCAACAAAATCACACTCCATGTTTGAACAAACATAGCAGTCATGAAACAGAATCTCCCTGTTGGGAGTCAAGAAACATGTACCACAATTTGTGCAGCACATAGATCATTTTTAGTGACCTTTGCAATACGATTCTTAATAATTTAAAGCAATTGAAGGAGATACGAAAACAAGAATAATTATCAAATTCCTAACATTAGTTATACAGTAAAATGCAAGTGGTGTCCAATCTGCACTAAAAACCCATTCAATGGAGAATCTGCTTTCTGGTCATACAACCAGATGACCCTGCTTAAAACAATAAAACATTTACACACATTTAACGATTCAAATACATTACACCACAGCGAAACAGATGAATATAAGTTATAAGGGTAAAAATCAAAACAAGCACCTAGGAAAAGAAGGAGGTCTTTCCTAATAACTCCTATACTCAGGATGCTTGGAGTGGTAGTTCCCATCCAAAAAAATCACACTCCATGTTTGAACAAACATAGCAGTCATAAAACAGAATCTCCCTGTTGAGAGGCAAGAAACATGTACCACAATTTGTGCATGTGGTGTCAAATATGCACCAAAAGACGATTGAATGGGGAATCTGCTTTCTGGCCATACAACCAGATGACCTTGCTGTAATCAACAATCATTTACCCACATTTCACGATTCAAATATATTATTCCACTGTGAAATTGATGAATATATGTGATGAGGGTAACAATCAAAACAAGGACTCAGCAAAAGAAAGAAGTCATTGCTAATAACTCCAATTGGCAGAATGCTCGAAGCAGTGCTTCCCATCTAACAAAATCACACTGAAAAGTAGAACAAACATAGCAGGCATTAAACAGAATTTCCCTGTTGAGAGGGAAGAAACATGTACCACAATTTGTGCAGCACATCGATTATTTTTAGTGACCATTGCAATAAGATTTTTAAAAATTTAAAGCAATTGAAGGAGATACGAAAACAAGAATAATTATCAAATTCCTAACATTTGTTATTCAGTAAAATGCAAGTGGTGTCCAATCTGCACTAAAAACCCATTCAATGGAGAATCTGCTTTCTGGTCATACAACCAGATGACCCTGCTCTAAACAAAAAACATTAACACATTTAACGATTCAAATACATTACTGCACTGCGAAACAGATGAATATAAGTTATAAGGGTAACAATCAAAAGAAGCACCTAGGAAAAGAAAGAGATCTTTCCTAATAACTCCAATACTCAGGGTGCTTGGAGTGGTAGTTCCCATCCAACAAAATCACACTCCATGTTTGAACAAACATAGCAAACATAAAACAGAATCTCCCTGTTGAGAGGCAAGAAACATGTACCACAATTTGTGCATGTGGTGTCAAATATGCACCAAAAGACGATTGAATGGGGAATCTTCCTTCTGGCCATACAACCAGATGACCTTGCTGTAATCAACAATCATTTACCCACATTTCACGATTCAAATATATTATTCCACTGTGAAATTGATGAATATATGTGATGAGGGTAACAATCAAAACAAGGACTCAGCAAAAGAAAGAAGTCTTTCCTAATAACTCCAATTGTCAGAATGCTCGGAGTAGTGCTTCCATCCAACAAAATTACACTCGAAAGTAGAACATAGCAGGCATTGAACAGAATCTCCCTGTTGAGAGGGAAGAAACATGTACCACAATTTGTGCAGCACATTGATTATTTTTAGTGACAATTGCTATAATATTTTTAAAAATATAAAGCAAGTGAAGGAGATACCCCAACAAGAGGATTTATCAAATTTGGAACTTTTGTTATTCAGTAAAGTGCATGTGGTGTCCAATCTGCACCAAAAGACTAGTGAAGAGAGAATCTTGCTTCCTGGCCATACAACCAGATGACCCTGCTGTAAACGACAAACATTTTCCCACAGTTCACGAATCAAATACATTACTCCACTGTGAAATTGACGAATATAAGTGATAAAGGTATCAATCAAAGGAAGCACCTAGCAAACGAAAACAGTATTACTAATAACTCCATTTGTCAGAACGCTTGGAGTGGAGATTTCCATCCTACATAATCACACTCGATGTTTGAATAACCACAGCAGTCATGAAACGGAATCTCCCTGTTGAGAGAGAAGAAACATGTACCACAATTTGTGCAGCACATTGATTATTTTTAGTGACCATTGCAATAAGATTTTTAAAAATTTAAAACAATTGAAGGAGATACGAAAACAAGAATAATTATCAAATTCCTAACATTTGTAAATTCAGTAAAATGCAACTGGTGTCCAATCTGCACTAAAAACCCATTGAATGGAGAATCTGCTTTCTGGCCATACAACCAGATGACCCTGCTGTAAACAACGACCATTTATCCACATTTCACCATACAAATAAAGTATTCCACTGTGAAAATGTTGAATATATGTAATAAAAGTATCAATCAAAGGAAGCACCTAGCATAACAATGAAGTCTTTCCTAATAAGTCGAATGGTCAGATGCTCGGAGTGGTGGTTCCCATCCAACAAAATCACACTCAAAAGTAGAACAAACATAGCAGGCATTAAACGGAATCTCCCTGTTGAGAGGGAAGAAACATGTACCACAATTTGTGCAGCACATTTATTATTTTTAGTGACCATTGCAATAATATTTTTAAAAATATAAAGCAAATGAAGGAGATACCTCAACAAGAAGATTTATCAAATTCCAAACATTCGTTATTTAGTAAAGTGCATGTGGTGTCCAATCTGCACCAAAAGACCATTGAATAGAGAATCTGCTTTCTGGCCATACAAACACATGACCCTGCTGTAAACATTTCATGAATCAAATACATTACTCCATTATGAAATTGACGAATATAAGTGATAAAGGTATCAATCAAAGGAAACACCTAGCAAAAGAAAACAGTATTTCTAATAACTCCAAATGTCAGAACGCTCGGAGTGGTGATTTCCATCCAACATAATCACACTCGATGTTTGAATAAACATAGCAGTGTGAAACGGAATCTCCCTGTTGAGAGAGAAGAATCATGTACCAAAATTTGTGCAGCACTTTGATTATTTTTAGTGACCATTGCAATAAGAATTTTAAAAATTTAAAGCAATTGAAGGAGATACGAAAACAAGAATATTTATCAAATTCCTAACATTTGTTACTCAATAAAATGCAAGTGGTGTCCAATCTGCACTAAAAACCCTATGAATGGAATATCTGTTTCTGGTCATACAACCAGATGACACTGCTCTAAACAAAAACATTTACACACATTTAACGATTCAAATACATTACTCCACTGCGAAACAGATGTATATAAGTTATAAGGGTAACAATCAAAAGAAGCACCTAGGAAAAGAAAGAGGTCTTTCCTAATAACTCCAATACTCAGGATGCTTGGGGTGGTAGTTCCCATCCAACAAAATCACACTCCATGTTGGAACAAACATAGCAGTCATGAAACAAAATCTCCCTGTTGAGAGGGAAGAAACATGTACCACAATTTGTGCAGCACATTGATTCTTTTTAGTGACCATTGCAATAATATTTTTAAAAATATAAAGCAAATGAAGGAGATACATAAACAAGAAGATTTATCAAATTCCGAATATTCGTTATTTAGTAAAGTACATGTGGTGTCCAATCTGCACTAAAAGACCATTAAATAGAGAATCTGCTTTCTGGCCATACAACCAGATAACCCTGCTGTAAACAACAAACATTTACCCACATTTCACGGATCAAGTACATTACTCCACTATGAAATTGACGAATATAAGTGATAAAGGTATCAATCAAAGGAAGCACCTAGCAAAAGAAAAGAGTATTTCTAATAACTTCAATCGACAGAACGCTCGGAGTGGTGATTTCCATCCAACATAATCACACTCGATAATTGAATAAACATAGCAGTCATGAAACGGAATCTCCCTGTTGAGAGAGAAGAAATATGTACCACAATTTGTGCAGCACATTGATTATTTTTAGTGACCATTGCAATAAGATTTTTAAAAATTTAAAGCAATTGAACGAGATATGAAAACAAGAATATTTATCAAATTCCTACATTTGTTATTCAGTAAAATGCAAGTGGTGTCCAATCTGCACTAAAAACCCATTGAATGGAGAATCTGCTTTCTGGTCATTCAACCAGATGACACTGCTCTAAACAAAAAACATTAACACATTTAACGATTCAAATACATTACTGCACTGCGAAACAGATGAATATAAGTTATAAGGGTAACAATCAAAAGAAGCACCTAGGAAAAGAAAGAGATCTTTCCTAATAACTCCAATACTCAGGGTGCTTGGAGTGGTAGTTCCCATCCAACAAAATCACACTCCATGTTTGAACAAACATAGCAAACATAAAAAAGAATCTCCCTGTTGAGAGGCAAGAAACATGTACCACAATTTGTGCATGTGGTGTCAAATATGCACCAAAAGACGATTGAATGGGGAATCTGCTTTCTGGCCATACAACCAACAAACAATTACCCACATTTCACGATTCATATATATTATTCCACTGTGAAATTGATGAATATATGTGATGAGGGTAACAATCAAAACGAGGACTCAGCAAAAGAAAGAAGTCTCTCCTAATAACTCCAATTGTCAGAATGCTCGGAGTAGTGCTTCCCATCCAACAAAATCACACTCGAAATTAGAACATAGCAGGCATTAAACGGAATCTCCCTGTTGAGAGAGAAGAAACATGTACCACAATTTGTGCAGCACATTATTATTTTTAGTGACCATTGCAATAATATTTTTAAAAATATAAAGCAAATGAAGGAGATACCTCAACAAGAAGATTTATCAAATTCCTAACATTTGTTATTCAGTAAAATGCAAGTGGTGTCCAATCTGCACTAAAAACTCATTGAATGGGCAATCTGCTTTCTGGTCATACAACCAGATGACCCTGCCCTAAACAAAAAACATTTACCCACATTTCACGAATCAAATACATTACTCCACTGTGAAATTGACGAATATAAGTGATAAAGGTATCAATCAAAGGAAGCACCTAGCAAAAGAAAACAGTATTTCTAATCACTCCAATCGTCAGAACGCTCGGAGTGGTGATTTCCATCCAACATAAACACACTTGATGTTTGAATAAACATAGCAGTCATGAAACAGAATCTCCCTGTTGGGAGTCAAGAAACATGTACCACAATTTGTGCAGCACATTGATCATTTTTAGTGACCTTTGCAATACGATTCTTAATAATTTAAAGCAATTGAAGGAGATACGAAAACAAGAATAATTATCAAATTCCTAACATTAGTTATACAGTAAAATGCAAGTGGTGTCCAATCTGCACTAAAAACCCATTCAATGGAGAATCTGCTTTCTGGTCATACAACCAGATGACCCTGCTTAAAACAATAAAACATTTACACACATTTAACGATTCAAATACATTACACCACAGCGAAACAGATGAATATAAGTTATAAGGGTAAAAATCAAAACAAGCACCTAGGAAAAGAAGGAGGTCTTTCCCAATAACTCCTATACTCAGGATGCTTGGAGTGGTAGTTCCCATCCAACAAAATCACACTCCATGTATGAACAAACATAGCAGTCATGAAACAGAATCTCCTTGTTGAGAGGCAAGAAACATGTACCACAATTTGTGCATGTGGTGTCAAATATGCACCAAAAGACGATTGAATGGGGAATCTGCTTTCTGGCCATACAACCAGATGACCCTTCTGTAATCAACAAACCTTTACCCACATTTCACGATTCAAATATATTATTCCACTGTGAAATTGATGAATACAGGTGATGAGGGTAACAATCAAAACAAGGACTCAGCAAAAGAAAGAAGTCTTTCCTAATAACTCCAATTGTCAGAATGCTCGAAGTGGTGCTTCCCATTGAACAAAATCACACTCAAAAGTAGAACAAACATGGGAGGCATTAAACGGAATCTCCCTGTTGAGAGGGAAGAAACATGTTCCACAATTTGTGCAGCACATTGATTACTTTTAGTGACCCTTGCAAGAAAATTTTTAAAAATAAAATGCAAATGAAGGAGATACCTCAACAAGAAGATTTATCAAATTCCGAACATTCGTTATTCAGTAAAGTGCAAGTGGTGTCCAATCTGCACCAAAAGACCATTGAATAGAGAATCTGCTTTCTGGCCATACATCCAGATGACCCTGCTGTAAACAACAAACATTACCCACATTTACGAACCAAATACATTACTCCACTGCGAAATTGACGAATATAAATGATAAAGGTATCAATCAAAGGAAGCACCTAGCAAAAGAAAACAGTATTTCTAATAACTCCAATCGTCAGAACGCTCGGAGTGGTGATTTCCATCCAACATAATCACACTCGATGATTGAATAAACATAGCACTCATGAAACAGGATCTCGCTGTTGAGAGAGACGAAACATGTACCACAATTTGTGCAGCAGATTGATTATATTTAGTGACCATTGCAATAAGATTTTTTAAAATTTAAAGCAATTGAAGGAGATACGAAAACAAGAATAATTATCAAAATCCTAACATATGTTATTCAGTAAAATGCAAGTCGTGTCCAATCTGCACCAAAAATCCATTGAATGAAGAATCTGCTTTCTGGTCATACAACCAGATGACCATGCTCTAAACAAAAAACATTTACACACATTTAACGATTCAAATACATTACTCCACAGCGAAACAGATGAATATAAGTTATAAGGGTAAAAATCAAAACAAGCACCTAGGAAAAGAAGGAGGTCTTTCCCAATAACTCCTATACTCAGGATGCTTGGAGTGGTAGTTCCCATCCAACAAAATCACACTCCATGTTTGAACAAACATAGCAGTCATGAAACAGAATCTCCCTGTTGGGAGTCAAGAAACATGTACCACAATTTGTGCAGCACATAGATCATTTTTAGTGACCTTTGCAATACGATTCTTAATAATTTAAAGCAATTGAAGGAGATACGAAAACAAGAATAATTATCAAATTCCTAACATTAGTTATACAGTAAAATGCAAGTGGTGTCCAATCTGCACTAAAAACCCATTCAATGGAGAATCTGCTTTCTGGTCATACAACCAGATGACCCTGCTTAAAACAATAAAACATTTACACACATTTAACGATTCAAATACATTACACCACAGCGAAACAGATGAATATAAGTTATAAGGGTAAAAATCAAAACAAGCACCTAGGAAAAGAAGGAGGTCTTTCCTAATAACTCCTATACTCAGGATGCTTGGAGTGGTAGTTCCCATCCAAAAAAATCACACTCCATGTTTGAACAAACATAGCAGTCATAAAACAGAATCTCCCTGTTGAGAGGCAAGAAACATGTACCACAATTTGTGCATGTGGTGTCAAATATGCACCAAAAGACGATTGAATGGGGAATCTGCTTTCTGGCCATACAACCAGATGACCTTGCTGTAATCAACAATCATTTACCCACATTTCACGATTCAAATATATTATTCCACTGTGAAATTGATGAATATATGTGATGAGGGTAACAATCAAAACAAGGACTCAGCAAAAGAAAGAAGTCATTGCTAATAACTCCAATTGGCAGAATGCTCGAAGCAGTGCTTCCCATCTAACAAAATCACACTGAAAAGTAGAACAAACATAGCAGGCATTAAACAGAATTTCCCTGTTGAGAGGGAAGAAACATGTACCACAATTTGTGCAGCACATCGATTATTTTTAGTGACCATTGCAATAAGATTTTTAAAAATTTAAAGCAATTGAAGGAGATACGAAAACAAGAATAATTATCAAATTCCTAACATTTGTTATTCAGTAAAATGCAAGTGGTGTCCAATCTGCACTAAAAACCCATTCAATGGAGAATCTGCTTTCTGGTCATACAACCAGATGACCCTGCTCTAAACAAAAAACATTAACACATTTAACGATTCAAATACATTACTGCACTGCGAAACAGATGAATATAAGTTATAAGGGTAACAATCAAAAGAAGCACCTAGGAAAAGAAAGAGATCTTTCCTAATAACTCCAATACTCAGGGTGCTTGGAGTGGTAGTTCCCATCCAACAAAATCACACTCCATGTTTGAACAAACATAGCAAACATAAAACAGAATCTCCCTGTTGAGAGGCAAGAAACATGTACCACAATTTGTGCATGTGGTGTCAAATATGCACCAAAAGACGATTGAATGGGGAATCTGCTTTCTGGCCATACAACCAACAAACAGTTACCCACATTTCACGATTCATATATATTATTCCACTGTGAAATTGATGAATATATGTGATGAGGGTAACAATCAAAACAAGGACTCAGCAAAAGAAAGAAGTCTCTCCTAATAACTCCAATTGTCAGAATGCTCGGAGTAGTGCTTCCCATCCAACAAAATCACACTCGAAATTAGAACATAGCAGGCATTAAACGGAATCTCCCTGTTGAGAGAGAAAAAACATGTAGCACAATTTGTGCAGCACATTTATTATTTTTAGTGACCATTGCAATAATATTTTTAAAAATATAAAGCAAATGAAGGAGATACCTCAACAAGAAGATTTATCAAATTCCTAACATTTGTTATTCAGTAAAATGCAAGTGGTGTCCAATCTGCACTAAAAACTCATTGAATGGGCAATCTGCTTTCTGGTCATACAACCAGATGACCCTGCCCTAAACAAAAAACATTTACCCACATTTCACGAATCAAATACATTACTCCACTGTGAAATTGACGGATATAAGTGATAAAGGTATCAATCAAAGGAAGCACCTAGCAAAAGAAAACAGTATTTCTAATCACTCCAATCGTCAGAACGCTCGGAGTGGTGATTTCCATCCAACATAAACACACTTGATGTTTGAATAAACATAGCAGTCATGAAACAGAATCTCCCTGTTGGGAGTCAAGAAACATGTACCACAATTTGTGCAGCACATTGATCATTTTTAGTGACCTTTGCAATACGATTCTTAATAATTTAAAGCAATTGAAGGAGATACGAAAACAAGAATAATTATCAAATTCCTAACATTAGTTATACAGTAAAATGCAAGTGGTGTCCAATCTGCACTAAAAACCCATTCAATGGAGAATCTGCTTTCTGGTCATACAACCAGATGACCCTGCTTAAAACAATAAAACATTTACACACATTTAACGATTCAAATACATTACACCACAGCGAAACAGATGAATATAAGTTATAAGGGTAAAAATCAAAACAAGCACCTAGGAAAAGAAGGAGGTCTTTCCCAATAACTCCTATACTCAGGATGCTTGGAGTGGTAGTTCCCATCCAACAAAATCACACTCCATGTATGAACAAACATAGCAGTCATGAAACAGAATCTCCTTGTTGAGAGGCAAGAAACATGTACCACAATTTGTGCATGTGGTGTCAAATATGCACCAAAAGACGATTGAATGGGGAATCTGCTTTCTGGCCATACAACCAGATGACCCTTCTGTAATCAACAAACCTTTACCCACATTTCACGATTCAAATATATTATTCCACTGTGAAATTGATGAATACAGGTGATGAGGGTAACAATCAAAACAAGGACTCAGCAAAAGAAAGAAGTCTTTCCTAATAACTCCAATTGTCAGAATACTCGAAGTGGTGCTTCCCATTGAACAAAATCACACTCAAAAGTAGAACAAACATGGGAGGCATTAAACGGAATCTCCCTGTTGAGAGGGAAGAAACATGTTCCACAATTTGTGCAGCACATTGATTACTTTTAGTGACCCTTGCAAGAAAATTTTTAAAAATAAAATGCAAATGAAGGAGATACCTCAACAAGAAGATTTATCAAATTCCGAACATTCGTTATTCAGTAAAGTGCAAGTGGTGTCCAATCTGCACCAAAAGACCATTGAATAGAGAATCTGCTTTCTGGCCATACATCCAGATGACCCTGCTGTAAACAACAAACATTACCCACATTTACGAACCAAATACATTACTCCACTGCGAAATTGACGAATATAAATGATAAAGGTATCAATCAAAGGAAGCACCTAGCAAAAGAAAACAGTATTTCTAATAACTCCAATCGTCAGAACGCTCGGAGTGGTGATTTCCATCCAACATAATCACACTCGATGATTGAATAAACATAGCACTCATGAAACAGGATCTCGCTGTTGAGAGAGACGAAACATGTACCACAATTTGTGCAGCAGATTGATTATATTTAGTGACCATTGCAATAAGATTTTTTAAAATTTAAAGCAATTGAAGGAGATACGAAAACAAGAATAATTATCAAAATCCTAACATATGTTATTCAGTAAAATGCAAGTCGTGTCCAATCTGCACCAAAAATCCATTGAATGAAGAATCTGCTTTCTGGTCATACAACCAGATGACCATGCTCTAAACAAAAAACATTTACACACATTTAACGATTCAAATACATTACTCCACAGCGAAACAGATGAATATAAGTTATAAGGGTAAAAATCAAAACAAGCACCTAGGAAAAGAAGGAGGTCTTTCCCAATAACTCCTATACTCAGGATGCTTGGAGTGGTAGTTCCCATCCAACAAAATCACACTCCATGTTTGAACAAACATAGCAGTCATGAAACAGAATCTCCCTGTTGGGAGTCAAGAAACATGTACCACAATTTGTGCAGCACATTGATCATTTTTAGTGACCTTTGCAATACGATTCTTAATAATTTAAAGCAATTGAAGGAGATACGAAAACAAGAATAATTATCAAATTCCTAACATTAGTTATACAGTAAAATGCAAGTGGTGTCCAATCTGCACTAAAAACCCATTCAATGGAGAATCTGCTTTCTGGTCATACAACCAGATGACCCTGCTTAAAACAATAAAACATTTACACACATTTAACGATTCAAATACATTACACCACAGCGAAACAGATGAATATAAGTTATAAGGGTAAAAATCAAAACAAGCACCTAGGAAAAGAAGGAGGTCTTTCCTAATAACTCCTATACTCAGGATGCTTGGAGTGGTAGTTCCCATCCAAAAAAATCACACTCCATGTTTGAACAAACATAGCAGTCATAAAACAGAATCTCCCTGTTGAGAGGCAAGAAACATGTACCACAATTTGTGCATGTGGTGTCAAATATGCACCAAAAGACGATTGAATGGGGAATCTGCTTTCTGGCCATACAACCAGATGACCTTGCTGTAATCAACAATCATTTACCCACATTTCACGATTCAAATATATTATTCCACTGTGAAATTGATGAATATATGTGATGAGGGTAACAATCAAAACAAGGACTCAGCAAAAGAAAGAAGTCATTGCTAATAACTCCAATTGGCAGAATGCTCGAAGCAGTGCTTCCCATCTAACAAAATCACACTGAAAAGTAGAACAAACATAGCAGGCATTAAACAGAATTTCCCTGTTGAGAGGGAAGAAACATGTACCACAATTTGTGCAGCACATCGATTATTTTTAGTGACCATTGCAATAAGATTTTTAAAAATTTAAAGCAATTAAAGGAGATACGAAAACAAGAATAATTATCAAATTCCTAACATTTGTTATTCAGTAAAATGCAAGTGGTGTCCAATCTGCACTAAAAACCCATTCAATGGAGAATCTGCTTTCTGGTCATACAACCAGATGACCCTGCCTAAACAAAAAACATTAACACATTTAACGATTCAAATACATTACTGCACTGCGAAACAGATGAATATAAGTTATAAGGGTAACAATCAAAAGAAGCACCTAGGAAAAGAAAGAGATCTTTCCTAATAACTCCAATACTCAGGGTGCTTGGAGTGGTAGTTCCCATCCAACAAAATCACACTCCATGTTTGAACAAACATAGCAAACATAAAACAGAATCTCCCTGTTGAGAGGCAAGAAACATGTACCACAATTTGTGCATGTGGTGTCAAATATGCACCAAAAGACGATTGAATGGGGAATCTGCTTTCTGGCCATACAACCAACAAACAGTTACCCACATTTCACGATTCATATATATTTTTCCACTGTGAAATTGATGAATATATGTGATGAGGGTAACAATCAAAACAAGGACTCAGCAAAAGAAAGAAGTCTCTCCTAATAACTCCAATTGTCAGAATGCTCGGAGTAGTGCTTCCCATCCAACAAAATCACACTCGAAATTAGAACATAGCAGGCATTAAACGGAATCTCCCTGTTGAGAGAGAAGAAACATGTACCACAATTTGTGCAGCACATTTATTATTTTTAGTGACCATTGCAATAATATTTTTAAAAATATAAAGCAAATGAAGGAGAAACCTCAACAAGAAGATTTATCAAATTCCTAACATTTGTTATTCAGTAAAATGCAAGTGGTGTCCAATCTGCACTAAAAACTCATTGAATGGGCAATCTGCTTTCTGGTCATACAACCAGATGACCCTGCTCTAAACAAAAAACATTTACCCACATTTCACGAATCAAATACATTACTCCACTGTGAAATTGACGAATATAAGTGATAAAGGTATCAATCAAAGGAAGCACCTAGCAAAAGAAAACAGTATTTCTAATCACTCCAATCGTCAGAACGCTCGGAGTGGTGATTTCCATCCAACATAAACACACTTGATGTTTGAATAAACATAGCAGTCATGAAACGGACTCTCCCTGTTGAGAGAGAAGAAACATGTACCACAATTTGTGCAGCACATTGATTATTTTTAGTGACAATTGCAATAAGATTTTTAAAAATTGAAAGCAACTGAAGGAGATACAAGAACAAGAATAATTATCAAAATTCTAACATATGTTATTCAGTAAAATGCAAGTGGTGTCCAACCTGCACTAAAAACCCATTGAATAGAGAATCTGCTTTCTGGTCATACAACCAGATGACCCTGCTCTAAACAAAAAACATTTTCACACATTTAACGATTCAAATACATTACTCCACTGCGAAACAGATGAATATAAGTTATAAGGGTAAAAATCAAAAGAAGCACCTAGGAAAAGAAAGAGGTCTTTCCTAATAACTCCAATACTCAGGATACTTGGAGTGGTAGTTCCCATCCAACAAAATCGCACTCCATGTTTGAACAAACATAGCAGTAATGAAACAGAATCTCCCTGTTGAGAGGCAAGAAACATGTACCACAATTTGTGCATGTGGTGTCAAATATGCACCAAAAGACGATTGAATGGGGAATCTTCCTTCTGGCCATACAACCAGATGACCTTGCTGTAATCAACAATCATTTACCCACATTTCACGATTCAAATATATTATTCCACTGTGAAATTGATGAATATATGTGATGAGGGTAACAATCAAAACAAGGACTCAGCAAAAGAAAGAAGTCATTGCTAATAACTCCAATTGGCAGAATGCTCGAAGTAGTGCTTCCCATCGATCAAAATCACACTCAAAAGTAGTACAAACATAGCAGGCATTGAACAGAATTTCCCTGTTCAGGGAAAAAACATGTACCACAATTTGTGCAGCACTTTGATTATTTTTAGTGACCATTGCAATAAAATTTTTAAAAATAAAAAGCAAATGAAGGAGATACCTCAACAAGAAGATTTATCAAATTCCGAACATTTGTTATTCATTAAAGTGCATGTGGTGTCCAATCTGCACCAAAAGACCATTGAATAGTGAATCTGCTTTCTGGCCATACAACCAGATGACCCTGCTGTAAACAACAAACATTTACCCACATTTCACGAATCAAATACATTACTCCACTGTGAAATTGACGAATATAAGTGATAAAGGTATCAATCAAAGGTAGCACCTAGCAAAAGAAAACAGTATTTCTAATAACTCCAATCGTCAGAACGCTCGGAGTGGTGATTTCCATCCAACATAAACACACTTGATGTTTGAATAAACATAGCAGTCATGAAACGGAATCTCCCTGTTGAGAGAGAAGAAACATGTACCACAATTTGTGCAGCACATTGATTATTTTTTGTGACCATTGAAATAAGATTTTTAAAAATTTAAAGCAATTGAAGGAGATACGAAAACAAGAATAATTATCAAATTCCTAACATTTGTTATTCAATAAAATGCAAGTGGTGTCCAATCTGCACTAAAAACCCATTCAATGGAGAATCTGCTTTCTGGTCATACAACCAGATGACCCTGCTCTAAACAAAAAACATTTACACACATTTAACAATTCAAATACATTACTCCACTACGAAACAGATGAATATAAGTTATAAGGGTAACAATCAAAAGAACCACCTAGGAAAAGAAAGAGATCTTTCCTAATAATTCCAATACTCAGGATGCTTGGAGTGGTAGTTCCCATCCAAAAAAATCACACTCCATGTTTGAACAAACATAGCAGTCATGTAACAGAATCTCCCTGTTGAGAGGCAAGAAACATGTACCACAATTTGTGCATGTGGTGTCAAATATGCACCAAAAGACGATTGAATGGGGAATCTGCTTTCTGGCCATACAATTAGATGACCTTGCTGTAATCAACAATCATTTACCCACATTTCACGATTCACATATATTATTCCACTGTGTAATTGATGAATATATGTGATGAGGGTAACAATCAAAACAAGGACTCAGCAAAAGAAAGAAGTCTTTCCTAATAATTCAAATTGTCAGAATGCTCGGAGTAGTGCTTCCATTCAACAAAATTACACTCGAAAGTAGAACATAGCAGGCATTAAACGGGATCTCCCTGTTGAGAGGGAAGAAACATGTACCACAATTTGTGCAGCACATCGATTATTTTTAGTGACCATTGCAATAAGATTTTTAAAAATTTAAAGCAATTGAAGGAGATACGAAAACAAGGATAATTATCAAATTCCTAACATTTGTTATTCAGTAAAATGCAAGTGGTGTCCAATCTGCACTAAAAACCCATTCAATGGAGAATCTGCTTTCTGGTCATACAACCAGATGACCCTGCTCTAAACAAAAAACATTTACACACATTTAACGACTCAAATACATTACTCCACTGCGAAACAGATGAATATAAGTTATAAGGGTAAAAATCAAAAGAAGCACCTAGGAAAAGGAGGAGGTCTTTCCCAATAACACCTATACTCAGGATGCTTGGAGTGGTAGTTCCCATCCAACAAAATCACACTCCATGTTTGAACAAACATGTTGTTGTTGTTGTCTTCAGTCCTGAGACTGGTTTGATGCAGCTCTCCATGCTACTCTATCCTGTGCAAGCTGCTTCATCTCCCAGTACCTACTGCAACCAACATCCTTCTGAATCTGCTTAGTGTAGTCATCTCTCGGTCTCCCTCTACGATTTTTACCCTCCATGCTGCCCTCCAATGCTAAATTTGTGATCCCTTGATGCCTCAAAACATGTCCTACCAACCGATCCCTTCTTCTAGTCAAGTTGTGCCACAAACTTCTCTTCTCCCCAATCCTATTCAATACCTCCTCATTAGTTACGTGATCTATCCACCTTATCTTCAGTATTCTTATGTTGCACCACATTTCGAAAGCTTCTATTCTCTTCTTGTCCAAACTAGTTATCGTCCATGTTTCACTTCCATACATGGCTACACTCCAAACAAATACTTTCAGAAACGACTTCCTGATACATAAATCTATATTCGATGTTAACAAATTTCTCTTCTTCAGAAACGCTTTCCTTGTCATTGCCAGTCTACATTTTATATCCTCTCTACTGCGACCATCATGAGTTATTATACTTCCTAAATAGCAAAACTCCTTTACTACTTTAAGTGTCTCATTTCCTAATCTAATTCCCTCAGCATCACCCAATTTAATTTGACTACATTCCATTATCCTCGTTTTGCTTTTGTTAATTTTCATCTTATATCCTCCTTTCAAGACACTGTCCATTCCGTTCAACTGCTCTTCCAAGTCCTTTGCCGTCTCTGACAGAATTACAATGTCATCGGCGAACCTCAAAGATTTTACTTTGTCTCCATGAATTTCAATACCTACTCCAAATTTTTCTTTTGTTTCCTTTACTGCTTGCTCAATATACAGATTGAATAACATTGGGGAGAGGCTACAACCCTGTCTCACTCCTTTCCCAACCACTGCTTCCCTTTCATGCCCCTCGACTCTTATTACTGCCATCTGGTTTCTGTACAAATTATAAATAGCCTTTCGCTCCCTGTATTTTACCCCTGCCACCTTTAGAATTTGAAAAAGAGTATTCCAGTCAACATTGTCTAAAGCTTTCTCTAAGTCTACAAATGCTAGAAATGTAGGTTTGCCTTTTCTTAATCTTTCTTCTAAGATAAGTCGTAAGGTCAGTATTGCCTCACGTGTTCCAACATTTCGACGGAATCCAAACTCATCTTCCCCGAGGTCTGCATCTACCAGTTTTTCCATTCGTCTGTAAAGAATTCGCGTTAGTATTTTGCAGCCGTGGCTTATTAAACTGATAGTTCGGTAATTTTCACATCTGTCAGCACCTGCTTTCTTTGGGATTGGAATTATTATATTCTTCTTGAAGTCTGAGGGTATTTCGCCTCTCTCATACATCTTGCTCACCAGCTGGTAGAGTTTTGTCATGACTGGCTCTCCCAAGGCCGTCAGTAGTTCTAATGGAATGTTGTCTACTCCGGGGGCCTTGTTTCAACTCAGGTCTTTCAGTGCTCTGTCAAACTCTTCACGCAGTATCGTATCTCCCATTTCGTCTTCATCTACATCCTCTTCCATTTCCATAATATTGTCCTCAAGTACATCGCCCTTGTATAAACCTTCTATATACTCCTTCCACCTTTCTGCCTTCCCTTCTTTGCTTAGAACTGGGCTGCCATCTGAGCTCTTGATATTCATACACGTGATTCTCTTCCCTCCAAAGGTCTCTTTAATTTTCCTGTAGGCAGTATCTATCTTACCCCTAGTGAGATAAGCTTCTACATCGTTACATTTGTCCTCTAGCCATCCCTGTTTAGCCATTTTGCACTTCCTGTCGATCTCATTTTTGAGACGTTTGTATTCCTTTTTGCCTGCTTCATTTACTGCATTTTTATATTTTCTCCTTTCATCAATTAAATTCAATATCTCTTCTGTTACCCAAGGATTTCTAGCAGCCCTCGTCTTTGTACCTACTTTATCCTCTGCTGCCTTCACTACTACATCCCTCAGAGCTACCCATTCTTCTTCTACTGTATTTCCTTCCCCTATTCCTGTCAATTGTTCCCGTATGGTCTCTCTGAAACTCTGTACAACCTCTGGTTCTTTCAGTTTATCCAGGTCCCATCTCCTTAATTTCCCACATTTTTGCAGTTTCTTCAGTTTTAATCTACAGGTCATAACCAATAGATTGTGGTCAGAGTACACATCTGCCCCTGGAAATGTCTTACAACTTAAAACCTGGTTCCTAAATCTCTGTCTTACCATTATATAATCTATCTGATACCTTTTAGTATCTCCAGGGTTCTTCCACATATACAACCTTCTTTCATGATTCTTAAACCAAGTGTTAGCTATGATTAAGTTGTGCTCTATGCAAAATTCTACTAGGCGGCTTCCTCTTTCATTTCTTAGCCCCAATCCATATTCACCTACTATGTTTCCTTCTCTCCCTTTTCCTACACTCGAATTCCAGTCACCCATTACTATTAAATTTTCGTCTCCCTTCACTACCTGAATAATTTCTTTTATTTCATCGTACATTTCTTCAATTTCTTCATCATCTGCAGAGCTAGTTGGCATATAAACTTGTACTACTGTAGTAGGTGTGGGCTTCGTATCTATCTTGGCCACAATAATGCGTTCACTATGCTGTTTGTAGTAGCTTACCCGCATTCCTATTTTCCTATTCATTATTAAACCTACTCCTGCATTACCCCTATTTGATTTTGTGTTTATAACCCTGTAGTCACCTGACCAGAAGTCTTGTTCCTCCTGCCACCGGACTTTACTAATTCCCACTATATCTAACTTTAACCTATCCATTTCCCTTTTTAAATTTTCTAACCTACCTGCCCGATTAAGGGATCTGACATTCCACGCTCCGATCCGTAGGACGCCAGTTTTCTTTCTCCTGATAACGACATCCTCCTGAGTAGTCCCCGCCGGGAGATCCGAATGGGGGACTATTTTACCTCCGGAATATTTTACCCAAGAGGATGCCATCATCATTTAATCATACAGTAAAGCTGCATGTCCACGGGAAAAATTACGGCTGTAGTTTCCCCTTGCTTTCAGCCGTTCGCAGTACCAGCACAGCAAGGCCGATCTGGATAATGTTAAAAAGCCAGATCAGTCAATCATCCAGACTGTTGCCCCTGCAACTACTGAAAAGGCTGCTGCCCCTCTTCAGGAACCACACGTTTGTCTGGCCTCTCAACAGATACCCCTCCGTTGTGGTTGCACCTACGGTACGGCCATCTGTATCGCTGAAACACGCAAGCCTCCCCACCAACGGCAAGGTCCATGGTTCATGGGGGGAGCACACATAGCAGTCATGAAACAGAATCTCCCTGTTGAGAGGCAAGAAACATGTACCACAATCTGTGCATGTGGTGTCAAATATGCACCAAAAGAAGATTGAATGGGGAATCTGCTTTCTGGCCATACAACCAGATGACCCTGTTGTAATTAACAAACATTTACAAACATTTCACGATTCAAATATATTATTCCACTGTGAAATTGATGAATATATGTGATGAGGGTAACAATCAGGACAAGGACTCAGCAAAAGAAAGATGTCTTTCCTAATAACTACAATTGTCAGAATGCTCGGAGTAGTGCTTCCCATCCAACAAAATCACACTCGAAATTAGAACATAGCAGGCATTAAACGGAAACTCCCTGTTGAGAGGGAAGAAACATGTACCACAATTTGTGCAGCACATTTATTATTTTTAGTGACCATTGCAATAATATTTTTAACAATATAAAGCAGATGAAGGAGATACCTAAACAAGAAGATTTATCAAATTCCGAACATTCGTTATTCAGTAATGTGCATGTGGTGTCCAATCTGCATCAAAAGACCATTGAATAGAGAATCTGCTTTCTAGCCATACAACCAGATGACCCTGCTGTAAACAACAAACATTTACCAACATTTCACGAATCAAATACATTACTCCACTGTGAAATTGACGAATATAAGTGATTAAGGTATCAATCAAAGGAAGTACCTAGCAAAAGAAAACAGTATTTCTAATAACTCCAATCGTCAAAACGCTCGGAGTGGTGATTGCCATCCAACATAATCACACTTGATGTTTGAATAAACATAGCAGTCATGAAACGGAATCTCCCTGTTGAGAGAGAAGAAACATGTACCACAATTTGTGCAGCACATTGATTATTGTTAGTGACCATTGCAAAAAGATTTTTAAAAATTTAAAGCAATTGAAGGAGATACGAAAACAAGAATAATTATCAAATTCCTAACATTTGTTATACAGTAAAATGCAAGTGGTGTCCAATCTGCACTAAAAACCCATTCAATGGAGAATCTGCTTTCTGGTCATACAACCAGATGACTCTGCTCTAAACAAAAAACATTTACACACATTTAACGATTCAAAAACATTACTCCACTGCTAAACAGATGAATATAAGTTATAACGGTAAAATCAAAAGAAGCACCTACGAAAAGAAAGAGGTCTTTCCCAATAACACCTATACTCACGTTGCTTGGAGAGGTAGTTCCCATCCAACAAAATCACACTTCATGTTTGAACAAACATAGCAGTCATGAAACAGAATCTCCTTGTTGAGAGGCAAGAAACATGTACCACAATTTGTGCATGTGGTGTCAAATATGCACCAAAAGACAATTGAATGGGGAATCTGCTTTCTGGCCATACAACCAGAGGACCCTTCTGTAATCAACAAATCTTTACCCACATTTCACGATTCAAATATATTATTCCACTGTGAAATTGATGAATATATGTGATGAGGGTAACAATCAAAACAAGGACTCAGCAAAAGAAAGAAGTCTTTCCTAATAACTCCAATTGTCAGAATGCTCGAAGTGGTGCTTCCCATCCAACAAAATCACACTCAAAAGTATAACAAACATGGCAGGCATTAAACGGAATCTCCCTGTTGAGAGGGAAGAAACATGTTCCACAATTTGTGCAGCACATTGATTACTTTTAGTGACCCTTGCAAGAAAATTTTTAAAAATAAAATGCAAATGAAGGAGATACCTCAACAAGAAGATTTATCAAATTCCGAACATTCGTTATTCAGTAAAGTGCAAGTGGTGTCCAATCTGCACCAAAAGACCATTGAATAGAGAATCTGCTTTCTGGCCATACAACCAGATGACCCTGCTGTAAACAACAAACATTACCAACATTTACGAATCAATTACATTACTGCACTGCGAAATTGACGAATATAAATGATAAAGGTATCAATCAAAGGAAGCACCTAGCAAAAGAAAACAGTATTTCTAATAAGTCCAATCGTCAGAATGCTCGGAGTGGTGATTTCCATCCAACATAATCACACTTGATGTTTGAATAAACATAGCAGTCATGAAACGGAATCTCCCTGTTGAGAGAGAAGAAACATGTACCACAGTTTGTGCAGCACATTGATCATTTTTAGTGACCTTTGCAATACGATTCTTAATAATTTAAAGCAATTCAAGGAGATATGAAAACAAGAATAATTATCAAATTCCTAACATTTGTTATTCAGTAAATAGCAAAAGGGGTCCAATCTGCACCAAAAACCCATTCAATGGAGAATCTGCTTTCTGGTCATACAACCAGATGACCCTGCTCTAAACAAAAAACATTTACACACATTTAACGATTCAAATACATTACTCCACTGCGAAACACATGAATATAAGTTATAAGGGTAAAAATCAAAAGAACCACCTAGGAAAGGAAAGAGGTCTTTCCTAATAACTCCAATACTCAGGATACTTGGAGTGGTAGTTCCCATCCAACAAAATCGCACTCCATGTTTGAACAAACATAGCAGTCACAAAACAGAATCTCCCTGTTGAGAGGCAAGAAACATGTACCACAATTTGTGCATGTGGTGTCAAATATGCACCAAAAGACGATTGAATGGGGAATCTTCCTTCTGGCCATACAACCAGACGACCTTGCTGTAATCAACAATCATTTACCCACATTTCACGATTCAAATATATTATTCCACTGTGAAATTGATGAATATATGTGATGAGGGTAACAATCAAAACAAGGACTCAGCAAAAGAAAGAAGTCTTTCCTAATAACTCCAATTGTCAGAATGCTCGGAGTAGTGCTTCCATCCAACAAAATTACACTCGAAAGTAGAACATAGCAGGCATTAAACGGAATCTCCCTTTTGAGGGGGAAGAAACATGTACCACAATTTGTGCAGCACATTGATTACTTTTAGTGACCATTGCAATAATATTTTTAAAAATAAAATGCAAATGAAGGAGATACCTCAACAAGAAGATTTATCAAATTCCGAACATTCGTTATTCAGTAAAGTGCAAGTGGTGTCCAATCTGCACCAAAAGACCATTGAATAGAGAATCTGCATTCTGGCCATACGACCAGATGACCCTGCTGTAAACAACAAACATTACCCACATTTCACGAATCAAATACATTCCTCCACTGTGAAATTGACGAATATAAGTGATAAAGGTATCAATCAAAGGAAGCACCTAGCAAAAGAAAACAGTATTTCTAATAAGTCCAATCGTCAGAATGCTCGGAGTGGTGATTTCCATCCAACATAATCACACTTGATGTTTGAATAAACATAGCAGTCATGAAACGGAATCTCCCTGTTGAGAGAGAAGAAACATGTACCACAATTTGTGCAGCACATTGATCATTTTTAGTGACCTTTGCAATACGATTCTTTATAATTTAAAGCAATTGAAGGAGATATGAAAACAAGAATAATTATCAAATTCCTAACATTTGTTATTCAGTAAATAGCAAAAGGGGTCCAATCTGCACCAAAAACCCATTCAATGGAGAATCTGCTTTCTGGTCATACAACCAGATGACCCTGCTCTAAACAAAAAACATTTACACACATTTAACAATTCAAATACATTACTCCACTACAAAACAGATGAATATAAGTTATAAGGGTAACAATCAAAAGAACCACCTAGGAAAAGAAAGAGATCTTTCCTAATAATTCCAATACTCAGGATGCTTGGAGTGGTAGTTCCCATCTAAAAAAATCACACTCCATGTTTGAACAAACATAGCAGTCATGAAACAGAATCTCCCTGTTGAGAGGCAAGAAACATGTACCACAATTTGTGCATGTGGTGTCAAAAATGCACCAAAAGACGATTGAATGGGGAATCTGCTTTCTGGCCATACAACCAGATGACCCTGCTGTAATCAACAAATATTTACCCACATTTCACGATTCAAATATATTATTCCACTGCGAAATTGATGAATATATGTGATGAAGATAACAATCAAAACAAGGACTCAGCAATAGAAAGAAGTAATTGCTATTAACTCCAATTGTCAGAATGCTCAAAGCAGTGCTTCCCATCTAACAAAGTCACACTCAAAAGTAGAACAAACATAGCAGGCATTAAACAGAATTTCCCTGTTGAGATGGAAGAAACATGTTCCACAATTTGTGCAGCACATTGATTATTTTTAGTGACCATTGCAAGAAAATTTTTAAAAATAAAAAGCAAATGAAAGAAATACCTAAACAAGAAGATTTATCAAATTCCGAACATTCGTTATTCAGTAAAGTGCATGTGGTGTCCAATCTGCACCAAAAGACCATTGAATAGAGAATCTGCTTTCTGGCCATACAACCAGATGACCCTGCTGTAAACAACAAACATTTACCCACATTTCACGAATCAAATACATTACTCCACTGTGAAATTGACGAATATAAGTGATAAAGGTATCAATCAAAGGAAGCACTTAGCAAAAGAAAACAGCATATCTAATAACTCCAATCGTCAGAATGCTCGGAGTGGTGATTTCCATCCAACATAATCACACTCGATGTTTGAATAAACATAGCAGTCATGAAACGGAATCTCCCTGTTGAGAGAGAAGAAACATGTACCACAATTTGTGCAGCACATTGATTATTTTTAGTGACCATTGCAATAAGATTTTTAAAAATCAAAGCAATTCAAGGAGATACGAAAACAAGAATAATTATCAAATTCCTAACATTTGTTATTCAGTAAAATGCAAGTGGTGTCCAATCTGCACTAAAAACCCATTGAATGGAGAATCTGCTTTCTGGTCATACAACCAGATGACCCTGCTCTAAACAAAAAACATTTACACACATTTAACAATTCAAATACATTACTCCACTACGAAACAGATGAATATAAGTTATAAGGGTAACAATCAAAAGAACCACCTAGGAAAAGAAAGAGATCTTTCCTAATAATTCCAATACTCAGGATGCTTGGAGTGGTAGTTCCCATCCAAAAAAATCACACTCCATGTTTGAAAAAACATAGCAGTCATGAAACAGAATCTCCCTGTTGAGAGACAAGAAACATGTACCACAATTTGTGCATGTGGTGTCAAATATGAACCGAAAGACGATTGAATGGGGAATCTGCTTTCTGGCCATACAACCAGATGACCCTGCTGTAATCAACAAATATTTACCCACATTTCACGATTCAAATATATTATTCCACTGTGAAATTGATGAATATATGTGATGGGGATAACAATCAAAACAAGGACTCATCAATAGAAAGAAGTAATTGCTATTAACTCCAATTGTCAGAATGCTCGAAGCAGTGCTTCCCATCTAACAAAATCACACTGAAAAGTAGAACAAACATAGCAGGCATTAAACAGAATTTCCCTGTTGAGATGGAAGAAACATGTTCCACAATTTGTGCAGCACATTGATTATTTTTAGTGACCATTGCAATAAAATTTAGAAAATAAAAAACAAATTAACGAGATACCTAAACAAGAAGATTTATCAAATTCCGAACATTAGTTATTCAGTAAAGTGCATGTGATGTCCAATCTGCACCAAAAACCCATTCAATGGAGAATCTGCTTTCTGGTCATACAACCAGATGACCCTGCTCTAAACAAAAAACATTTACACACATTTAACAATTCAAATACATTACTCCACTACGAAACAGATGAATATAAGTTATAAGGGTAACAATCAAAAGAACCACCTAGGAAAAGAAAGAGATCTTTCCTAATAATTCCAATACTCAGGATGCTTGGAGTGGTAGTTCCCATCCAAAAAAATAACACTTCATGTTTGAACAAACATAGCAGTCATGAAACAGGATCTCCCTGTTGAGAGGCAAGAAACATGTACCACAATTTGTGCATGTTGTGTCAAATATGCACCAAAAGACGATTGAATGGGGAATCTGCTTTCTGGCCATACAAACAGATGACCTTGCTGTAATCAACAATCATTTACCCACATTTCACGATTCACATATATTATTCCACTGTGTAATTGATGAATATATGTGATGAGGGTAACAATCAAAACTAGGACTCAGCAAAAGAAAGAAGTCTTTCCTAATAACTCCAATTGTCAGAATGCTCGGATTAGTGCTTCCATCCAACAAAATTACACTCGAAAGTAGAACATAGCAGGCAGTAAACGGAATCTCCCTGTTGAGAGGGAAGAAACATGTACCACAATTTGTGCAGCTCATTTATTATTTTTAGTGACGATTGCAATAATATTTTTAAAAATATAAAGCAAATGAAGGAGATACCTCAACAAGAAGATTTATCAAATTCCGAACATTCGTTATTCAGTAAAGTGCATGTGGTGTGCAATCTGCACCAAAAGACCATTCAATAGAGAATCTGCTTTCTGGCGAAACAACCAGATGACCCTGCTGTCAACAACAAACAATTACCCACATTTCACGTATCAAATATATTATTCCACTGTGAAACTGATGTATATATGTGATGAGGGTAACAATCAAAACTAGGACTCAGCAAAAGGAAGATGTCTTTCCTAATAATTCAAATTGTCAGAATGCTCGGAGTAGTGCTTCCATTCAACAAAATTACACTCGAAAGTAGAACATAGCAGGCATTAAACGAGATCTCCCTGTTGAGAGGGAAGAAACATGTACCACAATTTGTGCAGCACATCGATTATTTTTAGTGACCATTGCAATAAGATTTTTAAAAATTTAAAGCAATTGAAGGAGATACGAAAACAAGAATAATTATCAAGTTTCTAACATTTGTTATTCAGTAAAATGCAAGTGGTGTCCAATCTGCACTAAAAACCCATTCAATGGAGAATCTGCTTTCTGGTCATACAACCAGATGACCCTGCTCTAAACAAAAAACATTTACACACATTTAACGACTCAAATACATTACTCCACTGCGAAACAGATGAATATAAGTTATAAGGGTAAAAATCAAAAGAAGCACCTAGGAAAAGGAGGAGGTCTTTCCCAATAACACCTATACTCAGGATGCTTGGAGTGGTAGTTCCCATCCAACAAAATCACACTCCATGTTTGAACAAACATGTTGTTGTTGTTGTCTTCAGTCCTGAGACTGGTTTGATGCAGCTCTCCATGCTACTCTATCCTGTGCAAGCTGCTTCATCTCGCAGTACCTACTGCAACCTACATCCTTCTGAATCTGCTTAGTGTAGTCATCTCTCGGTCTCCCTCTACAATTTTTACCCTCCATGCTGCCCTCCAATGCTAAATTTGTGATCCCTTGATGCCTCAAAACATGTCCTACCAACCGATCCCTTCTTCTAGTCAAGTTGTGCCACAAACTTCTCTTCTCCCCAACCCTATTCAATACCTCCTCATTAGTTACGTGATCTATCCACCTTATCTTCAGTATTCTTCTGTAGCACCACATTTCGAAAGCTTCTATTCTCTTCTTGTCCAAACTAGTTATCGTCCATGTTTCACTTCCATACATGGCTACACTCCAAACAAATACTTTCAGAAACGACTTCCTGATACATAAATCTATATTCGATGTTAACAAATTTCTCTTCTTCAGAAACGCTTTCCTTGTCATTGCCAGTCTACATTTTATATCCTCTCTACTGCGACCATCATGAGTTATTATACTTCCTAAATAGCAAAACTCCTTTACTACTTTAAGTGTCTCATTTCCTAATCTAATTCCCTCAGCATCACCCAATTTAATTTGACTACATTCCATTATCCTCGTTTTGCTTTTGTTAATTTTCATCTTATATCCTCCTTTCAAGACACTGTCCATTCCGTTCAACTGCTCTTCCAAGTCCTTTGCCGTCTCTGACAGAATTACAATGTCATCGGCGAACCTCAAAGATTTTACTTTGTCTCCATGAATTTCAATACCTACTCCAAATTTTTCTTTTGTTTCCTTTACTGCTTGCTCAATATACAGATTGAATAACATTGGGGAGAGGCTACAACCCTGTCTCACTCCTTTCCCAACCACTGCTTCCCTTTCATGCCCCTCGACTCTTATTACTGCCATCTGGTTTCTGTACAAATTATAAATAGCCTTTCGCTCCCTGTATTTTACCCCTGCCACCTTTAGAATTTGAAAAAGAGTATTCCAGTCAACATTGTCTAAAGCTTTCTCTAAGTCTACAAATGCTAGAAATGTAGGTTTGCCTTTTCTTAATCTTTCTTCTAAGATAAGTCGTAAGGTCAGTATTGCCTCACGTGTTCCAACATTTCGACGGAATCCAAACTCATCTTCCCCGAGGTCTGCATCTACCAGTTTTTCCATTCGTCTGTAAAGAATTCGCGTTAGTATTTTGCAGCCGTTTCTTATTAAACTGATAGTTCGGTAATTTTCACATCTGTCAGCACCTGCTTTCTTTGGGATTGGAATTATCATATTCTTCTTGAAGTCTGAGGGTATTTCGCCTGTCTCATACATCTTGCTCACCAGCTGGTAGAGTTTTGTCATGACTGGCTCTCCCAAGGCCGTCAGTAGTTCTAATGGAATGTTGTCTACTCCGGGGGCCTTGTTTCAACTCAGGTCTTTCAGTGCTCTGTCAAACTCTTCACGCAGTATCGTATCTCCCATTTCGTCTTCATCTACATCCTCTTCCATTTCCATAATATTGTCCTCAAGTACATCGCCCTTGTATAAACCTTCTATATACTCCTTCCACCTTTCTGCCTTCCCTTCTTTGCTTAGAACTGGGCTGCCATCTGAGCTCTTGATATTCATACACGTGATTCTCTTCCCTCCAAAGGTCTCTTTAATTTTCCTGTAGGCAGTATCTATCTTACCCCTAGTGAGATAAGCTTCTACATCGTTACATTTGTCCTCTAGCCATCCCTGTTTAGCCATTTTGCACTTCCTGTCGATCTCATTTTTGAGACGTTTGTATTCCTTTTTGCCTGCTTCATTTACTGCATTTTTATATTTTCTCCTTTCCTCAATTAAATTCAATATTTCTTCTGTTACCCAAGGATTTCTAGCAGCCGTCGTCTTTGTACCTACTTTATCCTCTGCTGCCTTCACTACTACATCCCTCAGAGCTACCCATTCTTCTTCTACTGTATTTCTTTCCCCTATTCCTGTCAATTGTTCCCTTATGGTCTCTCTGAAACTCTGTACAACCTCTGGTTCTTTCAGTTTATCCAGGTCCCATCTCCTTAATTTCCCACATTTTTGCAGTTTCTTCAGTTTTAATCTACAGGTCATAACCAATAGATTGTGGTCAGAGTCCACATCTGCCCCTGGAAATATCTTACAACTTAAAACCTGGTTCCTAAATCTCTGTCTTACCATTATATAATCTATCTGATACCTTTTAGTATCTCCAGGGTTCTTCCACGTATACAACCTTCTTTCATGATTCTTAAACCAAGTGTTAGCTATGATTAAGTTGTGCTCTGTGCAAAATTCTACTAGGCGGCTTCCTCTTTCATTTCTTAGCCCCAATCCATATTCACCTACTATGTTTCCTTCTCTCCCTTTTCCTACACTCGAATTCCAGTCACCCATTACTATTAAATTTTCGTCTCCCTTCACTATCTGAATAATTTCTTTTATTTCATCGTACATTTCTTCAATTTCTTCATCATCTGCAGAGCTAGTTGGCATATAAACTTGTACTACTGTAGTAGGGGTGGGCTTCGTATCTATCTTGGCCACAATAATGCGTTCACTATGCTGTTTGTAGTAGCTTACCCGCATTCCTATTTTCCTATTCATTATTAAACCTACTCCTGCATTACCCCTATTTGATTTTGTGTTTATAACCCTGTAGTCACCTGACCAGAAGTCTTGTTCCTCCTGCCACCGGACTTTACTAATTCCCACTATATCTAACTTTAACCTATCCATTTCCCTTTTTAAATTTTCTAACCTACCTGCCCGATTAAGGGATCTGACATTCCACGCTCCGATCCGTAGGACGCCAGTTTTCTTTCTCCTGATAACGACATCCTCCTGAGTAGTCCCCGCCGGGAGATCCGAATGGGGGACTATTTTTCCTCCGGAATATTTTACCCAAGAGGATGCCATCATCATTTAATCATACAGTAAAGCTGCATGTCCTCGAGAAAAATTACGGCTGTAGTTTCCCCTTGCTTTCAGCCGTTCGCAGTACCAGCACAGCAAGGCCGATCTGGATAATGTTGCAAAGCCAGATCAGTCCATCATCCAGACTGTTGCCCTGCAACTACTGAAAAGGCTGCAGCCCCTCTTCAGGAACCACATGTTTGTCTGGCCTCTCAACAGATACCGTTCCGTTGTGGTTGCACTTACGGTACAGCCATCTGTATCGCTGAAACTCGCAAGCCTCCCCACCAACGGGAAGGTCCATGGTTCATGGGGGGAGCACACATAGCAGTCATGAAACAGAATCTCCCTGTTGAGAGGCAAGAAACATGTACCACAATCTGTGCATGTGGTGTCAAATATGCACCAAAAGAAGATTGAATGGGGAATCTGCTTTCTGGCCATACAACCAGATGACCCTGTTGTAATTAACAAACATTTACAAACATTTCACGATTCAAATATATTATTCCACTGAGAAATTGATGAATATATGTGATGAGGGTAACAATCAGAACAAGGACTCAGCAAAAGAAAGATGTCTTTCCTAATAACTACAATTGTCAGAATGCTCGGAGTAGTGCTTCCCATCCAACAAAATCACACTCGAAATTAGAACATAGCAGGCATTAAACGGAAACTCCCTGTTGAGAGGGAAGAAACATGTACCACAATTTGTGCAGCACATTTATTATTTTTAGTGACCATTGCAATAATATTTTTAAAAATATAAAGCAAATGAAGGAGATACCTAAACAAGAAGATTTATCAAATTCCGAACATTCGTTATTCAGTAATGTGCATGTGGTGTCCAATCTGCATCAAAAGACCATTGAATAGAGAATCTGCTTTCTGGCCATACAACCAGATGACCCTGCTGTAAACAACAAACATTTACCAACATTTCACGAATCAAATACGTTACTCCATTGTGAAATTGACGAATATAAGGGATAAAGGTATCAATCAAAGGAAGTACCTAGCAAAAGAAAACAGTATTTCTAATAACTCCAATCGTCAAAACGCTCGGAGTGTTGATTTCCATCCAACATAATCACACTTGATGTTTGAATAAACATAGCAGTCATGAAACGGAATCTCCCTGTTGAGAGAGAAGAAACATGTACCACAATTTGTGCAGCACACTGATTATTGTTAGTGACCATTGCAATAAGATTTTTAAAAATTTAAAGCAATTGAAGGAGATACGAAAACAAGAATAATTATCAAATTCCTAACATTTGTTATACAGTAAAATGCAAGTGGTGTCCAATCTGCACTAAAAACCCATTGAATGGATAATCTGCTTTCTGGTCATACAACAAGATGATCCTGCTATAAACAAAAAACTTTTACACACATTTAACGATTCAAAAACATTACTCCACTGCTAAACAGATGAATATAAGTTATAAGGGTAAAATCAAAAGAAGCACCTACGAAAAGAAAGAGGTCTTTCCCAATAACACCTATACTCACGTTGCTTGGTGAGGTAGTTCCCATCCAACAAAATCACACTCCATGTTTGAACAAACATAGCAGTCATGAAACAGAATCTCCCTGTTGAGAGGCAAGAAACATGTACCACAATCTGTGCATGTGGTGTCAAATATGCACCAAAAGACGATTGAATGGGGAATCTGCTTTCTGGCCATACAACCAGATGACCCTGCTGTAATTAACAAACATTTACTCACATTTCACGATTCAAATATATTATTCCAGTGTGAAATTAATGAATATATGTGATAAGGGTAACAATCAAAACAAGGACTCAGCAAAAGAAAGAAGTCATTGCTAATAACTCCAATTGTCAGAATGCTCGAAGTAGTGCTTCCCATCCAACAAAATTACACTCAAAAGTAGAACAAACATAGCAGGCATTAAACAGAATTTCGCTGTTGAGAGGAAAGAAACATGTTCCATAATTTGTGCAACACATTGATTATATTTAGTGACCATTGCAATAAAATTTTTAAAAATTTAAAGCAATTGAAGAAGATACGAAAACAAGAATAATTATCAAATTCCTAACATTTGTTATTCAGTAAAATGCAAGTGGTGTCCAATCTGCACCAAAAAGCCATTGAATGGATAATCTGCTTTCTGGTCATACAACAAGATGACCTTGCTATAAAAAAAAAAAAAAAAAAAAAAAAAAAAAAAAAAAAAAAAAAAAAAAAAAAAAACATTTACACACAATTAACAATTAAAATACATAACTCCACTGCGAAGCAGATGAATATAAGTTATAAGGGTAACAATCAAAAGAACCACTTAGGAAAAGAAAGAGGTCTTTCCTAATAACTCCAATTCTCAGGATGCTTGGAGTGGTAGTTCCCATCCAACAAAATCACACTCCATGTTTGAACAAACATAGCAGTCATGAAACAGAATCTCCCTGTTGAGAGGCAAGAAATATGTACCACAATTTGTGCATGTGGTGTCAAATATGCACCAAACGACGATTGAATGGGGAATCTGCTTTCTGGCCATACAACCAGATGACCTTGCTGAAATCAACAATCATTTACCCACATTTCACGATTCAAATATATTATTCCACTGTGAAATTGATGAATATATGTGATGAGGGTAACAATCAAAACAAGGACTCATCAAAAGAAAGATGTCTTTCCTAATAACTACAATTGTCAGAATACTCGGAGTAGTGCTTCCCATCCAACAATATCACACTCGAAATTAGAACATAGCAGGCATTAAACGGAATCTCCCTGTTGAGAGGGAAAAAACATGTACCACAATTTGTGCAGCACATTTATTATTTTAGTGACCACTGCAATAATATTTCTAAAAATAAAAAGCAAATGAAGGAGATACCTAAACAAGAAGATTTATCAAATTCCGAACATTCGTTATTCATTAAAGTGCATGTGGTGTCCAATCTGCACCAAAAGACCACTGAATAGAGAATCAGCTTTCTGGCCATACAACCAGATAACCCTGCTGTAAACAACAAACATTTACCCACATTTCACGAATCAAATACATTACTCCACTGTGAAATTAACAAATATAAGTGATAAAGGTATCAATCAAAGGAAGCACCTAGCAAAAGAAAACAGCATATCTAATAACTTAAATCGTCAGAACACTCGGAGTGGTGATTTCCATCCAACATAATCACACTCGATGTTGAATAAACATAGCAGTCATGAAACGGAGTCTTCCTGTTGAGAGAGAAGAAACACGTACCACAATTTGTGCAGCACATTGATTATTTTTAGTGACCATTGCAATAAGATTCTTACAAATTTAAAGCAATTGAAGGAGATACGAAAACAAGAATAATTATGAAATTCCTAACATTTGTTATACACTAAAATGCAAGTGGTGTCCAATCTGCACTAAAAACCCATTCAATGGAGAATCTGTTTTCTGGTCATACAACCTGATGACCCTGCTCTAAACAAAAAACATTTACACACATTTAACGATTCAAATACATTACTCCACTGCGAAACAGATGAATATAAGTTACAAGGGTAACAATCAAAAGAACCACCTAGGAAAAGAAGGAGGTCTTTCCCAATAACTCCTATACTCAGGATGCTTGGAGTGGTAGTTCCCATCCAACAAAATCACACTCCATGTTTGAACAAATATTGCAAACATGCAACAGAATCTCGATGTTGAGAGGCAAGAAACATGTACCACAATTTGTGCATGTGGTGTCAAATATGCACCAAAAGACGATTGAATGGGGTATCTGCTTTCTGGCCATACAACCGGATGACCCTGGTGTAATCAACAAACATTTACCCACATTTCACGATTCAAATATATTATTCCACTGTGAAATTGATGAATATATGTGATGAGGGTAACAATCAAAACAAGGACTCAGCAAAAGAAAGATGTCTTTCCTAATAACTACAATTGTCAGAATGCTGGGAGTAGTGCTTCCCATCCAACAACATCACACTCGAAATTAGAACATAGCAGGCATTAAACGGAATCTCCCTGTTGAGAGGGAAGAAACATGTACCACAATTTGTGCAGCACATTTATTATTTTTAGTGACCATTGCAAAAATATTTTTAAAAATAAAAAGCAAATGAAGGAATACCTCAACAAGAAGACTTATCAAATTCCGAACGTTCATTATTCAGTAAAGTGCATGTGGTGTCCAATCTGCACCAAAAGACCATTGAATAGGTAATCTGCTTTCTGGCCATACAACCAGATGACCCTGCTGTAAACAACAAACATTTATCCACATTTCATGAATCAAATACATTACTCCACTGTGAAATCGACGAATATAAGTGATAAAGGTATCAATCAAAGGAAGCACCTACCAAAAGAAAACAGCATATCTAATAACTCCAATCGTCAGAACACTCGGAGTGGTGATTTCCATCCAACATAATCACAATCGATGTTTGAATAAACATAGCAGTCATGAAATGTAATCTCCCTGTTGAGAGAGAAGAAACATGTACCACAATTTGTGCAGCATATTGATTATTTCTAGTGACCATTGCAATAAGATTCTTACAAATTTAAAGCAATTGAAGGAGATACGAAAACAAGAATAATTATCAAATTCCTAACATTTGTTATTCAGTAAAATGCAAGTGGTGTCCAATCAGCATTAAAAACCCATTCAACGGAGAATCTGCTTTCTGGTCATACAACCAGATGACCCTGCTCAAAACAAAATACATTTACACACATTTAACGATTCAAATACATTACTCCACTGCGAAACAGATGAATATAAGTTATAAGGGTAACAATCAAAAGAAGCACCTAGGAAAAGAAGGAGGTCTTTCCCAATAACTCCTACACTCAGGATGCTTGGATTGGTAGTTCCCATCCAACAAAATGACACTCCATGTTTGAACAAACATAGCAGTCATGAAACAGAATCTCCCCGTTGAGCGGCAAGAAACATGTACCACAATTTGTGCATGTGGTGTCAAATATGCACCAAAAGACGATTGAATGGCGAATCTGCATTCTGGCCATACAACCAGATGACCCTGCTGTAATCAACAAATATTTACCCACATTTCACGATTCAAATATATTACTCCACTGTGAAATTGATGAATATATGTGATGAGGGTAACAATCAAAACTAGGACTCAGCAAAAGAAAGAAGTCTTTCCTAATAACTCCAAATGTCAGAATGCTCGGAGTAGTGCTTCCATCCAACAAAATTACACTCGAAAGTAGAACATAGCAGGCATTAAACGGAATCTCCCTGTTGAGAGGGAAGAAACATGTACCACAATTTGTGCAGCACATTGATTATTTTTAGTGAGCATTGCAATATAATTTTTAAAAATTTAAAGCAATTGAAGGTGATACGAAAACAAGAATAATTATCAAATTCCTAACATTTGTTATTCAGTAAAATGCAAGTGGTGTCCAATCTGCACTAAAAACCCATTCATTGGAAAATCTGCTTTCTGGTCATACAACCAGATGACCCAGCTCCAAAGACAAACCTTTACACACATTTAACGATTCAAATACATTACTCCACTGCGAAACAGATGAATATAAGTTATAAGGGTAAAAATCAAAAGAAGCACCTAGGAAAAGAAGGAGGTCTTTCCCAATAACTCCTATACACAGGATGCTTGGAGTGGTAGTTCCCATCCAACAAAATCACACTCCATGTTTGAACAAACATAGCAGTCATGAAACAGAATCTCCCTGTTGAGAGGCAAGAAACATGTACCACAATTTGTGCATGTGGTGTCAAATATGCACCAAAAGACGATTGAATGGGAATCTGCTTTCTGGCCATACAACCAGATGGCCCTGCTGTAATCAACAAACATTTACCCACATTTCACGAATCAAATACATTACTCCACTGTGAAATTGACGAATATAAATGATAAAGGTATCAATCAAAAGAAGCACCTAGCAAAAGAAAACAGTATTTCTAATAACTCCAATCTTCAGAATGCCCGGAGTGGTGATTTCCATCCAACATAATCACACTCGATGTTTGAATAAACATAGCAGTGATGAAACGGAGTCTTCCTGTTGAGAGAGAAGAAACATGTACCACAATTTGTGCAGCACATTGATTATTTTTAGTGACCATTGCAATAAGATTCTTACAAATTTAAAGCAATTGAAGGAGATACGAAAACAAGAATAATTATCAAATTCCTAACATTTGTTATACACTAAAATGCAAGTGGTGTCCAATCTGCACTAATAACTCATTGAATGGAGAATCTGCTTTCTGGTCATACAACCAGATGACCCTGCTCTAAACAAAAAACATTTACACACATTTAACAATTTCAATACATTACTGACCTGAGAAACAGATGAATATAAGTTATATGGGTAACAATCAAAAGAAGCACCTAGGAACAGAAAGAGGTCTTTCCTAATAACTCCAATACTCAGGGTGTTTGGAGTGGTAGTTCCCATCCAACAAAATCACAATCCATTTTTGATCAAACATAGCAGTCATGAAACAAAATCTCCCTGTTGAGAGGGAAGAAACATGTTCCACAATTTGTGCAGCACATTTATTATTTTTAGTGACCATTGCAATAAGATTGTTAAAAATAAAAAACAAATGAAGGAGATACCTAAACAAGAAGATTTATCAAATTCCGAACATTCGTTATTCATTAAAGTGCATGTGGTGTCCAATCTGCACCAAAAGACCACTGAATAGAGTATCTGCTTTCTGGCCATACAACCAGATGACCCTGCTGTAAACAACAAACATTTACCCACATTTCACGAACCAAATACATTACTCCACTGTGAAATTGACGAATATAAGTGATAAAGGTATCAATCAAATGAAGCACCTAGCAAAAGAAAACAGCATATCTAATAACTCCAATCGTCAGAACGCTCGGAGTGGTGATTTCTATCCAACATAATCACACTCGATGTTTGAATAAACACAACAGTCATGAAACGGAATCTCCCTGTTGAGGGAGAAGAAACTTGTACCACAATTTGTGCAGCACATTGATTATATTTAGTGACCACTGCAATAAGATTTTTAAAAATTTAAAGCAATTGAAGGAGATACGAAAACAAGAATAATTATCAAATTCCTAACATTTGTTATTCAGTAAAATGCAAGTGGTGTCCAATCTGCATTAAAAACCCATTGAATGGATAATCTGCATTCTGGTCATACAACCAGATGACCCTGCTCTAAACAAAAAACATTTACACACATTTAACGATTCAAATACATTAGTCCACTGCGAAACAGATGAATATAAGTTATAACGGTAACAATCAAAAGAACCACCTAGGAAATGAAAGAGGTCTTTCCTAATAACTCCAATACTCAGGATGTTTGGAGTGGTAGTTCCCATCCAACAAAATCACACTCAATGTTTTAACAAACATAGCAGTCATGAAACAGAATCTCCCTGTTGAGAGGCAAGAAACATGTACCACAATTTGTGCATGTGGTGTCAAATATGCACCAAAAGATGATTGAATGGGGAATCTGCTTTCTGCCCATACAACCAGATGACCTTGCTGTAATCAACAATCATTTACCCACATTTCACGATTCAAATATATTATTCCACTGTGAAATTGATGAATATATGTGATGAGGGTAACAATCAAACCTACGACTTAGCAAAAGAAAGAAGTCTTTCCTAATAACTCATATTGTCAGAATGCTCGCAGTAGTGCTTCCATCCAACAAAATCACAATCCATTCTTGATCAAACATAGCAGTCATGAAACAAAATCTCCCTGTTGAGAGGGAAGAAACATGTTCCACAATTTGTGCAGCACATTTATTATTTTTAGTGACCATTGCAATAAGATTGTTAAAAATAAAAAACAAATGAAGGAGATACCTAAACAAGAAGATTTATCAAATTCCGAACATTCGTTATTCATTAAAGTGCATGTGGTGTCCAATCTGCACCAAAAGACCACTGAATAGAGTATCTGCTTTCTGGCCATACAACCAGATGACCCTGCTATAAACAACAAAACATTTACCCACATTTCACGAATCAAATACATTACTCCACTGTGTAATCGACGAATATAAGTGATAAAGGTATCAATCAAAGGAAGCACCTAGCAAAAGAAAACAGCATTTCTAATAACTCCAATCGTCAGAATGCTCTGAGTGGTGATTTCCATCCAACATAATAACACTCGATGTTTGAATAAAGATAGCAGTCATGAAACGGAATCTCCCTGTTGAGAGAGAAGAAACATGTACCACAATTTGTGCAGGATATTGATTATTTTTAGTGACCATTGCAATAAGATTCTTACAAATTTAAAGCAATTGAAGGAGATACGAAAACAAGATTAATTATCAAATTCCTAACATTTGTTATTCAGTAAAATGCAAGTGGTGTCCAGTCTGCATTAAAAACCCATTCAACGGAGAATCTGCTTTCTGGTCATACAACCAGATGACCCTGCTCAAAACAAAAAACATTTACAAACATTTAACGATTCAAATACATTACTCCACTGCGAAACAGATGAATATAAGTTATAAGGGTAACAATCAAAAGAAGCACCTAGGAAAAGAAGGAGGTCTTTCCCAATAACTCCTACACTCAGGATGCTTTGATTGGTAGTTCCCATCCAACAAAATCACACTCCATGTTTGAACAAACATAGCAGTCATGAAACAGAATCTCCCCGTTGAGAGGCAAGAAACATGTACCACAATTTGTGCATGTGGTGTCAAATATGCACCAAAAGACGATTGAATGGCGAATCTGCTTTGTGGCCATACAACCAGATGACCCTGCTGTAATCAACAAATATTTACCCACATTTCACGATTCAAATATATTACTCCACTGTGAAATTGATGAATATATGTGATGAGGGTAACAATCAAAACAAGGACTCCGCAAAAGTAAGAAGCCATTGCTAATAACTCCAATTGTCAGAATGCTCGAAGTAGTGCTTCCCATCCAACAAAATCACACTCAAAAGTAGAACAAACATAGCAGGCATTTAAACGGAATCTCCCTGTTGAGAGGGAAGATATATGTTCCACAATTTGTGCAGCACTTTGATAATTTTTGTGACCATTGCAATAAAATTTTTAAAAATAAAAAGCAAATGAAAGGGATACCTAAACAAGAAGATTTATCAAATTCCGAACATTCCTTATTCAGTAAAGTGCATGTGGTGTCCAATCTGCACCAAAAGACCATTGAATAGAGAATCTGCTTTCTGGCCATACAACCAGATGACCCTGCTCTAAACAAAAAAGCATTTACCCACATTTCACGAATCAAATACATTACTCCACTGTGAAATTGATGAATATAAGTGATAAAGGTATCAATCAAAGGAAGCACCTAGCAAAAGAAAACAGCATATCTAATAACTCCTATCGTCAGAACGTTCGGAGTGGTGATTTCCATCCAACATAATCCACACTCGATGTTTGAATAAACATAGCAGTCATGAAACGGAATCTCCCCGTTGAGAGAGAAGAAACATGTACCACAATTTGTGCAGCACACTGATTATTATTAGTGACCATTGCAATAAGATTCTTACAAATTTAAAGCAATTGAAGGAGATACGAAAACAAGAATAATTATCAAATTCCTAACATTTGTTATACACTAAAATGCAAGTGGTGTCCAATCTGCACTAAAAAAAAACCATTCAATGGAGAATCTGCTTTCTGTTCATACAACCAGAAGACCCTGCTCTAAACAAAAAACATTTACACACATTTAACGATTCAAATACATTACTCCACTGCGAAACAGATGAATATAAGTTATAAGGGTAACAATCAAAAGAAGCACCTAGGAAAAGAAGAAGGTCTTTCCCAATAACTCCTATATTCAGGATGCTTGGAGTGGTAGTTCCCATCCAACAAAATCACACTCCATGTTTGAACAAACATAGCAAACATGAAACAGAATCTCCCTGTTGAGAGGCAAGAAACATGTACCACAATTTGTGCATGTGGCGTCAAATATGCACCAAAAGACGATTGAATGGGGAATCTGCTTTCTGGCCATACAATCAGATGACCTTGCTGTAATCAACAATCATTTACCCACATTTCACGATTCAAATATATTATTCCACTGTGAAATTGATGAATATATGTGATGAGGGTAACAATCAAAACTAGGACTCAGCAAAAGAAAGAAGTCTTTCCTAATAACTCCAAATGTCAGAATGCTCGTAGTAGTGCTTCCATCCAACAAAATTACACTCGAAAGTAGAATATAGCAGGTATTAAATGGAATCTCCCTGTTGAGAGGGAAGAAACATGTACCACAATTTGTGCAGCACATTTATTATTTTCAGTGACCATTGCAATAATATTTTTAAAAATAAAAAAAACAAATGAAGGATATACCTAAACAAGAAGATTTATCAAATTCCGAACATTCGTTATTCAGTAAAGTGCATGTGGTGTCCAATCTGCACCAAAAGACCATTGAATAGAGAATCTGCTTTCTGGCCATACAACGAGATGACAGTACTGTAAACAACAAACATTTAACCACATTTCACGAATCAAATACATTACTCCACTGTGAAATTGACGAATATAAATGATAAAGGTATCAATCAAAGGAAGCACCTAGCAAAAGAAAACAGTATTTCTAATAACTCCTATCGTCAGAACGCTCGGAGTGGTGGCTTCCATTCAACATAATCACACTTGATGTTTGAATAAACATAGCAGTTATGAAATGGAATCTCCCTGTTGAGAGAGAAGAAACATGAACTGCAATTTGTGCAGCACATTGATTTTTTTTAGTGACTATTGCAATAAGATTTTTAAAAATTTAAAGCAATTGAAGGAGATACGAAAACAAGAATAATTATCAAATTCCTAACATTTGTTATTCTGTAAAATGCAAGTGGTGTCCAATCTGCACTAAAAACCCATTCATTGGAGAATCTGCTTTCTGCTCATACAACCAGATGACCCTGCTGTAATTAACAAATATTTACCCACATTTCACATTTCAAATATATTATCCCAGTGTGAAATTAATGAATATATGTGATGAGGGTAACAATCAAAACTAGGACTCAGAAAAAGAAAGAAGTCATTGCTAATAACTCCAATTGTCAGAATGCTCAAAGTAGTGCTTCCCATCCAACAAAATTTCACTCAAAAGTAGAACAAACATAGCAGGCATCAAACAGAATTTCGCTGTTGAGACGGAAGAAACATGTTCCACAATTTGTGCAGCACATTGATTATTTTTAGTGACCATTGCAATAAAATTTTTAAAATTAAAAAACAAATGAAGGATATACCTAAACAAGAAGATTTATCAAATTCCGAACATTCGTTATTCAGTAAAGTGCATGTGGTGTCCAATCTGCACCAAAAGACCATTGAATAGAGAATCTGCTTTCTGGCCATACAACGAGATGACAGTACTGTAAACAACAAACATTTAACCACATTTCACGAATCAAATACATTACTCCACTGTGAAATTGACGAATATAAATGATAAAGGTATCAATCAAAGGAAGCACCTAGCAAAAGAAAACAGTATTTCTAATAACTCCTATCGTCAGAACGCTTGGAGTGGTGGCTTCCATTCAACATAATCACACTTGATGTTTGAATAAACATAGCAGTTATGAAATGGAATCTCCCTGTTGAGAGAGAAGAAACTTGTACCATAATTTGTGCAGCACATTGATTATTTTTAGTGACAATGGCAATAAGATTTTTAAAAATTTAAAGCAACTGAAGGAGATACGAAAACAAGAATAATTATCAAATTCCTAACACTTGTTATTCAGTAAAATGCAAGTGGTTTCCAATCTGCACTAAAAACCCATTCAATGGAGAATCTACTTTCTGGTCATACAACCAGATGACCCTGCTCTAAACAAAAAACATTTACACACATTTAACGATTCAAATACTTTACTCCACTGCGAAACAGATGAGTATAAGTTATAAGGGTAAAAATCAAAGGAAGCACCTAGGAAAAGAAGGAGGTCTTTCCCAACAACTCCTATACTCAGGATGCTTGGAGTGGTAGTTCCCATCCAACAAAATCACACTCCATGTTTGAACAAACATAGCAGTCATGAAACAGAATCTCCCTGTTGAGAGGCAAGAAACATGAACCACAATTTGTGCATGTGGTGTCAAATATGCACCAAAAGACGATTGAATAGGGAATCTGATTTCTGGCCATACAAACAGATGACCCTGCTGTAATCAACAAACATTTACCCACATTTCACGAATCAAATACATTACTCCACTGTGAAATTGACGAATATAAGTGATAAAGGTATTAATCAAAGGAAGCACCTAGCAAAAGAAAACAGTATTTCTAATAACTCCAATCGTCAGAATGCTCGGAGTGGTGATTTCCATCCAACATAATCACACTCGATGTTTGAATAAACATAGCAGTGATGAAACGGAGTCTTCCTGTTGAGAGAGAAGAAACATGTACCACAATTTGTGCAGCACATTGATTATTTTTAGTGACCATTGCAATAAGATTCTTACAAATTTAAAGCAATTGAAGGAGATACAAAAACAAGATTAATTATCAAATTCCTAACATTTGTTATTCAGTAAAATGCAAGTGGTGTCCAGTCTGCATTAAAAACCCATTCAACGGAGAATCTGCTTTCTGGTCATACAACCAGATGACCCTGCTCAAAACAAAAAACATTTACAAACATTTAACGATTCAAATACATTACTCCACTGCGAAACAGATGAATATAAGTTATAAGGGTAACAATCAAAAGAAGCACCTAGGAAGAGAAAAAGGGCTTTCCTAATAAATCCAATACTCAGGGTGCTTGGAGTGGTAGTTCCCATCCAACAAAATCACAATCCATTTTTGATCAAACATAGCAGTCATGAAACAAAATCTCCCTGTTGAGAGGGAAGAAACATGTTCCACAATTTGCGCAGCACATTTATTATTTTTAGTGACCATTGCAATAAGATTGTTAAAAATAAAAAACAAATGAAGGAGATACCTAAACAAGAAGATTTATCAAATTCCGAACATTCGTTATTCATTAAAGTGCATGTGGCATCCAATCTGCACCAAAAGACCACTGAATAGATAATCTGCTTTCTGGCCATACAACCTGATGACCCTGCTGTAAACAACAAACATTTACCCACATTTCACGAATCAAATACATTACTCCACTGTGAAATTGACGAATATAAGTGATAAAGGTATCAATCAAAGGAAGCACCTAGCAAAAGAAAACAGCATATCTAATAACTCCAATCGTCAGAACGCTCGGAGTGGTGATTTCTATCCAACATAATCACACTCGATGTTTGAATAAACACAGCAGTCATGAAACGGAATATCCCTGTTGAGGGAGAAGAAACTTGTACCACAATTTGTGCAGCACATTGATTATATTTAGTGACCATTGCAATAAGATTTTTAAAAATTTAAAGCAATTGAAGGAGATACGAAAACAAGAATAATTATCAAATTCCTAACATTTGTTATTCAGTAAAATGCAAGTGGTGTCCAAACTGCACCAAAAACCCATTGAATGGATAATCTGCCTTCTGGTCGTACAACCAGATGACCCTGCTCTAAACAAAAAACATTTACACACATTTAACGTTTCAAATACATTACTCCACTGCGAAACAGATGAATATAAGTTATAACGGTAACAATCAAAAGAATCACCTAGGAAAAGAAAGAGGTCTTTCCTAATAACTCCAATACTCAGGATGTTTGGAGTGGTAGTTCCCATCCAACAAAATCACACTCCATGTTTGAACAAACATAGCAGTCATGAAACAGAATCTCCCTGTTGAGAGGCAAGAAACATGTACCACAATTTGTGCATGTGGTGTCAAATATGCACCAAAAGATGATTGAATGGGGAATCTGCTTTCTGCCCATACAACCAGATGACCTTGCTGTAATCAACAATCATTTACCCACATTTCACGATTCAAATATATTATTCCACTGTGAAATTGATGAATATATGTGATGAGGGTAACAATCAAACCTACGACTTAGCAAAAGAAAGAAGTCTTTCCTAATAACTCATATTGTCAGAATGCTCGCAGTAGTGCTTCCATCCAACAAAATCACACTCGAAAGTAGAACATAGCAGGCATTAAACGGAATCTCCCTGTTGAGAGGAAAGAAACATGTACCACAATTTGTGCAGCACATTGATTATTTTTAGTGACCATTGCAATAAAATTTTTAAAAATTTAAAGCAATTAAAGGAGATACGAAAACAAGAATAATTATCAAATTCCTAACATTTGTTATGCAGTAAAATGCAAGTGGTGTCCAATCTGCACTAATAACTCATTGAATGGAGAATCTGCTTTCAGGTCATACAACCAGATGACCCTGCTCTAAACAAAAAAAATTTACACACATTTAACAATTTAAATACATTACTGCCCTGCGAAACAGATGAATATAAGTTATAAGGGTAACAATCAAAAGAAGCACCTAGGAAAAGAAGGAGGTCTTTCCTAATAACTCCAATACTCAGGGTGTTTGGAGTGGTAGTTCCCATCCAACAAAATCACAATCCATGTTTGAACAAAAATAGCAGTCATGAAACAGAATCTCCCTGTTGAGAGGCAAGAAACATGTACCACAATTTGTGCATGTGGTGTCAAATATGCACCAAAAGACAATTGAATGGGGAATCTGCTTTCTGGCCATACAACCACATGACCCTTCTGTAATCAACAAACCTTTACCCAAATTTCACGATTCAAATATATTATTCCACTGTGAAATTGGTGAATATATGTGATGAGGGTAACAATCAAAACAAGGACTCATCAAAAGAAAGAAGTCTTTCCTAATAACTCCAATACTCAGGGTGGTTGGAGTGGTAGTTCCCATGCAACAAAATCACACTCCATGTTTGAACAATCATAGCAGTCATGAAACAGAATCTCCCTGTTGAGAGGCTAGAAACATGTACCACAATCTGTGCATGTGGTGTCAATTGTCAGAATGCTCGAAGTAGTGCTTCCCATCCAACAAAATCACACTCAAAAGTAGAACAAACATAGCAGGCATTTAAACGGAATCTCCCTGTTGAGAGGGAAGATATATGTTCCACAATTTGTGCAGCACTTTGATAATTTTTGTGACCATTGCAATAAAATTTTTAAAAATAAAAAGCAAATGAAAGGGATACCTAAACAAGAAGATTTATCAAATTCCGAACATTCCTTATTCAGTAAAGTGCATGTGGTGTCCAATCTGCACCAAAAGACCATTGAATAGAGAATCTGCTTTCTGGCCATACAACCAGATGACCCTGCTCTAAACAAAAAAGCATTTACCCACATTTCACGAATCAAATACATTACTCCACTGTGAAATTGATGAATATAAGTGATAAAGGTATCAATCAAAGGAAGCACCTAGCAAAAGAAAACAGCATATCTAATAACTCCTATCGTCAGAACGCTCGGAGTGGTGATTTCCATCCAACATAATCCACACTCGATGTTTGAATAAACATAGCAGTCATGAAACGGAATCTCCCCGTTGAGAGAGAAGAAACATGTACCACAATTTGTGCAGCACACTGATTATTATTAGTGACCATTGCAATAAGATTCTTACAAATTTAAAGCAATTGAAGGAGATACGAAAACAAGAATAATTATCAAATTCCTAACATTTGTTATACACTAAAATGCAAGTGGTGTCCAATCTGCACTAAAAAAAAACCATTCAATGGAGAATCTGCTTTCTGTTCATACAACCAGAAGACCCTGCTCTAAACAAAAAACATTTACACACATTTAACGATTCAAATACATTACTCCACTGCGAAACAGATGAATATAAGTTATAAGGGTAACAATCAAAAGAAGCACCTAGGAAAAGAAGAAGGTCTTTCCCAATAACTCCTATATTCAGGATGCTTGGAGTGGTAGTTCCCATCCAACAAAATCACACTCCATGTTTGAACAAACATAGCAAACATGAAACAGAATCTCCCTGTTGAGAGGCAAGAAACATGTACCACAATTTGTGCATGTGGCGTCAAATATGCACCAAAAGACGATTGAATGGGGAATCTGCTTTCTGGCCATACAACCAGATGACCTTGCTGTAAACAACAATCATTTACCCACATTTCACGATTCAAATATATTATTCCACTGTGAAATTGATGAATATATGTGATGAGGGTAACAATCAAAACTAGGACTCAGCAAAAGAAAGAAGTCTTTCCTAATAACTCCAAATGTCAGAATGCTCGTAGTAGTGCTTCCATCCAACAAAATTACACTCGAAAGTAGAATATAGCAGGTATTAAAGGGAATCTCCCTGTTGAGAGGGAAGAAACATGTACCACAATTTGTGCAGCACATTTATTATTTTCAGTGACCATTGCAATAATATTTTTAAAAATAAAAAAACAAATGAAGGATATACCTAAACAAGAAGATTTATCAAATTCCGAACATTCGTTATTCAGTAAAGTGCATGTGGTGTCCAATCTGCACCAAAAGACCATTGAATAGAGAATCTGCTTTCTGGCCATACAACGAGATGACAGTACTGTAAACAACAAACATTTAACCACATTTCACGAATCAAATACATTACTCCACTGTGAAATTGACGAATATAAATGATAAAGGTATCAATCAAAGGAAGCACCTAGCAAAAGAAAACAGTATTTCTAATAACTCCTATCGTCAGAACGTTCGGAGTGGTGGCTTCCATTCAACATAATCACACTTGATGTTTGAATAAACATAGCAGTTATGAAATGGAATCTCCCTGTTGAGAGAGAAGAAACATGAACTGCAATTTGTGCAGCACATTGATTTTTTTTAGTGACTATTGCAATAAGATTTTTAAAAATTTAAAGCAATTGAAGGAGATACGAAAACAAGAATAATTATCAAATTCCTAACATTTGTTATTCTGTAAAATGCAAGTGGTGTCCAATCTGCACTAAAAACCCATTCATTGGAGAATCTGCTTTCTGCTCATACAACCAGATGACCCTGCTGTAATTAACAAATATTTACCCACATTTCACATTTCAAATATATTATCCCAGTGTGAAATTAATGAATATATGTGATGAGGGTAACAATCAAAACTAGGACTCAGAAAAAGAAAGAAGTCATTGCTAATAACTCCAATTGTCAGAATGCTCAAAGTAGTGCTTCCCATCCAACAAAATTTCACTCAAAAGTAGAACAAACATAGCAGGCATCAAACAGAATTTCGCTGTTGAGACGGAAGAAACATGTTCCACAATTTGTGCAGCACATTGATTATTTTTAGTGACCATTGCAATAAAATTTTTAAAATTAAAAAACAAATGAAGGATATACCTAAACAAGAAGATTTATCAAATTCCGAACATTCGTTATTCAGTAAAGTGCATGTGGTGTCCAATCTGCACCAAAAGACCATTGAATAGAGAATCTGCTTTCTGGCCATACAACGAGATGACAGTACTGTAAACAACAAACATTTAACCACATTTCACGAATCAAATACATTACTCCACTGTGAAATTGACGAATATAAATGATAAAGGTATCAATCAAAGGAAGCACCTAGCAAAAGAAAACAGTATTTCTAATAACTCCTATCGTCAGAACGCTTGGAGTGGTGGCTTCCATTCAACATAATCACACTTGATGTTTGAATAAACATAGCAGTTATGAAATGGAATCTCCCTGTTGAGAGAGAAGAAACATGTACCATAATTTGTGCAGCACATTGATTATTTTTAGTGACAATGGCAATAAGATTTTTAAAAATTTAAAGCAACTAAAGGAGATACGAAAACAAGAATAATTATCAAATTCCTAACACTTGTTATTCAGTAAAATGCAAGTGGTTTCCAATCTGCACTAAAAACCCATTCAATGGAGAATCTACTTTCTGGTCATACAACCAGATGACCCTGCTCTAAACAAAAAACATTTACACACATTTAACGATTCAAATACTTTACTCCACTGCGAAACAGATGAGTATAAGTTATAAGGGTAAAAATCAAAAGAAGCACCTAGGAAAAGAAGGAGGTCTTTCCCAACAACTCCTATACTCAGGATGCTTGGAGTGGTAGTTCCCATCCAACAAAATCACACTCCATGTTTGAACAAACATAGCAGTCATGAAACAGAATCTCCCTGTTGAGAGGCAAGAAACATGAACCACAATTTGTGCATGTGGTGTCAAATATGCACCAAAAGACGATTGAATAGGGAATCTGATTTCTGGCCATACAACCAGATGACCCTGCTGTAATCAACAAACATTTACCCACATTTCACGAATCAAATACATTACTCCACTGTGAAATTGACGAATATAAGTGATAAAGGTATTAATCAAAGGAAGCACCTAGCAAAAGAAAACAGTATTTCTAATAACTCCAATCGTCAGAATGCTCGGAGTGGTGATTTCCATCCAACATAATCACACTCGATGTTTGAATAAACATAGCAGTGATGAAACGGAGTCTTCCTGTTGAGAGAGAAGAAACATGTACCACAATTTGTGCAGCACATTGATTATTTTTAGTGACCATTGCAATAAGATTCTTACAAATTTAAAGCAATTGAAGGAGATACGAAAACAAGAATAATTATCAAATTCCTAACATTTGTTATACACTAAAATGCAAGTGGTGTCCAATCTGCACTAAAAACCCATTCAACGGAGAATCTGCTTTCTGGTCATACAACCAGATGACCCTGCTCTAAACAAAAAACATTTACACACATCTAACAATTTAAATACATTACTGCCCTGAGAAACAGATGAATATAAGTTATAAGGGTAACAATCAAAAGAAGCACCTAGGAAGAGAAAAAGGGCTTTCCTAATAAATCCAATACTCAGGGTGCTTGGAGTGGTAGTTCCCATCCAACAAAATCACAATCCATTTTTGATCAAACATAGCAGTCATGAAACAAAATCTCCCTGTTGAGAGGGAAGAAACATGTTCCACAATTTGCGCAGCACATTTATTATTTTTAGTGACCATTGCAATAAGATTGTTAAAAATAAAAAACAAATGAAGGAGATACCTAAACAAGAAGATTTATCAAATTCCGAACATTCGTTATTCATTAAAGTGCATGTGGCATCCAATCTGCACCAAAAGACCACTGAATAGATAATCTGCTTTCTGGCCATACAACCTGATGACCCTGCTGTAAACAACAAACATTTACCCACATTTCACGAATCAAATACATTACTCCACTGTGAAATTGACGAATATAAGTGATAAAGGTATCAATCAAAGGAAGCACCTAGCAAAAGAAAACAGCATATCTAATAACTCCAATCGTCAGAACGCTCGGAGTGGTGATTTCTATCCAACATAATCACACTCGATGTTTGAATAAACACAGCAGTCATGAAACGGAATATCCCTGTTGAGGGAGAAGAAACTTGTACCACAATTTGTGCAGCACATTGATTATATTTAGTGACCATTGCAATAAGATTTTTAAAAATTTAAAGCAATTGAAGGAGATACGAAAACAAGAATAATTATCAAATTCCTAACATTTGTTATTCAGTAAAATGCAAGTGGTGTCCAAACTGCACCAAAAACCCATTGAATGGATAATCTGCCTTCTGGTCGTACAACCAGATGACCCTGCTCTAAACAAAAAACATTTACACACATTTAACGTTTCAAATACATTACTCCACTGCGAAACAGATGAATATAAGTTATAACGGTAACAATCAAAAGAATCACCTAGGAAAAGAAAGAGGTCTTTCCTAATAACTCCAATACTCAGGATGTTTGGAGTGGTAGTTCCCATCCAACAAAATCACACTCCATGTTTGAACAAACATAGCAGTCATGAAACAGAATCTCCCTGTTGAGAGGCAAGAAACATGTACCACAATTTGTGCATGTGGTGTCAAATATGCACCAAAAGATGATTGAATGGGGAATCTGCTTTCTGCCCATACAACCAGATGACCTTGCTGTAATCAACAATCATTTACCCACATTTCACGATTCAAATATATTATTCCACTGTGAAATTGATGAATATATGTGATGAGGGTAACAATCAAACCTACGACTTAGCAAAAGAAAGAAGTCTTTCCTAATAACTCATATTGTCAGAATGCTCGCAGTAGTGCTTCCATCCAACAAAATCACACTCGAAAGTAGAACATAGCAGGCATTAAACGGAATCTCCCTGTTGAGAGGAAAGAAACATGTACCACAATTTGTGCAGCACATTGATTATTTTTAGTGACCATTGCAATAAAATTTTTAAAAATTTAAAGCAATTAAAGGAGATACGAAAACAAGAATAATTATCAAATTCCTAACATTTGTTATGCAGTAAAATGCAAGTGGTGTCCAATCTGCACTAATAACTCATTGAATGGAGAATCTGCTTTCAGGTCATACAACCAGATGACCCTGCTCTAAACAAAAAAAATTTACACACATTTAACAATTTAAATACATTACTGCCCTGCGAAACAGATGAATATAAGTTATAAGGGTAACAATCAAAAGAAGCACCTAGGAAAAGAAGGAGGTCTTTCCTAATAACTCCAATACTCAGGGTGTTTGGAGTGGTAGTTACCATCCAACAAAATCACAATCCATGTTTGAACAAAAATAGCAGTCATGAAACAGAATCTCCCTGTTGAGAGGCAAGAAACATGTACCACAATTTGTGCATGTGGTGTCAAATATGCACCAAAAGACAATTGAATGGGGAATCTGCTTTCTGGCCATACAACCACATGACCCTTCTGTAATCAACAAACCTTTACCCAAATTTCACGATTCAAATATATTATTCCACTGTGAAATTGGTGAATATATGTGATGAGGGTAACAATCAAAACAAGGACTCATCAAAAGAAAGAAGTCTTTCCTAATAACTGCAATACTCAGGGTGGTTGGAGTGGTAGTTCCCATGCAACAAAATCACACTCCATGTTTGAACAATCATAGCAGTCATGAAACAGAATCTCCCTGTTGAGAGGCTAGAAACATGTACCACAATCTGTGCATGTGGTGTCAAATATGCAGCAAAAGACGATTGAATGGGGAATCTGCTTTCTGGCCATAAAACCAGATGACCCTGCTGTAATTAACAAATATTTACAAACATTTCACGATTCAAATATATTATTCCACTGTGAAATTGATGAATATATGTGATAAGGGTAACAATCAAAACAAGGACTCAGCAAAAGAAAGATGTCTTTTCTAATAACTACAATTGTCAGAATGCTCGGGTAGTGCGTCCCATCCAACAAAATCACCCTCGAAATTAGAACATAGGAGGCATTAAACGGAATCTCCCTGTTGAGAGGGAAGAAACATGTACCACAATTTGTGCAGCACATTTATTATTTTTAGTGACCATTGCAATAATATTTTTAAAAATATAAAGCAAATGAAGGAGATACCTAAACAAGAAGATTTGTCAAATTCCGAACATTCATTATTCAGTAATGTGCATGTGGTGACAAATCTGCATCAAAAGACCATTGAACAGAAAATCTGCTTTCTGGCCATACAACCACATGTCCCTGCTGTAAACAACAAACATTTTCCCACATTTCACGAATCAAATACATTACTCCACTGCGAAATTGACGAATATAAGTGATAAAGGTATCAATCAAAGGAAGCACCTAGCAAAAGAAAACAGTATTTCTAATAACTCCAATCGTCAGAACGCTCGGAGTGGTGATTTCCATCCAACATAATCACACTCGATGTTTGAATAAACATAGCAGTCATGAAACAGAATCTCCCTGTTGAGAGAGAAGAAACATGTACCACAATTTGTGCAGCACATTGATTATTTTTAGTGACCATTGCAATAAGATTTGTAAAAATTTAAAGCAAGTGAAGGAGATACGAAAACAAGACTGTCAAATTCCTAACATTTGTTATTCAGAAAATGCAAGTGGTGTCCAATCTGCACTAAAAACTCATTGAATGGAGAATCTGCTTTCTTGTCATACAACCAGATGACCCTCCTCTAAACAAAAAACATTTACACACATTTAACAATTTAAATACATTACTGCCCTGCGAAACAGATGGATATAAGTTATAAGGGTAACAATCAAAAGAAGCACCTAGGAAAAGAAAGAGGTCTTTCCCACTAACTCCTACACTCAGGATGCTTGGAGTGGTAGTTCCCATCCAACAAAATCACTCTCCATGTTTGAACAAACATAGCAGTCATGAAACAGAATCTCCCTGTTGAAAGGCAAGAAACATGTACCACAATTTGTGCATGTGGTGTCAAATATGCACAAAAACAGGATTGAATGGGGAATCTGCTTTCTGGCCATACAACCAGATGACCCTGCTGTAAACAAAAAACATTTATACACATTTAACGATTCAAATACATTACTCCACTGCGAAACAGATGAATATAAGTTATAAGGGTAACAATCAAAAGAAGCACCTAGGAAGAGAAAGAGGTCTTTCCTAATAACTCCAATACTCAGGGTGCTTGGAGTGATAGTTCCCATCCAACAAAATCACACTCCATGTTTGAACAAACATAGCAGTCATGAAACAGAATCTCCCTGTTGAGAGGCAAGAAACATGTACCACAATTTCTGCATGTGGTGTCAAATATGCACCAAAAGACGATTGAATGGGGAATCTGCTTTCCGGCCATACCACCAGATGACCCTGCTGTAATCAACAAACATTTAAACACATTTCATTATTCAAATATATTATTCCACTGTGAAATTGATGAATATATGTGATGAGGGTAACAATCTAAGCAAGGACTCAGCAAAAGAAAGACGACTTTCCTAATAACTCCAATTGTCAGAATGCTCTAAGTAGTGCTTCCCATCAAACAAAATCACACTCTAAAGTAGAACAAACATAGCAGACATTTAAACGGAATCTCCCTGTTTAGAGGGAAGAAACATGTACCATAATTTGTGCAGGCCATTTATTATTTTTAGTGACCATTGCAATAAGATTTTTAAAAATTTAAAGCAATTGAAGGAGTTACGAAAACCAGACTATTTATCAAACTCCTAACGTTTGTTATTCAGTAAAATGCAAGTGGTGTCTAATCTGCACTAATAACTCATTGAATGTAGAATCTGCTTTCTGGCCATACAACCAGATGACCCTGCTGTAAACAACAAACATTTACCCACATTTCACGAATCAAATACATTACTCCACAGTGAAATTGACGAATATAAGTGATAAAGATATCAATCAAAGGAAGCACCTACCAAAAGAAAACAGCATATCTAATAACTCCAATCGTCAGAACTCTCGGAGTGGTGATTTCCATCCAACATAATCACACACGATGTTTGAATAAACATAGCAGTCATGAAACGGAATCTCCCTGTTGAGGGAGAAGAAACTTGTACCACAATTTGTGCAGCACATTGATTATTTTTAGTGACCATTGCAATAAGATTTTTAAAAATTTAAAGCAATTGAAGGAGATACGAAAACAAGAATAATTATCAAATTCCTAACATTAGTTATACAGTAAAATGCAAGTGGTGTCCAATCTGCACTAAAAACCCATTCAATGGATAATCTGATTTCTGGTCATACAACCAGATGACCCTGCTTAAAACAATAAAACATTTACACACATTTAACGATTCAAATACATTACACCACAGCGAAACAGATGAATATAAGTTATAAGGGTAAAAATCAAAACAAGCACCTAGGAAAAGAAGGAGGTCTTTCCCAATAACTCCTATACTCAGGATGCTTGGAGTGGTAGTTCCCATCCAACAAAATCACACTCCATGTATGAACAAACATAGCAGTCATGAAACAGAATCTCCTTGTTGAGAGGCAAGAAACATGTACCACAATTTGTGCATGTGGTGTCAAATATGCACCAAAAGACGATTGAATGGGGAATCTGCTTTCTGGCCATACAACCAGATGACCCTTCTGTAATCAACAAACCTTTACCCACATTTCACGATTCAAATATATTATTCCACTGTGAAATTGATGAATACAGGTGATGAGGGTAACAATCAAAACAAGGACTCAGCAAAAGAAAGAAGTCTTTCCTAATAACTCCAATTGTCAGAATGCTCGAAGTGGTGCTTCCCATTGAACAAAATCACACTCAAAAGTAGAACAAACATGGGAGGCATTAAACGGAATCTCCCTGTTGAGAGGGAAGAAACATGTTCCACAATTTGTGCAGCACATTGATTACTTTTAGTGACCCTTGCAAGAAAATTTTTAAAAATAAAATGCAAATGAAGGAGATACCTCAACAAGAAGATTTATCAAATTCCGAACATTCGTTATTCAGTAAAGTGCAAGTGGTGTCCAATCTGCACCAAAAGACCATTGAATAGAGAATCTGCTTTCTGGCCATACAACCAGATGACCCTGCTGTAAACAACAAACATTACCCACATTTACGAACCAAATACATTACTCCACTGCGAAATTGACGAATATAAATGATAAAGGTATCAATCAAAGGAAGCACCTAGCAAAAGAAAACAGTATTTCTAATAACTCCAATCGTCAGAACGCTCGGAGTGGTGATTTCCATCCAACATAATCACACTCGATGATTGAATAAACATAGCACTCATGAAACAGGATCTCGCTGTTGAGAGAGACGAAACATGTACCACAATTTGTGCAGCAGATTGATTATATTTAGTGACCATTGCAATAAGATTTTTAAAAATTTAAAGCAATTGAAGGAGATACGAAAACAAGAATAATTATCAAAATCCTAACATATGTTATTCAGTAAAATGCAAGTCGTGTCCAATCTGCACCAAAAATCCATTGAATGAAGAATCTGCTTTCTGGTCATACAACCAGATGACCATGCTCTAAACAAAAAACATTTACACACATTTAACGATTCAAATACATTACTCCACTGCGAAACAGATGAATATAAGTTATAAGGGTAAAAATCAAAACAAGCACCTAGGAAAAGAAGGAGGTCTTTCCCAATAACTCCTATACTCAGGATGCTTGGAGTGGTAGTTCCCATCCAACAAAATCACACTCCATGTTTGAACAAACATAGCAGTCATGAAACAGAATCTCCCTGTTGGGAGTCAAGAAACATGTACCACAATTTGTGCAGCACATTGATCATTTTTAGTGACCTTTGCAATACGATTCTTAATAATTTAAAGCAATTGAAGGAGATACGAAAACAAGAATAATTATCAAATTCCTAACATTAGTTATACAGTAAAATGCAAGTGGTGTCCAATCTGCACTAAAAACCCATTCAATGGAGAATCTGCTTTCTGGTCATACAACCAGATGACCCTGCTCTAAACAAAAAACATTAACACATTTAACGATTCAAATACATTACTGCACTGCGAAACAGATGAATATAAGTTATAAGGGTAACAATCAAAAGAGGCACCTAGGAAAAGAAAGAGATCTTTCCTAATAACTCCAATACTCAGGGTGCTTGGAGTGGTAGTTCCCATCCAACAAAATCACACTCCATGTTTGAACAAACATAAAACAGAATCTCCCTGTTGAGAGGCAAGAAACATGTACCACAATTTGTGCATGTGGTGTCAAATATGCACCAAAAGACGATTGAATGGGGAATCTGCTTTCTGGCCATACAACCAACAAACAGTTACCCACATTTCACGATTCATATATATTATTCCACTGTGAAATTGATGAATATATGTGATGAGGGTAACAATCAAAACAAGGACTCAGCAAAAGAAAGAAGTCTCTCCTAATCACTCCAATTGTCAGAATGCTCGGAGTAGTGCTTCCCATCCAACAAAATCACACTCGAAATTAGAACATAGCAGGCATTAAACGGAATCTCCCTGTTGAGAGAGAAGAAACATGTACCACAATTTGTGCAGCACATTTATTATTTTTAGTGACCATTGCAATAATATTTTTAAAAATATAAAGCAAATGAAGGAGATACCTCAACAAGAAGATTTATCAAATTCCTAACATTTGTTATTCAGTAAAATGCAAGTGGTGTCCAATCTGCACTAAAAACTCATTGAATGGGCAATCTGCTTTCTGGTCAAACAACCAGATGACCCTGCTCTAAACAAAAAACATTTACCCACATTTCACGAATCAAATACATTACTCCACTGTGAAATTGACGAATATAAGTGATAAAGGTATCAATCAAAGGAAGCACCTAGCAAAAGAAAACAGTATTTCTAATCACTCCAATCGTCAGAACGCTCGGAGTGGTGATTTCCATCCAACATAAACACACTTGATGTTTGAATAAACATAGCAGTCATGAAACGGAATCTCCCTGTTGAGATAGAAGAAACATGTACCACAATTTGTGCAGCACATTGATTATTTTTAGTGACAATTGCAATAAGATTTTTAAAAATTGAAAGCAACTGAAGGAGATACAAGAACAAGAATAATTATCAAAATTCTAACATATGTTATTCAGTAAAATGCAAGTGGTGACCAACCTAGACTAAAAACCCATTGAATAGAGAATCTGCTTTCTGGTCATACAACCAGATGACCCTGCTCTTAACAAAAAACATTTTCACACATTTAACGATTCAAATACATTACTCCACTGCGAAACAGATGAATATAAGTTATAAGGGTAAAAATCAAAACAAGCACCTAGGAAAAGAAGGAGGTCTTTCCCAATAACTCCTATACTCAGGATGCTTGGAGTGGTAGTTCCCATCCAACAAAATCACACTCCATGTTTGAACAAACATAGCAGTCATGAAACAGAATCTCCTTGTTGAGAGGCAAGAAACATGTACCACAATTTGTGCATGTGGTGTCAAATATGCACCAAAAGACGATTGAATGGGGAATCTGCTTTCTGGCCATACAACCAGATGACCCTTCTGTAATCAACAAACCTTTACCCACATTTCACGATTCAAATATATTATTCCACTGTGAAATTGATGAATATAGGTGATGAGGGTAACAATCAAAACAAGGACTCAGCAAAAGAAAGAAGTCTTTCCTAATAACTCCAATTGTCAGAATACTCGAAGTGGTGCTTCCCATCCAACAAAATCACACTCAAAAGTAGAACAAACATGGGAGGCATTAAACGGAATCTCCCTGTTGAGAGGGAAGAAACATGTTCCACAATTTGTGCAGCACATTGATTACTTTTAGTGACCCTTGCAAGAAAATTTTTAAAAATAAAATGCAAATGAAGGAGATACCTCAACAAGAAGATTTATCAAATTCCGAACATTCGTTATTCAGTAAAGTGCAAGTGGTGTCCAATCTGCACCAAAAGACCATTGAATAGAGAATCTGCTTTCTGGCCATACAACCAGATGACCCTGCTGTAAACAACAAACATTACCCACATTTACGAATCAAATACATTACTCCACTGCGAAATTGACGAATATAAATGATAAAGGTATCAATCAAAGGAAGCACCTAGCAAAAGAAAACAGTATTTCTAATAACTCCAATCGTCAGAACACTCGGAGTGATGATTTCCATCCAACATAATCACACTCGATGATTGAATAAACATAGCACTCATGAAACAGGATCTCGCTGTTGAGAGAGACGAAACATGTACCACAATTTGTGCAGCAGATTGATTATATTTAATGACCATTGCAATAAGATTTTTAAAAATTTAAAGCAATTGAAGGAGATACGAGAACAAGAATAATTATCAAATTCCTATCATTTGTTATTCGGTAAAATGCAAGTGGTGTCCAGTCTGCACTAAAAACCCATTCAATGGAGAATTTGCTTTCTGTTCACACAAGCAGATGACCCTGCTCTAAACAAAAAACATTTACACACATTTAACGATTGAAATACATTACTCCACTGCGAAACACATGAATATAAGTTATAAGGGTAAAAATCAAAAGAAGCACCTAGGAAAAGAAGGAGGTCTTTCCTAATAGCTCCAATACTCAGGATGCTTGGAGTGGTAGTTCCCATCCAACAAAATCGCACTCCATGTTTGAACAAACATAGCAGTAATGAAACAGAATCTCCCTGTTGAGAGGCAAGAAACATGTACCACAATTTGTGCATGTGGTGTCAAATATGCACCAAAAGACGATTGAATGGGGAATCTTCCTTCTGGCCATACAACCAGATGACCTTGCTGTAATCAACAATCATTTACCCACATTTCACGATTCAAATATATTATTCCACTGTGAAATTGATGAATATATGTGATGAGGGTAACAATCAAAACAAGGACTCAGCAAAAGAAAGAAGTCTTTCCTAATAACTCCAATTGTCAGAATGCTCGGAGTAGTGCTTCCATCCAACAAAATTACACTCGAAAGTAGAACATAGCAGGCATTAAACGGAATCTCCCTGTTGAGAGGGAAGAAACATGTTCCACAAATTCTGCAGCACATTGATTACTTTTAGTGACTCTTGCAAGAAAATTTTTAAAAATAAAATGCAAATGAAGGAGATACCTAAAGAAGAAGATTTATCAAATTCCGAACATTTGTTATTCAGTAAAGTGCATGTGATGTCCAATCTGCACCAAAAGACCATTGAATAGAGAATCTGGTTTCTGGCCATACAACCAGATGACCCTGCTGTAAACAACAAACATTACCCACATTTCACGAATCAAATACATTACTCCACTGTGAAATTGAAGAATATAAGTGATAAAGGTATCAATCAAAGGCAGCACCAAGCAAAAGAAAACAGCATATCTAATAACTCCAATCGTCAAAACACTCGGAGTGGTGATTTCCATCCAACATAATCACACTCGATGTTTGAATAAACATAGCAGTCATGAAACGGAAACTCCCTGTTATGAGAGAAGAAACATGTACCACAATTTGTGCAGTACATTGATTATTCTTAGTGACCATTGCAATTAGATTTTTAAAAATTTAAAGCAATTGAAGGAGATACGAAGAAAAGAATAATTATCAAAATCCTAACATATGTTATTCAGTAAAATGCAAGTCGTGTCCAATCTGCACCAAAAATCCATTGAATGGAGAATCTGCTTTCTGGTCATACAACCAGATGACCATGCTCTAAACAAAAAACATTTACACACATTTAACGATTCAAATACATTACTCCACAGCGAAACAGATGAATATAAGTTATAGGGGTAAAAATCAAAACAAGCACCTAGGAAAAGAAGGAGGTCTTTCCCAATAACTCCTATACTCAGGATGCTTGGAGTGGTAGTTCCCATCCAACAAAATCACACTCCATGTTTGAACAAACATAGCAGTCATAAAACAGAATCTCCCTGTTGAGAGGCAAGAAACATGTACCACAATTTGTGCATGTGGTGTCAAATATGCACCAAAAGACGATTGAATGGGGAATCTGCATTCTGGCCATACAACCAGATGACCTTGCTGTAATCAACAATCATTTACCCACATTTCACGATTCAAATATATTATTCGACTGTGAAATTGATGAATATATGTGATGAGGGTAACAATCAAAACAAGGACTCAGCAAAAGAAAGAAGTCTTTCCTAATAACTCCAATTGTCAGAATGCTCGGAGTAGTGCTTCCATCCAACAAAATTACACTCGAAAGTAGAACATAGCAGGCATTAAACGGAATCTCCCTTTTGAGGGGGAAGAAACATGTACCACAATTTGTGCAGCACATTGATTACTTTTAGTGACCATTGCAATAATATTTTTAAAAATAAAATGCAAATGAAGGAGATACCTCAACAAGAAGATTTATCAAATTCCGAACATTCGTTATTCAGTAAAGTGCAAGTGGTGTCCAATCTGCACCAAAAGACCATTGAATAGAGAATCTGCATTCTGGCCATACGACCAGATGACCCTGCTGTAAACAACAAACATTACCCACATTTCACGAATCAAATACATTACTCCACTGTGAAATTGACGAATATAAGTGATAAAGGTATCAATCAAAGGAAGCACCTAGCAAAAGAAAACAGTATTTCTAATAAGTCCAATCGTCAGAATGCTCGGAGTGGTGATTTCCATCCAACATAATCACACTTGATGTTTGAATAAACATAGCAGTCATGAAACGGAATCTCCCTGTTGAGAGAGAAGAAACATGTACCACAATTTGTGCAGCACATTGATCATTTTTAGTGACCTTTGCAATACGATTCTTAATAATTTAAAGCAATTGAAGGAGATATGAAAACAAGAATAATTATCAAATTCCTAACATTTGTTATTCAGTAAATAGCAAAAGGGGTCGAATCTGCACCAAAAACCCATTCAATGGAGAATCTGCTTTCTGGTCATACAACCAGATGACCCTGCTCTAAACAAAAAACATTTACACACATTTAACAATTCAAATACATTACTCCACTACAAAACAGATGAATATAAGTTATAAGGGTAACAATCAAAAGAACCACCTAGGAAAAGAAAGAGATCTTTCCTAATAATTCCAATACTCAGGATGCTTGGAGTGGTAGTTCCCATCTAAAAAAATCACACTCCATGTTTGAACAAACATAGCAGTCATGAAACAGAATCTCCCTGTTGAGAGGCAAGAAACATGTACCACAATTTGTGCATGTGGTGTCAAAAATGCACCAAAAGACGATTGAATGGGGAATCTGCTTTCTGGCCATACAACCAGATGACCCTGCTGTAATCAACAAATATTTACCCACATTTCACGATTCAAATATATTATTCCACTGTGAAATTGATGAATATATGTGATGAAGATAACAATCAAAACAAGGACTCAGTAATAGAAAGAAGTAATTGCTATTAACTCCAATTGTCAGAATGCTCGAAGCAGTGCTTCCCATCTAACAAAGTCACACTCAAAAGTAGAACAAACATAGCAGGCATTAAACAGAATTTCCCTGTTGAGATGGAAGAAACATGTTCCACAATTTGTGCAGCACATTGATTATTTTTAGTGACCATTGCAATAAAATTTTTAAAAATAAAAAGCAAATGAAAGAAATACCTAAACAAGAAGATTTATCAAATTCCGAACATTCGTTATTCAGTAAAGTGCATGTGGTGTCCAATCTGCACCAAAAGACCATTGAATAGAGAATCTGCTTTCTGGCCATACAACCAGATGACCCTGCTGTAAACAACAAACATTTACTTACATTTCACGAATCAAATACATTACTCCACTGTGAAATTGACGAATATAAGTGATAAAGGTATCAATCAAAGGAAGCACTTAGCAAAAGAAAACAGCATATCTAATAACTCCAATCGTCAGAATGCTCGGAGTGGTGATTTCCATCCAACATAATCACACTCGATGTTTGAATAAACATAGCAGTCATGAAACGGAATCTCCCTGTTGAGAGAGAAGAAACATGTACCACAATTTGTGCAGCACATTGATTATTTTTAGTGACCATTGCAATAAGATTTTTAAAAATTTAAAGCAATTGAAGGAGATACGAAAACAAGAATAATTATCAAATTCCTAACATTTGTTATTCAGTAAAATGCAAGTGGTGTCCAATCTGCACTAAAAACCCATTCAATGGAGAATCTGCTTTCTGGTCATACAACCAGATGACCCTGCTCTAAACAAAAAACATTTACACACATTTAACAATTCAAATACATTACTCCACTACGAAACAGATGAATATAAGTTATAAGGGTAACAATCAAAAGAACCACCTAGGAAAAGAAAGAGATCTTTCCTAATAATTCCAATACTCAGGATGCTTGGAGTGGTAGTTCCCATCAAAAAAAATCACACTCCATGTTTGAAAAAACATAGCAGTCATGAAACAGAATCTCCCTGTTGAGAGACAAGAAACATGTACCACAATTTGTGCATGTGGTGTCAAATATGAACCAAAAGACGATTGAATGGGGAATCTGCTTTCTGGCCATACAACCAGATGACCCTGCTGTAATCAACAAATATTTACCCACATTTCACGATTCAAATATATTATTCCACTGTGAAATTGATGAATATATGTGATGGGGATAACAATCAAAACAAGGACTCAGCAATAGAAAGAAGTAATTGCTATTAACTCCAATTGTCAGAATGCTTGAAGCAGTGCTTCCCATCTAACAAAATCACACTGAAAAGTAGAACAAACATAGCAGGCATTAAACAGAATTTCCCTGTTGAGATGGAAGAAACATGTTCCACAATTTGTGCAGCACATTGATTATTTTTAGTGACCATTGCAATAAAATTTAGAAAATAAAAAACAAATTAACGAGATACCTAAACAAGAAGATTTATCAAATTCCGAACATTAGTTATTCAGTAAAGTGCATGTGATGTCCAATCTGCACCAAAAACCCATTCAATGGAGAATCTGCTTTCTGGTCATTCAACCAGATGACCCTGCTCTAAACAAAAAACATTTACACACATTTAACAATTCAAATACATTACTCCACTACGAAACAGATGAATATAAGTTATAAGGGTAACAATCAAAAGAACCACCTAGGAAAAGAAAGAGATCTTTCCTAATAATTCCAATACTCAGGACGCTTGGAGTGGTAGTTCCCATCCAAAAAAATAACACTTCATGTTTGAACAAACATAGCAGTCATGAAACAGGATCTCCCTGTTGAGAGGCAAGAAACATGTACCACAATTTGTGCATGTTGTGTCAAATATGCACCAAAAGACGATTGAATGGGGAATCTGCTTTCTGGCCATACAAACAGATGACCTTGCTGTAATCAACAATCATTTACCCACATTTCACGATTCACATATATTATTCCACTGTGTAATTGATGAATATATGTGATGAGGGTAACAATCAAAACTAGGACTCAGCAAAAGAAAGAAGTCTTTCCTAATAACTCCAATTGTCAGAATGCTCGGATTAGTGCTTCCATCCAACAAAATTACACTCGAAAGTAGAACATAGCAGGCAGTAAACGGAATCTCCCTGTTGAGAGGGAAGAAACATGTACCACAATTTGTGCAGCTCATTTATTATTTTTAGTGACGATTGCAATAATATTTTTAAAAATATAAAGCAAATGAAGGAGATACCTCAACAAGAAGATTTATCAAATTCCGAACATTCGTTATTCAGTAAAGTGCATGTGGTGTGCAATCTGCACCAAAAGACCATTCAATAGAGAATCTGCTTTCTGGCCATACAACCAGATGACCCTGCTGTAAACAACAAACATTTACCAACATTTCACGAATCAAATACATTACTCCATTGTGAAATTGACGAATATAAGTGATAAAGGTATCAATCAAAGGAAGTACCTAGCAAAAGAAAACAGTATTTCTAATAACTCCAATCGTCAAAACGCTCGGAGTGTTGATTTCCATCCAACATAATCACACTTGATGTTTGAATAAACATAGCAGTCATGAAACAGAATCGCCCTGTTGAGAGAGAAGAAACATGTACCACAATTTGTGCAGCACACTGATTATTGTTAGTGACCATTGCAATAAGATTTTTAAAAATTTAAAGCAATTGAAGGAGATACGAAAACAAGAATAATTATCAAATTCCTAACATTTGTTATACAGTAAAATGCAAGTGGTGTCCAATCTGCACTAAAAACCCATTGAATGGATAATCTGCTTTCTGGTCATACAACAAGATGATCCTGCTATAAACAAAAAACTTTTACACACATTTAACGATTCAAAAACATTACTCCACTGCTAAACAGATGAATATAAGTTATAAGGGTAAAATCAAAAGAAGCACCTACGAAAAGAAAGAGGTCTTTCCCAATAACACCTATACTCACGTTGCTTGTTGAGGTAGTTCCCATCCAACAAAATCACACTCCATGTTTGAACAAACATAGCAGTCATGAAACAGAATCTCCCTGTTGAGAGGCAAGAAACATGTACCACAATCTGCGCATGTGGTGTCAAATATGCACCAAAAGACGATTGAATGGGGAATCTGCTTTCTGGCCATACAACCAGATGACCCTGCTGTATTTAACAAACATTTACCCACATTTCACGATTCAAATATATTATTCCAGTGTGAAATTAATGAATATATGTGATAAGGGTAACAATCAAAACAAGGACTCAGCAAAAGAAAGAAGTCATTGCTAATAACTCCAATTGTCAGAATGCTCGAAGTAGTGCTTCCCATCCAACAAAATTACACTCAAAAGTAGAACAAACATAGCAGGCATTAAACAGAATTTCGCTGTTGAGAGGAAAGAAACATGTTCCATAATTTGTGCAACACATTGATTATATTTAGTGACCATTGCAATAAAATTTTTAAAAATTTAAAGCAATTGAAGGAGATACGAAAACAAGAATAATTATCAAATTCCTAACATTTGTTATTCAGTAAAATGCAAGTGGTGTCCAATCTGCACCAAAAAGCCATTGAATGGATAATCTGCTTTCTGGTCATACAACAAGATGACCCTGCTCTAAAAAAAAAAAAAAAAAAAAAAAACATTTACACACAATTAACAATTAAAATACATAACTCCACTGCGAAGCAGATGAATATAAGTTATAAGGGTAACAATCAAAAGAACCACCTAGGAAAAGAAAGATGTCTTTCCTAATAACTACAATTGTCAGAATACTCGGAGTAGTGCTTCCCATCCAACAATATCACACTCGAAATTAGAACATAGCAGGCATTAAACGGAATCTCCCTGTTGAGAGGGAAGAAACATGTACCACAATTTGTGCAGCACATTTATTATTTTAGTGACCACTGCAATAATATTTCTAAAAATAAAAAGCAAATGAAGGAGATAACTCAATAAGCAGATTTATCAAATTCCGAACATTCTTTATTCAGTAAAGTGCATGTGGTGTCCAATCTGCACCAAAAGACCACTGAATAGAGAATCTGCTTTCTGGCCATACAACCAGATGACCCTGCTGTAAACAACAAACATTTACCCACATTTAACAATTAAAATACATAACTCCACTGCGAAGCAGATGAATATAAGTTATAAGGGTAACAATCAAAGGAAGCACCTAGCAAAAGAAAACAGTATTTCTAATAACTCCAATCATCACAATGCTTGGAGTGGTAATTCCCATCCAACAAAATCACACTCCATGTTTGAACAAACATAGCAGTCATGAAACAGAATCTCCCTGTTGAGAGGCAAGAAACATGTACCACAATTTGTGCATGTGTTGTCAAATATGCACCAAAAGACGATTGAATGGGGTATCTGCTTTCTGGCCATACAACCAGATAACCCTGCTGTAATCAACAAACATTTACCCACATTTCACGATTCAAATATATTATTCCACTGTGAAATTGATGAATATATGTGATGAGGGTAACAATCAAAACAAGGACTCAGCAAAAGAAAGATGTCTTTCCTAATAACTACAATTGTCAGAATGCTGGGAGTAGTGCTTCCCATCCAACAAAAACACACTTGAAATTAGAACATAGCAGGCATTAAACGGAATCTCCCTGGTGAGAGGGAAGAAACATGTACCACAATTTGTGCATGTGGTGTCAAATATGCACCAAAAGACGATTGAATGGGGAATCTGCTTTCTGGCCATACAACCAGAAGACCTTGCTGTAATCAACAATCATTTACCCACATTTCACGATTCAAATATATTATTCCACTGTGAAATTGATAAATATATGTGATGAGGGTAACAATCAAAACTAGGACTCAGCAAAAAAAAGAAGTCTTTCCTAATAACTCCAAATGTCAGAATGCTCGGAGTAGTGCTTCCATCCAACAAAATTACACTCGAAAGTAGAACATAGCAGGCATTAAACGGAATCTCCCTGTTGAGAGGGAAGACACATGTACCACAATTTGTGCAGCACATTTATTATTTTCAGTGACCATTGCAATAATATTTTTATAAATAAGAAACAAATGAAGGATATACCTAAACTAGAAGATATATCAAATTCCGAACATTCGTTATTCAGTAAAGTGCATGTGGTATCCAATCTGCACCAAAAGACCATTGAATAGAGAATCTGCTTTCTGGCCATACAACAATATGACCCCGCTATTAAAAAAAAAAAAAAGGTTTACACACATTTAACAATTAAAATACATAACTCCACTGCGAGGCAGATGAATATAAGTTATAAGGGTAACAATCAAAAGAACCACCTAGGAAAAGAGAGAGGTCTTTCCTAATAACTCCAATACTCAGGATGCTTGGACTGGTAGTTCCCATCCAACAAAATCACACTCCATGTTTGAACAAACATAGCAGTCATGAAACAGAATCTCCCTGTTGAGAGGCAAGAAACATGTACCACAATTTGTGCATGTGGTGTCAAATATGCACCAAAAGACGATTGAATGGGGAATCTGCTTTCTGGCCATACAACCAGATGACCCTGCTGTTATCAACAAACATTTACCCACATTTCACGATTCAAATATATTATTCCACTGTGAAATTGATGAATATATGTGATGAGGGTAACAATCAAAACAAGGACTCAGCAAAAGAAAGATGTCTTTCCTAATAACTACAATTATCAGAATGCTGGGAGTAGTGCTACCCATCCAACAACATCACAATCGAAATTAGAACATAGCAGGCATTAAACGGAATCTCCCTGTTGAGAGGGAAGAAACATGTACTACAATTTGTGCAGCACATTGATTATTTTTAATGACCATTGCAATAATATTTTTAAAAATACAAAGCAAATGATCGAGATACCTCAACAAGAAGACTTATCAAATTCCGAACATTCGTTATTCAGTAAAGTGCATGTGGTGTCCAATCTGCACCAAAAGACCATTGAATAGAGAATCTGCTTTCTGGCCATACAAAAAGATGACCCTGCTGTAAACAACAAACATTTACCCACATTTCACGAATCAAATACATTACTCCACTGTGAAATTGACGAATATAAGTGATAAAGGTATGAATCAAAGGAAGCACCTAGCAAAAGAAAACAGCATATCTAATAACTCCAATCGTCAGAACACTCGGAGTGGTGATTTCCATCCAACATAATCACAATCGATGTTTGAATAAACATAGCAGTCATGAAACGGAATCTCTCTGTTGAGAGAGAAGAAACATGTACAACAATTTGTGCAGCACATTGATTATTATTAGTGACCATTGCAATAAGATTTTTAAAAATTTAAAGCAATTGAAGGAGATACGAAAACAAGAATAATTATCAAATTCCTAACATTTGTTATTCAGTAAAATGCAAGTGGTTTCCAATCTGCACTAAAAACCCATTCAATGGAGAATCTGCTTTCTGGTCATACAACCAGATGACCCTGCTCTAAACAAAAAATATTTACACACATTTAACAATTTAAATACATTACTGACCTGAGAAACAGATGAATATAAGTTATAAGGGTAACAATCAAAAGAAGCACCTAGGAAGAGAAAGAGGTCTTTCCTAATAACTCCAATACTCAGGGTGTTTGGAGTGGTAGTTCCCATCCAACAAAATCACAATCCATTTTTGATCAAACATAGCAGTCATGAAACAAAATCTCCCTGTTGAGAGGGAAGAAACATGTTCCACAATTTGTGCAGCACATTTATTATTTTTAGTGACCATTGCAATAAGATTGTTAAAAATAAAAAACAAATGAAGGAGATACCTAAACAAGAAGATTTATCAAATTCCGAACATTCGTTATTCATTAAAGTGCATGTGGTGTCCAATCTGCACCAAAAGACCACTGAATAGAGTATCTGCTTTCTGGCCATACAACCAGATGACCCTGCTGTAAACAACAAACATTTACCCACATTTCACGAATCAAATACATTACTCCACTGTGAAATTGACGAATATAAGTGATAAAGGTATCAATCAAATGAAGCACCTAGCAAAAGAAAACAGCATATCTAATAACTCCAATCATCAGAACGCTCGGAGTGGTGATTTCTATCCAACATAATCACACTCGATGTTTGAATAAACACAACAGTCATGAAACGGAATGTCCCTGTTGAGGGAGAAGAAATTTGTACCACAATTTGTGCAGCACATTGATTATATTTAGTGACCACTGCAATAAGATTTTTAAAAATTTAAAGCAATTGAAGGAGATACGAAAACAAGAATAATTATCAAATTCCTAACATTTGTTATTCAGTAAAATGCAAGTGGTGTCCAATCTGCATTAAAAACCCATTGAATGGATAATCTGCATTCTGGTCATACAACCAGATGACCCTGCTCTAAACAAAAAACATTTACACACATTTAACGATTCAAATACATTACTCCACTGCGAAACAGATGAATATAAGTTATAACGGTAACAATCAAAAGAACCACCTAGGAAATGAAAGAGGTCTTTCCTAATAACTCCAATACTCAGGATGTTTGGAGTGGTAGTTCCCATCCAACAAAATCACACTCAATGTTTTAACAAACATAGCAGTCATGAAACAGAATCTCCCTGTTGAGAGGCAAGAAACATGTACCACAATTTGTGCATGTGGTGTCAAATATGCACCAAAAGATGATTGAATGGGGAATCTGCTTTCTGCCCATACAACCAGATGACCTTGCTGTAATCAACAATCATTTACCCACATTTCACGATTCAAATATATTATTCCACTGTGAAATTGATGAATATATGTGATGAGGGTAACAATCAAACCTACGACTTAGCAAAAGAAAGAAGTCTTTCCTAATAACTCATATTGTCAGAATGCTCGCAGTAGTGCTTCCATCCAACAAAATCACAATCCATTTTTGATCAAACATAGCAGTCATGAAACAAAATCTCCCTGTTGAGAGGGAAGAAACATGTTCCACAATTTGTGCAGCACATTTATTATTTTTAGTGACCATTGCAATAAGATTGTTAAAAATAAAAAACAAATGAAGGAGATACCTAAACAAGAAGATTTATCAAATTCCGAACATTCGTTATTCATTAAAGTGCATGTGGTGTCCAATCTGCACCAAAAGACCACTGAATAGAGTATCTGCTTTCTGGCCATACAACCAGATGACCCTGCTATAAACAACAAACATTTACCCACATTTCACGAATCAAATACATTACTCCACTGTGTAATCGACGAATATAAGTGATAAAGGTATCAATCAAAGGAAGCACCTAGCAAAAGAAAACAGCATTTCTAATAACTCCAATCGTCAGAATGCTCGGAGTGGTGATTTCCATCCAACATAATAACACTCGATGTTTGAATAAAGATAGCAGTCATGAAACGGAATCTCCCTGTTGAGAGAGAAGAAACATGTACCACAATTTGTGCAGCATATTGATTATTTCTAGTGACCATTGCAATAAGATTCTTACAAATTTAAAGCAATTGAAGGAGATACGAAAACAAGATTAATTATCAAATTCCTAACATTTGTTATTCAGTAAAATGCAAGTGGTGTCCAGTCTGCATTAAAAACCCATTCAACGGAGAATCTGCTTTCTGGTCATACAACCAGATGACCCTGCTCAAAACAAAAAACATTTACACACATTTAACGATTCAAATACATTACTCCACTGCGAAACAGATGAATATAAGTTATAAGGGTAACAATCAAAAGAAGCACCTAGGAAAAGAAGGAGGTCTTTCCCAATAACTCCTACACTCAGGATGCTTTGATTGGTAGTTCCCATCCAACAAAATCACACTCCATGTTTGAACAAACATAGCAGTCATGAAACAGAATCTCCCCGTTGAGAGGCAAGAAACATGTACCACAATTTGTGCATGTGGTGTCAAATATGCACCAAAAGACGATTGAATGGCGAATCTGCTTTGTGGCCATACAACCAGATGACCCTGCTGTAATCAACAAATATTTACCCACATTTCACGATTCAAATATATTACTCCACTGTGAAATTGATGAATATATGTGATGAGGGTAACAATCAAAACAAGGACTCCGCAAAAGTAAGAAGCCATTGCTAATAACTCCAATTGTCAGAATGCTCGAAGTAGTGCTTCCCATCCAACAAAATCACACTCAAAAGTAGAACAAACATAGCAGGCATTTAAACGGAATCTCCCTGTTGAGAGGGAAGATATATGTTCCACAATTTGTGCAGCACTTTGATAATTTTTGTGACCATTGCAATAAAATTTTTAAAAATAAAAAGCAAATGAAAGGGATACCTAAACAAGAAGATTTATCAAATTCCGAACATTCCTTATTCAGTAAAGTGCATGTGGTGTCCAATCTGCACCAAAAGACCATTGAATAGAGAATCTGCTTTCTGGCCATACAACCAGATGACCCTGCTCTAAACAAAAAAGTATTTACCCACATTTCACGAATCAAATACATTACTCCACTGTGAAATTGATGAATATAAGTGATAAAGGTATCAATCAAAGGAAGCACCTAGCAAAAGAAAACAGCATATCTAATAACTCCTATCGTCAGAACGCTCGGAGTGGTGATTTCCATCCAACATAATCCACACTCGATGTTTGAATAAACATAGCAGTCATGAAACGGAATCTCCCCGTTCAGAGAGAAGAAACATGTACCACAATTTGTGCAGCACACTGATTATTATTAGTGACCATTGCAATAAGATTCTTACAAATTTAAAGCAATTGAAGGAGATACGAAAACAAGAATAATTATCAAATTCCTAACATTTGTTATACACTAAAATGCAAGTGGTGTCCAATCTGCACTAAAAAAAACCATTCAATGGAGAATCTGCTTTCTGTTCATACAACCAGAAGACCCTGCTCTAAACAAAAAACATTTACACACATTTAACGATTCAAATACATTACTCCACTGCGAAACAGATGAATATAAGTTATAAGGGTAACAATCAAAAGAAGCACCTAGGAAAAGAAGAAGGTCTTTCCCAATAACTCCTATATTCAGGATGCTTGGAGTGGTAGTTCCCATCCAACAAAATCACACTCCATGTTTGAACAAACATAGCAAACATGAAACAGAATCTCCCTGTTGAGAGGCAAGAAACATGTACCACAATTTGTGCATGTGGCGTCAAATATGCACCAAAAGACGATTGAATGGGGAATCTGCTTTCTGGCCATACAACCAGATGACCTTGCTGTAATCAACAATCATTTACCCACATTTCACGATTCAAATATATTATTCCACTGTGAAATTGATGAATATATGTGATGAGGGTAACAATCAAAACTAGGACTCAGCAAAAGAAAGAAGTCTTTCCTAATAACTCCAAATGTCAGAATGCTCGGAGTAGTGCTTCCATCCAACAAAATTACACTCGAAAGTAGAATATAGCAGGTATTAAAGGGAATCTAACTGTTGAGAGGGAAGAAACATGTACCACAATTTGTGCAGCACATTTATTATTTTCAGTGACCATTGCAATAATATTTATAAAAATAAAAAACAAATGAAGGATATACCTAAGCAAGAAGATTTATCAAATTCCGAACATTCGTTATTCAGTAAAGTGCATGTGGTGTCCAATCTGCACCAAAAGACCATTGAATAGAGAATCTGCTTTATGGCCATACAACGAGATGACAGTACTGTAAACAACAAACATTTAACCACATTTCACGAATCAAATACATTACTCCACTGTGAAATTGACGAATATAAATGATAAAGGTATCAATCAAAGGAAGCACCTAGCAAAAGAAAACAGTATTTCTAATAACTCCTATCGTCAGAACGCTCGGAGTGGTGGCTTCCATTCAACATAATCACACTTGATGTTTGAATAAACATAGCAGTTATGAAATGGAATCTCCCTGTTGAGAGAGAAGAAACATGAACTGCAATTTGTGCAGCACATTGATTTTTTTTAGTGACTATTGCAATAAGATTTTTAAAAATTTAAAGCAATTGAAGGAGATACGAAAACAAGAATAATTATCAAATTCCTAACATTTGTTATTCAGTAAAATGCAAGTGGTGTCCAATCTGCACTAAAAACCCATTCATTGGAGAATCTGCTTTCTGCTCATACAACCAGATGACCCTGCTGTAATTAACAAATATTTACCCACATTTCACATTTCAAATATATTATCCCAGTGTGAAATTAATGAATATATGTGATGAGGGTAACAATCAAAACTAGGACTCAGAAAAAGAAAGAAGTCATTGCTAATAACTCCAATTGTCAGAATGCTCAAAGTAGTGCTTCCCATCCAACAAAATTTCACCCAAAGTAGAACAAACATAGCAGGCATCAAACAGAATTTCGCTGTTGAGACGGAAGAAACATGTTCCACAATTTGTGCAGCACATTGATTATTTTTAGTGACCATTGCAATAAAATTTTTAAAAATAAAAAACAAATGAAGGATATACCTAAACAAGAAGATTTATCAAATTCCGAACATTCGTTATTCAGTAAAGTGCATGTGGTGTCCAATCTGCACCAAAAGACCATTGAATAGAGAATCTGCTTTCTGGCCATACAACGAGATGACAGTACTGTAAACAACAAACATTTAACCACATTTCACGAATCAAATACATTACTCCACTGTGAAATTGACGAATATAAATGATAAAGGTATCAATCAAAGGAAGCACCTAGCAAAAGAAAACAGTATTTCTAATAACTCCTATCGTCAGAACGCTTGGAGTTGTGGCTTCCATTCAACATAATCACACTTGATGTTTGAATAAACATAGCAGTTATGAAATGGAATCTCCCTGTTGAGAGAGAAGAAACATGTACCATAATTTGTGCAGCACATTGATTATTTTTAGTGACCATTGCAATAAGATTTTTAAAAATTTAAAGCAATTGAAGGAGATACGAAAACAAGAATAATTATCAAATTCCTAACATTTGTTATTCAGTAAAATGCAAGTGGTGTCCAAACTGCACCAAAAACCCATTGAATGGATAATCTGCCTTCTGGTCGTACAACCAGATGACCCTGCTCTAAACAAAAAACATTTACACACATTTAACGTTTCAAATACATTACTCCACTGCGAAACAGATGAATATAAGTTATAACGGTAACAATCAAAATAATCACCTAGGAAAAGAAAGAGGTCTTTCCTAATAACTCCAATACTCTGGATGTTTGGAGTGGTAGTTCCCATCCAACAAAATCACACTCAATGTTTGAACAAACATAGCAGTCATGAAACAGAATCTCCCTGTTGAGAGGCAAGAAACATGTACCACAATTTGTGCATGTGGTGTCAAATATGCACCAAAAGATGATTGAATGGGGAATCTGCTTTCTGCCCATACAACCAGATGACCTTGCTGTAATCAACAATCATTTACCCACATTTCACGATTCAAATATATTATTCCACTGTGAAATTCATGAATATATGTGATGAGGGTAACAATCAAACCTACGACTTAGCAAAAGAAAGAAGTCTTTCCTAATAACTCATATTGTCAGAATGCTCGCAGTAGTGCTTCCATCCAACAAAATCACACTCGAAAGTAGAACATAGCAGGCATTAAACGGAATCTCCCTGTTGAGAGGAAAGAAACATGTACCACAATTTGTGCAGCACATTGATTATTTTTAGTGACCATTGCAATAAGATTTTTAAAAATTTAAAGCAATTGAAGGAGATACGAAAACAAGAATAATTATCAAATTCCTAACATTTGTTATGCAGTAAAATGCAAGTGGTGTCCAATCTGCACTAATAACTCATTGAATGGTGAATCTGCTTTCAGGTCATACAACCAGATGACCCTGCTCTAAACAAAAAAAATTTACACACATTTAACAATTTAAATACATTACTGCCCTGCGAAACAGATGAATATAAGTTATATGGGTAACAATCAAAAGAAGCACCTAGGAAAAGAAGGAGGTCTTTCCTAATAACTCCAATACTCAGGGTGTTTGGAGTGGTAGTTCCCATCCAACAAAATCACAATCCATGTTTGAACAAAAATAGCAGTCATGAAACAGAATCTCCCTGTTGAGAGGCAAGAAACATGTACCACAATTTGTGCATGTGGTGTCAAATATGCACCAAAAGACAATTGAATGGGGAATCTGCTTTCTGGCCATACAACCACATGACCCTTCTGTAATCAACAAACCTTTACCCAAATTTCACGATTCAAATATATTATTCCACTGTGAAATTGGTGAATATATGTGATGAGGGTAACAATCAAAACAAGGACTCATCAAAAGAAAGAAGTCTTTCCTAATAACTCCAATACTCAGGGTGGTTGGAGTGGTAGTTCCCATGAAACAAAATCACACTCCATGTTTGAACAATCATAGCAGTCATGAAACAGAATCTCCCTGTTGAGAGGCTAGAAACATGTACCACAATCTGTGCATGTGGTGTCAAATATGCAGCAAAAGACGATTGAATGGGGAATCTGCTTTCTGGCCATAAAACCAGATGACCCTGCTGTAATTAACAAATATTTACAAACATTTCACGATTCAAATATATTATTCCACTGTGAAATTGATGAATATATGTGATAAGGGTAACAATCAAAACAAGGACTCAGCAAAAGAAAGATGTCTTTTCTAATAACTACAATTGTCAGAATGCTCGGGTAGTGCTTCCCATCCAACAAAATCACACTCGAAATGAGAACATAGGAGGCATTAAACGGAATCTCCCTGTTGAGAGGGAAGAAACATGTACCACAATTTGTGCAGCCCATTTATTATTTTTAGTGACCATTGCAATAAGATTTTTAAAAATTTAAAGCAATTGAAGGAGATACGAAAACAAGACTGTCAAATTCCTAACATTTGTTATTCAGTAAAATGCAAGTGGTGTCCAATCTGCACTAAAAACTCATTGAATGGAGAATCTGCTTTCTTGTCATACAACCAGATGACCCTCCTCTAAACAAAAAACATTTACACACATTTAACAATTTAAATACATTACTGCCCTGCGAAACAGATGGATATAAGTTATAAGGGTAACAATCAAAAGAAGCACCTAGGAAAAGAAACAGGTCTTTCCCACTAACTCCTACACTCAGGATGCTTGGAGTGGTAGTTCCCATCCAACAAAATCACTCTCCATGTTTGAACAAACATAGCAGTCATGAAACAGAATCTCCCTGTTGAAAGGCAAGAAACATGTACCACAATTTGTGCATGTGGTGTCAAATATGCACAAAAACAGGATTGAATGGGGAATCTGCTTTCTGGCCATACAACCAGATGACCCTGCTGTAAACAAAAAACATTTATACACATTTAACGATTCAAATACATTACTCCACTGCGAAACAGATGAATATAAGTTATAAGGGTAACAATCAAAAGAAGCACCTAGGAAGAGAAAGAGGTCTTTCCTAATAACTCCAATACTCAGGGTGCTTGGAGTGATAGTTCCCATCCAACAAAATCACACTCCATGTTTGAACAAACATAGCAGTCATGAAACAGAATCTCCCTGTTGAGAGGCAAGAAACATGTACCACAATTTGTGCATGTGGTGTCAAATATGCACCAAAAGACGATTGAATGGGGAATCTGCTTTCCGGCCATACCACCAGATGACCCTGCTGTAATCAACAAACATTTAAACACATTTCATTATTCAAATATATTATTCCACTGTGAAATTGATGAATATATGTGATGAGGGTAACAATCTAAGCAAGGACTCAGCAAAAGAAAGACGACTTTCCTAATAACTCCAATTGTCAGAATGCTCTAAGTAGTGCTTCCCATCAAACAAAATCACACTCTAAAGTAGAACAAACATAGCAGACATTTAAACGGAATCTCCCTGTTGAGAGGGAAGAAACATGTACCATAATTTGTGCAGCCCATTTATTATTTTTAGTGACCATTGCAATAAGATTTTTAAAAATTTAAAGCAATTGAAGGAGATACGAAAACCAGACTATTTATCAAACTCCTAACGTTTGTTATTCAGTAAAATGCAAGTGGTGTCTAATCTGCACTAATAACTCATTGAATGTAGAATCTGCTTTCTGGTCATACAACCAGATGACCCTGCTCTAAACAAAAAACATTTACACACATTTAACAAATTAAATACATTACTGCCCTGCGAAACAGATGAATATAAGTTATAAGGGTAACTATCAAAAGAAGCACTTAGGAAGAGAAAGAGGTCTTTCTTAATAACTCCAATACTCCGGGTGCTTGGAGTGGTAGTTCCCATCCAACAAAATCACACTACATGTTTGAACAAACATAGCAGTCATGAAACAGAATCTCCCTGTGGAGAGGCAAGAAACATGTACCACAATTTGTGCATGTGGTGTCAAATATGAACCAAAAGACGATTGAATGGGGAATCTGCTTTCCGGCCATACAACCAGATGACCCTGCTGTAATCAACAAACATTTAAACACATTTCATTATCAAATATATTATTCCACTGTGAAATTGATGAATATATGTGATGAGGGTAACAATCAAAACAAGGACTCATCAAAAGAAAGAAGTCTTTCCAAATAACTCCAATTGTCAGAATGCTCGGAGTAGTGCTCCCCATTCAACAAAATCACACTCAAAAGTAGAACAAACATAGCTGGCATTAAACAGAATCTCCCTGTTGAGAGGGAAGAAACATGTTCCACAATTTGTGAAGCACATTTATTGTTTTTAGTGACCATTGCAATAAGATTGTTAAAAATAAAAAAACAAATGAATTTGATACCTAAACAACAAGATTTATCAAATTCCGAACATACGTTATTCAGTAAAGTGCATGTCGTGTAAAATCTGCACCAAAAGACCACTGAATAGAGAATCTGCTTTCTGGCCATACAACCAGATGACCCTGCTGTAAACAACAAACATTTACCCACATTTCACGAATCAAATACATTACTCCACAGTGAAATTGACGAATATAAGTGATAAAGATATCAATCAAAGGAAGCACCTACCAAAAGAAAACAGCATATCTAATAACTCCAATCGTCAGAACACTCGGAGTGGTGATTTACATCCAACATAATCACACACGATGTTTGAATAAACATAGCAGTCATGAAACGGAATCTCCCTGTTGAGGGAGAAGAAACTTGTACCACAATTTGTGCAGCACATTGATTACTTTTAGTGACCATTGCAATAAGATTTTTAAAAATTTAAAGCAATTGAAGGAGATACGAAAACAAGAATAATTATCAAATTCCTAACATTTGTTATGCAGTAAAATGCAAGTGGTGCCCAAACTGCACCAAAAACCCATTGAATGGATAATCTGCTTTCTGGTCGTACAACCAGATGACCCTGCTCTAAACAAAAAACATTTACACACATATAACGATTCAAATACATTACTCCACTGCGAAACAGATGAATATAAGTTATAACGGTAACAATCAAAAGAACCACCTAGGAAAAGAAAGAGGTCTTTCCTAATAACTCCAATACTCAGGATGCTTGGAGTGGTAGTTCCCATCCAACAAAATCACACTCCATGTTTGAACAAACATAGCAGTCATGAAACAGAATCTCCCTGTTGAGAGGCAAGAAACATGTACCACAATTTGTGCATGTGGTGTCAAATATGCACAAAAAGACGATTGAATGGGGAATCTGCTTTCTGGCCATACAACCAGATGACCCTGCTGTAATCAACAAACATTTAAACACATTTCATTATTCAAATATATTATTCCACTGTGAAATTGATGAATATATGTGATGAGGGTAACAATCAAAACAAGGACTCAGCAAAAGAAAGAAGACTTTCCCTAATAACTCCAATTGTGAGAATGCTCGGAGCAGTGCTTCCCATCAAACAAAATCACACTCAAAAGTAGAACAAACATAGCAGGCATTAAACAGAATCACCTTGTTGAGAGGGAAGAAACATGTTCCACAATTTGTGCAGCACATTTATTATTTTTAGTGACCATTGCAATAAGATTGTTAAAAATAAAAAACAAATGAAGGAGATACCTCAACAAGAAGATTTATCAAATTCCGAACATTTGTTATTCAGTAAGGTGCATGTGGTGTACAATCTGCACCAAAAGACCATTGAATAGAGAATCTGCTTTCTGGCCATACAACCAGATGACCCTCCTGTAAGCAACAAACATTTACCCACATTTCACGAATCAAATACATTACTCCACTGTGAAATTGACGAATATAAGTGATAAAGGTATCGATCAGAGAAAGCACCTAGCAAAAGAAAACAGTATTTCTAATAACTCCAATCGTCAGAACGCTCGGAGTGGTGATTTCCATCCAACATAGTCACACTTGATGTTTGAATAAACATAGCAGTCATGAAACGGAATCTCCCTGTTGAGAGAGAAGAAACATGTACCACAGTTTGTGCAGCACATTGATTATTTTTAGTGTCCATTAGAATATTATCCTTAATAATTTAAAGCAATTGAAGGAGATATGAAAAAAAGAATAATTATCAAATTCCTAACATTTGTTATTCAGTAAAATGCAAGTAGTGTCCAAACTGCACTAAAAACCCATTCAATGGAGAATCTGCTTTCTGGTCATACAACCAGATGACCCTGCTCTAAACAAAAAACATTTACACACATTTAACGATTCAAATACATTACTCCACTGCGAAACAGATGAGTATAAGTTATAAGGGTAAAATTCAAAAGAAGCACCTAGGAAAAGAAGGAGGACTTTCCCAATAACACCTATACTCAGGATGCTTGGAGTGGTAGTTCCCATGCAACAAAATCACACTCCATATTTGAACAATCATAGCAGTCATGAAACAGAATCTCCCTGTTGAGAGGCAAGAAAATTGTACCACAATCTGTGCATGTGGTGTCAAATATGCACCAAAAGACGATTGAATGGGGAATCTGCTTTCTGGCCATACAACCAGATGACCCTGCTGTAATTAACAAATATTTACAAACATTTCACGATTCAAATATATTATTCCACTGTGAAATTGATGAATATATGTGATAAGGGTAACAATCAAAACAAGGACTCAGCAAAAGAAAGATGTCTTTTCTAATAACTACAATTGTCAGAATGCTCGGGTACTGCTTCCCATCCAACAAAATCACACTCAAAATTAGAACATAGCAGGCATTAAACGGAATCTCCCTGTTGGGAGGGAAGAAACATGTACCACAATTTGTGCATGTGGTGTCAAATATGCACAAAAACAGGATTGAATGGGGAATCTGCTTTCTGGCCATACAACCAGATGACCCTGCTGTAAACAAAAAACATTTATACACATTTAACGATTCAAATACATTACTCCACTGCGAAACAGATGAATATAAGTTATAAGGGTAACAATCAAAAGAAGCACCTAGGAAGAGAAAGAGGTCTTTCCCACTAACTCCTACACTCAGGATGCTTGGAGTGGTAGTTCCCATCCAACAAAATCACACTCCATGTTTGAACAAACATAGCAGTCATGAAACAGAATCTCCCTGTTGAGAGGCAAGAAACATGTACCACAATTTGTGCATGTGGTGTCAAATCTGCACGAAAAGACGATTGAATGGGGAATCTGCTTTCCGGCCATACAACCAGATGACCCTGCTGTAATCAACAAACTTTTAAACACATTTCATTACTCAAATATGTTATTACACTGTGAAATTGATGAATATATGTGATGAGGGTAACAATCAAAACAAGGACTCATCAAAAGAAAGAAGTCTTTCCTAATAACTCCAATTGTCAGAATGCTCGGAGTAGAGCTTCCAATTCAACAAAATCACACTCATAAGTAGAACAAACATAGCTGGCATTAAACAGAATCTCCCTGTTGAGAGGGAAGAAACATGTTCCACAATTTGTGAAGCACATTTATTATTTTTAGTGACCATTGCAATAAGATTGTTAAAAATAAAAAACAAATGAAGGTGATACCTAAACAACAAGATTTATCAAATTCCGAACATTCGTTATTCAGTAAAGTGCATGTCGTGTCCAATCTGCACCAAAAGACCACTGAATAGAGAATCTGCTTGCTGGCCATACAACCAGATGACCCTGCTGTAAACAACAAACATTTACCCACATTTCACGAATCAAATACATTACTCCACTGTGAAATTGACGAATATAAGTGATAAAGATATCAATCAAAGGAAGCACCTAGCAAAAGAAAACAGCATATCTAATAACTCCAATCGTCAGAACGCTCGGAGTGGTGATTTCCATCCAACATAATCACACTCGATGTTTGAATAAACATAGCAGTCATGAAACGGAATCTCCCTGTTGAGGGAGAAGAAACATGTACCTCAATTTGTGCAGCACATTGATTATTTTTAGTGTCCATTGGAATATTATCCTTAATAATTTAAAGCAATTGAAGGAGATACGAAAACAAGAATAATTATCAAATTCCTAACATTTGTTATCCAGTAAAATGCAAGTGGTGTCCAAACTGCACCAAAAACCCATTGAATGGATAATCTGCTTTCTGGTCATACAACCAGATGACCCTGCTCTAAACAAAAAACATTTACACACATTTAACGATTCAAATACATTACTAAACTGCGAAACAGATGAATATAAGTTATAATGCTAACAATCAAAAGAACCACCTAGGAAAAGAAAGAGGTCTTTCCTAATAACTCCAATACTCAGGATGCTTGGAGTGGTAGTTCCCATCCAACAAAACCACACTCCATGTTTGAACAAACATAGCAGTCATGAAACAGAATCTCCCTGTTGAGAGGCAAGAAACATGTACCACAATTTGTGCATGTGGTGTCAAATATGCACCGAAAGACGATTGAATGGGGAATCTGCTTTCTGCCCATACAACCAGATGACCTTGCTGTAATCAACAATCATATACCACATTTCAAGATTCAAATATATTATTCCACTGTGAAATTGATGAATATATGTGCTGAGGGTAACAATCAAAACTAGGACTTAGCAAAAGAAAGAAGTCTTTCCTAATAACTACAACTGTCAGAATGCTCGGGTAGTGCTTCCCATCCAACAAAATCACACTCGAAATTAGAACATAGCACACATTAAACGGAATCTCCCTGTTGAGAGGCAAGAAACATGTACCACAATTTGTACATGTGGTGTCAAATATGCACGAAAAGACGATTGAATGGGGAACCTGCTTTCCGGCCATACAACCAGATGACCCTGCTGTAATCAACAAACATTTAAACACATTTCATTATTCAAATATATTATTCCACTGTGAAATTGATGAATATATGTGATGAGGGTAACAATCTAAGCAAGGACTCAGCAAAACAAAGAAGACTTTCCTAATAACTCCAATTGTCAGAATGCTCTAAGTAGTGCTTCCCATCAAACAAAATCACACTCAAATGTAGAACAAACATAGCAGGCATTTAAACGGAATCTCCCTGTGGAGAGGGAAGAAACATGTACCATAATTTGTGCAGCCCATTTATTATTTTTAGTGACCATTGCAATAAGATTTTTAAAAATTTAAAGCAATTGAAGGAGATACGAAAACCAGACTATTTATCAAACTCCTAACGTTTGTTATTCAGTAAAATGCAAGTGGTGTCCAATCTGCACTAATAACTCATTGAATGGAGAATCTGCTTTCTGGTCATACAACCAGATGACCCTGCTCTAAACAAAAAACATTTACACACATTTATCAAATTAAATACATTACTGCCCTGCGAAACAGATGAATATAAGTTATAAGGGTAACTATCAAAAGAAGCACCTAGGAAGAGAAAGAGGTCTTTCTTAATAACTCCAATACTCAGGGTGCTTGGAGTGGTAGTTCCCATCCAACAAAATCACACTCCATGTTTGAACAAACATAGCAGTCATGAAACAGAATCTCCCTGTTGAGAGGCAAGAAACATGTACCACAATTTGTGCATGTGGTGTCAAATATGCACGAAAAGACGATTGAATGGGGAATCTGCTTTCCGGCCATACAACCAGATGACCCTGCTGTAATCAACAAACATTTAAACACATTTCATTATTCAAATATGTTATTCCACTGTGAAATTGATGAATATATGTGATGAGGGTAACAATCAAAACAAGGACTCAGCAAAAGAAAGAAGTCTTTCCTAATAACTCCAATTGTCAAAATGCTCGGAGTAGTGCTTCCCATTCAACAAAATCACACTCAAAAGTAGAACAAACATAGCTGGCATTAAACAGAATCTCCCTGTTGACAGGGAAGAAACATGTTCCACAATTTGTGAAGCACATTTATTATTTTTAGTGACCATTGCAATAAGATTGTTAAAAATAAAAAAAACAAATGAAGGTGATACCTAAACAACAAGATTTATCAAATTCCGAACATTCGTTATTCAGTAAAGTGCATGTCGTGTCCAATCTGCACCAAAAGACCACTGAATAGAGAATCTGCTTTCTGGCCATACAACCAGATGACCCTGCTGTAAACAACAAACATTTACCCACATTTCACGAATCAAATACATTACTCCTCTGTGAAATTGACGAACATAAGTGATAAAGATATCAATCAAAGAAGCACCTAGCAAATGAAAACAGCATATCTAATAACTCCAATCGTCAGAACGCTCGGAGTGGTGATTTCCATCCAACATAATCACACTCGATGTTTGAATAAACATAGCAGTCATGAAACGGAATCTCCCTGCTGAGGGAGAAGAAACATGTACCACAATTTGTGCAGCACATTGATTATTTTTAGTGTCCATTGGAATATTATCCTTAATAATTTAAAGCAATTCAAGGAGATACGAAAACAAGAATAATTATCAAATTCCTAACATTTGTTATCCAGTAAAATGCAAGTGGTGTCCAAACTGCACCAAAAACCCATTGAATGGATAATCTGCTTTCTGGTCATACAACCAGATGACCCTGCTCTAAACAAAAAACATTTACACACATTTAACGATTCAAATACATTCCTAAACTGCGAAACAGATGAATATAAGTTATAATGCTAACAATCAAAAGAACCACCTAGGAAAAGAAAGAGGTCTTTCCTAATAACTCCAATACTCAGGATGCTTGGAGTGGTAGTTCCCATCCAACAAAACCACACTCCATGTTTGAACAAACATAGCAGTCATGAAACAGAATCTCCCTGTTGAGAGGGAAGAAACATGTACCATAATTTGTGCAGCCCATTTATTATTTTTAGTGACCATTGCAATAAGATTTTTAAAAATTTAAAGCAAATGAAGGAGATACGAAAACCAGACTATTTATCAAACTCCTAACGTTTGTTATTCAGTAAAATGCAAGTGGTGTCTAATCTGCACTAATAACTCATTGAATGGAGAATCTGCTTTCTGGTCATACAACCAGATGACCCTGCTCTAAACAAAAAACATTTACACACATTTAACAATTTAATTACATTACTCCACTGCGAAAGAGATGAATATAAGTTATAAGAGTAACAATCAAAAGAAGCACCTAGGAAAAGAAAGAGGTCTTTCCTAATAACTCCAATACTCAGGGTGCTTGGAGTGGTAGTTTCCATCCAACAAAATCACACTCCATGTTTGAACAAACATAGCAGTCATGAAACAGAATCTCCCTGTTCAGAGGCAAGAAACATGTACCACAATTTGTGCATGTGGTGTCAAATATGCACCAAAAGACGATTGATTGGTGAATCTGCTTTCTGGCCATACAACCAGATGACCTTTCTGTAATCAACAATCATTTACCCACATTTCACGATTCAAATATATTATTCCACTGTGGAGTGGGAAGGAGAGGGAAAAATGAAAGGATGTTGGTTTTAAGGGAGAGGGTAAGGAGTCGTTCCAATCCCGGGAGCGGAAAGACTTCCCTTAGGGGAAAAAAAGGACAGGTGTACACTTGCACACACACACACACACACACATATCCACCCGCACATACCCAGACACAAGCAGACATACGGAAAAATGGAAGATGAATACAAAGTGGAACTTCTTGTACAAACGAAAAGAGAAAGTAAGACGATAGAGAAGATTTCGAAATGCAACAGAGACAATAACAAACGTAATTGTTGGGTTCAAATTAATGACGATGTAAATAAAACAGAAAGAAACTTCCACATGGGAAAAATATATTAAAAACAAAGATTCCAAGACTTACCAAGCGGGAAAGCGCCGGCAGACAGGCACATGAACAAAACACACAAACACACACACAGAATTACGAGCTTTCGCAACTGGCAGTTGCTTCGTCAGGAAAGAGGGAAGGAGAGGGAAAAATGAAAGGATGTGGGTTTTAAGGGAGAGGGTAAAGAGTCATTCCAATCCCGGGAGCGGAAAGACTTCCCTTAGGGGAAAAAAAGGACAGGTGTACACTTGCACACACACACACACATATCCACGCGCACATACACAGACACAAGCAGACATACGGAAAAATGGAAGATGAATACAAAGTGGAACTTCTTGTACAAACGAAAAGAGAAAGTAAGACGATAGAGAAGATTTCGAAATGCAACAGAGACAATAACAAACGTAATTGTTGGGTTCAAATTAATGACGATGTAAATAAAACAGAAAGAAACTTCCACATGGGAAAAATATATTAAAAACAAAGATTCCAAGACTTACCAAGCGGGAAAGCGCCGGCAGACAGGCACATGAACAAAACACACAAACACACACACAGAATTACGAGCTTTCGCAACTGGCAGTTGCTTCGTCAGGAAAGAGGGAAGGAGAGGGAAAAATGAAAGGATGTGGGTTTTAAGGGAGAGGGTAAGGAGTCATTCCAATCCCGGGAGCGGAAAGACTTCCCTTAGGGGAAAAAAAGGACAGGTGTACACTTGCACACACACACACACATATCCACGCGCACATACACAGACACAAGCAGACATACGGAAAAATGGAAGATGAATACAAAGTGGAACTTCTTGTACAAACGAAAAGAGAAAGTAAGACGATAGAGAAGATTTCGAAATGCAACAGAGACAATAACAAACGTAATTGTTGGGTTCAAATTAATGACGATGTAAATAAAACAGAAAGAAACTTCCACATGGGAAAAATATATTAAAAACAAAGAGTCCAAGACTTACCAAGCGGGAAAGCGCCGGCAGACAGGCACATGAACAAAACACACAAACACACACACAGAATTACGAGCTTTCGCAACTGGCAGTTGCTTCGTCAGGAAAGAGGGAAGGAGAGGGAAAAATGAAAGGATGTGGGTTTTAAGGGAGAGGGTAAGGAGTCATTCCAATCCCGGGAGCGGAAACGAAGCAACTGCCAGTTGCGAAAGCTCGTAATTCTGTGTGTGTGTTTGTGTGTTTTGTTCATGTGCCTGTCTGCCGGCGCTTTCCCGCTTGGTAACTCTTGGAATCTTTGTTTTTAATATATTTTTCCCATGTGGAAGTTTCCTTCTGTTTTATTTACATCGTCATTAATTTGAACCCAACAATTACGTTTGTTATTGTCTCTGTTGCATTTCGAAATCTTCTCTATCGTCTTACTTTCTCTTTTCGTTTGTACAAGAAGTTCCACTTTGTATTCATCTTCCATTTTTCCGTATGTCTGCTTGTGTCTGTGTATGTGCGCGTGGATATGTGTGTGTGTGTGTGCAAGTGTACACCTGTCCTTTTTTTCCCCTAAGGGAAGTCTTTCCGCTCCCGGGATTGGAATGACTCCTTACCCTCTCCCTTAAAACCCACATCCTTTCATTTTTCCCTCTCCTTCCCTCTTTCCTGACGAAGCAACTGCCAGTTGCGAAAGCTCGTAATTCTGTGTGTGTGTTTGTGTGTTTTGTTCATGTGCCTGTCTGCCGGCGCTTTCCCGCTTGGTAAGTCTTGGAATCTTTGTTTTTAATATGTTTTTCCCATGTGGAAGTTTCTTTCTGTTTTATTCCACTGTGAAATTGATGAATATATGTGATGAGGGTAACAATCAAAACCAGGACTTAGCAAAAGAAAGACGTCTTTCCTAATAACTCCAATTGTCAGAATGCTCGGAGTAGAGCTTCCATCCAACAAAATAACACTCGAAAGTAGAACATAGCAGGCATTAAACGGAATCTCCCTGCTGAGAGGGAAGAAACATGTACCACAATTTGTGCAGCACATTTATTATTTTTAGTGACCATTGCAATAATATTTTTAAAAATATAAAGCAAATGAAGGAGATACCTCAACAAGAAGATTTATCAAATTCCGAACATTTGTTATTCAGTAAGGTGCATGTGGTGTCCAATCTGCACCAAAAAACCATTGAATAGAGAATCTGCTTTCTGGCCATACAACCAGATGACCCTGCTGTAAACAACAAACATTTACCCACATTTCACGAATCAAATACATTACTCCACTGTGAAATTGACGAATATAAGTGATAAAGGTATCAATCAAAGGAAGCACCTAGCAAAATAAAACAGTATTTCTAATAACTCCAATCGTCATAACGCTCGGAGTGGTGATTTCCATCCAACATAATCACACTAGAGGTTTGGATAAACATAGCAGTCATGAAACCAAATATCCCTGTTGAGAGAGAAGAAACATGTACCACAGTTTGTGCAGCACATTGATTATTTTTAGTGTCCATTGGAATATTATTCTTAATAATTTAAAGCAATTGAAGGAGATATGAAAACAAGAATATTTATCAAATTCCTAACGTTTGTTATTCAGTAAAATGCAAGTGGTGTCCAATCTGCACTAATAACTCATGGAATGGAGAATCTGCTTTCTGGTCATACAACCAGATGACCCTGCTCTAAACAAAAAACATTTACACACATTTAACAATTCAAATACATTACTCCACTGCGAAACAGATGAGTATAAGTTATAAGAGTAAAAATCAAAAGAAGCACATAGGAAAAGAAGGAGTTCTTTCCCAATAACTCCTATACTCAGGATGCTTGGAGTGGTAGTTCCCATCCAACAAAATCACACTCCATGTTTGAATAAACATAGCAGTCATGAAACAGAATCTCCCTGTTGAGAGGCAAGAAACATGTACCACAATTTGTGCATGAGGTGTCAAATATGCACCAAAATACGATTGAATGTGGAATCTGCTTTCTGGCCATACAACCAAATTACCCTGCTATAATCAACAAACATTTAAACACATTTCACGATTCAAATATATTATTCCACTGTGAAATTGGTGAATATATGTGATGAGGGTAACAATCAAAACAAGGACTCATCAAAAGAAAGAAGTCTTCCCTAATAACTCCAATTGTCAGAATACTCGGAGTAGTGCTTCCCATTCAACAAAATCACACTCAAAAGTAGAACAAACATAGCTGGCATTAAACAGAATCCCCCTGTTGAGAGGGAAGAAACATGTTCTACAATGAATGAATATATGTGATAAAGGGTAACAATCTAAGCAAGGACTCAGCAAAAGAAAGAAGACTTTAATAATAACTCCAATTGTCAGAATGCTTGGAGTAGAGCTTCCATCCAACAAAATAACACTCGAAAGTAGAACATAGCAGGCATTAAACGGAACCTCCCTGTTGAGAGAGAAGAAACATGTACCACAATTTGTGCAGCACATTGATTATTTTTAGTGACCATTGCAATAAGATTCTTTCAAATTTAAAGCAATTGAAGGAGATACGAAAACAAGAATAATTATCAAATTCCTAACATTTGTTATACACTAAAATGCAAGTGGTGTCCAATCTGCACTAAAAACCCATTCAACGGAGAATCTGCTTTCTGGTCATACAACCAGATGACCCTGCTCTAAACAAAAAACATTTACACACATCTAACAATTTAAATACATTACTGCCCTGAGAAACAGATGAATATAAGTTATAAGGGTAACAATCAAAAGAAGCACCTAGGAAGAGAAAAAGGGCTTTCCTAATAAATCCAATACTCAGGGTGCTTGGAGTGGTAGTTCCCATCCAACAAAATCACAATCCATTTTTGATCAAACATAGCAGTCATGAAACAAAATCTCCCTGTTGAGAGGGAAGAAACATGTTCCACAATTTGCGCAGCACATTTATTATTTTTAGTGACCATTGCAATAAGATTGTTAAAAATAAAAAACAAATGAAGGAGATACCTAAACAAGAAGATTTATCAAATTCCGAACATTCGTTATTCATTAAAGTGCATGTGGCATCCAATCTGCACCAAAAGACCACTGAATAGATAATCTGCTTTCTGGCCATACAACCAGATGACCCTGCTGTAAACAACAAACATTTACCCACATTTCACGAATCAAATACATTACTCCACTGTGAAATTGACGAATATAAGTGATAAAGGTATCAATCAAAGGAAGCACCTAGCAAAAGTAAACAGCATATCTAATAACTCCAATCGTCAGAACGCTCGGAGTGGTGATTTCTATCCAACATAATCACACTCGATGTTTGAATAAACACAGCAGTCATGAAACGGAATATCCCTGTTGAGGGAGAAGAAACTTGTACCACAATTTGTGCAGCACATTGATTATATTTAGTGACCATTGCAATAAGATTTTTAAAAATTTAAAGCAATTGAAGGAGATACGAAAACAAGAATAATTATCAAATTCCTAACATTTGTTATTCAGTAAAATGCAAGTGGTGTCCAAACTGCACCAAAAACCCATTGAATGGATAATCTGCCTTCTGGTCGTACAACCAGATGACCCTGCTCTAAACAAAAAACATTTACACACATTTAACGTTTCAAATACATTACTCCACTGCGAAACAGATGAATATAAGTTATAACAGTAACAATCAAAAGAATCACCTAGGAAAAGAAAGAGGTCTTTCCTAATAACTCCAATACTCAGGATGTTTGGAGTGGTAGTTCCCATCCAACAAAATCACACTCCATGTTTGAACAAACATAGCAGTCATGAAAAAGAATCTCCCTGTTGAGAGGCAAGAAACAAGTACCACAATTTGTGCATGTGGTGTCAAATATGCACCAAAAGATGATTGAATGGGGAATCTGCTTTCTGCCCATACAACCAGATGACCTTGCTGTAATCAACAATCATTTACCCACATTTCACGATTCAAATATATTATTCCACTGTGAAATTGATGAATATATGTGATGAGGGTAACAATCAAACCTACGACTTAGCAAAAGAAAGAAGTCTTTCCTAATAACTCATATTGTCAGAATGCTCGCAGTAGTGCTTCCATCCAACAAAATCACACTCGAAAGTAGAACATAGCAGGTATTAAACGGAATCTCCCTGTTGAGAGGAAAGAAACATGTACCACAATTTGTGCAGCACATTGATTATTTTTAGTGACCATTGCAATAAAATTTTTAAAAATTTAAAGCAATTAAAGGAGATACGAAAACAAGAATAATTATCAAATTCCTAACATTTGTTATGCAGTAAAATGCAAGTGGTGTCCAATCTGCACTAATAACTCATTGAATGGAGAATCTGCTTTCAGGTCATACAACCAGATGACCCTGCTCTAAACAAAAAAAATTTACACACATTTAACAATTTAAATACATTACTGCCCTGCGAAACAGATGAATATAAGTTATAAGGGTAACAATCAAAAGAAGCACCTAGGAAAAGAAGGAGGTCTTTCCTAATAACTCCAATACTCAGGGTGTTTGGAGTGGTAGTTACCATCCAACAAAATCACAATCCATGTTTGAACAAAAATAGCAGTCATGAAACAGAATCTCCCTGTTGAGAGGCAAGAAACATGTACCACAATTTGTGCATGTGGTGTCAAATATGCACCAAAAGACAATTGAATGGGGAATCTGCTTTCTGGCCATACAACCACATGACCCTTCTGTAATCAACAAACCTTTACCCAAATTTCACGATTCAAATATATTATTCCACTGTGAAATTGGTGAATATATGTGATGAGGGTAACAATCAAAACAAGGACTCATCAAAAGAAAGAAGTCTTTCCTAATAACTCCAATACTCAGGGTGGTTGGAGTGGTAGTTCCCATGCAACAAAATCACACTCCATGTTTGAACAATCATAGCAGTCATGAAACAGAATCTCCCTGTTGAGAGGCTAGAAACATGTACCACAATCTGTGCATGTGGTGTCAAATATGCAGCAAAAGACGATTGAATGGGGAATCTGCTTTCTGGCCATAAAACCAGATGACCCTGCTGTAATTAACAAATATTTACAAACATTTCACGATTCAAATATATTATTCCACTGTGAAATTGATGAATATATGTGATAAGGGTAACAATCAAAACAAGGACTCAGCAAAAGAAAGATGTCTTTTCTAATAACTACAATTGTCAGAATGCTCGGGTAGTGCTTCCCATCCAACAAAATCACCCTCGAAATTAGAACATAGGAGGCATTAAACGGAATCTCCCTGTTGAGAGGGAAGAAACATGTACCACAATTTGTGCAGCACATTTATTATTTTTAGTGACCATTGCAATAAGATTGTTAAAAATAAAAAAACAAATGAAGGAGATACATAAACAAGAAGATTTATCAAATTCTGAACATTCGTTATACAGTAAAGTGCATGTGGTGTCCAATCTGCACCAAAAGACCATTGAATAGAGAATCTGCTTTCTGGCCATACAACCAGATGACCCTGCTGTAAACAACAAACATTTACCCACATTTCACGAATCAAATACATTACTCCACTGTGAAATTGACGAATATAAGTGATAAAGGTATCAATCAGAGGAAGCAACTAGCAAAAGAAAACAGTATTTCTAATAACTCCAATCGTCAGAACGCTCGGAGTGGTGATTTCCAACCAACATAATCACACTTGATGTTTGAATAAACATAGCAGTCATGAAACGGAAACTCCCTGTTGAGAGAGAAGAAACATGTACCACAGTTTGTGCAGCACATTGATTATTTTTAGTGTCCATTGGAATATTATAATTAATAATTTAAAGCAATTGAAGGAGATACGAAAACAAGAATAATTATCAAATTCCTAACATTTGTTATTCAGTAAAATGCAAGTGGTGTCCAATCTGCACTAAAAACCCATTCAATGGAGAATCTGCTTTCTGGTCATACAACCAGATGACCCAGCTCTAAACAAAAAACATTTACACACATTTAACGATTCAAATACATTACTCCACTGCGAAACAGATGAGTATAAGTTATAAGGGTAAAAATCAAAAGAAGCACCTAGGAAAAGAAGGAGGTCTTTCCCAATAACACCTATACTCAGGATGCTTGGATTGGTAGTTCCCATGCAACAAAATCACACTCCATGTTTGAACAAACATAGCAGTCATGAAACAGAATCTCCCTGTTGTGAGGCAAGAAACATGTACCACAATTTGTGCATGTGGTGTCAAATATGCACCAAAACAGGATTGAATGGGGAATCTGCTTTCTGGCCATACAACCAGATGACCCTGCTGTAAACAAAAAACATTTATACACATTTAACGATTCAAATACATTACTCCACTGCGAAACAGATGAGTATAAGTTATAAGGGTAAAAATCAAAGAAGCACCTAGGAAAAGAAGGAGGTCTTTCCCAATAACACCTATACTCAGGATGCTTGGAGTGGTAGTTCCCATGCAACAAAATCACACTCCATGTTTGAACAAACATAGCAGTCATGAAACAGAATCTCCCTGTTGAGAGGCAAGAAACATGTACCACAATTTGTGCATGTGGTGTCAAATATGCACCAAAAGACGATTGAATGTGGAATCTGCTTTCTGGCCATACAACCAAATTACCCTGATATAATCAACAAACATTTAAACACATTTCACGATTCAAATATATTATTCCACTGTGAAATTGATAAATATATGTGATGAGGGTAACAATCAAAACAAGGACTCAGCAAAAGAAAGATGTCTTTCCTAATAACTCCAATTGTCAGGATGCTCGGAGTAGTGCTTCCCATCAAACAAAATCACACTCAAAAGTAGAATAAACATAGCAGGCATTTAAACGGAATCTCCCTGTTGCGAGGGAAGAAACATGTTCCACAATTTGTGCAGCACATTTATTATTTTTAGTGACCATTGCAATAAGATTGTTAAAAATAAAAAAACAAATGAAGGAGATACCTAAACAAGAAGATTTATCAAATTCTGAACATTCGTTATACAGTAAAGTGCATGTGGTGTCCAATCTGCACCAAAAGACCATTGAATAGAGAATCTGCTTTCTGGCCATACAACCAGATGACCCTGCTGTAAACAACAAACATTTACCCACATTTCACGAATCAAATACATTACTCCACTGTGAAATTGACGAATATAAGTGATAAAGGTTTCAATCAGACGAAGCACCTAGCAAAAGAAAACAGTATTTCTAATAACTCCAATCGTCAGAACGCTCGGAGTGGTGATTTCCATCCAACATAATCACACTTGATGTTTGAATAAACATAGCAGTCATGAAACGGAATCTCCCTGTTGAGAGAGAAGAAACATGTACCACAGTTTGTGCAGCACATTGATTATTTTTAGTGTCCATTGGAATATTACCCTTAATAATTTAAAGCAATTGAAGGAGATACGAAAACAAGAATAATTATCAAATTCCTAACATTTGTTATTCAATAAAATGCAAGTGGTGTCCAATCTGCACTAAAAACCCATTCAATGGAGAATCTGCTTTCTGGTCATACAACCAGATGACCCTGCTCTAAACAAAAAACATTTACACACATTTAACGATTCAAATACATTACTCCACTGCAAAACAGATGAGTATAAGTTATAAGGGTAACAATCAAAAGAAGCACCTAGGAAAAGAAGGAGGTCTTTCCCAATAATACCTATACTCAGGACGCTTGGAGTGGTAGGTCCCATGCAACAAAATCACACTCCATGTTTGAACAAACATAGCAGTCAAGAAACAGAATCTCCCTGTTGAGAGGCAAGAAACATGTACCACAATCTGTGCATGTGGTGTCAAATATGCACCAAAAGACGATTGAATGGGGAATCTGCTTTCTGGCCATACAACCAGATGACCCTGCTGTAATTAACAAACATTTACAAACATTTCACGATTCAAATATATTATTCCACTGTGAAATTGATAAATATATGTGATGAGGGTAACAATCAAAACAAAGACTCAGTAAAAGAAAGATGTCTTTCCTAATAACTACAATTGTTAGAATGTTCGGAGTAGTGCTCCCCATCCAACAATATCACACTCGAAATTAGAACATAGCAGGCATTAAACGGAATCTCCCTGTTGAGAGGGAAGAAACATGTACCACAATTTGTGCAGCACATTTATTATTTTTAGTGAGCATTGCAATAATTTTTTTAAAAATATAAAGCGAATGAAGGAGATACCTAAACAAGAAGATTTATCAAATTCCGAACATTCGTTATTCAGTAATGTACATGTGGTGTCCAATCTGCATCAAAAGACCATTGAACAGAAAATCTGCTTTCTGGCCATACAACCACATGACCCTGCTGTAAAGAACAAACATTTTCCCACATTTCACGAATCAAATACATTACTCCACTGTGAAATTGACGAATATAAGTGATAAAGGTATCAATCAAAGGAAGCAACTAGCAAAAGAAAACAGTATTTCTAATAACTCCAATCGTCAGAATGCTCGGAGTGGTGATTTCCATCCAACATAATCACACTCGATGTTTGAATAAACATAGCAGTCATGAAACGGAATCTCCCTGTTGAGAGAGAAGAAACATGTACCACAATTTGTGCAGCACATTGATTATTTTTAGTGACCATTTCAATAAGATTTGAAAAATTTAAAGCAATTGAAGGAGATTCGAAAACAAGACTGTCAAATTCTTAACATTTGTTATTCAGTAAAATGCAAGTGGTGTCCAATCTGCACTAAAAACTCATTGAATGCAGAATCTGCTTTCTGGTCATACAACCAGATGACCCTGCTCTAAACAAAAAACATTTACACTCATTTAACAATTTAAATACATTACTGCCCTGCGAAACAGATGAATATAAGTTATAAGGGTAACAATCAAAAGAAGCACCTAGGAAAAGAAAGAGGTCTTTCCCACTAACTCCTACACTCAGGATGCATGGAGTGGTAGTTCCCATCCAACAAAATCACTCTCCATGTTTGAACAAACATAGCAGTCATGAAACAGAATCTCCCTGTTGAAAGGCAAGAAACATGTACCACAATTTGTGCATGTAGTGTCAAATATGCACCAAAAACAGGATTGAATGGGGAATCTGCTTTCTGGCCATACAACCAGATGACCCTGCTGTAAACAAAAAACATTTATACACATTTAACGATTCAAATACATTACTCCACTGCGAAAGAGATGAATATAAGTTATAAGGGTAACAATCAAAAGAAGCACCTAGGAAGAGAAAGAGGTCTTTCCTAATAACTCCAATACTCAGGGTGCTTGGATTGGTAGTTCCCATCCAACACAATCACACTCCATGTTTGAACAAACATAGCAGTCATGAAACAGAATCTCCCTGTTGAGAGGCAAGAAACATGTACCACAATTTGTGCATGTGGTGTCAAATATGCACCAAAAGACGATTGAATGGGGAATCTGCTTTCCGGCCATACCACCAGATGACCCTGCTGTAATCAACAAACATTTAAACACATTTCATTATTCAAATATATTATTCCACTGTGAAATTGATGAATATATGTGATGAGGGTAACAATCTAAGCAAGGACTCAGCAAAAGAAAGACGACTTTCCTAATAACTCCAATTGTCAGAATGCTCTAAGTAGTGCTTCCCATCAAACAAAATCACACTCTAAAGTAGAACAAACATAGCAGACATTTAAACGGAATCTCCCTGTTTAGAGGGAAGAAACATGTACCATAATTTGTGCAGCCCATTTATTATTTTTAGTGACCATTGCAATAAGATTTTTAAAAATTTAAAGCAATTGAAGGAGATACGAAAACCAGACTATTTATCAAACTCCTAACGTTTGTTATTCAGTAAAATGCAAGTGGTGTCTAATCTGCACTAATAACTCATTGAATGTAGAATCTGCTTTCTGGCCATACAACCAGATGACCCTGCTGTAAACAACAAACATTTACCCACATTTCACGAATCAAATACATTACTCCACAGTGAAATTGACGAATATAAGTGATAAAGATATCAATCAAAGGAAGCACCTACCAAAAGAAAACAGCATATCTAATAACTCCAATCGTCAGAACTCTCGGAGTGGTGATTTCCATCCAACATAATCACACACGATGTTTGAATAAACATAGCAGTCATGAAACGGAATCTCCCTGTTGAGGGAGAAGAAACTTGTACCACAATTTGTGCAGCACATTGATTATTTTTAGTGACCATTGCAATAAGATTTTTAAAAATTTAAAGCAATTGAAGGAGATACGAAAACAAGAATAATTATCAAATTCCTAACATTAGTTATACAGTAAAATGCAAGTGGTGTCCAATCTGCACTAAAAACCCATTCAATGGAGAATCTGATTTCTGGTCATAACACCAGATGACCCTGCTTAAAACAATAAAACATTTACACACATTTAACGATTCAAATACATTACACCACAGCGAAACAGATGAATATAAGTTATAAGGGTAAAAATCAAAACAAGCACCTAGGAAAAGAAGGAGGTCTTTCCCAATAACTCCTATACTCAGGATGCTTGGAGTGGTAGTTCCCATCCAACAAAATCACACTCCATGTATGAACAAACATAGCAGTCATGAAACAGAATCTCCTTGTTGAGAGGCAAGAAACATGTACCACAATTTGTGCATGTGGTGTCAAATATGCACCAAAAGACGATTGAATGGGGAATCTGCTTTCTGGCCATACAACCAGATGACCCTTCTGTAATCAACAAACCTTTACCCACATTTCACGATTCAAATATATTATTCCACTGTGAAATTGATGAATACAGGTGATGAGGGTAACAATCAAAACAAGGACTCAGCAAAAGAAAGAAGTCTTTCCTAATAACTCCAATTGTCAGAATGCTCGAAGTGGTGCTTCCCATTGAACAAAATCACACTCAAAAGTAGAACAAACATGGGAGGCATTAAACGGAATCTCCCTGTTGAGAGGGAAGAAACATGTTCCACAATTTGTGCAGCACATTGATTACTTTTAGTGACCCTTGCAAGAAAATTTTTAAAAATAAAATGCAAATGAAGGAGATACCTCAACAAGAAGATTTATCAAATTCCGAACATTCGTTATTCAGTAAAGTGCAAGTGGTGTCCAATCTGCACCAAAAGACCATTGAATAGAGAATCTGCTTTCTGGCCATACAACCAGATGACCCTGCTGTAAACAACAAACATTACCCACATTTACGAACCAAATACATTACTCCACTGCGAAATTGACGAATATAAATGATAAAGGTATCAATCAAAGGAAGCACCTAGCAAAAGAAAACAGTATTTCTAATAACTCCAATCGTCAGAACGCTCGGAGTGGTGATTTCCATCCAACATAATCACACTCGATGATTGAATAAACATAGCACTCATGAAACAGGATCTCGCTGTTGAGAGAGACGAAACATGTACCACAATTTGTGCAGCAGATTGATTATATTTAGTGACCATTGCAATAAGATTTTTAAAAATTTAAAGCAATTGAAGGAGATACGAAAACAAGAATAATTATCAAAATCCTAACATTAGTTATACAGTAAAATGCAAGTGGTGTCCAATCTGCACTAAAAACCCATTCAATGGAGAATCTGCTTTCTGGTCATACAACCAGATGACCCTGCTTAAAACAATAAAACATTTACACACATTTAACGATTCAAATACATTACACCACAGCGAAACAGATGAATATAAGTTATAAGGGTAAAAATCAAAACAAGCACCTAGGAAAAGAAGGAGGTCTTTCCCAATAACTCCTATACTCAGGATGCTTGGAGTGGTAGTTCCCATCCAAAAAAATCACATTCCATGTTTGAACAAACATAGCAGTCATAAAACAGAATCTCCCTGTTGAGAGGCAAGAAACATGTACCACAATTTGTGCATGTGGTGTCAAATATGCACCAAAAGACGACTGAATGGGGAATCTGCTTTCTGGCCATACAACCAGATGACCTTGCTGTAATCAACAATCATTTACCCACATTTCACGATTCAAATATATTATTCCACTGTGAAATTGACGAATATATGTGATGAGGGTAACAATCAAAACAAGGACTCAGCAAAAGGAAGAAGTCATTGCTAATAACTCCAATTGGCAGAATGCTCGAAGCAGTGCTTCCCATCTAACAAAATCACACTGAAAAGTAGAACAAACATAGCAGGCATTAAACAGAATTTCCCTGTTGAGAGGGAAGAAACATGTACCACAATTTGTGCAGCACATCGATTATTTTTAGTGACCATTGCAATAAGATTTTTAAAAATTTAAAGCAATTGAAGGAGATACGAAAACAAGAATAATTATCAAATTCCTAACATTTGTTATTCAGTAAAATGCAAGTGGTGTCCAATCTGCACTAAAAACCCATTCAATGGAGAATCTGCTTTCTGGTCATACAACCAGATGACCCTGCTCTAAACAAAAAACATTAACACATTTAACGATTCAAATACATTACTGCACTGCGAAACAGATGAATATAAGTTATAAGGGTAACAATCAAAAGAGGCACCTAGGAAAAGAAAGAGATCTTTCCTAATAACTCCAATACTCAGGGTGCTTGGAGTGGTAGTTCCCATCCAACAAAATCACACTCCATATTTGAACAAACATAGCAAACATAAAACAGAATCTCCCTGTTGAGAGGCAAGAAACATGTACCACAATTTGTGCATGTGGTGTCAAATATGCACCAAAAGACGATTGAATGGGGAATCTGCTTTCTGGCCATACAACCAACAAACAGTTACCCACATTTCACGATTCATATATATTATTCCACTGTGAAATTGATGGATATATGTGATGAGGGTAACAATCAAAACAAGGACTCAGCAAAAGAAAGAAGTCTCTCCTAATCACTCCAATTGTCAGAATGCTCGGAGTAGTGCTTCCCATCCAACAAAATCACACTCGAAATTAGAACATAGCAGGCATTAAACGGAATCTCCCTGTTGAGAGAGAAGAAACATGTACCACAATTTGTGCAGCACATTTATTATTTTTAGTGACCATTGCAATAATATTTTTAAAAATATAAAGCAAATGAAGGAGATACCTCAACAAGAAGATTTATCAAATTCCTAACATTTGTTATTCAGTAAAATGCAAGTGGTGTCCAATCTGCACTAAAAACTCATTGAATGGGCAATCTGCTTTCTGGTCAAACAACCAGATGACCCTGCTCTAAACAAAAAACATTTACCCACATTTCACGAATCAAATACATTACTCCACTGTGAAATTGACGAATATAAGTGATAAAGGTATCAATCAAAGGAAGCACCTAGCAAAAGAAAACAGTATTTCTAATCACTCCAATCGTCAGAACGCTCGGAGTGGTGATTTCCATCCAACATAAACACACTTGATGTTTGAATAAACATAGCAGTCATGAAATGGAATCTCCCTGTTGAGATAGAAGAAACATGTACCACAATTTGTGCAGCACATTGATTATTTTTAGTGACAATTGCAATAAGATTTTTAAAAATTGAAAGCAACTGAAAGAGATACAAGAACAAGAATAATTATCAAAATTCTAACATATGTTATTCAGTAAAATGCAAGTGGTGTCCAACCTGCACTAAAAACCCATTGAATAGAGAATCTGCTTTCTGGTCATACAACCAGATGACCCTGCTCTTAACAAAAAACATTTTCACACATTTAACGATTCAAATACATTACTCCACTGCGAAACAGATGAATATAAGTTATAAGGGTAAAAATCAAAACAAGCACCTAGGAAAAGAAGGAGGTCTTTCCCAATAACTCCTATACTCAGGATGCTTGGAGTGGTAGTTCCCATCCAACAAAATCACACTCCATGTTTGAACAAACATAGCAGTCATGAAACAGAATCTCCTTGTTGAGAGGCAAGAAACATGTACCACAATTTGTGCATGTGGTGTCAAATATGCACCAAAAGACGATTGAATGGGGAATCTGCTTTCTGGCCATACAACCAGATGACCCTTCTGTAATCAACAAACCTTTACCCACATTTCACGATTCAAATATATTATTCCACTGTGAAATTGATGAATATAGGTGATGAGGGTAACAATCAAAACAAGGACTCAGCAAAAGAAAGAAGTCTTTCCTAATAACTCCAATTGTCAGAATACTCGAAGTGGTGCTTCCCATCCAACAAAATCACACTCAAAAGTAGAACAAATATGGGAGGCATTAAACGGAATCTCCCTGTTGAGAGGGAAGAAACATGTTCCACAATTTGTGCAGCACATTGATTACTTTTAGTGACCCTTGCAAGAAAATTTTTAAAAATAAAATGCAAATGAAGGAGATACCTCAACAAGAAGATTTATCAAATTCCGAACATTCGTTATTCAGTAAAGTGCAAGTGGTGTCCAATCTGCACCAAAAGACCATTGAATAGAGAATCTGCTTTCTGGCCATACAACCAGATGACCCTGCTGTAAACAACAAACATTACCCACATTTACGAATCAAATACATTACTCCACTGCGAAATTGACGAATATAAATGATAAAGGTATCAATCAAAGGAAGCACCTAGCAAAAGAAAACAGTATTTCTAATAACTCCAATCGTCAGAACACTCGGAGTGATGATTTCCATCCAACATAATCACACTCGATGATTGAATAAACATAGCACTCATGAAACAGGATCTCGCTGTTGAGAGAGACGAAACATGTACCACAATTTGTGCAGCAGATTGATTATATTTAATGACCATTGCAATAAGATTTTTAAAAATTTAAAGCAATTGAAGGAGATACGAGAACAAGAATAATTATCAAATTCCTATCATTTGTTATTCGGTAAAATGCAAGTGGTGTCCAATCTGCACTAAAAACCCATTCAATGGAGAATTTGCTTTCTGTTCACACAAGCAGATGACGCTGCTCTAAACAAAAAACATTTACACACATTTAACGATTGAAATACATTACTCCACTGCGAAACACATGAATATAAGTTATAAGGGTAAAAATCAAAAGAAGCACCTAGGAAAAGAAAGAGGTCTTTCCTAATAGCTCCAATACTCAGGATGCTTGGAGTGGTAGTTCCCATCCAAAAAAATCACAATCCATTTTTGATCAAACATAGCAGTCATGAAACAGAATCCCCCTGTTGAGAGGCAAGAAACATGTACCACAATTTGTGCATGTGGTGTCAAATATGCACCAAAAGACGATTGAATGGGGAATCTTCCTTCTGGCCATACAACCAGATGACCTTGCTGTAATCAACAATCATTTACCCACATTTCACGATTCAAATATATTATTCCACTGTGAAATTGATGAATATATGTGATGAGGGTAACAATCAAAACAAGGACTCAGCAAAAGAAAGAAGTCTTTCCTAATAACTCCAATTGTCAGAATGCTCGGAGTAGTGCTTCCATCCAACAAAATTACACTCGAAAGTAGAACATAGCAGGCATTAAACGGAATCTCCCTGTTGAGAGGGAAGAAACATGTTCCACAAATTCTGCAGCACATTGATTACTTTTAGTGACTCTTGCAAGAAAATTTTTAAAAATAAAATGCAAATGAAGGAGATACCTAAAGAAGAAGATTTATCAAATTCCGAACATTTGTTATTCAGTAAAGTGCATGTGATGTCCAATCTGCACCAAAAGACCATTGAATAGAGAATCTGGTTTCTGGCCATACAACCAGATGACCCTGCTGTAAACAACAAACATTACCCACATTTCACGAATCAAATACATTACTCCACTGTGAAATTGAAGAATATAAGTGATAAAGGTATCAATCAAAGGAAGCACCTAGCAAAAGAAAACAGCATATCTAATAACTCCAATCGTCAAAACACTCGGAGTGGTGATTTCCATCCAACATAATCACACTCGATGTTTGAATAAACATAGCAGTCATGAAACGGAAACTCCCTGTTATGAGAGAAGAAACATGTACCACAATTTGTGCAGTACATTGATTATTCTTAGTGACCATTGCAATTAGATTTTTAAAAATTTAAAGCAATTGAAGGAGATACGAAGAAAAGAATAATTATCAAAATCCTAACATATGTTATTCAGTAAAATGCAAGTCGTGTCCAATCTGCACCAAAAATCCATTGAATGGAGAATCTGCTTTCTGGTCATACAACCAGATGACCATGCTCTAAACAAAAAACATTTACACACATTTAACGATTCAAATACATTACTCCACAGCGAAACAGATGAATATAAGTTATAGGGGTAAAAATCAAAACAAGCACCTAGGAAAAGAAGGAGGTCTTTCCCAATAACTCCTATACTCAGGATGCTTGGAGTGGTAGTTCCCATCCAACAAAATCACACTCCATGTTTGAACAAACATAGCAGTCATAAAACAGAATCTCCCTGTTGAGAGGCAAGAAACATGTACCACAATTTGTGCATGTGGTGTCAAATATGCACCAAAAGACGATTGAATGGGGAATCTGCTTTCTGGCCATACAACCAGATGACCTTGCTGTAATCAACAATCATTTACCCACATTTCACGATTCAAATATATTATTCGACTGTGAAATTGATGAATATATGTGATGAGGGTAACAATCAAAACAAGGACTCAGCAAAAGAAAGAAGTCTTTCCTAATAACTCCAATTGTCAGAATGCTCGGAGTAGTGCTTCCATCCAACAAAATTACACTCGAAAGTAGAACATAGCAGGCATTAAACGGAATCTCCCTTTTGAGGGGGAAGAAACATGTACCACAATTTGTGCAGCACATTGATTACTTTTAGTGACCATTGCAATAATATTTTTAAAAATAAAATGCAAATGAAGGAGATACCTCAACAAGAAGATTTATCAAATTCCGAACATTCGTTATTCAGTAAAGTGCAAGTGGTGTCCAATCTGCACCAAAAGACCATTGAATAGAGAATCTGCATTCTGGCCATACGACCAGATAACCCTGCTGTAAACAATAAACATTACCCACATTTCACGAATCAAATACATTACTCCACTGTGAAATTGACGAATATAAGTGATAAAGGTATCAATCAAAGGAAGCACCTAGCAAAAGAAAACAGTATTTCTAATAAGTCCAATCGTCAGAATGCTCGGAGTGGTGATTTCCATCCAACATAATCACACTTGATGTTTGAATAAACATAGCAGTCATGAAACGGAATCTCCCTGTTGAGAGAGAAGAAACATGTACCACAATTTGTGCAGCACATTGATCATTTTTAGTGACCTTTGCAATACGATTCTTAATAATTTAAAGCAATTGAAGGAGATATGAAAACAAGAATAATTATCAAATTCCTAACATTTGTTATTCAGTAAATAGCAAAAGGGGTCCAATCTGCACCAAAAATCCATTCAATGGAGAATCTGCTTTCTGGTCATACAACCAGATGACCCTGCTCTAAACAAAAAAAATTTACACACATTTAACAATTCAAATACATTACTCCACTACAAAACAGATGAATATAAGTTATAAGGGTAACAATCAAAAGAACCACCTAGGAAAAGAAAGAGATCTTTCCTAATAATTCCAATACTCAGGATGCTTGGAGTGGTAGTTCCCATCTAAAAAAATCACACTCCATGTTTGAACAAACATAGCAGTCATGAAACAGAATCTCCCTGTTGAGAGGCAAGAAACATGTACCACAATTTGTGCATGTGGTGTCAAAAATGCACCAAAAGACGATTGAATGGGGAATCTGCTTTCTGGCCATACAACCAGATGACCCTGCTGTAATCAACAAATATTTACCCACATTTCACGATTCAAATATATTATTCCACTGTGAAATTGATGAATATATGTGATGAAGATAACAATCAAAACAAGGACTCAGTAATAGAAAGAAGTAATTGCTATTAACTCCAATTGTCAGAATGCTCGAAGCAGTGCTTCCCATCTAACAAAGTCACACTCAAAAGTAGAACAAACATAGCAGGCATTAAACAGAATTTCCCTGTTGAGATGGAAGAAACATGTTCCACAATTTGTGCAGCACATTGATTATTTTTAGTGACCATTGCAATATAATTTTTAAATATAAAATGCAAATGAAAGAAATACCTAAACAAGAAGATTTATCAAATTCCGAACATTCGTTATTCAGTAAAGTGCATGTGGTGTCCAATCTGCACCAAAAGACCATTGAATAGAGAATCTGCTTTCTGGCCATACAACCAGATGACCCTGCTGTAAACAACAAACATTTACTTACATTTCACGAATCAAATACATTACTCCACTGTGAAATTGACGAATATAAGTGATAAAGGTATCAATCAAAGGAAGCACTTAGCAAAAGAAAACAGCATATCTAATAACTCCAATCGTCAGAATGCTCGGAGTGGTGATTTCCATCCAACATAATCACACTCGATGTTTGAATAAACATAGCAGTCATGAAACGGAATCTCCCTGTTGAGAGAGAAGAAACATGTACCACAATTTGTGCAGCACATTGATTATTTTTAGTGACCATTGCAATAAGATTTTTAAAAATTTAAAGCAATTGAAGGAGATACGAAAACAAGAATAATTATCAAATTCCTAACATTTGTTATTCAGTAAAATGCAAGTGGTGTCCAATCTGCACTAAAAACCCATTCAATGGAGAATCTGCTTTCTGGTCATACAACCAGATGACCCTGCTCTAAACAAAAAACATTTACACACATTTAACAATTCAAATACATTACTCCACTACGAAACAGATGAATATAAGTTATAAGGGTAACAATCAAAAGAACCACCTAGGAAAAGAAAGAGATCTTTCCTAATAATTCCAATACTCAGGATGCTTGGAGTGGTAGTTCCCATCAAAAAAAATCACACTCCATGTTTGAAAAAACATAGCAGTCATGAAACAGAATCTCCCTGTTGAGAGACAAGAAACATGTACCACAATTTGTGCATGTGGTGTCAAATATGAACCAAAAGACGATTGAATGGGGAATCTGCTTTCTGGCCATACAACCAGATGACCCTGCTGTAATCAACAAATATTTACCCACATTTCACGATTCAAATATATTATTCCACTGTGAAATTGATGAATATATGTGATGGGGATAACAATCAAAACAAGGACTCAGCAATAGAAAGAAGTAATTGCTATTAACTCCAATTGTCAGAATGCTCGAAGCAGTGCTTCCCATCTAACAAAATCACACTGAAAAGTAGAACAAACATAGCAGGCATTAAACAGAATTTCCCTGTTGAGATGGAAGAAACATGTTCCACAATTTGTGCAGCACATTGATTATTTTTAGTGACCATTGCAATTAAATTTAGAAAATAAAAAACAAATTAACGAGATACCTAAACAAGAAGATTTATCAAATTCCGAACATTAGTTATTCAGTAAAGTGCATGTGATGTCCAATCTGCACCAAAAACCCATTCAATGGAGAATCTGCTTTCTGGTCATTCAACCAGATGACCCTGCTCTAAACAAAAAACATTTACACACATTTAACAATTCAAATACATTACTCCACTACGAAACAGATGAATATAAGTTATAAGGGTAACAATCAAAAGAACCACCTAGGAAAAGAAAGAGATCTTTCCTAATAATTCCAATACTCAGGACGCTTGGAGTGGTAGTTCCCATCCAAAAAAATAACACTTCATGTTTGAACAAACATAGCAGTCATGAAACAGGATCTCCCTGTTGAGAGGCAAGAAACATGTACCACAATTTGTGCATGTTGTGTCAAATATGCACCAAAAGACGATTGAATGGGGAATCTGCTTTCTGGCCATACAAACAGATGACCTTGCTGTAATCAACAATCATTTACCCACATTTCACGATTCACATATATTATTCCACTGTGTAATTGATGAATATATGTGATGAGGGTAACAATCAAAACTAGGACTCAGCAAAAGAAAGAAGTCTTTCCTAATAACTCCAATTGTCAGAATGCTCGGATTAGTGCTTCCATCCAACAAAATTACACTCGAAAGTAGAACATAGCAGGCAGTAAACGGAATCACCCTGTTGAGAGGGAAGAAACATGTACCACAATTTGTGCAGCTCATTTATTATTTTTAGTGACGATTGCAATAATATTTTTAAAAATATAAAGCAAATGAAGGAGATACCTCAACAAGAAGATTTATCAAATTCCGAACATTCGTTATTCAGTAAAGTGCATGTGGTGTGCAATCTGCACCAAAAGACCATTCAATAGAGAATCTGCTTTCTGGCCATACAACCAGATGACCCTGCTGTAAACAACAAACATTTACCAACATTTCACGAATCAAATACATTACTCCATTGTGAAATTGACGAATATAAGTGATAAAGGTATCAATCAAAGGAAGTACCTAGCAAAAGAAAACAGTATTTCTAATAACTCCAATCGTCAAAACGCTCGGAGTGTTGATTTCCATCCAACATAATCACACTTGATGTTTGAATAAACATAGCAGTCATGAAACGGAATCTCCCTGTTGAGAGAGAAGAAACATGTACCACAATTTGTGCAGCACACTGATTATTGTTAGTGACCATTGCAATAAGATTTTTAAAAATTTAAAGCAATTGAAGGAGATACGAAAACAAGAATAATTATCAAATTCCTAACATTTGTTATACAGTAAAATGCAAGTGGTGTCCAATCTGCACTAAAAACCCATTGAATGGATAATCTGCTTTCTGGTCATACAACAAGATGATCCTGCTATAAACAAAAAACTTTTACACACATTTAACGATTCAAAAACATTACTCCACTGCTAAACAGATGAATATAAGTTATAAGGGTAAAATCAAAAGAAGCACCTACGAAAAGAAAGAGGTCTTTCCCAATAACACCTATACTCACGTTGCTTGTTGAGGTAGTTCCCATCCAACAAAATCACACTCCATGTTTGAACAAACATAGCAGTCATGAAACAGAATCTCCCTGTTGAGAGGCAAGAAACATGTACCACAATCTGCGCATGTGGTGTCAAATATGCACCAAAAGACGATTGAATGGGGAATCTGCTTTCTGGCCATACAACCAGATGACCCTGCTGTAGTTAACAAACATTTACACACATTTCACGATTCAAATATATTATTCCAGTGTGAAATTAATGAATATATGTGATAAGGGTAACAATCAAAACAAGGACTCAGCAAAAGAAAGAAGTCATTGCTAATAACTCCAATTGTCAGAATGCTCGAAGTAGTGCTTCCCATCCAACAAAATTACACTCAAAAGTAGAACAAACATAGCAGGCATTAAACAGAATTTCGCTGTTGAGAGGAAAGAAACATGTTCCATAATTTGTGCAACACATTGATTATATTTAGTGACCATTGCAATAAAATTTTTAAAAATTTAAAGCAATTGAAGGAGATACGAAAACAAGAATAATTATCAAATTCCTAACATTTGTTATTCAGTAAAATGCAAGTGGTGTCCAATCTGCACCAAAAAGCCATTGAATGGATAATCTGCTTTCTGGTCATACAACAAGATGACCCTGCTCTAAAAAAAAAAAAAAAAAAAAAACATTTACACACAATTAACAATTAAAATACATAACTCCACTGCGAAGCAGATGAATATAAGTTATAAGGGTAACAATCAAAAGAACCACCTAGGAAAAGAAAGATGTCTTTCCTAATAACTACAATTGTCAGAATACTCGGAGTAGTGCTTCCCATCCAACAATATCACACTCGAAATTAGAACATAGCAGGCATTAAACGGAATCTCCCTGTTGAGAGGGAAGAAACATGTACCACAATTTGTGCAGCACATTTATTATTTTAGTGACCACTGCAATAATATTTCTAAAAATAAAAAGCAAATGAAGGAGATAACTCAATAAGCAGATTTATCAAATTCCGAACATTCTTTATTCAGTAAAGTGCATGTGGTGTCCAATCTGCACCAAAAGACCACTGAATAGAGAATCTGCTTTCTGGCCATACAACCAGATGACCCTGCTGTAAACAACAAACATTTACCCACATTTAACAATTAAAATACATAACTCCACTGCGAAGCAGATGAATATAAGTTATAAGGGTAACAATCAAAGGAAGCACCTAGCAAAAGAAAACAGTATTTCTAATAACTCCAATCATCACAATGCTTGGCGTGGTAATTCCCATCCAACAAAATCACACTCCATGTTTGAACAAACATAGCAGTCATGAAACAGAATCTCCCTGTTGAGAGGCAAGAAACATGTACCACAATTTGTGCATGTGTTGTCAAATATGCACCAAAAGACGATTGAATGGGGTAACTGCTTTCTGGCCATACAACCAGATAACCCTGCTGTAATCAAAAAACATTTACCCACATTTCACGATTCAAATATATTATTCCACTGTGAAATTGATGAATATATGTGATGAGGGTAACAATCAAAACAAGGACTCAGCAAAAGAAAGATGTCTTTCCTAATAACTACAATTGTCAGAATGCTGGGAGTAGTGCTTCCCATCCAACAAAAACACACTCGAAATTAGAACATAGCAGGCATTAAACGGAATCTCCCTGTTGAGAGGGAAGAAACATGTACCACAATTTGTGCATGTGGTGTCAAATATGCACCAAAAGACGATTGAATGGGGAATCTGCTTTCTGGCCATACAACCAGAAGACCTTGCTGTAATCAACAATCATTTACCCACATTTCACGATTCAAATATATTATTCCACTGTGAAATTGATAAATATATGTGATGAGGGTAACAATCAAAACTAGGACTCAGCAAAAAAAAGAAGTCTTTCCTAATAACTCCAAATGTCAGAATGCTCGGAGTAGTGCTTCCATCCAACAAAATTACACTCGAAAGTAGAACATAGCAGGCATTAAACGGAATCTCCCTGTTGAGAGGGAAGACACATGTACCACAATTTGTGCAGCACATTTATTATTTTCAGTGACCATTGCAATAATATTTTTAAAAATAAGAAACAAATGAAGGATATACCTAAACTAGAAGATATATCAAATTCCGAACATTCGTTATTCAGTAAAGTGCATGTGGTATCCAATCTGCACCAAAAGACCATTGAATAGAGAATCTGCTTTCTGGCCATACAACAATATGACCCCGCTATTAAAAAAAAAAAAAAGGTTTACACACATTTAACAATTAAAATACATAACTCCACTGCGAGGCAGATGAATATAAGTTATAAGGGTAACAATCAAAAGAACCACCTAGGAAAAGAGAGAGGTCTTTCCTAATAACTCCAATACTCAGGATGCTTGGACTGGTAGTTCCCATCCAACAAAATCACACTCCATGTTTGAACAAACATAGCAGTCATGAAACAGAATCTCCCTGTTGAGAGGCAAGAAACATGTACCACAATTTGTGCATGTGGTGTCAAATATGCACCAAAAGACGATTGAATGGGGAATCTGCTTTCTGGCCATACAACCAGATGACCCTGCTGTAATCAACAAACATTTACCCACATTTCACGATTCAAATATATTATTCCACTGTGAAATTGATGAATATATGTGATGAGGGTAACAATCAAAACAAGGACTCAGCAAAAGAAAGATGTCTTTCCTAATAACTACAATTATCAGAATGCTGGGAGTAGTGCTACCCATCCAACAACATCACAATCGAAATTAGAACATAGCAGGCATTAAACGGAATCTCCCTGTTGAGAGGGAAGAAACATGTACTACAATTTGTGCAGCACATTGATTATTTTTAATGACCATTGCAATAATATTTTTAAAAGTACAAAGCAAATGATCGAGATACCTCAACAAGAAGACTTATCAAATTCCGAACATTCGTTATTCAGTAAAGTGCATGTGGTGTCCAATCTGCACCAAAAGACCATTGAATAGAGAATCTGCTTTCTGGCCATACAAAAAGATGACCCTGCTGTAAACAACAAACATTTACCCACATTTCACGAATCAAATACATTACTCCACTGTGAAATTGACGAATATAAGTGATAAAGGTATGAATCAAAGGAAGCACCTAGCAAAAGAAAACAGCATATCTAATAACTCCAATCGTCAGAACACTCGGAGTGGTGATTTCCATCCAACATAATCACAATCGATGTTTGAATAAACATAGCAGTCATGAAACGGAATCTCTCTGTTGAGAGAGAAGAAACATGTACCACAATTTGTGCAGCACATTGATTATTATTAGTGACCATTGCAATAAGATTTTTAAAAATTTAAAGCAATTGAAGGAGATACGAAAACAAGAATAATTATCAAATTCCTAACATTTGTTATTCAGTAAAATGCAAGTGGTTTCCAATCTGCACTAAAAACCCATTCAATGGAGAATCTGCTTTCTGGTCATACAACCAGATGACCCTGCTCTAAACAAAAAATATTTACACACATTTAACAATTTAAATACATTACTGACCTGAGAAACAGATGAATATAAGTTATAAGGGTAACAATCAAAAGAAGCACCTAGGAAGAGAAAGAGGTCTTTCCTAATAACTCCAATACTCAGGGTGTTTGGAGTGGTAGTTCCCATCCAACAAAATCACAATCCATTTTTGATCAAACATAGCAGTCATGAAACAAAATCTCCCTGTTGAGAGGGAAGAAACATGTTCCACAATTTGTGCAGCACATTTATTATTTTTAGTGACCATTGCAATAAGATTGTTAAAAATAAAAAACAAATGAAGGAGATACCTAAACAAGAAGATTTATCAAATTCCGAACATTCGTTATTCATTAAAGTGCATGTGGTGTCCAATCTGCACCAAAAGACCACTGAATAGAGAATCTGCTTTCTGGCCATACAACCAGATAACCCTGCTGTAAACAACAAACATTTACCCACATTTCACGAATCAAATACATTACTCCACTGTGAAATTAACAAATATAAGTGATAAAGGTATCAATCAAAGGAAGCACCTAGCAAAAGAAAACAGCATATCTAATAACTTAAATCGTCAGAACACTCGGAGTGGTGATTTCCATCCAACATAATCACACTCGATGTTTGAATAAACATAGCAGTCATGAAACGGAGTCTTCCTGTTGAGAGAGAAGAAACATGTACCACAATTTGTGCAGCACATTGATTATTTTTAGTGACCATTGCAATAAGATTCTTACAAATTTAAAGCAATTGAAGGAGATACGAAAACAAGAATAATTATGAAATTCCTAACATTTGTTATTCAGTAAAATGCAAGTGGTGTCCAATCTGCACTAAAAACCCATTCAATGGAGAATCTGTTTTCTGGTCATACAACCTGATGACCCTGCTCTAAACAAAAAACATTTACACACATTTAACGATTCAAATACATTACTCCACTGCGAAACAGATGAATATAAGTTACAAGGGTAACAATCAAAAGAACCACCTAGGAAAAGAAGGAGGTCTTTCCCAATAACTCCTATACTCAGGATGCTTGGAGTGGTAGTTCCCATCCAACAAAATCACACTCCATGTTTGAACAAATATTGCAAACATGCAACAGAATCTCGATGTTGAGAGGCAAGAAACATGTACCACAATTTGTGCATGTGGTGTCAAATATGCACCAAAAGACGATTGAATGGGGTATCTGCTTTCTGGCCATACAACCGGATGACCCTGCTGTAATCAACAAACATTTACCCACATTTCACGATTCAAATATATTATTCCACTGTGAAATTGATGAATATATGTGATGAGGGTAACAATCAAAACAAGGACTCAGCAAAAGAAAGATGTCTTTCCTAATAACTACAATTGTCAGAATGCTGGGAGTAGTGCTTCCCATCCAACAACATCACACTCGAAATTAGAACATAGCAGGCATTAAACGGAATCTCCCTGTTGAGAGGGAAGAAACATGTACCACAATTTGTGCAGCACATTGATTATTTTTAGTGAGCATTGCAATATAATTTTTAAAAATTTAAAGCAATTGAAGGTGATACGAAAACAAGAATAATTATCAAATTCCTAACATTTGTTATTCAGTAAAATGCAAGTGGTGTCCAATCTGCACTAAAAACCCATTCATTGGAGAATCTGCTTTCTGGTCATACAACCAGATGACCCAGCTCCAAAGACAAACCTTTACACACATTTAACGATTCAAATACATTACTCCACTGCGAAACAGATGAATATAAGTTATAAGGGTAAAAATCAAAAGAAGCACCTAGGAAAAGAAGGAGGTCTTTCCCAATAACTCCTATACACAGGATGCTTGGAGTGGTAGTTCCCATCCAACAAAATCACACTCCATGTTTGAACAAACATAGCAGTCATGAAACAGAATCTCCCTGTTGAGAGGCAAGAAACATGTACCACAATTTGTGCATGTGGTGTCAAATATGCACCAAAAGACGATTGAATGGGAATCTGCTTTCTGGCCATACAACCAGATGGCCCTGCTGTAATCAACAAACATTTACCCACATTTCACGAATCAAATACATTACTCCACTGTGAAATTGACGAATATAAATGATAAAGGTATCAATCAAAAGAAGCACCTAGCAAAAGAAAACAGCATATCTAATAACTCCAATCATCAGAACGCTCGGAGTGGTGATTTCTATCCAACATAATCACACTCGATGTTTGAATAAACACAACAGTCATGAAACGGAATGTCCCTGTTGAGGGAGAAGAAATTTGTACCACAATTTGTGCAGCACATTGATTATATTTAGTGACCACTGCAATAAGATTTTTAAAAATTTAAAGCAATTGAAGGAGATACGAAAACAAGAATAATTATCAAATTCCTAACATTTGTTATACACTAAAATGCAAGTGGTGTCCAATCTGCACTAATAACTCATTGAATGGAGAATCTGCTTTCTGGTCATACAACCAGATGACCCTGCTCTAAACAAAAAACATTTACACACATTTAACAATTTAAATACATTACTGACCTGAGAAACAGATGAATATAAGTTATAAGGGTAACAATCAAAAGAAGCACCTAGGAAGAGCAAGAGGTCTTTCCTAATAACTCCAATACTCAGGGTGTTTGGAGTGGTAGTTCCCATCCAACAAAATCACAATCCATTTTTGATCAAACATAGCAGTCATGAAACAAAATCTCCCTGTTGAGAGGGAAGAAACATGTTCCACAATTTGTGCAGCACATTTATTATTTTTAGTGACCATTGCAATAAGATTGTTAAAAATAAAAAACAAATGAAGGAGATACCTAAACAAGAAGATTTATCAAATTCCGAACATTCGTTATTCATTAAAGTGCATGTGGTGTCCAATCTGCACCAAAAGACCACTGAATAGAGTATCTGCTTTCTGGCCATACAACCAGATGACCCTGCTGTAAACAACAAACATTTACCCACATTTCACGAATCAAATACATTACTCCACTGTGAAATTGACGAATATAAGTGATAAAGGTATCAATCAAATGAAGCACCTAGCAAAAGAAAACAGCATATCTAATAACTCCAATCATCAGAACGCTCGGAGTGGTGATTTCTATCCAACATAATCACACTCGATGTTTGAATAAACACAACAGTCATGAAACGGAATGTCCCTGTTGAGGGAGAAGAAATTTGTACCACAATTTGTGCAGCACATTGATTATATTTAGTGACCACTGCAATAAGATTTTTAAAAATTTAAAGCAATTGAAGGAAATACGAAAACAAGAATAATTATCAAATTCCTAACATTTGTTATTCAGTAAAATGCAAGTGGTGTCCAATCTGCATTAAAAACCCATTGAATGGATAATCTGCATTCTGGTCATACAACCAGATGACCCTGCTCTAAACAAAAAACATTTACACACATTTAACGATTCAAATACATTACTCCACTGCGAAACAGATGAATATAAGTTATAACGGTAACAATCAAAAGAACCACCTAGGAAATGAAAGAGGTCTTTCCTAATAACTCCAATACTCAGGATGTTTGGAGTGGTAGTTCCCATCCAACAAAATCACACTCAATGTTTTAACAAACATAGCAGTCATGAAACAGAATCTCCCCGTTGAGAGGCAAGAAACATGTACCACAATTTGTGCATGTGGTGTCAAATATGCACCAAAAGACGATTGAATGGCGAATCTGCTTTGTGGCCATACAACCAGATGACCCTGCTGTAATCAACAAATATTTACCCACATTTCACGATTCAAATATATTACTCCACTGTGAAATTGATGAATATATGTGATGAGGGTAACAATCAAAACAAGGACTCCGCAAAAGTAAGAAGCCATTGCTAATAACTCCAATTGTCAGAATGCTCGAAGTAGTGCTTCCCATCCAACAAAATCACACTCAAAAGTAGAACAAACATAGCAGGCATTTAAACGGAATCTCCCTGTTGAGAGGGAAGATATATGTTCCACAATTTGTGCAGCACTTTGATAATTTTTGTGACCATTGCAATAAAATTTTTAAAAATAAAAAGCAAATGAAAGGGATACCTAAACAAGAAGATTTATCAAATTCCGAACATTCCTTATTCAGTAAAGTGCATGTGGTGTCCAATCTGCACCAAAAGACCATTGAATAGAGAATCTGCTTTCTGGCCATACAACCAGATGACCCTGCTCTAAACAAAAAAGTATTTACCCACATTTCACGAATCAAATACATTACTCCACTGTGAAATTGATGAATATAAGTGATAAAGGTATCAATCAAAGGAAGCACCTAGCAAAAGAAAACAGCATATCTAATAACTCCTATCGTCTGAACGCTCGGAGTGGTGATTTCCATCCAACATAATCCACACTCGATGTTTGAATAAACATAGCAGTCATGAAACGGAATCTCCCCGTTCAGAGAGAAGAAACATGTACCACAATTTGTGCAGCACACTGATTATTATTAGTGACCATTGCAATAAGATTCTTACAAATTTAAAGCAATTGAAGGAGATACGAAAACAAGAATAATTATCAAATTCCTAACATTTGTTATACACTAAAATGCAAGTGGTGTCCAATCTGCACTAAAAAAAAACCATTCAATGGAGAATCTGCTTTCTGTTCATACAACCAGAAGACCCTGCTCTAAACAAAAAACATTTACACACATTTAACGATTCAAATACATTACTCCACTGTGAAATTGACGAATATAAATGATAAAGGTATCAATCAAAGGAAGCACCTAGCAAAAGAAAACAGTATTTCTAGTAACTCCTATCGTCAGAACGCTCGGAGTGGTGGCTTCCATTCAACATAATCACACTTGATGTTTGAATAAACATAGCAGTTATGAAATGGAATCTCCCTGTTGAGAGAGAAGAAACATGAACTGCAATTTGTGCAGCACATTGATTTTTTTTAGTGACTATTGCAATAAGATTTTTAAAAATTTAAAGCAATTGAAGGAGATACGAAAACAAGAATAATTATCAAATTCCTAACATTTGTTATTCTGTAAAATGCAAGTGGTGTCCAATCTGCACTAAAAACCCATTCATTGGAGAATCTGCTTTCTGCTCATACAACCAGATGATCCTGCTGTAATTAACAAATATTTACCCACATTTCACATTTCAAATATATTATCCCAGTGTGAAATTAATGAATATATGTGATGAGGGTAACAATCAAAACTAGGACTCAGAAAAAGAAAGAAGTCATTGCTAATAACTCCAATTGTCAGAATGCTCAAAGTAGTGCTTCCCATCCAACAAAATTTCACCCAAAGTAGAACAAACATAGCAGGCATCAAACAGAATTTCGCTGTTGAGACGGAAGAAACATGTTCCACAATTTGTGCAGCACATTGATTATTTTTAGTGACCATTGCAATAAAATTTTTAAAAATAAAAAACAAATGAAGGATATACCTAAACAAGAAGATTTATCAAATTCCGAACATTCGTTATTCAGTAAAGTGCATGTGGTGTCCAATCTGCACCAAAAGACCATTGAATAGAGAATCTGCTTTCTGGCCATACAACGAGATGACAGTACTGTAAACAACAAACATTTAACCACATTTCACGAATCAAATACATTACTCCACTGTGAAATTGACGAATATAAATGATAAAGGTATCAATCAAAGGAAGCACCTAGCAAAAGAAAACAGTATTTCTAATAACTCCTATCGTCAGAACGCTTGGAGTTGTGGCTTCCATTCAACATAATCACACTTGATGTTTGAATAAACATAGCAGTTATGAAATGGAATCTCCCTGTTGAGAGAGAAGAAACATGTACCATAATTTGTGCAGCACATTGATTATTTTTAGTGACAATGGCAATAAGATTTTTAAAAATTTAAAGCAACTGAAGGAGATACGAAAACAAGAATAATTATCAAATTCCTAACACTTGTTATTCAGTAAAATGCAAGTGGTTTCCAATCTGCACTAAAAACCCATTCAATGGAGAATCTACTTTCTGGTCATACAACCAGATGACCCTGCTCTAAACAAAAAACATTTACACACATTTAACGATTCAAATACTTTACTCCACTGCGAAACAGATGAGTATAAGTTATAAGGGTAAAAATCAAAAGAAGCACCTAGGAAAAGAAGGAGGTCTTTCCCAATAACTCCTATACTCAGGATGCTTGGAGTGGTAGTTCCCATCCAACAAAATCACACTCCATGTTTGAACAAACATAGCAGTCATGAAACAGAATCTCCCTGTTGAGAGGCAAGAAACATGAACCACAATTTGTGCATGTGGTGTCAAATATGCACCAAAAGACGATTGAATAGGGAATCTGATTTCTGGCCATACAACCAGATGACCCTGCTGTAATCAACAAACATTTACCCACATTTCACGAATCAAATACATTACTCCACTGTGAAATTGACGAATATAAGTGATAAAGGTATTAATCAAAGGAAGCACCTAGCAAAAGAAAACAGTATTTCTAATAACTCCAATCGTCAGAATGCTCGGAGTGGTGATTTCCATCCAACATAATCACACTCGATGTTTGAATAAACATAGCAGTGATGAAACGGAGTCTTCCTGTTGAGAGAGAAGAAACATGTACCACAATTTGTGCAGCACATTGATTATTTTTAGTGACCATTGCAATAAGATTCTTACAAATTTAAAGCAATTGAAGGAGATACGAAAACAAGAATAATTATCAAATTCCTAACATTTGTTATACACTAAAATGCAAGTGGTGTCCAATCTGCACTAAAAACCCATTCAACGGAGAATCTGCTTTCTGGTCATACAACCAGATGACCCTGCTCTAAACAAAAAACATTTACACACATCTAACAATTTAAATACATTACTGCCCTGAGAAACAGATGAATATAAGTTATAAGGGTAACAATCAAAAGAAGCACCTAGGAAGAGAAAAAGGGCTTTCCTAATAACTCCAATACTCAGGGTGCTTGGAGTGGTAGTTCCCATCCAACAAAATCACAATCCATTTTTGATCAAACATAGCAGTCATGAAACAAAATCTCCCTGTTGAGAGGGAAGAAACATGTTCCACAATTTGCGCAGCACATTTATTATTTTTAGTGACCATTTCAATAAGATTGTTAAAAATAAAAAACAAATGAAGGAGATACCTAAACAAGAAGATTTATCAAATTCCGAACATTCGTTATTCATTAAAGTGCATGTGGCATCCAATCTGCACCAAAAGACCACTGAATAGAGAATCTGCTTTCTGGCCATACAACCAGATGACCCTGCTGTAAACAACAAACATTTACCCACATTTCACGAATCAAATACATTACTCCACTGTGAAATTGACGAATATAAGTGATAAAGGTATCAATCAAAGGAAGCACCTAGCAAAAGAAAACAGCATATCTAATAACTCCAATCGTCAGAACGCTCGGAGTGGTGATTTCTATCCAACATAATCACACTCGATGTTTGAATAAACACAGCAGTCATGAAACGGAATATCCCTGTTGAGGGAGAAGAAACTTGTACCACAATTTGTGCAGCACATTGATTATATTTAGTGACCATTGCAATAAGATTTTTAAAAATTTAAAGCAATTGAAGGAGATACGAAAACAAGAATAATTATCAAATTCCTAACATTTGTTATTCAGTAAAATGCAAGTGGTGTCCAAACTGCACCAAAAACCCATTGAATGGATAATCTGCCTTCTGGTCGTACAACCAGATGACCCTGCTCTAAACAAAAAACATTTACACACATTTAACGTTTCAAATACATTACTCCACTGCGAAACAGATGAATATAAGTTATAACGGTAACAATCAAAATAATCACCTAGGAAAAGAAAGAGGTCTTTCCTAATAACTCCAATACTCTGGATGTTTGGAGTGGTAGTTCCCATCCAACAAAATCACACTCAATGTTTGAACAAACATAGCAGTCATGAAACAGAATCTCCCTGTTGAGAGGCAAGAAACATGTACCACAATTTGTGCATGTGGTGTCAAATATGCACCAAAAGATGATTGAATGGGGAATCTGCTTTCTGCCCATACAACCAGATGACCTTGCTGTAATCAACAATCATTTACCCACATTTCACGATTCAAATATATTATTCCACTGTGAAATTCATGAATATATGTGATGAGGGTAACAATCAAACCTACGACTTAGCAAAAGAAAGAAGTCTTTCCTAATAACTCATATTGTCAGAATGCTCGCAGTAGTGCTTCCATCCAACAAAATCACACTCGAAAGTAGAACATAGCAGGCATTAAACGGAATCTCCCTGTTGAGAGGAAAGAAACATGTACCACAATTTGTGCAGCACATTGATTATTTTTAGTGACCATTGCAATAATATTTTTAAAAATTTAAAGCAATTGAAGGAGATACGAAAACAAGAATAATTATCAAATTCCTAACATTTGTTATGCAGTAAAATGCAAGTGGTGTCCAATCTGCACTAATAACTCATTGAATGGTGAATCTGCTTTCAGGTCATACAACCAGATGACCCTGCTCTAAACAAAAAAAATTTACACACATTTAACAATTTAAATACATTACTGCCCTGCGAAACAGATGAATATAAGTTATATGGGTAACAATCAAAAGAAGCACCTAGGAAAAGAAGGAGGTCTTTCCTAATAACTCCAATACTCAGGGTGTTTGGAGTGGTAGTTCCCATCCAACAAAATCACAATCCATGTTTGAACAAAAATAGCAGTCATGAAACAGAATCTCCCTGTTGAGAGGCAAGAAACATGTACCACAATTTGTGCATGTGGTGTCAAATATGCACCAAAAGACAATTGAATGGGGAATCTGCTTTCTGGCCATACAACCACATGACCCTTCTGTAATCAACAAACCTTTACCCAAATTTCACGATTCAAATATATTATTCCACTGTGAAATTGGTGAATATATGTGATGAGGGTAACAATCAAAACAAGGACTCATCAAAAGAAAGAAGTCTTTCCTAATAACTCCAATACTCAGGGTGGTTGGAGTGGTAGTTCCCATGCAACAAAATCACACTCCATGTTTGAACAATCATAGCAGTCATGAAACAGAATCTCCCTGTTGAGAGGCTAGAAACATGTACCACAATCTGTGCATGTGGTGTCAAATATGCAGCAAAAGACGATTGAATGGGGAATCTGCTTTCTGGCCATAAAACCAGATGACCCTGCTGTAATTAACAAATATTTACAAACATTTCACGATTCAAATATATTATTCCACTGTGAAATTGATGAATATATGTGATAAGGATAACAATCAAAACAAGGACTCAGCAAAAGAAAGATGTCTTTTCTAATAACTACAATTGTCAGAATGCTCGGGTAGTGCTTCCCATCCAACAAAATCACACTCGAAATGAGAACATAGGAGGCATTAAACGGAATCTCCCTGTTGAGAGGGAAGAAACATGTACCACAATTTGTGCAGCACATTTATTATTTTTAGTGACCATTGCAATAATATTTTTAAAAATATAAAGCAAATGAAGGAGATACCTAAACAAGAAGATTTGTCAAATTCGGAACATTCATTATTCAGTAATGTGCATGTGGTGACAAATCTGCATCAAAAGACCATTGAACAGAAAATCTGCTTTCTGGCCATACAACCACATGTCCCTGCTGTAAACAACAAACATTTTCCCACATTTCACGAATCAAATACATTACTCCACTGTGAAATTGACGAATATAAGTGACAAAGGTATCAATCAAAGGAAGCACCTAGCAAAAGAAAACATTATTTCTAATAACTCCAATCGTCAGAACACTCGGAGTGGTGATTTCCATCCAACATAATCACACTCGATGTTTGAATAAACATAGCAGTCATGAAACAGAATCTCCCTGTTGAGAGAGAAGAAACATGTACCACAATTTGTGCAGCACATTGATTATTTTTAGTGACCATTGCAATAAGATTTGTAAAAATTTAAAGCAAGTGAAGGAGATACGAAAACAAGACTATCAAATTCCTAACATTTGTTATTCAGTAAATTGCAAGTGGTGTCCAATCTGCACTAAAAACTCATTGAATGGAGAATCTGCTTTCTTGTCATACAACCAGATGACCCTCCTCTAAACAAAAAACATTTACACACATTTAACAATTTAAATACATTACTGCCCTGCGAAACAGATGGATATAAGTTATAAGGGTAACAATCAAAAGAAGCACCTAGGAAAAGAAACAGGTCTTTCCCACTAACTCCTACACTCAGGATGCTTGGAGTGGTAGTTCCCATCCAACAAAATCACTCTCCATGTTTGAACAAACATAGCAGTCATGAAACAGAATCTCCCTGTTGAAAGGCAAGAAACATGTACCACAATTTGTGCATGTGGTGTCAAATATGCACAAAAACAGGATTGAATGGGGAATCTGCTTTCTGGCCATACAACCAGATGACCCTGCTGTAAACAAAAAACATTTATACACATTTAACGATTCAAATACATTACTCCACTGCGAAACAGATGAATATAAGTTATAAGGGTAACAATCAAAAGAAGCACCTAGGAAGAGAAAGAGGTCTTTCCTAATAACTCCAATACTCAGGGTGCTTGGAGTGATAGTTCCCATCCAACAAAATCACACTCCATGTTTGAACAAACATAGCAGTCATGAAACAGAATCTCCCTGTTGAGAGGCAAGAAACATGTACCACAATTTGTGCATGTGGTGTCAAATATGCACCAAAAGACGATTGAATGGGGAATCTGCTTTCCGGCCATACCACCAGATGACCCTGCTGTAATCAACAAACATTTAAACACATTTCATTATTCAAATATATTATTCCACTGTGAAATTGATGAATATATGTGATGAGGGTAACAATCTAAGCAAGGACTCAGCAAAAGAAAGACGACTTTCCTAATAACTCCAATTGTCAGAATGCTCTAAGTAGTGCTTCCCATCAAACAAAATCACACTCTAAAGTAGAACAAACATAGCAGACATTTAAACGGAATCTCCCTGTTGAGAGGGAAGAAACATGTACCATAATTTGTGCAGCCCATTTATTATTTTTAGTGACCATTGCAATAAGATTTTTAAAAATTTAAAGCAATTGAAGGAGATACGAAAACCAGACTATTTATCAAACTCCTAACGTTTGTTATTCAGTAAAATGCAAGTGGTGTCTAATCTGCACTAATAACTCATTGAATGTAGAATCTGCTTTCTGGTCATACAACCAGATGACCCTGCTCTAAACAAAAAACATTTACACACATTTAACAAATTAAATACATTACTGCCCTGCGAAACAGATGAATATAAGTTATAAGGGTAACTATCAAAAGAAGCACCTAGGAAGAGAAAGAGGTCTTTCTTAATAACTCCAATACTCCGGGTGCTTGGAGTGGTAGTTCCCATCCAACAAAATCACACTACATGTTTGAACAAACATAGCAGTCATGAAACAGAATCTCCCTGTTGAGAGGCAAGAAACATGTACCACAATTTGTGCATGTGGCGTCAAATATGAACCAAAAGACGATTGAATGGGGAATCTGCTTTCCGGCCATACAACCAGATGACCCTGCTGTAATCAACAAACATTTAAACACATTTCATTATCAAATATATTATTCCACTGTGAAATTGATGAATATATGTGATGAGGGTAACAATCAAAACAAGGACTCATCAAAAGAAAGAAGTCTTTCCAAATAACTCCAATTGTCAGAATGCTCGGAGTAGTGCTCCCCATTCAACAAAATCACACTCAAAAGTAGAACAAACATAGCTGGCATTAAACAGAATCTCCCTGTTGAGAGGGAAGAAACATGTTCCACAATTTGTGAAGCACATTTATTGTTTTTAGTGACCATTGCAATAAGATTGTTAAAAATAAAAAAACAAATGAATTTGATACCTAAACAACAAGATTTATCAAATTCCGAACATACGTTATTCAGTAAAGTGCATGTCGTGTAAAATCTGCACCAAAGGACCACTGAATAGAGAATCTGCTTTCTGGCCATACAACCAGATGACCCTGCTGTAAACAACAAACATTTACCCACATTTCACGAATCAAATACATTACTCCACAGTGAAATTGACGAATATAAGTGATAAAGATATCAATCAAAGGAAGCACCTACCGAAAGAAAACAGCATATCTAATAACTCCAATCGTCAGAACACTCGGAGTGGTGATTTACATCCAACATAATCACACACGATGTTTGAATAAACATAGCAGTCATGAAACGGAATCTCCCTGTTGAGGGAGAAGAAACTTGTACCACAATTTGTGCAGCACATTGATTACTTTTAGTGACCATTGCAATAAGATTTTTAAAAATTTAAAGCAATTGAAGGAGATACGAAAACAAGAATAATTATCAAATTCCTAACATTTGTTATGCAGTAAAATGCAAGTGGTGTCCAAACTGCACCAAAAACCCATTGAATGGATAATCTGCTTTCTGGTCGTACAACCAGATGACCCTGCTCTAAACAAAAAACATTTACACACATATAACGATTCAAATACATTACTCCACTGCGAAACAGATGAATATAAGTTATAACGGTAACAATCAAAAGAACCACCTAGGAAAAGAAAGAGGTCTTTCCTAATAACTCCAATACTCAGGATGCTTGGAGTGGTAGATCCCATCCAACAAAATCACACTCCATGTTTGCACAAACATAGCAGTCATGAAACAGAATCTCCCTGTTGAGAGGCAAGAAACATGTACCACAATTTGTGCATGTGGTGTCAAATATGCACAAAAAGACGATTGAATGGGGAATCTGCTTTCTGGCCATACAACCAGATGACCCTGCTGTAATCAACAAACATTTAAACACATTTCATTATTCAAATATATTATTCCACTGTGAAATTGATGAATATATGTGATGAGGGTAACAATCAAAACAAGGACTCAGCAAAAGAAAGAAGACTTTCCTAATAACTCCAATTGTGAGAATGCTCGGAGCAGTGCTTCCCATCAAACAAAATCACACTCAAAAGTAGAACAAACATAGCAGGCATTAAACAGAATCTCCTTGTTGAGAGGGAAGAAACATGTTCCACAATTTGTGCAGCACATTTATTATTTTTAGTGACCATTGCAATAAGATTGTTAAAAATAAAAAACAAATGAAGGAGATACCTCAACAAGAAGATTTAACAAATTCCGAACATTTGTTATTCAGTAAGGTGCATGTGGTGTACAATCTGCACCAAAAGACCATTGAATAGAGAATCTGCTTTCTGGCCATACAACCAGATGACCCTCCTGTAAGCAACAAACATTTACCCACATTTCACGAATCAAATACATTACTCCACTGTGAAATTGACGAATATAAGTGATAAAGGTATCGATCAGAGAAAGCACCTAGCAAAAGAAAACAGTATTTCTAATAACTCCAATCGTCAGAACGCTCGGAGTGGTGATTTCCATCCAACATAGTCACACTTGATGTTTGAATAAACATAGCAGTCATGAAACGGAATCTCCCTGTTGAGAGAGAAGAAACATGTACCACAGTTTGTGCAGCACATTGATTATTTTTAGTGTCCATTAGAATATTATCCTTAATAATTTAAAGCAATTGAAGGAGATATGAAAAAAAGAATAATTATCAAATTCCTAACATTTGTTATTCAGTAAAATGCAAGTAGTGTCCAAACTGCACTAAAAACCCATTCAATGGAGAATCTGCTTTCTGGTCATACAACCAGATGACCCTGCTCTAAACAAAAAACATTTACACACATTTAACGATTCAAATACATTACTCCACTGCGAAACAGATGAGTATAAGTTATAAGGGTAAAATTCAAAAGAAGCACCTAGGAAAAGAAGGAGGACTTTCCCAATAACACCTATACTCAGGATGCTTGGAGTGGTAGTTCCCATGCAACAAAATCACACTCCATATTTGAACAATCATAGCAGTCATGAAACAGAATCTCCCTGTTGAGAGGCAAGAAAATTGTACCACAATCTGTGCATGTGGTGTCAAATATGCACCAAAAGACGATTGAATGGGGAATCTGCTTTCTGGCCATACAACCAGATGACCCTGCTGTAATTAACAAATATTTACAAACATTTCACGATTCAAATATATTATTCCACTGTGAAATTGATGAATATATGTGATAAGGGTAACAATCAAAACAAGGACTCAGCAAAAGAAAGATGTCTTTTCTAATAACTACAATTGTCAGAATGCTCGGGTACTGCTTCCCATCCAACAAAATCACACTCGAAATTAGAACATAGCAGGCATTAAACGGAATCTCCCTGTTGAGAGGGAAGAAACATGTACCACAATTTGTGCATGTGGTGTCAAATATGCACAAAAACAGGATTGAATGGGGAATCTGCTTTCTGGCCATACAACCAGATGACCCTGCTGTAAACAAAAAACATTTATACACATTTAACGATTCAAATACATTACTCCACTGCGAAACAGATGAATATAAGTTATAAGGGTAACAATCAAAAGAAGCACCTAGGAAGAGAAAGAGGTCTTTCCCACTAACTCCTACACTCAGGATGCTTGGAGTGGTAGTTCCCATCCAACAAAATCACACTCCATGTTTGAACAAACATAGCAGTCACGAAACAGAATCTCCCTGTTGAGAGGCAAGAAACATGTACCACAATTTGTGCATGTGGTGTCAAATCTGCACGAAAAGACGATTGAATGGGGAATCTGCTTTCCGGCCATACAACCAGATGACCCTGCTGTAATCAACAAACATTTAAACACATTTCATTACTCAAATATGTTATTACACTGTGAAATTGATGAATATATGTGATGAGGGTAACAATCAAAACAAGGACTCATCAAAAGAAAGAAGTCTTTCCTAATAACTCCAATTGTCAGAATGCTCGGAGTAGAGCTTCCAATTCAACAAAATCACACTCATAAGTAGAACAAACATAGCTGGCATTAAACAGAATCTCCCTGTTGAGAGGGAAGAAACATGTTCCACAATTTGTGAAGCACATTTATTATTTTTAGTGACCATTGCAATAAGATTGTTAAAAATAAAAAACAAATGAAGGTGATACCTAAACAACAAGATTTATCAAATTCCGAACATTCGTTATTCAGTAAAGTGCATGTCGTGTCCAATCTGCACCAAAAGACCACTGAATAGAGAATCTGCTTCCTGGCCATACAACCAGATGACCCTGCTGTAAACAACAAACATTTACCCACATTTCACGAATCAAATACATTACTCCACTGTGAAATTGACGAATATAAGTGATAAAGATATCAATCAAAGGAAGCACCTAGCAAAAGAAAACAGCATATCTAATAACTCCAATCGTCAGAACGCTCGGAGTGGTGATTTCCATCCAACATAATCACACTCGATGTTTGAATAAACATAGCAGTCATGAAACGGAATCTCCCTGTTGAGGGAGAAGAAACATGTACCACAATTTGTGCAGCACATTGATTATTTTTAGTGTCCATTGGAATATTATCCTTAATAATTTAAAGCAATTGAAGGAGATACGAAAACAAGAATAATTATCAAATTCCTAACATTTGTTATCCAGTAAAATGCAAGTGGTGTCCAAACTGCACCAAAAACCCATTGAATGGATAATCTGCTTTCTGGTCATACAACCAGATGACCCTGCTCTAAACAAAAAACATTTACACACATTTAACGATTCAAATACATTACTAAACTGCGAAACAGATGAATATAAGTTATAATGCTAACAATCAAAAGAACCACCTAGGAAAAGAAAGAGGTCTTTCCTAATAACTCCAATACTCAGGATGCTTGGAGTGGTAGTTCCCATCCAACAAAACCACACTCCATGTTTGAACAAACATAGCAGTCATGAAACAGAATCTCCCTGTTGAGAGGCAAGAAACATGTACCACAATTTGTGCATGTGGTGTCAAATATGCACCGAAAGACGATTGAATGGGGAATCTGCTTTCTGCCCATACAACCAGATGACCTTGCTGTAATCAACAATCATATACCACATTTCAAGATTCAAATATATTATTCCACTGTGAAATTGATGAATATATGTGCTGAGGGTAACAATCAAAACTAGGACTTAGCAAAAGAAAGAAGTCTTTCCTAATAACTACAACTGTCAGAATGCTCGGGTAGTGCTTCCCATCCAACAAAATCACACTCGAAATTAGAACATAGCACACATTAAACGGAATCTCCCTGTTGAGAGGCAAGAAACATGTACCACAATTTGTACATGTGGTGTCAAATATGCACGAAAAGACGATTGAATGGGGAACCTGCTTTCCGGCCATACAACCAGATGACCCTGCTGTAATCAACAAACATTTAAACACATTTCATTATTCAAATATATTATTCCACTGTGAAATTGATGAATATATGTGATGAGGGTAACAATCTAAGCAAGGACTCAGCAAAAGAAAGAAGACTTTCCTAATAACTCCAATTGTCAGAATGCTCTAAGTAGTGCTTCCCATCAAACAAAATCACACTCAAATGTAGAACAAACATAGCAGGCATTTAAACGGAATCTCCCTGTGGAGAGGGAAGAAACGTGTACCATAATTTGTGCAGCCCATTTATTATTTTTAGTGACCATTGCAATAAGATTTTTAAAAATTTAAAGCAATTGAAGGAGATACGAAAACCAGACTATTTATCAAACTCCTAACGTTTGTTATTCAGTAAAATGCAAGTGGTGTCTAATCTGCACTAATAACTCATTGAATGGAGAATCTGCTTTCTGGTCATACAACCAGATGACCCTGCTCTAAACAAAAAACATTTACACACATTTAACAAATTAAATACATTACTGCCCTGCGAAACAGATGAATATAAGTTATAAGGGTAACTATCAAAAGAAGCACCTAGGAAGAGAAAGAGGTCTTTCTTAATAACTCCAATACTCAGGGTGCTTGGAGTGGTAGTTCCCATCCAACAAAATCACACTCCATGTTTGAACAAACATAGCAGTCATGAAACAGAATCTCCCTTTTGAGAGGCAAGAAACATGTACCACAATTTGTGCATGTGGTGTCAAATATGCACGAAAAGACGATTGAATGGGGAATCTGCTTTCCGGCCATACAACCAGATGACCCTGCTGTAATCAACAAACATTTAAACACATTTCATTATTCAAATATGTTATTCCACTGTGAAATTGATGAATATATGTGATGAGGGTAACAATCAAAACAAGGACTCAGCAAAAGAAAGAAGTCTTTCCTAATAACTCCAATTGTCAAAATGCTCGGAGTAGTGCTTCCCATTCAACAAAATCACACTCAAAAGTAGAACAAACATAGCTGGCATTAAACAGAATCTCCCTGTTGACAGGGAAGAAACATGTTCCACAATTTGTGAAGCACATTTATTATTTTTAGTGACCATTGCAATAAGATTGTTAAAAATAAAAAAAAACAAATGAAGGTGATACCTAAACAACAAGATTTATCAAATTCCGAACATTCGTTATTCAGTAAAGTGCATGTCGTGTCCAATCTGCACCAAAAGACCACTGAATAGAGAATCTGCTTTCTGGCCATACAACCAGATGACCCTGCTGTAAACAAAAAACATTTACCCACATTTCACGAATCAAATACATTACTCCTCTGTGAAATTGACGAACATAAGTGATAAAGATATCAATCAAAGAAGCACCTAGCAAAAGAAAACAGCATATCTAATAACTCCAATCGTCAGAACGCTCGGAGTGGTGATTTCCATCCAACATAATCACACTCGATGTTTGAATAAACATAGCAGTCATGAAACGGAATCTCCCTGCTGAGGGAGAAGAAACATGTACCACAATTTGTGCAGCACATTGATTATTTTTAGTGTCCATTGGAATATTATCCTTAATAATTTAAAGCAATTCAAGGAGATACGAAAACAAGAATAATTATCAAATTCCTAACATTTGTTATCCAGTAAAATGCAAGTGGTGTCCAAACTGCACCAAAAACCCATTGAATGGATAATCTGCTTTCTGGTCATACAACCAGATGACCCTGCTCTAAACAAAAAACATTTACACACATTTAACGATTCAAATACATTCCTAAACTGCGAAACAGATGAATATAAGTTATAATGCTAACAATCAAAAGAACCACCTAGGAAAAGAAAGAGGTCTTTCCTAATAACTCCAATACTCAGGATGCTTGGAGTGGTAGTTCCCATCCAACAAAACCACACTCCATGTTTGAACAAACATAGCAGTCATGAAACAGAATCTCCCTGTTGAGAGGGAAGAAACATGTACCATAATTTGTGCAGCCCATTTATTATTTTTGTGACCATTGCAATAAGATTTTTAAAAATTTAAAGCAAATGAAGGAGATACGAAAACCAGACTATTTATCAAACTCCTAACGTTTGTTATTCAGTAAAATGCAAGTGGTGTCTAATCTGCACTAATAACTCATTGAATGGAGAATCTGCTTTCTGGTCATACAACCAGATGACCCTGCTCTAAACAAAAAACATTTACACACATTTAACAATTTAATTACATTACTCCACTGCGAAAGAGATGAATATAAGTTATAAGAGTAACAATCAAAAGAAGCACCTAGGAAAAGAAAGAGGTCTTTCCTAATAACTCCAATACTCAGGGTGCTTGGAGTGGTAGTTCCCATCCAACAAAATCACACTCCATGTTTGAACAAACATAGCAGTCATGAAACAGAATCTCCCTGTTCAGAGGCAAGAAACATGTACCACAATTTGTGCATGTGGTGTCAAATATGCACCAAAAGACGATTGATTGGTGAATCTGCTTTCTGGCCATACAACCAGATGACCTTGCTGTAATCAACAATCATTTACCCACATTTCACGATTCAAATATATTATTCCACTGTGGAGTGGGAAGGAGAGGGAAAAATGAAAGGATGTTGGTTTTAAGGGAGAGGGTAAGGAGTCATTCCAATCCCGGGAGCGGAAAGACTTCCCTTAGGGGAAAAAAAGGACAGGTGTACACTTGCACACACACACACACACACACATATCCACCCGCACATACCCAGACACAAGCAGACATACGGAAAAATGGAAGATGAATACAAAGTGGAACTTCTTGTACAAACGAAAAGAGAAAGTAAGACGATAGAGAAGATTTCGAAATGCAACAGAGACAATAACAAACGTAATTGTTGGGTTCAAATTAATGACGATGTAAATAAAACAGAAAGAAACTTCCACATGGGAAAAATATATTAAAAACAAAGATTCGAAGACTTACCAAGCGGGAAAGCGCCGGCAGACAGGCACATGAACAAAACACACAAACACACACACAGAATTACGAGCTTTCGCAACTGGCAGTTGCTTCGTCAGGAAAGAGGGAAGGAGAGGGAAAAATGAAAGGATGTGGGTTTTAAGGGAGAGGGTAAGGAGTCATTCCAATCCCGGGAGCGGAAAGACTTCCCTTAGGGGAAAAAAAGGACAGGTGTACACTTGCACACACACACACACATATCCACGCGCACATACACAGACACAAGCAGACATACGGAAAAATGGAAGATGAATACAAAGTGGAACTTCTTGTACAAACGAAAAGAGAAAGTAAGACGATAGAGAAGATTTCGAAATGCAACAGAGACAATAACAAACGTAATTGTTGGGTTCAAATTAATGACGATGTAAATAAAACAGAAAGAAACTTCCACATGGGAAAAATATATTAAAAACAAAGATTCCAAGACTTACCAAGCGGGAAATCGCCGGCAGACAGGCACATGAACAAAACACACAAACACACACACAGAATTACGAGCTTTCGCAACTGGCAGTTGCTTCGTCAGGAAAGAGGGAAGGAGAGGGAAAAATGAAAGGATGTGGGTTTTAAGGGAGAGGGTAAGGAGTCATTCAAATCCCGGGAGCGGAAAGACTTCCCTTAGGGGAAAAAAAGGACAGGTGTACACTTGCACACACACACACACATATCCACGCGCACATACACAGACACAAGCAGACATACGGAAAAATGGAAGATGAATACAAAGTGGAACTTCTTGTACAAACGAAAAGAGAAAGTAAGACGATAGAGAAGATTTCGAAATGCAACAGAGACAATAACAAACGTAATTGTTGGGTTCAAATTAATGACGATGTAAATAAAACAGAAAGAAACTTCCACATGGGAAAAATATATTAAAAACAAAGAGTCCAAGACTTACCAAGCGGGAAAGCGCCGGCAGACAGGCACATGAACAAAACACACAAACACACACACAGAATTACGAGCTTTCGCAACTGGCAGTTGCTTCGTCAGGAAAGAGGGAAGGAGAGGGAAAAATGAAAGGATGTGGGTTTTAAGGGAGAGGGTAAGGAGTCATTCCAATCCCGGGAGCGGAAACGAAGCAACTGCCAGTTGCGAAAGCTCGTAATTCTGTGTGTGTGTTTGTGTGTTTTGTTCATGTGCCTGTCTGCCGGCGCTTTCCCGCTTGGTAACTCTTGGAATCTTTGTTTTTAATATATTTTTCCCATGTGGAAGTTTCCTTCTGTTTTATTTACATCGTCATTAATTTGAACCCAACAATTACGTTTGTTATTGTCTCTGTTGCATTTCGAAATCTTCTCTATCGTCTTACTTTCTCTTTTCGTTTGTACAAGAAGTTCCACTTTGTATTCATCTTCCATTTTTCCGTATGTCTGCTTGTGTCTGTGTATGTGCGCGTGGATATGTGTGTGTGTGTGTGCAAGTGTACACCTGTCCTTTTTTTCCCCTAAGGGAAGTCTTTCCGCTCCCGGGATTGGAATGACTCCTTACCCTCTCCCTTAAAACCCACATCCTTTCATTTTTCCCTCTCCTTCCCTCTTTCCTGACGAAGCAACTGCCAGTTGCGAAAGCTCGTAATTCTGTGTGTGTGTTTGTGTGTTTTGTTCATGTGCCTGTCTGCCGGCGCTTTCCCGCTTGGTAAGTCTTGGAATCTTTGTTTTTAATATATTTTTCCCATGTGGAAGTTTCTTTCTGTTTTATTCCACTGTGAAATTGATGAATATATGTGATGAGGGTAACAATCAAAACCAGGACTTAGCAAAAGAAAGACGTCTTTCCTAATAACTCCAATTGTCAGAATGCTCGGAGTAGAGCTTCCATCCAACAAAATAACACTCGAAAGTAGAACATAGCAGGCATTAAACGGAATCTCCCTGCTGAGAGGGAAGAAACATGTACCACAATTTGTGCAGCACATTTATTATTTTTAGTGACCATTGCAATAATATTTTTAAAAATATAAAGCAAATGAAGGGGATACCTCAACAAGAAGATTTATCAAATTCCGAACATTTGTTATTCAGTAAGGTGCATGTGGTGTCCAATCTGCACCAAAAAACCATTGAATAGAGAATCTGCTTTCTGGCCATACAACCAGATGACCCTGCTGTAAACAACAAACATTTACCCACATTTCACGAATCAAATACATTACACCACTGTGAAATTGACGAATATAAGTGATAAAGGTATCAATCAAAGGAAGCACCTAGCAAAATAAAACAGTATTTCTAATAACTCCAATCGTCATAACGCTCGGAGTGGTGATTTCCATCCAACATAATCACACTAGAGGTTTGGATAAACATAGCAGTCATGAAACCAAATATCCCTGTTGAGAGAGAAGAAACATGTACCACAGTTTGTGCAGCACATTGATTATTTTTAGTGTCCATTGGAATATTATTCTTAATAATTTAAAGCAATTGAAGGAGATATGAAAACAAGAATATTTATCAAATTCCTAACGTTTGTTATTCAGTAAAATGCAAGTGGTGTCCAATCTGCACTAATAACTCATGGAATGGAGAATCTGCTTTCTGGTCATACAACCAGATGACCCTGCTCTAAACAAAAAACATTTACACACATTTAACAATTCAAATACATTACTCCACTGCGAAACAGATGAGTATAAGTTATAAGAGTAAAAATCAAAAGAAGCACATAGGAAAAGAAGGAGTTCTTTCCCAATAACTCCTATACTCAGGATGCTTGGAGTGGTAGTTCCCATCCAACAAAATCACACTCCATGTTTGAATAAACATAGCAGTCATGAAACAGAATCTCCCTGTTGAGAGGCAAGAAACATGTACCACAATTTGTGCATGAGGTGTCAAATATGCACCAAAATACGATTGAATGTGGAATCTGCTTTCTGGCCATACAACCAAATTACCCTGCTATAATCAACAAACATTTAAACACATTTCACGATTCAAATATATTATTCCACTGTGAAATTGGTGAATATATGTGATGAGGGTAACAATCAAAACAAGGACTCATCAAAAGAAAGAAGTCTTCCCTAATAAATCCAATTGTCAGAATACTCGGAGTAGTGCTTCCCATTCAACAAAATCACACTCAAAAGTAGAACAAACATAGCTGGCATTAAACAGAATCCCCCTGTTGAGAGGGAAGAAACATGTTCTACAATTTGTGCAGCACATTTATTATTTTTAGTGACCATTGCAATAAGATTGTTAAAAATAAAAAAACAAATGAAGGAGATACATAAACAAGAAGATTTATCAAATTCTGAACATTCGTTATACAGTAAAGTGCATGTGGTGTCCAATCTGCACCAAAAGACCATTGAATAGAGAATCTGCTTTCTGGCCATACAACCAGATGACCCTGCTGTAAACAACAAACATTTACCCACATTTCACGAATCAAATACATTACTCCACTGTGAAATTGACGAATATAAGTGATAAAGGTATCAATCAGAGGAAGCAAATAGCAAAAGAAAACAGTATTTCTAATAACTCCAATCGTCAGAACGCTCGGAGTGGTGATTTCCAACCAACATAATCACACTTGATGTTTGAATAAACATAGCAGTCATGAAACGGAAACTCCCTGTTGAGAGAGAAGAAACATGTACCACAGTTTGTGCAGCACATTGATTATTTTTAGTGTCCATTGGAATATTATAATTAATAATTTAAAGCAATTGAAGGAGATACGAAAACAAGAATAATTATCAAATTCCTAACATTTGTTATTCAGTAAAATGCAAGTGGTGTCCAATCTGCACTAAAAACCCATTCAATGGAGAATCTGCTTTCTGGTCATACAACCAGATGACCCAGCTCTAAACAAAAAACATTTACACACATTTAACGATTCAAATACATTACTCCACTGCGAAACAGATGAGTATAAGTTATAAGGGTAAAAATCAAAAGAAGCACCTAGGAAAAGAAGGAGGTCTTTCCCAATAACACCTATACTCAGGATGCTTGGATTGGTAGTTCCCATGCAACAAAATCACACTCCATGTTTGAACAAACATAGCAGTCATGAAACAGAATCTCCCTGTTGTGAGGCAAGAAACATGTACCACAATTTGTGCATGTGGTGTCAAATATGCACCAAAACAGGATTGAATGGGGAATCTGCTTTCTGGCCATACAACCAGATGACCCTGCTGTAAACAAAAAACATTTATACACATTTAACGATTCAAATACATTACTCCACTGCGAAACAGATGAGTATAAGTTATAAGGGTAAAAATCAAAGAAGCACCTAGGAAAAGAAGGAGGTCTTTCCCAATAACACCTATACTCAGGATGCTTGGAGTGGTAGTTCCCATGCAACAAAATCACACTCCATGTTTGAACAAACATAGCAGTCATGAAACAGAATCTCCCTGTTGAGAGGCAAGAAACATGTACCACAATTTGTGCATGTGGTGTCAAATATGCACCAAAAGACGATTGAATGTGGAATCTGCTTTCTGGCCATACAACCAAATTACCCTGATATAATCAACAAACATTTAAACACATTTCACGATTCAAATATATTATTCCACTGTGAAATTGATAAATATATGTGATGAGGGTAACAATCAAAACAAGGACTCAGCAAAAGAAAGATGTCTTTCCTAATAACTCCAATTGTCAGGATGCTCGGAGTAGTGCTTCCCATCAAACAAAATCACACTCAAAAGTAGAATAAACATAGCAGGCATTTAAACGGAATCTCCCTGTTGCGAGGGAAGAAACATGTTCCACAATTTGTGCAGCACATTTATTATTTTTAGTGACCATTGCAATAAGATTGTTAAAAATAAAAAAACAAATGAAGGAGATACCTAAACAAGAAGATTTATCAAATTCTGAACATTCGTTATACAGTAAAGTGCATGTGGTGTCCAATCTGCACCAAAAGACCATTGAATAGAGAATCTGCTTTCTGGCCATACAACCAGATGACCCTGCTGTAAACAACAAACATTTACCCACATTTCACGAATCAAATACATTACTCCACTGTGAAATTGACGAATATAAGTGATAAAGGTTTCAATCAGACGAAGCACCTAGCAAAAGAAAACAGTATTTCTAATAACTCCAATCGTCAGAACGCTCGGAGTGGTGATTTCCATCCAACATAATCACACTTGATGTTTGAATAAACATAGCAGTCATGAAACGGAATCTCCCTGTTGAGAGAGAAGAAACATGTACCACAGTTTGTGCAGCACATTGATTATTTTTAGTGTCCATTGGAATATTACCCTTAATAATTTAAAGCAATTGAAGGAGATACGAAAACAAGAATAATTATCAAATTCCTAACATTTGTTATTGAATAAAATGCAAGTGGTGTCCAATCTGCACTAAAAACCCATTCAATGGAGAATCTGCTTTCTGGTCATACAACCAGATGACCCTGCTCTAAACAAAAAACATTTACACACATTTAACGATTCAAATACATTACTCCACTGCAAAACAGATGAGTATAAGTTATAAGGGTAACAATCAAAAGAAGCACCTAGGAAAAGAAGGAGGTCTTTCCCAATAATACCTATACTCAAGACGCTTGGAGTGGTAGTTCCCATGCAACAAAATCACACTCCATGTTTGAACAAACATAGCAGTCAAGAAACAGAATCTCCCTGTTGAGAGGCAAGAAACATGTACCACAATCTGTGCATGTGGTGTCAAATATGCACCAAAAGACGATTGAATGGGGAATCTGCTTTCTGGCCATACAACCAGATGACCCTGCTGTAATTAACAAACATTTACAAACATTTCACGATTCAAATATATTATTCCACTGTGAAATTGATAAATATATGTGATGAGGGTAACAATCAAAACAAAGACTCAGTAAAAGAAAGATGTCTTTCCTAATAACTACAATTGTTAGAATGTTCGGAGTAGTGCTCCCCATCCAACAATATCACACTCGAAATTAGAACATAGCAGGCATTAAACGGAATCTCCCTGTTGAGAGGGAAGAAACATGTACCACAATTTGTGCAGCACATTTATTATTTTTAGTGAGCATTGCAATAATTTTTTTAAAAATATAAAGCGAATGAAGGAGATACCTAAACAAGAAGATTTATCAAATTCCGAACATTCGTTATTCAGTAATGTACATGTGGTGTCCAATCTGCATCAAAAGACCATTGAACAGAAAATCTGCTTTCTGGCCATACAACCACATGACCCTGCTGTAAAGAACAAACATTTTCCCACATTTCACGAATCAAATACATTACTCCACTGTGAAATTGACGAATATAAGTGATAAAGGTATCAATCAAAGGAAGCACCTAGCAAAAGAAAACAGTATTTCTAATAACTCCAATCGTCAGAATGCTCGGAGTGGTGATTTCCATCCAACATAATCACACTCGATGTTTGAATAAACATAGCAGTCATGAAACGGAATCTCCCTGTTGAGAGAGAAGAAACATGTACCACAATTTGTGCAGCACATTGATTATTTTTAGTGACCATTTCAATAAGATTTGAAAAATTTAAAGCAATTGAAGGAGATTCGAAAACAAGACTGTCAAATTCTTAACATTTGTTATTCAGTAAAATGCAAGTGGTGTCCAATCTGCACTAAAAACTCATTGAATGGAGAATCTGCTTTCTGGTCATACAACCAGATGACCCTGCTCTAAACAAAAAACATTTACACTCATTTAACAATTTAAATACATTACTGCCCTGCGAAACAGATGAATATAAGTTATAAGGGTAACAATCAAAAGAAGCACCTAGGAAAAGAAAGAGGTCTTTCCCACTAACTCCTACACTCAGGATGCATGGAGTGGTAGTTCCCATCCAACAAAATCACTCTCCATGTTTGAACAAACATAGCAGTCATGAAACAGAATCTCCCTGTTGAAAGGCAAGAAACATGTACCACAATTTGTGCATGTAGTGTCAAATATGCACCAAAAACAGGATTGAATGGGGAATCTGCTTTCTGGCCATACAACCAGATGACCCTGCTGTAAACAAAAAACATTTATACACATTTAACGATTCAAATACATTACTCCACTGCGAAAGAGATGAATATAAGTTATAAGGGTAACAATCAAAAGAAGCACCTAGGAAGAGAAAGAGGTCTTTCCTAATAACTCCAATACTCAGGGTGCTTGGATTGGTAGTTCCCATCCAACAAAATCACACTCCATGTTTGAACAAACATAGCAGTCATGAAACAGAATCTCCCTGTTAAGAGGCAAGAAACATGTACCACAATTTGTGCATGTGGTGTCAAATATGCACCAAAATACGATCGAATGTGGAATCTGCTTTCTGGACATACAACCAGATGACCCTGCTGTAATCAACAAACATTTAAACACATTTCATTATTCAAATATATTATTCCACTGTGAAATTGATGAATATATGTGATGAGGGTAACAATCTAAGCAAGGACTCAGCAAAAGAAAGAAGACTTTAATAATAACTCCAATTGTCAGAATGCTTGGAGTAGAGCTTCCATCCAACAAAATAACACTCGAAAGTAGAACATAGCAGGCATTAAACGGAACCTCCCTGTTGAGAGGGAAGAAACATGTACCACAATTTGTGCAGCACATTTATTATTTTTAGTGACCATTGCAATAATATTTTTAAAAATATAAAGCAAATGAAGGAGATACCTCAACAAGAAGATTTATCAAATTCCGAACATTTGTTATTCAGTAAGGTGCATGTGGTGTCCAATCTGCTCCAAAAGACCATTGAATAGAGAATCTGCTTTCTGGCCATACAACCAGATGACCCTGCTGTAAACAACAAACATTTACCCACATTTCACGAATCAAATACATTACTCCACTGTGAAATTGACGAATATAAGTGATAAAGGTATCAATCAAAGGAAGCAAATAGCAAAAGAAAACAGTATTTCTAATAACGCCAATTGTCAGAACGCTCGGAGTGGTGATTTCCAACCAACATAATCACACTTGATGTTTGAATAAACATAGCAGTCATGAAACGGAATCTCCCTGTTGAGAGAGAAGAAACATGTACCACAGTTTGTGCAGCACATTGATTATTTTTAGTGTTCATTGGAATATTATAATTAATAATTTAAAGCAATTGAAGGAGATACGAAAACAAGAATAATTATCAAATTCCTAACATTTGTTATTCAGTAAAATGCAAGTGGTGTCCAATCTGCACTAAAAACCCATTCAATGGAGAATCTGCTTCTGGTCATACAACCAGATGACCCTCCTCTAAACAAAAAACATTTACACACATTTAAAGATTCAAATACATTACTCCACTGCAAAACAGATGAATATAAGTTCTAAGGGTAAAAATCAAAAGAAGCACCTAGGAAAAGAAGGAGGTCTTTCCCAATAACACCTATACTCAGGATGGTTGGATTGGTAGTTCCCATGCAACAAAATCACACTCCATGTTTGAACAAACATAGCAGTCATGAAACAGAATCTCCCTGTTGTGAGGCAAGAAACATGTACCACAATTTGTGCATGTGGTGTCAAATATGCACCAAAACAGGATTGAATGGGGAATCTGCTTTCTGGCCATACAACCAGATGACCCTGCTGTAAACAAAAAACATTTATACACATTTAACGATTCAAATACATTACTCCACTGCGAAACAGATGAGTATAAGTTATAAGGGTAAAAATCAAAGAAGCACCTAGGAAAAGAAGGAGGTCTTTCCCAATAACACCTATACTCAGGATGCTTGGAGTGGTAGTTCCCATGCAACAAAATCACACTCCATGTTTGAACAAACATAGCAGTCATGAAACAGAATCTCCCTGTTGAGAGACAAGAAACATGTACCACAATTTGTGCATGTCGTGTCAAATATGCACTAAAAGACGATTGAATGGGGAATCTGCTTTCTGGCCATACAACCAGATGACCTTGCTGTAATCAACAATCATTTACCCATATTTCACGATTCAAATATATTATTCCACTGTGAAATATATGAATATATGTGATGAGGGTAACAATCAAATCCAGGACTTAGCAAAAGAAAGACGTCTTTCCTAATAACTCCAATTGTCAGAATGCTCGGAGTAGAGCTTCCATCCAACAAAATAACACTCGAAAGTAGAACATAGCAGGCATTAAATGGAATCTCCCTGTTGAGAGGGAAGAAACATGTACCACAATTTGTGCAGCACATTTATTATTTTTAGTGACCATTGCAATAATATTTTTAAAAATATAAAGCAAATGAACGAGATACCTCAACAAGAAGATTTATCAAATTCCGAACATTTGTTATTCAGTAAGGTGCATGTGGTGTCCAATCTGCACCAAAAAACCATTGAATAGAGAATCTGCTTTCTCGCCATACAACCAGATGACCTTGCTGTAAACAACAAACATTTACCCACATTTCACGAATCAAATACATTACTCCACGGAGAAATTGACGAATATCAGTGATAAAGGTATCAATCAAAGGAAGCACCTAGCAAAATAAAACAGTATTTCTAATAACTCCAATCGTCAGAACGCTCGGAGTGGTGATTTCCATCCAACATAATCACACTTGATGTTTGAATAAACATAGCAGTCATGAAACGGAATCTCCCTGTTGAGAGAGAAGAAACATATACCACAGTTTGTGCAGCACATTGATTATTTTTAGTGTCCATTGGAATATTATTCAAAATAATTTAAAGCAATTGAAGGAGATACGAAAACAAGAATAATTATCAAATTCCTAACATTTGTTATTCAGTAAAATGCAAGTGGTGTCCAATCTGCATTAAAAACCCATTCAATGGAGAATCTGCTTTCTGGTCATACAACCAGATGACCCTGCTCTAAACAAAAAACATTTACACACATTTAACGATTCAAATACATTACTATACTGCGAAACAGATGAGTATAAGTTATAAGAGTAAAAATCAAAAGAAGCACATAGGAAAAGAAGGAGGTCTTTCCCAATAACTCCTATACTCAGGATGCTTGGAGTGGTAGTTCCCATCCAACAAAATCACACTCCATGTTTGAATAAACATAGCAGTCATGAAACAGAATCTCCCTGTTGAGAGGCAAGAAACATGTACCACAATTTGTGCATGTGGTGTCAAATATGCACCAAAAGACGATTGAATGTGGAAGCTGCTTTCTGGCCATACAACCAAATTACCCTGATATAATCAACAAACATTTAAACACATTTCACGATTCAAATATATTATTCCACTGTGAAATTGATAAATATATGTGATGAGGGTAACAATCAAAACAAGGACTCAGCAAAAGAAAGATGTCTTTCCTAATAACTCCAATTGTCAGGATGCTCGGAGTAGTGCTTCTTATCAAACAAAATCACACTCAAAAGTAGAATAAACATAGCAGGCATTTAAACGGAATCTCCCTGTTGCGAGGGAAGAAACATGTTCCACAATTTGTGCAGCACATTTATTATTTTTAGTGACCATTGCAATAAGATTGTTAAAAATAAAAAAACAAATGAAGGAGATACCTAAACAAGAAGATTTATCAAATTCTGAACATTCGTTATACAGTAAAGTGCATGTGGTGTCCAATCTGCACCAAAAGACCATTGAATAGAGAATCTGCTTTCTGGCCATACAACCAGATGACCCTGCTGTAAACAACAAACATTTACCCACATTTCACGAATCAAATACATTACTCCACTGTGAAATTGACGAATATAAGTGATAAAGGTTTCAATCAGACGAAGCACCTAGCAAAAGAAAACAGTATTTCTAATAACTCCAATCGTCAGAACGCTCGGAGTGGTGATTTCCATCCAACATAATCACACTTGATGTTTGAATAAACATAGCAGTCATGAAACGGAATCTCCCTGTTGAGAGAGAAGAAACATGTACCACAGTTTGTGCAGCACATTGATTATTTTTAGTGTCCACTGGAATATTATCCTTAATAATTTAAAGCAATTGAAGGAGATATGAAAACAAGAATAATTATCAAATTCCTAACATTTGTTATTCAATAAAATGCAAGTGGTGTCCAATCTGCACTAAAAACCCATTCAATGGAGAATCTGCTTTCTGGTCATACAACCAGATGACCCTGCTCTAAACAAAAAACATTTACACACATTTAACGATTCAAATACATTACTCCACTGCAAAACAGATGAGTATAAGTTATAAGGGTAACAATCAAAAGAAGCACCTAGGATAAGAAGGAGGTCTTTCCCAATAATACCTATACTCAGGACGCTTGGAGTGGTAGTTCCCATGCAACAAAATCACACTCCATGTTTGAACAAACATAGCAGTCAAGAAACAGAATCTCCCTGTTGAGAGGCAAGAAACATGTACCACAATCTGTGCATGTGGTGTCAAATATGCACCAAAAGACGATTGAATGGGGAATCTGCTTTCTGGCCATACAACCAGATGACCCTGCTGTAATTAACAAACATTTACAAACATTTCACGATTCAAATATATTATTCCACTGTGAAATTGATAAATATATGTGATGAGGGTAACAATCAAAACAAGGACTCAGCAAAAGAAAGATGTCTTTCCTAATAACTACAATTGTTAGAATGTTCGGAGTAGTGCTCCCCATCCAACAATATCACACTCGAAATTAGAACATAGCAGGCATTAAACGGAATCTCCCTGTTGAGAGGGAAGAAACATGTACCACAATTTGTGCAGCACATTTATTATTTTTAGTGAGCATTGCAATAATTTTTTTAAAAATATAAAGCGAATGAAGGAGATACCTAAACAAGAAGATTTATCAAATTCCGAACATTCGTTATTCAGTAATGTACATGTGGTGTCCAATCTGCATCAAAAGACCATTGAACAGAAAATCTGCTTTCTGGCCATACAACCACATGACCCTGCTGTAAAGAACAAACATTTTCCCACATTTCACGAATCAAATACATTACTCCACTGTGAAATTGACGAATATAAGCGATAAAGGTATCAATCAAAGGAAGCACCTAGCAAAAGAAAACAGTATTTATAATAACTCCAATCGTCAGAATGCTCGGAGTGGTGATTTCCATCCAACATAATCACACTCGATGTTTGAATAAACATAGCAGTCATGAAACGGAATCTCCCTGTTGAGAGAGAAGAAACATGTACCACAATTTGTGCAGCACATTGATTATTTTTAGTGACCATTTCAATAAGATTTGAAAAATTTAAAGCAATTGAAGGAGATTCGAAAACAAGACTGTCAAATTCTTAACATTTGTTATTCAGTAAAATGCAAGTGGTGTCCAATCTGCACTAATAACTCATTGAATGGAGAATCTGCTTTCTGGTCATAGAAGCAGATGACCCTGCTCTAAACAAAAAACATTTACACACATTTACCAATTTAAATACATTACTGCCCTGCGAAACAGATGAATATAAGTTATGAGGGTAACAATCAAAAGAACCACCTAGGAAAAGAAAGAAGTCTTTCCTAATAACTCCAATACTCAGGATGCTTGGAGTGGTAGTTCCCATCCAACAAAATCACACTCCATGTTTGAACAAACATAGCAGTCATGAAACAGAATCTCCCTGTTGAGAGGCGAGAAACATGTACCACAATTTGTGCATGTGGTGTCAAATATGCACCAAAAGACGATTGAATGGGGAATTCTTTCTGGCCATACAACTAGATGATCTTGCTGTAATCAACAATCATTTACCCACATTTCACGATTCAAATATATAATTCCACTGTGAAATTGATGAATATATGTGATGAGGGTAACAATCAAAACCAGGACTTAGCAAAAGAAAGACGTCTTTCCTAATAACTCCAATTGTCAGAATGCTTGGAGTAGAGCTTCCATCCAACAAAATAACACTCGAAAGTAGAACATAGCAGGCATTAAACGGAACCTCCCTGTTGAGAGGGAAGAAACATGTACCACAATTTGTGCAGCACATTTATTATTTTTAGTGACCATTGCAATAATATTTTTAAAAATATAAAGCAAATGAAGGAGATACCTCAACAAGAAGATTTATCAAATTCCAAACATTTGTTATTCAGTAAGGTGCATGTGGTGTCCAATCTGCTCCAAAAGACCATTGAATAGAGAATCTGCTTTCTGGCCATACAACCAGATGACCCTGCTGTAAACAACAAACATTTACCCACATTTCACGAATCAAATACATTACTCCACTGTGAAATTGACGAATATAAGTGATAAAGGTATCAATCAAAGGAAGCAAATAGCAAAAGAAAACAGTATTTCTAATAACGCCAATTGTCAGAACGCTCGGAGTGGTGATTTCCACCCAACATAATCACACTTGATGTTTGAATAAACATAGCAGTCATGAAACGGAATCTCCCTGTTGAGAGAGAAGAAACATGTACCACAGTTTGTGCAACACATTGATTATTTTTAGTGCCCATTGGAATATTATTCTTAATAATTTAAAGCAATTGAAGGAGATACGAAAACAAGCATACTTATCAAATTCCTAACATTTGTTATTCAGTAAAATGCAAGTGGTGTCCAATCTGCACTAAAAACAAATTGAATGGAGAATCTGCTTTCTGGTCATACAACCAGATGACCCTGCTCTAAACAAAAAACATTTACACACATTTAATGATTCAAATACATTACTCCACTGCGAAACAGATGAGTATAAGTTATAAGGGTAAAAATCAAAAGAAGCACCTAGGAAAAGAAGGATGTCTTTCCCAATAACTCCTATACTCAGGATGCTTGGAGTGGTAGTTCCCATCCAACAAAATCACACTCCATGTTTGAACAAACATAGCAGTCATGAAACAGAATCTCCCTGTTGAGAGGCAAGAAACATGTACCACAATTTGTGCAGCACATTGATTATTTTTAGTGACCATTTCAATAAGATTTGAAAAATTTAAAGCAATTGAAGGAGATTCGAAAACAAGACTGTCAAATTCTTAACATTTGCTATTCAGTAAAATGCAAGTGGTGTCCAATCTGCACTAAAAACTCATTGAATGTAGAATCTGCTTTCTGGCCATACAACCAGATTACCCTGCTGTAATCAACAAACATTTACCCACATTTCACGATTCAAATATATTAATCCATTGTGAAATTGATAAATATATGTGATGAGGGTAACAATCAAAACAAGGAGTCAGCAAAAGAAAGATGTCTTTCCTAATAACTACAATTGTCATAATGCTCGGAGTAGTGCTTCCCATCCAACAAAATCACACTCGAAATTAGAACATAGCAGGCTTTAAACGGAATCTCCCTGTTGAGAGGGAAGAAACATGTAGCACAATTTGTGCAGCACATTTAATATTTTAGTGACCATTGCAATAATATTTTTAAAAATATAAAGCAAATGAAAGAGATACCTAAACAAGAAGATTTATCAAATTCCGAACATTCGTTATTCAGTAAAGTGCATGTGGTGTCCAATCTGCACCAAAAGACCATTGAATAGAGAATCTGTTTTCTGGCCATACAACCAGATGACCCTGCTGTAAACAACAAACATTTACCCACATTTCACGAATCAAATACATTACTCCACTGTGAAATTGACGAATATAAGTGATAAAGATATCAATCAAAGGAAGCACCTGGCAAAAGAAAACAGCATATCTAATAACTCGAATCGTCAGAACGATCGTAGTGGTGATTTCCATTCAACATAATCACACTCGATGTTTGAATAAACATAGCAGTCATGAAACGGAATCTCCCTGTTGAGAGAGAAGAAACATGTACCACAGTTTGTGCAGCACATTGATTACTTTTAGTGTCCATTGGAATATTATCCTTAATAATTTAAAGCAATTGAAGGAGATACGAAAACAAGAATAATTATCAAATTCCTAACATTTGTTATTCAGTAAAATGCAAGTGGTGTCCAATCTGCACTAAAAACCCATTCAATGGAGAATCTGCTTTCTGGTCATACAACCAGATGACCCTGCTCTAAACAAAAAACATTTACACACATTTATCGATTCAAATACATTACTCCACTGCAAAGCAGATGAGTATAAGTTATAAGGGTAACAATCAAAAGAAGCACCTAGGAAAAGAAGGAGGTCTTTCCCAATAACTCCTATACTCAGGATGCTTGGAGTGGTAGTTCCCATGCAACAAAATCACACTCCATGTTTGAACAAACATAGCAGTCAAGAAACATAATCTCCCTGTTGAGAAGCAAGTAACATGTACCACAATCTGTGCATGTGGTGTCAAATATGCACCAAAAGACAATTGAATGGGGAATCTGCTTTCTGGCCATACAACCAGATGACCCTGCTGTAATTAACAAACATTTACAAACATTTCACGATTCAAATATATTATTCCACTGTGAAATTGATGAATATATGTGATGAGGGTAACAATCAAAACAAGGACTCAGCAAAAGAAAGATGTCTTTCCTAATAACTACAATTGTTAGAATGTTCGGAGTAGTGCTTCCCATCCAACAATATCACACTCGAAATTAGAACATAGCAGGCATTAAACGGAATCTCCCTGTTGAGAGGGAAGAAACATGTACCACAATTTGTGTAGCACATTTATTATTTTTAGTGAGCATTGCAATAATATTTTTAAAAATATAAAGCGAATGAAGGAGATACCTAAACAAGAAGATTTATCAAATTCCGAACATTCGTTATTCAGTAATGTACATGTGGTGTCCAATCTGCATCAAAAGACCATTGAACAGAAAATCTGCTTTCTGGCCATACAACCACATGACCCTGCTGTAAAGAACAAACATTTTCCCACATTTCACGAATCAAATACATTACTCCACTGTGAAATTGACGAATATAAGTGATAAAGGTATCAATCAAAGGAAGCACCTAGCAAAAGAAAACAGTATTTCTAATAACTCCAATCGTCAGAATGCTCGGAGTGGTGATTTCCATCCAACATAATCACACTCGATGTTTGAATAAACATAGCAGTCATGAAACGGAATCTCCCTGTTGAGAGAGAAGAAACATGTACCACAATTTGTGCAGCACACTGATTATTTTTAGTGACCATTTCAATAAGATTTGAAAAATTTAAGGCAATTGAAGGAGATTCGAAAACAAGACTGTCAAATTCTTAACATTTGTTATTCAGTAAAATGCAAGTGGTGTCCAATCTGCACTAAAAACTCATTGAATGGAGAATCTGCTTTCTGGTCATACAACCAGATGACCCTGCTCTAAACAAAAAACATTTACACACATTTAACAATTTAAATACATTACTGCCCTGGGAAACAGATGAATATAAGTTATAAGGGTAACAATCAAAAGAAGCACCTAGGAAAAGAAAGAGGTCTTTCCCACTAACTCCTACGCTCAGGATGCTTGGAGTGGTAGTTCCCATCCAACAAAATCACTCTCCATGTTTGAACAAACATAGCAGTCATGAAACAGAATCTCCCTGTTGAAAGGCAAGAAACATGTACCACAATTTGTGCATGTAGTGTCAAATATGCACCAAAACAGGATTGAATGGGGAATCTGCTTTCTGGCCATACAACCAGATGACCCTGCTGTAAAGAACAAACATTTTCCCACATTTCACGAATAAAATACATTACTCCACTGTGAAATTGACGAATATAAGTGATAAAGGTATCAATCAAAGGAAGCACCTAGCAAAAGAAAACAGTATTTCTAATAACTCCAATCGTCAGAATGCTCGGAGTGGTGATTTCCATCCAACATAATCACACTCGATGTTTGAATAAACATAGCAGTCATGAAACGGAATCTCCCTGTTGAGAGAGAAGAAACATGTACCACAATTTGTGCAGCACATTGATTATTTTTAGTGACCATTTCAATAAGATTTGAAAAATTTAAAGCAATTGAAGGAGATTCGAAAACAAGACTGTCAAATTCTTAACATTTGTTATTCAGTAAAATGCAAGTGGTGTCCAATCTGCACTAAAAACTCATTGAATGGAGAATCTGCTTTCTGGTCATACAACCAGATGACCCTGCTCTAAACAAAAAACATTTACACACATTTAACAATTTAAATACATTACTGCCCTGCGAAACAGATGAATATAAGTTATAAGGGTAACAATCAAAAGAAGCACCTAGGAAAAGAAAGAGGTCTTTCCCACTAACTCCTACACTCAGGATGCTTGGAGTGGTAGTTCCCATCCAACAAAATCACACTCCATGTTTGAACAAACATAGCAGTCATGAAACAGAATCTCCCTGTTGAGAGGCGAGAAACATGTACCACAATTTGTGCATGTGGTGTCAAATATGCACCAAAAGACGATTGAATGTAGAATCTGCTTTCTGGCCATACAACCAGATTACCCTGCTGTAATCAACAAACATTTACCCACATTTCACGATTCAAATATATTAATCCATTGTGAAATTGATAAATATATGTGATGAGGGTAACAATCAAAACAAGGACTCAGCACAAGAAAGATGTCTTTCCTAATAACTACAATTGTCATAATGCTCGGAGTAGTGCTTTCCATCCAACAAAATCACACTCGAAATTAGAACATAGCAGGCATTAAACGGTATCTCCCTGTTGAGAGGGAAGAAACATGTAGCACAATTTGTGCAGCACATTTAATATTTTAGTGACCATTGCAATAATATTTTTAAAAATAAAAAGCAAATGAAGGAGATACCTCAAGAAGAAGATTTATCAAATTCCGAACATTCGTTATTCAGTAATGTACATGTGGTGTCCAATCTGCATCAAAAGACCATTGAACAGAAAATCTGCTTTCTGGCCATACAACCACATGACCCTGCTGTAAAGAACAAACATTTTCCCACATTTCACGAATCAAATACATTACTCCACTGTGAAATTGACGAATATAAGTGATAAAGGTATCAATCAAAGGAAGCACCTAGCAAAAGAAAACAGTATTTCTAATAACTCCAATCGTCAGAATGCTCGGATTGGTGATTTCCATCCAACATAAACACACTCGATGTTTGAATAAACATAGCAGTCATGAAACGGAATCTCCCTGTTGAGAGAGAAGAAACATGTACCACAATTTGTGCAGCACATTGATTATTTTTAGTGACCATTTCAATAAGATTTGAAAAATTTAAAGCAATTGAAGGAGATTCGAAAACAAGACTGTCAAATTCTTAACATTTGTTATTCAGTAAAATGCAAGTGGTGTCCAATCTGCACTAAAAACTCATTGAATGGAGAATCTGCTTTCTGGTCATACAACCAGATGACCCTGCTCTAAACAAAAAACATTTACACACATTTAACAATTTAAATACATTACTGCCCTGGGAAACAGATGAATATAAGTTATAAGGGTAACAATCAAAAGAAGCACCTTGGAAAAGAAAGAGGTCTTTCCCACTAACTCCTACACTCAGGATGCTTGGAGTGGTAGTTCCCATCCAACAAAATCACTCTCCATGTTTGAACAAACATAGCAGTCATGAAACAGAATCTCCCTGTTGAGAGGCAAGAAACATGTACCACAATTTGTGCATGTGGTGTCAAATATGCACCAAAAGACGATTGAATGTAGAATCTGCTTTCTGGCCATACAACCAGATTACCCTGCTGTAATCAACAAACATTTACCCACATTTCACGATTCAAATATATTAATCCATTATGAAATTGGTAAATATATGTGATGAGGGTAACAATCAAAACAAGGACTCAGCAAAAGAAAGATGTCTTTCCTAATAACTACAATTGTCATAATGCTCGGAGTAGTGCTTCCCATCCAACAAAATCACACTCGAAATTAGAACATAGCAGGCTTTAAACGGAATCTCCCTGTTGAGAGGGAAGAAACATGTAGCACAATTAGTGCAGCACATTTAATATTTTAGTGACCATTGCAATAATATTTTTAAAAATAAAAAGCAAATGAAGGAGATAACTCAACAAGAAGATTTATCAAATTCCGAACATTCGTTATTCAGTAATGTACATGTGGTGTCCAATCTGCATCAAAAGACCATTGAACAGAAAATCTGCTTTCTCGCCATACAACCAGATGACCTTGCTGTAAACAACAAACATTTACCCACATTTCACGAATCATATACATTACTCCACTGAGAAATTGACGAATATAAGTGATAAAGGTATCAATAAAAGGAAGCACCTAGCAAAATAAAACAGTATTTCTAATAACTCCAATCGTCAGAACGCTCGGAGTGGTGATTTCCATCCAACATAATCACACTTGATGTTTGAATAAACATAGCAGTCATGAAACGGAATCTCCCTGTTGAGAGAGAAGAAACATGTACCACAGTTTGTGCAGCACATTGATTATTTTTAGTGTCCATTGGAATATTATCCTTAATAATTTAAAGCAATTGAAGGAGATATGAAAACAAGAATAATTATCAAATTCCTAACATTTGTTATTCAATAAAATGCAAGTGGTGTCCAATCTGCACTAAAAACCCATTCAATGGAGAATCTGCTTTCTGGTCATACAACCAGATGACCCTGCTCTAAACAAAAAACATTTACACACATTTAACGATTCAAATACATTACTCCACTGCAAAACAGATGAGTATAAGTTATAAGGGTAACAATCAAAAGAAGCACCTAGGATAAGAAGGAGGTCTTTCCCAATAATACCTATACTCAGGACGCTTGGAGTGGTAGTTCCCATGCAACAAAATCACACTCCATGTTTGAACGAACATAGCAGTCAAGAAACAGAATCTCCCTGTTGAGAGGCAAGAAACATGTACCACAATCTGTGCATGTGGTGTCAAATATGCACCAAAAGACGATTGAATGGGGAATCTGCTCTCTGGCCATACAACCAGATGACCCTGCTGTAATTAACAAACATTTACAAACATTTCACGATTCAAATATATTATTCCACTGTGAAATTGATAAATATATGTGATGAGGGTAACAATCAAAACAAGGACTCAGCAAAAGAAAGATGTCTTTCCTAATAACTACAATTGTTAGAATGTTCGGAGTAGTGCTCCCCATCCAACAATATCACACTCGAAATTAGAACATAGCAGGCATTAAACGGAATCTCCCTGTTGAGAGGGAAGAAACATGTACCACAATTTGTGCAGCACATTTATTATTTTTAGTGAGCATTGCAATAATTTTTTTAAAAATATAAAGCGAATGAAGGAGATACCTAAACAAGAGGATTTATCAAATTCCGAACATTCGTTATTCAGTAATGTACATGTGGTGTCCAATCTGCATCAAAAGACCATTGAACAGAAAATCTGCTTTCTGGCCATACAACCACATGACCCTGCTGTAAAGAACAAACATTTTCCCACATTTCACGAATCAAATACATTACTCCACTGTGAAATTGACGAATATAAGTGATAAAGGTATCAATCAAAGGAAGCACCTAGCAAAAGAAAACAGTATTTATAATAACTCCAATCGTCAGAATGCTCGGAGTGGTGATTTCCATCCAACATAATCACACTCGATGTTTGAATAAACATAGCAGTCATGAAACGGAATCTCCCTGTTGAGAGAGAAGAAACATGTACCACAATTTGTGCAGCACATTGATTATTTTTAGTGACCATTTCAATAAGATTTGAAAAATTTAAAGCAATTGAAGGAGATTCGAAAACAAGACTGTCAAATTCTTAACATTTGTTATTCAGTAAAATGCAAGTGGTGTCCAATCTGCACTAAAAACTCATTGAATGGAGAATCTGCTTTCTGGTCATACAACCAGATGACCCTGCTCTAAACAAAAAACATTTACACTCATTTAACAATTTAAATACATTACTGCCCTGCGAAACAGTTGAATATAAGTTATAAGGGTAACAATCAAAAGAAGCACCTAGGAAAAGAAAGAGGTCTTTCCCACTAACTCCTACACTCAGGATGCATGGAGTGGTAGTTCCCATCCAACAAAATCACTCTCCATGTTTGAACAAACATAGCAGTCATGAAACAGAATCTCCCTGTTGAAAGGCAAGAAACATGTACCACAATTTGTGCATGTAGTGTCAAATATGCACCAAAAACAGGATTGAATGGGGAATCTGCTTTCTGGACATACAACCAGATGACCCTGCTGTAATCAACAAACATTTAAACACATTTCATTATTCAAATATATTATTCCACTGTGAAATTGATGAATATATGTGATGAGGGTAACAATCTAAGCAAGGACTCAGCAAAAGAAAGAAGACTTTAATAATAACTCCAATTGTCAGAATGCTTGGAGTAGTGCTTCCCATCAAACAAAATCACAATCAAAAGTAGAACAAACATAGCAGGCATTTAAACGGAATCTCTCTGTTGAGAGGGAAGAAACATGTACCATAATTTGTGCAGCACATTTATTATTTTTAGTGACCATTGTAACAAGATTTTTAAAAATTTAAAGCAATTGAAGGAGATACGAAAACAAGACTATTTATCAAATTCCTAACGTTTGTTATTCAGTAAAATGCAAGTGGTGTCCAATCTGCACTAATAACTCATTGAATGGAGAATCTGCTTTCTGGTCATAGAAGCAGATGACCCTGCTCTAAACAAAAAACATTTACACACATTTACCAATTTAAATACATTACTGCCCTGCGAAAGAGATGAATATAAGTTATGAGGGTAACAATCAAAAGAACCACCTAGGAAAAGAAAGAAGTCTTTCCTAATAACTCCAATACTCAGGATGCTTGGAGTGGTAGTTCCCATCCAACAAAATCACACTCCATGTTTGAACAAACATAGCAGTCATGAAACAGAATCTCCCTGTTGAGAGGCGAGAAACATGTACCACAATTTGTGCATGTGGTGTCAAATATGCACCAAAAGACGATTGAATGGGGAATTCTTTCTGGCCATACAACTAGATGACCTTGCTGTAATCAACAATCATTTACCCACATTTCACGATTCAAATATATAATTCCACTGTGAAATTGATGAATATATGTGATGAGGGTAACAATCAAAACCAGGACTTAGCAAAAGAAAGACGTCTTTCCTAATAACTCCAATTGTCAGAATGCTTGGAGTAGAGCTTCCATCCAACAAAATAACACTCGAAAGTAGAACATAGCAGGCATTAAACGGAACCTCCCTGTTGAGAGGGAAGAAACATGTACCACAATTTGTGCAGCACATTTATTATTTTTAGTGACCATTGCAATAATATTTTTAAAAATATAAAGCAAATGAAGGAGATACCTCAACAAGAAGATTTATCAAATTCCGAACATTTGTTATTCAGTAAGGTGCATGTGGTGTCCAATCTGCTCCAAAAGACCATTGAATAGAGAATCTGCTTTCTGGCCATACAACCAGATGACCCTGCTGTAAACAACAAACATTTACCCACATTTCACGAATCAAATACATTACTCCACTGTGAAATTGACGAATATAAGTGATAAAGGTATCAATCAAAGGAAGCAAATAGCAAAAGAAAACAGTATTTCTAATAACGCCAATTGTCAGAACGCTCGGAGTGGTGATTTCCACCCAACATAATCACACTTGATGTTTGAATAAACATAGCAGTCATGAAACGGAATCTCCCTGTTGAGAGAGAAGAAACATGTACCACAGTTTGTGCAACACATTGATTATTTTTAGTGCCCATTGGAATATTATTCTTAATAATTTAAAGCAATTGAAGGAGATACGAAAACAAGCATACTTATCAAATTTCTAACATTTGTTATTCAGTAAAATGCAAGTGGTGTCCAATCTGCACTAAAAACAAATTGAATGGAGAATCTGCTTTCTGGTCATACAACCAGATGACCCTGCTCTAAACAAAAAACATTTACACACATTTAATGATTCAAATACATTACTCCACTGCGAAACAGATGAGTATAAGTTATAAGGGTAAAAATCAAAAGAAGCACCTAGGAAAAGAAGGAGGTCTTTCCCAATAACTCCTATACTCAGGATGCTTGGAGTGGTAGTTCCCATCCAACAAAATCACACTCCATGTTTGAACAAACATAGCAGTCATGAAACAGAGTCTCCCTGTTGAGAGGCAAGAAACATGTACCACAATTTGTGCAGCACATTGATTATTTTTAGTGACCATTTCAATAAGATTTGAAAAATTTAAAGCAATTGAAGGAGATTCGAAAACAAGACTGTCAAATTCTTAACATTTGTTATTCAGTAAAATGCAAGTGGTGTCCAATCTGCACTAAAAACTCATTGAATGTAGAATCTGCTTTCTGGCCATACAACCAGATTACCCTGCTGTAATCAACAAACATTTACCCACATTTCACGATTCAAATATATTAATCCATTGTGAAATTGATAAATATATGTGATGAGGGTAACAATCAAAACAAGGACTCAGCAAAAGAAAGATGTCTTTCCTAATAACTACAATTGTCATAATGCTCGGAGTAGTGCTTCCCATCCAACAAAATCACACTCGAAATTAGAACATAGCAGGCTTTAAACGGAATCTCCCTGTTGGGAGGGAAGAAACATGTAGCACAATTTGTGCAGCACATTTAATATTTTAGTGACCATTGCAATAATATTTTTAAAAATAAAAAGCAAATGAAGGAGATACCTCAACAGGAAGATTTATCAAATTCAGAACATTCGTTATTCAGTAATGTACATGTGGTGTCCAATCTGCATCAAAAGACCATTGAACAGAAAATCTGCTTTCTCGCCATACAACCAGATGACCTTGCTGTAAACAACAAACATTTACCCACATTTCACGAATCAAATACATTACTCCACTGTGAAATTGACGAATATAAGTGATAAAGGTTTCAATCAGACGAAGCACCTAGCAAAAGAAAACAGTATTTCTAATAACTCCAATCGTCAGAACGCTCGGAGTGATGATTTCCATCCAACATAATCACACTTGATGTTTGAATAAACATAGCAGTCATGAAACGGAATCTCCCTGTTGAGAGAGAAGAAACATGTACCACAGTTTGTGCAGCACATTGATTATTTTTAGTGTCCATTGGAATATTATCCTTAATAATTTAAAGCAATTGAAGGAGATACGAAAACAAGAATAATTATCAAATTCCTAACATTTGTTATTCAGTAAAATGCAAGTGGTGTCCAATCTGCACTAAAAACCCATTCAATGGAGAATCTGCTTTCTGGTCATACAACCAGATGACCCTGCTCTAAACAAAAAACATTTACACACATTTAACGATTCAAATACATTACTCCACTGCAAAGCAGATGAGTATAAGTTATAAGGGTAACAATCAAAAGAAGCACCTAGGAAAAGAAGGAGGTCTTTCCCAATAACTCCTATACTCAGGATGCTTGGAGTGGTAGTTCCCATGCAACAAAATCACACTCCATGTTTGAACAAACATAGCAGTCAAGAAACATAATCTCCCTGTTGAGAGGCAAGTAACATGTACCACAATCTGTGCATGTGGTGTCAAATATGCACCAAAAGACAATTGAATGGGGAATCTGCTTTCTGGCCATACAACCAGATGACCCTGCTGTAATTAACAAACATTTACAAACATTTCACGATTCAAATATATTATTCCACTGTGAAATTGATGAATATATGTGATGAGGGTAACAATCAAAACAAGGACTCAGCAAAAGAAAGATGTCTTTCCTAATAACTACAATTGTTAGAATGTTCGGAGTAGTGCTTCCCATCCAACAATATCACACTCGAAATTAGAACATAGCAGGCATTAAACGGAATCTCCCTGTTGAGAGGGAAGAAACATGTACCACAATTTGTGTAGCACATTTATTATTTTTAGTGAGCATTGCAATAATATTTTTAAAAATATAAAGCGAATGAAGGAGATACCTAAACAAGAAGATTTATCAAATTCCGAACATTCGTTATTCAGTAATGTACATGTGGTGTCCAATCTGCATCAAAAGACCATTGAACAGAAAATCTGCTTTCTGGCCATACAACCACATGACCCTGCTGTAAAGAACAAACATTTTCCCACATTTCACGAATCAAATACATTACTCCACTGTGAAATTGACGAATATAAGTGATAAAGGTAGCAATCAAAGGAAGCACCTAGCAAAAGAAAACAGTATTTCTAATAACTCCAATCGTCAGAATGCTCGGAGTGGTGATTTCCATCCAACATAATCACACTCGATGTTTGAATAAACATAGCAGTCATGAAACGGAATCTCCCTGTTGAGAGAGAAGAAACATGTACCACAATTTGTGCAGCACATTGATTATTTTTAGTGACCATTTCAATAAGATTTGAAAAATTTAAAGCAATTGAAGGAGATTCGAAAACAAGACTGTCAAATTCTTAACATTTGTTATTCAGTAAAATGCAAGTGGTGTCCAATCTGCACTAAAAACTCATTGAATGGAGAATCTGCTTTCTGGTCATACAACCAGATGACCCTGCTCTAAACAAAAAACATTTACACACATTTAACAATTTAAATACATTACTGCCCTGGGAAACAGATGAATATAAGTTATAAGGGTAACAATCAAAAGAAGCACCTAGGAAAAGAAAGAGGTCTTTCCCACTAACTCCTACGCTCAGGATGCTTGGAGTGGTAGTTCCCATCCAACAAAATCACTCTCCATGTTTGAACAAACATAGCAGTCATGAAACAGAATCTCCCTGTTGAAAGGCAAGAAACACGTACCACAATTTGTGCATGTAGTGTCAAATATGCACCAAAACAGGATTGAATGTGGAATCTGCTTTCTGGCCATACAACCAGATGACCCTGCTGTAAAGAACAAACATTTTCCCACATTTCACGAATCAAATACATTACTCCACTGTGAAATTGACGAATATAAGTGATAAAGGTATCAATCAAAGGAAGCACCTAGCAAAAGAAAACAGTATTTCTAATAACTCCAATCGTCAGAATGCTCGGAGTGGTGATTTCCATCCAACATAATCACACTCGATGTTTGAATAAACATAGCAGTCATGAAACGGAATCTCCCTGTTGAGAGAGAAGAAACATGTACCACAATTTGTGCAGCACATTGATTATTTTTAGTGACCATTTCAATAAGATTTGAAAAATTTAAAGCAATTGAAGGAGATTCGAAAACAAGACTGTCAAATTCTTAACATTTGTTATTCAGTAAAATGCAAGTGGTGTCCAATCTGCACTAAAAACTCATTCAATGGAGAATCTGCTTTCTGGTCATACAACCAGATGAGCCTGCTCTAAACAAAAAACATTTACACACATTTAACGATTCAAATACATTACTCCACTGCAAAACAGATGAGTATAAGTTATAAGGGTAACAATCAAAAGAAGCACCTAGGATAAGAAGGAGGTCTTTCCCAATAATACCTATACTCAGGACGCTTGGAGTGGTAGTTCCCATGCAACAAAATCACACTCCATGTTTGAACAAACATAGCAGTCAAGAAACAGAATCTCCCTGTTGAGAGGCAAGAAACATGTACCACAATCTGTGCATGTGGTGTCAAATATGCACCAAAAGACGATTGAATGGGGAATCTGCTTTCTGGCCATACAACCAGATGACCCTGCTGTAATTAACAAACATTTACAAACATTTCACGATTTAAATATATTATTCCACTGTGAAATTGATAAATATATGTGATGAGGGTAACAATCAAAACAAGGACTCAGCAAAAGAAAGATGTCTTTCCTAATAACTACAATTGTTAGAATGTTCGGAGTAGTGCTCCCCATCCAACAATATCACACTCGTAATTAGAACATAGCAGGCATTAAACGGAATCTCCCTGTTGAGAGGGAAGAAACATGTACCACAATTTGTGCAGCACATTTATTATTTTTAGTGAGCATTGCAATAATTTTTTTAAAAATATAAAGCGAATGAAGGAGATACCTAAACAAGAAGATTTATCAAATTCCGAACATTCGTTATTCAGTAATGTACATGTGGTGTCCAATCTGCATCAAAAGACCATTGAACAGAAAATCTGCTTTCTGGCCATACAACCACATGACCCTGCTGTAAAGAACAAACATTTTCCCACATTTCACGAATCAAATACATTACTCCACTGTGAAATTGACGAATATAAGCGATAAAGGTATCAATCAAAGGAAGCACCTAGCAAAAGAAAACAGTATTTATAATAACTCCAATCGTCAGAATGCTCGGAGTGGTGATTTCCATCCAACATAATCACACTCGATGTTTGAATAAACATAGCAGTCATGAAACGGAATCTCCCTGTTGAGAGAGAAGAAACATGTACCACAATTTGTGCAGCACATTGATTATTTTTAGTGACCATTTCAATAAGATTTGAAAAATTTAAAGCAATTGAAGGAGATTCGAAAACAAGACTGTCAAATTCTTAACATTTGTTATTCAGTAAAATGCAAGTGGTGTCCAGTCTGCACTAAAAACTCATTGAATGGAGAATCTGCTTTCTGGTCATACAACCAGATGACCCTGCTCTAAACAAAAAACATTTACACTCATTTAACAATTTAAATACATTACTGCCCTGGGAAACAGATGAATATAAGTTATAAGGGTAACAATCAAAAGAAGCACCTAGGAAAAGAAAGAGGTCTTTCCCACTAACTCCTACACTCAGGATGCATGGAGTGGTAGTTCCCATCCAACAAAATCACTCTCCATGTTTGAACAAACATAGCAGTCATGAAACAGAATCTCCCTGTTGAAAGGCAAGAAACATGTACCACAATTTGTGCATGTAGTGTCAAATATGCACCAAAAACAGGATTGAATGGGGAATCTGCTTTCTGGCCATACAACCAGATGACCCTGCTGTAAACAAAAAACATTTATACACATTTAACGATTCAAATACATTACTCCACTGCGAAAGAGATGAATATAAGTTATAAGGGTAACAATCAAAAGAAGCACCTAGGAAGAGAAAGAGGTCTTTCCTAATAACTCCAATACTCAGGGTGCTTGGATTGGTAGTTCCCATCCAACAAAATCACACTCCATGTTTGAACAAACATAGCAGTCATGAAACAGAATCTCCCTGTTAAGAGGCAAGAAACATGTACCACAATTTGTGCATGTGGTGTCAAATATGCACCAAAATACGATCGAATGTGGAATCTGCTTTCTGGACATACAACCAGATGACCCTGCTGTAATCAACAAACATTTAAACACATTTCATTATTCAAATATATTATTCCACTGTGAAATTGATGAATATATGTGATGAGGGTAACAATCTAAGCAAGGACTCAGCAAAAGAAAGAAGACTTTAATAATAACTCCAATTGTCAGAATGCTTGGAGTAGTGCTTCCCATCAAACAAAATCACAATCAAAAGTAGAACAAACATAGCAGGCATTTAAACGGAATCTCTCTGTTGAGAGGGAAGAAACATGTACCATAATTTGTGCAGCACATTTATTATTTTTAGTGACCATTGTAACAAGATTTTTAAAAATTTAAAGCAATTGAAGGAGATACGAAAACAAGACTATTTATCAAATTCCTAACGTTTGTTATTCAGTAAAATGCAAGTGGTGTCCAATCTGCACTAATAACTCATTGAATGGAGAATCTGCTTTCTGGTCATAGAAGCAGATGACCCTGCTCTAAACAAAAAACATTTACACACATTTACCAATTTAAATACATTACTGCCCTGCGAAACAGATGAATATAAGTTATGAGGGTAACAATCAAAAGAACCACCTAGGAAAAGAAAGAAGTCTTTCCTAATAACTCCAATACTCAGGATGCTTGGAGTGGTAGTTCCCATCCAACAAAATCACACTCCATGTTTGAACAAACATAGCAGTCATGAAACAGAATCTCCCTGTTGAGAGGCGAGAAACATGTACCACAATTTGTGCATGTGGTGTCAAATATGCACCAAAAGACGATTGAATGGGGAATTCTTTCTGGCCATACAACTAGATGACCTTGCTGTAATCAACAATCATTTACCCACATTTCACGATTCAAATATATAATTCCACTGTGAAATTGATGAATATATGTGATGAGGGTAACAATCAAAACCAGGACTTAGCAAAAGAAAGACGTCTTTCCTAATAACTCCAATTGTCAGAATGCTTGGAGTAGAGCTTCCATCCAACAAAATAACACTCGAAAGTAGAACATAGCAGGCATTAAACGGAACCTCCCTGTTGAGAGGGAAGAAACATGTACCACAATTTGTGCAGCACATTTATTATTTTTAGTGACCATTGCAATAATATTTTTAAAAATATAAAGCAAATGAAGGAGATACCTCAACAAGAAGATTTATCAAATTCCGAACATTTGTTATTCAGTAAGGTGCATGTGGTGTCCAATCTGCTCCAAAAGACCATTGAATAGAGAATCTGCTTTCTGGCCATACAACCAGATGACCCTGCTGTAAACAACAAACATTTACCCACATTTCACGAATCAAATACATTACTCCACTGTGAAATTGACGAATATAAGTGATAAAGGTATCAATCAAAGGAAGCAAATAGCAAAAGAAAACAGTATTTCTAATAACGCCAATTGTCAGAACGCTCGGAGTGGTGATTTCCACCCAACATAATCACACTTGATGTTTGAATAAACATAGCAGTCATGAAACGGAATCTCCCTGTTGAGAGAGAAGAAACATGTACCACAGTTTGTGCAACACATTGATTATTTTTAGTGCCCATTGGAATATTATTCTTAATAATTTAAAGCAATTGAAGGAGATACGAAAACAAGCATACTTATCAGATTCCTAACATTTGTTATTCAGTAAAATGCAAGTGGTGTCCAATCTGCACTAAAAACAAATTGAATGGAGAATCTGCTTTCTGGTCATACAACCAGATGACCCTGCTCTAAACAAAAAACATTTACACACATTTAATGATTCAAATACATTACTCCACTGCGAAACAGATGAGTATAAGTTATAAGGGTAAAAATCAAAAGAAGCACCTAGGAAAAGAAGGAGGTCTTTCCCAATAACTCCTATACTCAGGATGCTTGGAGTGGTAGTTCCCATCCAACAAAATCACACTCCATGTTTGAACAAACATAGCAGTCATGAAACAGAGTCTCCCTGTTGAGAGGCAAGAAACATGTACCACAATTTGTGCAGCACATTGATTATTTTTAGTGACCATTTCAATAAGATTTGAAAAATTTAAAGCAATTGAAGGAGATTCGAAAACAAGACTGTCAAATTCTTAACATTTGTTATTCAGTAAAATGCAAGTGGTGTCCAATCTGCACTAAAAACTCATTGAATGTAGAATCTGCTTTCTGGCCATACAACCAGATTACCCTGCTGTAATCAACAAACATTTACCCACATTTCACGATTCAAATACATTAATCCATTGTGAAATTGATAAATATATGTGATGAGGGTAACAATCAAAACAAGGACTCAGCAAAAGAAAGATGTCTTTCCTAATAACTACAATTGTCATAAAGCTCGGAGTAGTGCTTCCCATCCAACAAAATCACACTCGAAATTAGAACATAGCAGGCTTTAAACGGAATCTCCCTGTTGAGAGGGAAGAAACATGTAGCACAATTTGTGCAGCACATTTAATATTTTAGTGACCATTGCAATAATATTTTTAAAAATAAAAAGTAAATGAAGGAGATACCTCAACAGGAAGATTTATCAAATTCCGAACATTCGTTATTCAGTAATGTACATGTGGTGTCCAATCTGCATCAAAAGACCATTGAACAGAAAATCTGCTTTCTCGCCATACAACCAGATGACCTTGCTGTAAACAACAAACATTTACCCACATTTCACGAATCAAATACATTACTCCACTGTGAAATTGACGAATATAAGTGATAAAGGTATCAATCAAAGGAAGCACCTAGCAAAATAAAACAGTATTTCTAATAACTCCAATCATCAGAACGCTCGGAGTGGTGATTTCCATCCAACATAATCACACTTGATGTTTGAATAAACATAGCAGTCATGAAACGGAATCTCCCTGTTGAGAGAGAAGAAACATATACCACAGTTTGTGCAGCACATTGATTATTTTTAGTGTCCATTGGAATATTATCCTTAATAATTTAAAGCAATTGAAGGAGATACGAAAACAAGAATAATTATCAAATTCCTAACATTTGTTATTCAGTAAAATGCAAGTGGTGTCCAATCTGCACTAAAAACCCATTCAATGGAGAATCTGCTTTCTGGTCATACAACCAGATGACCCTGCTCTAAACAAAAAACATTTACACACATTTAACGATTCAAATACATTACTCCACTGCGAAACAGATGAGTATAAGTTATAAGGGCAAAAATCAAAAGAAGCACATAGGAAAAGAAGGAGGTCTTTCCCAATAACTCCTATACTCAGGATGCTTGGAGTGGTAGTTCCCATCCAACAAAATCACACTCCATGTTTGAATAAACATAGCAGTCATGAAACAGAATCTCCCTGTTGAGAGGCAAGAAACACGTACCACAATTTGTGCATGTAGTGTCAAATATGCACCAAAACAGGATTGAATGGGGAATCTGCTTTCTGGCCATACAACCAGATGACCCTGCTGTAAAGAACAAACATTTTCCCACATTTCACGAATAAAATACATTACTCCACTGTGAAATTGACGAATATAAGTGATAAAGGTATCAATCAAAGGAAGCACCTAGCAAAAGAAAACAGTATTTCTAATAACTCCAATCGTCAGAATGCTCGGAGTGGTGATTTCCATCCAACATAATCACACTCGATGTTTGAATAAACATAGCAGTCATGAAACGGAAGCTCCCTGTTGAGAGAGAAGAAACATGTACCACAATTTGTGCAGCACATTGATTATTTTTAGTGACCATTTCAATAAGATTTGAAAAATTTAAAGCAATTGAAGGAGATTCGAAAACAAGTCTGTCAAATTCTTAACATTTGTTATTCAGTAAAATGCAAGTGGTGTCCAATCTGCACTAAAAACTCATTGAATGGAGAATCTGCTTTCTGGTCATACAACCAGATGACCCTGCTCTAAACAAAAAACATTTACACACATTTAACAATTTAAATACATTACTGCCCTGCGAAACAGATGAATATAAGTTATAAGGGTAACAATCAAAAGAAGCACCTAGGAAAAGAAAGAGGTCTTTCCCACTAACTCCTACACTCAGGATGCTTGGAGTGGTAGTTCCCATCCAACAAAATCACACTCCATGTTTGAACAAACATAGCAGTCATGAAACAGAATCTCCCTGTTGAGAGGCGAGAAACATGTACCACAATTTGTGCATGTGGTGTCAAATATGCACCAAAAGACGATTGAATGTAGAATCTGCTTTCTGGCCATACAACCAGATTACCCTGCTGTAATCAACAAACATTTACCCACATTTCACGATTCAAATATATTAATCCATTGTGAAATTGATAAATATATGTGATGAGGGTAACAATCAAAACAAGGACTCAGCAAAAGAAAGATGTCTTTCCTAATAACTACAATTGTCATAATGCTCAAAGTAGTGCTTTCCATCCAACAAAATCACACTCGAAATTAGAACATAGCAGGCTTTAAACGGAATCTCCCTGTTGAGAGGGAAGAAACATGTAGCACAATTTGTGCAGCACATTTAATATTTTAGTGACCATTGCAATAATATTTTTAAAAATAAAAAGCAAATGAAGGAGATACCTCAACAAGAAGATTTATCAAATTCCGAACATTCGTTATTCAGTAATGTACATGTGGTGTCCAATCTGCATCAAAAGACCATTGAACAGAAAATCTGCTTTCTGGCCATACAACCACATGACCCTGCTGTAAAGAACAAACATTTTCCCACATTTCACGAATCAAATACATTACTCCACTGTGAAATTGACGAATATAAGTGATAAAGGTATCAATCAAAGGAAGCACCTAGCAAAAGAAAACAGTATTTCTAATAACTCCAATCGTCAGAATGCTCGGAGTGGTGATTTCCATCCAACATAATCACACTCGATGTTTGAATAAACATAGCAGTCATGAAACGGAATCTCCCTGTTGAGAGAGAAGAAACATGTACCACAGTTTGTGCAGCACATTGATTATTTTTAGTGTCCATTGGAATATTATCCTTAATAATTTAAAGCAATTGAAGGAGATACGAAAACAAGAATAATTATCAAATTCCTAACATTTGTTATTCAGTAAAATGCAAGTGGTGTCCTATCTGCACTAAAAACCCATTCCATGGAGAATCTGCTTTCTGGTCATACAACCAGACGACCCTGCTCTAAACAAAAAACATTTACACACATTTAACAATTTAAATACATTACTGCCCTGCGAAACAGATGAATATAAGTTATAAGGGTAAAAATAAAAAGAAGCACCTAGGAAAAGAAGGAGGTCTTTCCCAATAACACCTATACTCAGGATGCTTGGAGTGGTAGTTCCCATGCAACAAAATCACACCCCATGTTTGAACAAACATAGCAGTCAAGAAACAGAATCTCCCTGTTGAGAGGCAAGAAACATGTGCCACAATCTGTGCATGTGGTGTCAAATATGCACCAAAAGACGATTGAATGGGGAATCTGCTTTCTGGCCATACAACCAGATGACCCTGCTGTAATTAACAAACATTTACAAACATTTCACGATTCAAATATATTATTCCACTGTGAAATTGATGAATATATGTGATGAGGGTAACAATCAAAACCAGGACACAGCAAAAGAAAGAAGTCTTTCCTAATAACTATAATTGTCAGAATGCTCGGATTAGTGCTTCCATCCAAGAAAATTACACTCGAAAGTAGAACATAGCAGGCATTAAACGGAATCTACCTGTTGAGAGGGAAGAAACATGTACCACAATTTGTGCAGCACATTTATTATTTTTAGTGAGCATTGCAATAATATTTTTAAAAATATAAAGCGAATGAAGGAGATACCTAAACAAGAAGATTTATCAAATTCCGAACATTCGTTATTCAGTAATGTACATGTGGTGTCCAATCTGCATCAAAAGACCATTGAACAGAAAATCTGCTTTCTGGCCATACAACCACATGACCCTGCTGTAAAGAACAAACATTTTCCCACATTTCACGAATCAAATACATTACTCCACTGTGAAATTGACGAATATAAGTGATAAAGGTATCAATCAAAGGAAGCACCTAGCAAAAGAAAACAGTATTTCTAATAACTCCAATCGTCAGAATGCTCGGAGTGGTGATTTCCATCCAACATAATCACACTCGATGTTTGAATAAACATAGCAGTCATGAAACGGAATCTCCCTGTTGAGAGAGAAGAAACATGTACCACAATTTGTGCAGCACATTGATTATTTTTAGTGACCATTTCAATAAGATTTGAAAAATTTAAAGCAATTGAAGGAGATTCGAAAACAAGACTGTCAAATTCTTAACATTTGTTATTCAGTAAAATGCAAGTGGTGTCCAATCTGCACTAGAAACACATTGAATGGAGAATCTGCTTTCTGGTCATACAACCAGATGACCCTGCTCTAAACAAAAAACATTTACACACATTTAACAATTTAAATACATTACTGCCCTGCGAAACAGATGAATATAAGTTATAAGGGTAACAATCAAAAGAAGCACCTAGGAAAAGAAAGAGGTCTTTCCCACTAACTCCTACACTCAGGATGCTTGGAGTGGTAGTTCCCATCCAACAAAATCACTCTCCATGTTTGAACAAACATAGCAGTCATGAAACAGAATCTCCCTGTTGAAAGGCAAGAAACATGTACCACAATTTGTGCATGTAGTGTCAAATATGCACCAAAACAGGATTGAATGGGGAATCTGCTTTCTGGCCATACAACCAGATGACCCTGCTGTAAACAAAAAACATTTATACACATTTAACGATTCAAATACATTACTCCACTGCGAAAGAGATGAATATAAGTTATAAGCGTAACAATCAAAAGAAGCACCTAGGAAGAGAAAGAGGTCTTTCCTAATAACTCCAATACTCAGGGTGCTTGGATTGGTAGTTCCCATCCAACAAAATCACACTCCATGTTTGAACAAACATAGCAGTCATGAAACAGAATCTCCCTGTTAAGAGGCAAGAAACATGTACCACAATTTGTGCATGTGGTGTCAAATATGCACCAAAAGACGATTGAATGTGGAATCTGCTTTCTGGCCATACAACCAGATGACCCTGCTGTAATCAACAAACATTTAAACACATTTCATTATTCAAATATATTATTCCACTGTGAAATTGATGAATATATGTGATGAGGGTAACAATCTAAGCAAGGACTCAGCAAAAGAAAGAAGACTTTAATAATAACTCCAATTGTCAGAATGCTTGGAGTAGTGCTTCCCATCAAACAAAATCACAATCAAAAGTAGAACAAACATAGCAGGCATTTAAACAGAATCTCTCTGTTGAGAGGGAAGAAACATGTACCATAATTTGTGCAGCACATTTATTATTTTTAGTGACCATTGTAACAAGATTTTTAAAAATTTAAAGCAATTGAAGGAGATACGAAAACAAGACTATTTATCAAATTCCTAACGTTTGTTATTCAGTAAAATGCAAGTGGTGTCCAATCTGCACTAATAACTCATTGAATGGAGAATCTGCTTTCTGGTCATAGAAGCAGATGACCCTGCTCTAAACAAAAAACATTTACACACATTTACCAATTTAAATACATTACTGCCCTGCGAAACAGATGAATATAAGTTATAAGGGTAACAATCAAAAGAACCACCTAGGAAAAGAAAGAAGTCTTTCCTAATAACTCCAATACTCAGGATGCTTGGAGTGGTAGTTCCCATCCAACAAAATCACACTCCATGTTTGAACAAACTTAGCAGTCATGAAACAGAATCTCCCTGTTGAGAGGCGAGAAACATGTACCACAATTTGTGCATGTGGTGTCAAATATGCACCAAAAGACGATTGAATGGGGAATTCTTTCTGGCCATACAACTAGATGACCTTGCTGTAATCAACAATCATTTACCCACATTTCACGATTCAAATATATAATTCCACTGTGAAATTGATAAATATATGTGATGAGGGTAACAATCAAAACCAGGACTTAGCAAAAGAAAGACGTCTTTCCTAATAACTCCAATTGTCAGAATGCTCGGAGTAGAGCTTCCATCCAACAAAATAACACTCGAAAGTAGAACATAGCAGGCATTAAACGGAACCTCCCTGTTGAGAGGGAAGAAACATGTACCACAATTTGTGCAGCACATTTATTATTTTTAGTGACCATTGCAATAATATTTTTAAAAATATAAAGCAAATGAAGGAGATACCTCAACAATAAGATTTATCAAATTCTGAACATTCCTTATTCAGTAAAGTGCATGTGGTGTCCAATCTGCACCAAAAGACCACTGAATAGAGAATCCGCTTTCTGGCCATACAACCAGATGACCCTACTGTAATCAAAAAACATATACCCACATTTCACGAATCAAATACATTACTCCACTGTGAAATTGACGAATATAAGTGATAAAGGCATCAATCAAAGGAAGCACCTAGCAAAAGAAAACAGTATTTTTAATAACTCCAATCATCAGAATGCTCGGTGTGGTGATTTCCATTCAACATAATCACACTCGATGTTTGAATAAACATAGCAGTCATGAAACGGAATCTCCTTGTTGAGAGAGAAGAAACATGTACCACAATTTGTGCAGCACATTGATTATTTTTAGTGACCATTGCAATAAGATTTTTAAAAATTTAAAGCAATTGAAGGAGATACGAAAACAAGAATAATTATCAAATTCCTAACATTTGTTATACAGTAAAATGCAAGTGGTGTCCTATCTGCACTAAAAACCCATTCCATGGAGAATCTGCTTTCTGGTCATACAACCAGATGACCCTGCTCTAAACAAAAAACATTTACACACATTTAACAATTTAAATACATTACTGCCCTGCGAAACAGATGAATATAAGTTATAAGGGTAACAATCAAAAGAACCACCTAGGAAAAGAAAGAGGTCTTTCCCACTAACTCCTACACTCAGGATGCTTGGAGTGGTAGTTCCCATCCAACAAAATCACTCTCCATGTTTGAACAAACATAGCAGTCATGAAACAGAATCTCCCTGTTGAAAGTCAAGAAACATGTAGCACAATATGTGCATGTGGTGTCAAATATGCACCAAAAGACGATTGAATAGGGAATCTGCTTTCTGGCCATACAACCAGATGACCCTGCTGTAATCAACAAACATTTAAACACATTTCATTATTTAAATATATTATTCCACTGTGAAATTGATGAATATATGTGATGAGGGTAACAATCAAAACAAGGACTCCGCAAAAGAAAGATGTCTTTCCTAATAACTACAATTGTTAGGATGTTCGGAGTAGTGCTTCCCATTCAACAATATCACACTCGAAATTAGAACATAGCAGGCATTAAACGGAATCTACCTGTTGAGAGGGAAGAAACATGTTCCACAATTTGTGCAGCACATTTATTATTTTTAGTGAGCATTGCAATAATATTTTTAAAAATATAAAGCGAATGAAGGAGATACCTAAACAAGAAGATTTATCAAATTCCGAACATTCGTTATTCAGTAATGTGCATGTGGTGTCCAATCTGCATCAAAAGACCATTGAACAGAAAATCTGCTTTCTGGCCATACAACCAGATGACCCTGCTGTAAACAACAAACATTTACCCACATTTCACGAATCAAATACATTACTCCACTGTGAAATTGACGAATATAAGTGATAAAGGTATCAATCAAAGGAAGCACCTAGCAAAAGAAAACAGTATTTCTAATAACTCCAATCGTCAGAATGCTCGGAGTGGTGATTTCCATCCAACATAATCACACTCGATATTTGAATAAACATAGCAGTCATGAAACGGAATCTCCCTGTTGAGAGAGAAGAAACATGTACCACAATTTGTGCAGCACATTGATTATTTTTAGTGACCATTGCAATAAGATTTGAAAAATTTAAAGCAATTGAAGGAGATTCGAAAACAAGACTGTCAAATTCTTAACATTTGTTATTCAGTAAAATGCAAGTGGTGTCCAATCTTCACTAAAAACTCATTGAATGGAGAATCTGCTTTCTGGTCATACAACCAGATGACCCTGCTCTAAACAAAAAACATTTACACACATTTAACAATTTAAATACATTACTGCCCTGCGAAACAGATGAATATAAGTTATAAGGGTAACAATCAAAAGAACCACCTAGGAAAAGAAAGAGGTCTTTCCCACTAACTCCTACACTCAGGATGCTTGGAGTGGTAGTTCCCATCCAACAAAATCACTCTCCATGTTTGAACAAACATAGCAGTCATGAAACAGAATCTCCCTGTTGAAAGTCAAGAAACATGTAGCACGATTTGTGCATGTGGTGTCAAATATGCACGAAAGACGATTGAATAGGGAATCTGCTTTCTGGCCATACAACCAGATGACCCTGCTGTAATCAACAAACATTTAAACACATTTCATTATTCAAATATATTATTCCACTGTGAAATTGATGAATATATGTGATGAGGGTAACAATCAAAACAAGGACTCAGCAAAAGAAAGATGTCTTTCCTAATAACTACAATTGTTAGAATGTTCGGAGTAGTGCTTCCCATCCAACAATTCACACTCGAAATTAGAACATAGCAGGCATTAAACGGAATCTCCCTGTTGAGAGGGAAGAAACATGTACCACAATTTGTGCAGCACATTTATTATTTTTAGTGAGCATTGCAATAATATTTTTAAAAATATAAAGCAAATGAAGGAGATACCTAAACAAGAAGATTTATCAAATTCCGAACATTCGTTATTCAGTATTGTGCATGTGGTGTCCAATCTGCATCAAAAGACCATTGAACAGAAAATCTGCTTTCTGGCCATACAACCACATGACCCTGCTGTAAACAACAAACATTTTCCCACATTTCACGAATCAAATACATTACTCCACTGTGAAATTGACGAATATAAGTGATAAAGGTATCAATCAAAGGAGCACCTAGCAAAAGAAAACAGTATTTCTAATAACTCCAATCGTCAGAATGCTCGGAGTGGTGATTTCCATCCAACATAATCACACTCGATATTTGAATAAACATAGCAGTCATGAAACGGAATCTCCCTGTTGAGAGAGAAGAAACATGTACCACAATTTGTGCAGCACATTGATTATTTTTAGTAACCATTGCAATAAGATTTGAAAAATTTACAGCAATTGAAGGAGATTCGAAAACAAGACTGTCAAATTCTTAACATTTGTTATTCAGTAAAATGCAAGTGGTAACCAATCTGCACTAAAAACTCATTGAATGGAGAATCTGCTTTCTGGTCATACAACCAGATGACCCTGCTCTAAACAAAAAACATTTACACACATTTAACAATTTAAATACATTACTGCCCTGCGAAACAGATGAATATAAGTTATAAGGGTAACAATCAAAAGAAGCACCTAGGAAAAGAAAGAGGTCTTTCCCACTAACTCCTACACTCAGGATGCTTGGGGTGGTAGTTCCCATCCAAAAAAATCTCTCTCCATGTTTGAACAAACATAGCAGTCATGAAACAGAATCTCCCTGTTGAAAGGCAAGAAACATGTACCACAATTTGTGCATGTGGTGTCAAATATGCACCAAAAGACGATTGAATGGGGAATCTGCTTTCTGGCCATACAACCGGATGACCCTGCTGTAAACAAAAAACATTTATACACATTTAACGATTCAAATACATTACTCCACTGCGAAAGAGATGAATATAAGTTATAAGGGTAACAATCAAATGAAGCACCTAGGAAGAGAAAGAGGTCTTTCCTAATAACTCCAATACTCAGGGTGCTTGGATTGGTAGTTCCCATCCAACAAAATCACACTCCATGTTTGAACAAACATAGCAGTCATGAAACAGAATCTCCCTGTTAAGAGGCAAGAAACATGTACCACAATTTGTGCATGTGGTGTCAAATATGCACCAAAAGACGATTGAATGTGGAATCTGCTTTCTGGCCATACAACCAGATGACCCTGCTGTAATCAACAAACATTTAAACACATTTCATTATTCAAATATATTATTCCACTGTGAAATTGATGAATATATGTGATGAGGGTAACAATCAAAACCAGGACTTAGCAAAAGAAAGACGTCTTTCCTAATAACTCCAATTGTCAGAATGCTCGGAGTAGAGCTTCCATCCAACAAAATAACACTCGAAAGTAGAACATAGCAGGCATTAAACGGAACCTCTATGTTGAGAGGGAAGAAACATGTACCACAATTTGTGCAGCACATTTATTATTTTTAGTGACCATTGCAATAATATTTTTAAAAATATAAAGCAAATGAAGGAGATACCTCAACAAGAAGATTTATCAAATTCCGAACATTCGTTATTCAGTAAGGTGCATGTGGTGTCCAATCTGCTCCAAAAGACCATTGAATAGAGAATCTGCTTTCTGGCCATACAACCAGATGACCCTGCTGTAAACAACAAACATTTACCCACATTTCACGAATCAAATACATTACTCCACTGTGAAATTGACGAATATAAGTGATAAAGGTATCAATCAAAGGAAGCACCTAGCAAAAGAAAACAGTATTTCTAATAACTCCAATCGTCAGAACGCTCGGAGTGGCGATTTCCATCCAACATAATCACACTTGATGTTTGAATAAACATAGCAGTCATGAAACGGAATCTCCCTGTTGAGAGAGAAGAAACATGTACCACAGTTTGTGCAACACATTGATTATTTTTAGTGCCCATTGGAATATTATTCTTAATAATTTAAAGCAATTGAAGGAGATACGAAAACTAGCATTCTTATCAAATTCCTAACATTTTTGTTATTCAGTAAAATGCAAGTGGTGTCCAATCTGCACTAAAAACAAATTGAATGGAGAATCTGCTTTCTGGTCATACAACCAGATGACCCTGCTCTAAACAAAAAACATTTACACACATTTAATGATTCAAATACATTACTCCACTGCGAAACAGATGAGTATAAGTTATAAGGGTAAAAATCAAAAGAAACACCTAGGAAAAGAAGGAGGTCTTTCCCAATAACTCCTATACTCAGGATGCTTGGAGTGGTAGGTCCCATCCAACAAAATCACACTCCATGTTTGAACAAACATAGCAGTCATGAAACAGAATCTCCCTGTTGAGAGGCAAGAAACATGTACCACAATTTGTGCATGTGGTGTCAAATATGTACCAAAAGACGATTGAATGTAGAATCTGCTTTCTGGCCATACAACCAGATTACCCCGCTGTAATCAACAAACATTTACCCACATTTCACGATTCAAATATATTAATCCACTGTGAAATTGATAAATATATGTGATGAGTTTAACAATCAAAACAAGGACTCAGCAAAAGAAAGATGTCTTTCCTAATAACTACAATTGTCAGAATGCTCGGAGTAGTCCTTCCCATCCAACAAAATCACACTCGAAATTAGAACATAGCAGGCTTTAAACGGAATCTCCCTGTTGAGAGGGAAGAAACATGTAGCACAATTTGTGCAGCACATTTAATATTTTAGTGACCATTGCAATAATATTTTTAAAAATAAAAAGCAAATGAAGGAGATACCTCAACAAGAAGATTTATCAAATTCCGAACATTCCTTATTCAGTAAAGTGCATGTGGTGTCCAATCTGCACCAAAAGACCACTGAATAGAGAATCTGCTTTCTGGCCATACAACCAGATGACCCTACTGTAAACAAAAAACATATACCCACATTTCACGAATCAAATACATTACTCCACTGTGAAATTGACGAATATAAGTGATAAAGGTATCAATCAAAGGAAGCACCTAGCAAAAGAAAACAGTATTTTTAATATCTCCAATCATCAGAATGCTCGGTGTGGTGATTACCATTCAACATAATCACACTCGATGTTTGAATAAACATAGCAGTCATGAAACGGAATCTCCTTGTTGAGAGAGAAGAAACATGTACCACAATTTGTGCAGCACATTGATTATTTTTAGTGACCATTGCAATAAGATTTTTAAAAATTTAAAGCAATTGAAGGAGATACGAAAACAAGAATAATTATCAAATTCCTAACATTTGTTATACAGTAAAATGCAAGTGGTGTCCAATCTGCACTAAAAACCCATTCCATGGAGAATCTGCTTTCTGGTCATACAACCAGATGACCCTGCTCTAAACAAAAAACATTTACACACATTTAACAATTTAAATACATTACTGCCCTGCGAAACAGATGAATATAAGTTATAAGGGTAACAATCAAAAGAAGCACCTAGGAAAAGCAGGAGGTCTTTCCCAGTAACTCCTATACTCAGGATGCTTGGAGCGGTAGTTCCCATCCAACAAAATCACACTCTATGTTTGAACAAACGTAGCAGTCATGAAACAGAATCTCCCAGTTGAGAGGCAAAAAACATGTACCACAATTTGTGCATGTGGTGTCAAATATGCACCAAAAGACGATTGAATGTGGAATCTGCTTTCTGGCCATACAAACAGATGACCCTGCTGTAAACAAAAAACATATATCCACATTTCACGAATCAAATACATTACTCCACTGTCAAATTGACGAATATAAGTGATAAAGGTATCAATCAAAGGAAGCACCTAGCAAAAGAAAACAGTATTTCTAATAACTCCAATCGTCAGAACGCTCGGAGTGGTGATTTCCATCCAACATAATCACACTTGATGTTTGAATAAACATAGCAGTCATGAAACGGAATCTCCCTGTTGAGAGAGAAGAAACATGTACCACAATTTGTGCAGCACATTGATTATTTTTAGTGACCATTGCAATCAGATTTTTAAAAATTTAAAGCAATTGAAGGAGATACGAAAACAAGAATAATTATCAAATTCCTAACATTTGTTATACAGTAAAATGCAAGTGGTGTCCAATCTGCACTAAAAACCCTTTTAATGGAGAATCTGCTTTCTGGTCATACAACCAGATGACCCTGCTCTAAACAAAAACTTTTACACACATTTAACGATTCAAATACATTACTCCACTGCGAAACAGATGAGTATAAGTTATAAGGGTAAAAATCAAAAGAAGCACCTAAGAAAAGAAGGAGGTCTTTCCCAGTAACTCCTATACTCAGGATGCTTGGAGCGGTAGTTCCCATCCAACAAAATCACACTCTATGTTTGAACAAACATAGCAGTCATGAAACAGAATCTCCCTGTTGAGAGGCAAGAAACATGTACCACAATTTGTGCATGTGGTGTCAAATATGCACCAAAAGACGATTGAATGTGGAATCTGCTTTCTGGCCATACAAACAGATGTCCTTGCTGCAATCAACAATCATTTACCCACATTTCACGATTCAAATATATTATTCCACTGTGAAATTGATGAATATATGTGATGAGGGTAACAATCAAAACTAGGACTTAGAAAAGAAAGAAGTCTTTCCTAATAACTAGAATTGTCAGAATGCTCAGAGTAGTGCTTCCATCCAACAAAATTACACTCGAAAGTAGAACATAGCAGGCATTAAACGGAATCTCCCTGTTGAGAGGGAAGAAACATGTTCCACAATTTGTGCAGCACATTTATTATTTTCAGCGACCATTGCAATAATATTTTAAAAAATATAAAGCAAATGAAGGAGATACCTAAACAAGAAGATTTATCAAATTCCGAACATTCGTTATTCAGTAATGTGCATGTGGTGTCAAATCTGCATCAAAAGACCATTGAACAGAAAATCTGCTTTCTAGCCATACAACCACATGTCCCTGCTGTAAACAACAAACATTTTCCCACATTTCACGAATCAAATACATTACTCCACTGTGAAATTGATGAATATAAGTGATAAAGGTATCAATCAGAGGAAGCACCTAGTAAAAGAAAACAGTATTTCTAATAACTCCAATCGTCAGAACGCTCGGAGTGGTGATTTCCATCCAACATAATCACACTTGATGTTTGAATAAACATAGCAGTCATGAAACGGAATCTCCCTGTTGAGAGAGAAGAAACATGTACCACAATTTGTGCAGCACATTGATTATTTTTAGTGACCATTGCAATAAGATTTTTAAAAATTTAAAGCAATTGAAGGAGATACAGAAACAAGAATATTTATCAAATTCCTAACATTTGTTATTCAGTAAAATGCAAGTGGTGCCCAATATGCACTAAAAACCCTTTGAATTAAGAATCTGTTTCTGGTCATACAACCAGATGACCCTGCTCTAAACAAAAAACATTTACACACAATTAACGATTCAAATACATTACTCCACTGCGAAACAGATGAATATAAGTTATAAGGGTAACAATCAAAAGAAGCACCTAGGAAGAGAAAGAGGTCTTTCCTAATAACTCCAATACTTAGGGTGCTTGGAGTGGTAGTTCCCATCCAACAAAATCACACTCCATGTTTGAACAAACATAGCAGTCATGAAACAGAATCTCCCTGTTGAGAGGCAAGAAACATGTACCACAATCTGTGCATGTGTGTCAAATATGCACCAAAAGACGATTGAATGGGGAACCTGCTTTCTGGCTATACAACCAGATAACCCTGCTGTAATTATCTAACATTTACAAACATTTCACGTTTCAAATATATTATTCCACTTTGAAATTGATGAATATATGTGATGAGGGCAACAATCAAAACAAGGACTCAGCAAAAGAAAGATGTCTTTCCTAATAACTACAATTGTTAGAATTCTCGGAGTAGTGCTTCCCATCCAACATAATCACACTCGAAATTAGAACATAGCAGGCATTAAACGGAATCTCCCTGTTGAGAGGGAAGAAACATGTACCACAATTTGTGCAGCACATTAATTATTTCTAGTGACCATTGCAATAATATTGTTAAAAATATAAAGCAAATGAAGGAGATACCTAAACAAGAAGATTTATCAAATTCCGAACATTCGTTATTCAGTAATGTGCATGTGGTGTCCAATCTGCATCAAAAGACCATTGAACAGAAAATCTGCTTTCTGGCCATACAACCACATGACCTTGCTGTAAACAACAAACATTTTCCCACATTTCACGAATCAAATACATTACTCCACTGTGAAATTGACGAATATAAGTGATAAAGGTATCAATCAAAGAAAGCACCTAGCAAAAGAAAACAGTATTTCTAATAACTCCAATCGTCAGAACGCTCGGAGTGGTGATTTCCATCCAACATAATCACACTCGATGTTTGAATAAACATAGCAGTCATGAAACGGAATCTCCCTGTTGAGAGAGAAGAAACATATACCACAATTTGTGAAGCACATTGATTATTTTTAGTGACCATTGCAATAAGATTTTTAAAAACTTAAAGCAATTGAAGGAGATACGAAAACAACACTGTCAAATTCCTAACATTTGTTATTCAGTAAAATGCAAGTGGTGTCCAATCTGCACTAAAAACACATTGAATGGAGAATCTGCTTTCTGGTCATACAACCAGATGACCCTGCTCTAAACAAAAAACATTTACACATATTTAACAATTTAAATACATTACTGCCCTGCGAAACAGATGAATATAAGTTATAAGGGTAACAATCAAAAGAAGCACCTAGGAAAAGAAAGAGGAATTTCCCACTAACTCCTACACTCAGGATGCTTGGAGTGGTAGTTCCCATCCAACAAAATCACTCTCCATGTTTGAACAAACATAGCAGTCATGAAACAGAATCTCCCTGTTGAAAGGCAAGAAACACGTACCACAATTTGTGCATGTAGTGTCAAATATGCACCAAAACAGGATTGAATGGGGAATCTGCTTTCTGGCCATACAACCAGATGACCCTGCTGTAAACAAAAAACATTTATACACATTTAACGATTCAAATACATTACTCCACTGCGAAAGAGATGAATATAAGTTATAAGGGTAACAATCAAATGAAGCACCTAGGAAGAGAAAGAGGTCTTTCCTAATAACTCCAATACTTAGGGTGCTTGGATTGGTAGTTCCCATCCAACAAAATCACACTCCATGTTTGAACAAACATAGCAGTCATGAAACAGAATCTCCCTGTTAAGAGGCAAGAAACATGTACCACAATTTGTGCATGTGGTGTCAAATATGCACCAAAAGACGATTGAATGTGGAATCTGCTTTCTGGCCATACAACCAGATGACCCTGCTGTAATCAACAAACATTTAAACACATTTCATTATTCAAATATATTATTCCACTGTGAAATTGATGAATATATGTGATGAGGGTAACAATCTAAGCAAGGACTCAGCAAAAGAAAGAAGACTTTAATAATAACTCCAATTGTCAGAATGCTTGGAGTAGTGCTTCCCATCAAACAAAATCACAATCAAAAGTAGAACAAACATAGCAGGCATTTAAACGGAATCTCTCTGTTGAGAGGGAAGAAACATGTACGATAATTTGTGCAGCACATTTATTATTTTTAGTGACCATTGTAATAAGATTATTAAAAATTTAAAGCAATTGAAGGAGATACGAAAACAAGACTATTTATCAAATTCCTAACGTTTGTTATTCAGTAAAATGCAAGTGGTGTCCAATCTGCACTAATAACTCATTGAATGGAGAATCTGCTTTCTGGTCATAGAAGCAGATGACCCTGCTCTAAACAAAAAACATTTACACAAATTTACCAATTTAAATACATTACTGCCCTGCGAAACAGATGAATATAAGTTATAAGGGTAACAATCAAAAGAACCACCTAGGAAAAGAAAGAAGTCTTTCCTAATAACTCCAATACTCAGGATGCTTGGAGTGGTAGTTCCCATCCAACAAAATCACACTCCATGTTTGAACAAACATAGCAGTCATGAAACAGAATCTCCCTGTTGAGAGGCGAGAAACATGTACCACAATTTGTGCATGTGGTGTCAAATATGCACCAAAAGACGATTGAATGGGGAATTCTTTCTGGCCATACAACCATATGACCTTGCTGTAATCAACAATCATTTACCCACATTTCACGATTCAAATATATAATTCCACTGTGAAATTGATGAATATATGTGATGAGGGTAACAATCAAAACCAGGACTTAGCAAAAGAAAGACGTCTTTCCTAATAACTCCAATTGTCAGAATGCTCGGAGTAGAGCTTCCATCCAACAAAATAACACTCGAAAGTAGAACATAGCAGGCATTAAACGGAACCTCCCTGTTGAGAGGGAAGAAACATGTACCACAATTTGTGCAGCACATTTATTATTTTTAGTGACCATTGCAATAATATTTTTAAAAATATAAAGCAAATGAAGGAGATACCTCAACAAGAAGATTTATCAAATTCCGAACATTTGTTATTCAGTAAGGTGCATGTGGTGTCCAATCTGCTCCAAAAGACTATTGAATAGAGAATCTGCTTTCTGGCCATACAACCAGATGACCCTGCTGTAAACAACAAACATTTACCCACATTTCACGAATCAAATACATTACTCCACTGTGAAATTGACGAATATAAGTGATAAAGGTATCAATCAAAGGAAGCAAATAGCAAAAGAAAACAGTATTTCTAATAACTCCAATCGTCAGAACGCTCGGAGTGGTGATTTCCATCCAACATAATCACACTTGATGTTTGAATAAACATAGCGGTCATGAAACGGAATCTCCCTGTTGAGAGAGAAGAAACATGTACCACAATTTGTGCAGCACATTGATTATTTTTAGTGACCATTGCAATAAGATTTTTAAAAATTTAAAGCAATTGAAGGAGATACGAAAACAAGAATAATTATCAAATTCCTAACATTTGTTATACAGTAAAATGCAAGTGGTGTCCAATCTGCACTAAAAACCCATTCAATGGAGAATCTGCTTGCTGGTCATACAACCAGATGACCCTGCTCTAAACAAAAACTTTTACACACATTTAACGATTCAAATACATTACTCCACTGCGAAAAAGATGAGTATAAGTTATAAGGGTAACAATCAAAAGAAGCACCTAGGAAAAGAAAGAGGTCTTTCCTAATAAATCCAATCCTCAGGATGCTTGGAGTAGTAGTTCCCATCCAAAAAAATCACACTCCATGTTTTAGAAAACATAGCAAACATGAAACAGAATCTCCCTGTTGAGAGGCAAGAAACATGTACCACAATTTGTGCATGTGGTGTCAAATATGCACCAAAAGACGATTGAATGGGGAATCTGTTTTCTGCCCATACAACCAGATGACCTTGCTGTAATCAACAATCATTTACCCACATTTCACGATTCAAATATATTATTCCGCTGTGTAATTGATGAATATATGTGATGAGAGTAACAATCAAAACTAGGACTTAGCAAAAGAAAGATGTCTTTCCTAATAACTCCACTGTCACAATGCTCGGAGTAGTGCTTCCATCCAACAAAATTACACTCGAAAGTAGAAAATAGCAGGCATTAAACGGAATCTCCCTGTTGAGAGGGAAGAAACATGTTCCACAATTTGTGCAGCACATTTATTATTTTCAGCGACCATTGCAATAATATTTTAAAAAATATAAAGCAAATGATGGAGATACCTAAACAAGAAGATTTATCAAATTCCGAACATTCGTTATTCAGTAATGTGCATGTGGTGTCCAATCTGCACCAAAAGACCATTGCATAGAGAATCTGCTTTCTGGCCATACAACCAGATGAACCTGCTGTAAACAACAAACATTTACCCACATTTCACGAATCAAATACATTACTCCACTGTGAAATTGACGAATATAAGCGATAAAGGTATCAATCAAAGGAAGCACCTAGCAAAATAAAACAGTATTTCTAATAACTCAAATCGTCAGAATGCTCGGAGTGGTGATTTCCATCCAACATAATCACACTCCATGTTTGAACAAACATAGCAGTCATGAAACAGAATCTCACTGTTGAGAGGCAAGAAACATGTACCACAATTTCTGCATGTGGTGTCAAATATGCACCAAAAGACAATTGAATGGGGAATCTGCTTTCTGGCCATACAACCAGATGACCCTGCTGTAATCAACAAACATTTACCCACATTTCACAATTCAAATATATTATTCCACTGTGAAATTGGTGAATATATGTGATGAGGGTAACAATCAAAACAAGGATTCATCAAAAGAAAGAAGTCTTTCCTAATAACTCCAATTGTCAGAATTCTCGGAGTAGTGCTTCCCATTCAACAAAATCACACTCAAAAGTAGAACAAACATAGCTGGCATTAAACAGAATCTCCCTGTTGAGAGGAAAGAAACATGTTCCACAATTTGTGCAGCACGTTTATTATTTTTAGTGACCATTGCAATAAGAGTTTTAAAAATAAAAAACAAATGAAGGAGATACCTAAACAAGAAGATTTATCAAATTCCGAACATTCGTTATTCAGTAAAGTGCATGTGGTGTCCAATCTGCACCAAAGGACCATTGAATATAGAATCTGCTTTCTGGCCATACAACCAGATGACCCTGCTGTAAACAACAAACATTTACCCACATTTCACGAATCAAATACATTACTCCACTGTCAAATTGATGAATATAAGTGATAAAGGTATCAATCAAAGGAAGCACCTAGCAAAAGAAAACAGCATATCTAATAACTCCAATCGTCAGAACGCTCGGAGAGGTGATTTCCATCCAACATAATCACACTCGATGCTTGAATAAACATAGCAGTCATGAAACGGAATCTCCCGGTTGAGAGAGAAGAAACATGTACCACAATTTGTGCAGCACATTGATTATTTTTAGTGACCATTGCAATAGGATTTTTAAAAATTTAAAGCAATTGAAGGAGATACGAAAACAAGAATAATTATCAAATTCCTAACATTTGTTATTCAGTAAAATGCAAGTGGTGTCCAAACTGCACCAAAAACCCATTGAATGGATAATCTGCTTTCTGGTCATACAACCAGATGACCCTGCTCTGAACAAAAAACATTTACACACATTTAACAATTCAAATACATTACTCCACTGCGAAACAGATGAGTATAAGTTATAAGGGTAACAATCAAAAGAACCACCTAGGAAAAGAAAGAGGTCTTTCCTAATAACTCCAATACTCAGGATGCTTGGAGTGGTAGTTCCCAACCAACAAAATCACACTTCATGTTTGAACAAACATAGCAGTCATGAAACAGAATCTCCCTGTTGAGCGGCAAGAAACATGTACCACAATTTGTGCCTGTGGTGACAAATATGCATCAAAAGACGATTGAATGGGGAATCTGCTTTCTGGCCATACAACCAGATGACCTTGCTGTAATCAACAATCATTTACCCACATTTCACGATTCAAATATATTATTCCACTGTGAAACTGGTGAATATATGTGATGAGGGTAACAATCAAAACTAGGACTTAGCAAAAGAAAGAAGTCTTTCCTAATAACTCCAATTGTCAGAATGCTCGGAGTAGTGCTTCCATCCAACAAAATTACACTCGAAAGTAGAACATAGCAGGAATTAAACGGAATCTCCCTGTTGAGAGGGAAGAAACATGTACCACAATTTGTGCAGCACATTTATTATTTTTAGTGACCATTGCAATAATATTTTAAAAAATATAAAGCAAATGAGGGAGATACCTCCACAAGAAGATTTATCAAATTCCGAACATTTGTTATACAGTAAGGTGCATGTGGTGTCCAATCTGCACCAAAAGACCATTGAATAGAGAATCTGCTTTCTGGCCATACAACCAGATGACCCTGCTGTAAACAACAAACATTTACCCACATTTCACTAATCAAATACATTACTCCACTGTGAAATTGACGAATATAAGTGATAAAGGTATCAATCACAGGAAGCGCCTAGCAAAAGAAAACAGTATTTCTAATAACTCCAATCGTCAGAACGCTGGGAGTGGTGATTTCCGTCCAACATAGTCACACTTGATGTTTGAATAAACATAGCAGTCATGAAACGGAATCTCCCTGTTGAGAGAGAAGAAACATGTGCCACAATTTGTGCAGCACATTGATTATTTTTAGTGTCCATTGCAATATTATTCTTAATAATTTAAAGCAATTGAAGGAGATACGAAAATAAGAATAATTATCAAATTCCTAACATTTCTTATTCAGTAAAATGCAAGTGGTGTCCAATCTGCAGTAAAAACCCATTCAATGGAGAATCTGCTTTCTGGTCATACAACCAGATGACCCTGCTCTAAACAAAAAACACTTACACACATTTAACGATTCAAATACATTACTCCACTGCAAAACAGATGAATATAAGTTCTAAGGGTAACAATCAAATGAAGCACCTAGGAAAAGAAAAAGGTCTTTCCTAATAACTCCAATGCTCAGGATGCTTGGAGTGGTAGTTCCCATCCAATAAAATCACACTCCATGTTTGAGCAAACATAGCAAACATGAAACAGAATCTCCCTGTTGCGAGGCAAGAAACATGTACCACAATTTGTGCATGTGGTGTCAAATATGCACTAAAAGACGACTGAATGGGGAATCTGCTTTCAGGCCATACAACCAGATGACCCTGCTGTAATCAACAAATATTTACCCACATTTCACGATTCAAATATATTATTCCACTGTGAAATTGATGAATATATGTGATGAGGGTAACAATCAAAACAAGGACACAGCAAAAGAAAGAAGTCATTGCTAATAACTCCAATTGTCAGAATGCTCGAAGTAGTACATCCCATCCAACATAATCACACTCGATGTTTGAATAAACATAGCAGTCATGAAACGGAATCTCCTTGTTGAGAGAGAAGAAACATAACCCACTATTTGTGCAGCACATTGATTATTGTTAGTGACCATTGCAAAAATATCTTTAAAATTATAAAGATAATGAAGCAGATACCTCAACAAGAAGATTTATCAAATTCCGAACATTTGTTATTCAGTAAGGTGCATGTGGTGTCCAATCTGCACCAAAAGACCATTGAATAGAGAATCTGCTTTCTGGCCATACAACCACATGACCCTGCTGTAAACAACAAACATATACCCACATTTCACGTATCAAATACATTACTCCACTGTGAAATTGACGAATATAAGTGATAAAGGTATCAATCACAGGAAGCGCCTAGCAAAAGAAAACAGTATTTCTAATAACTCCAATCGTCAGAACGCTGGGAGTGGTGATTTCCGTCCAACATAGTCACACTTGATGTTTGAATAAACATAGCAGTCATGAAACGGAATCTCCCTGTTGAGAGAGAAGAAACATGTGCCACAATTTGTGCAGCACATTGATTATTTTTAGTGTCCATTGCAATATTATTCTTAATAATTTAAAGCAATTGAAGGAGATACGAAAATAAGAATAATTATCAAATTCCTAACATTTCTTATTCAGTAAAATGCAAGTGGTGTCCAATCTGCAGTAAAAACCCATTCAATGGAGAATCTGCTTTCTGGTCATACAACCAGATGACCCTGCTCTAAACAAAAAACACTTACACACATTTAACGATTCAAATACATTACTCCACTGCAATACAGATGAATATAAGTTCTAAGGGTAACAATCAAATGAAGCACCTAGGAAAAGAAAAAGGTCTTTCCTAATAACTCCAATGCTCAGGATGCTTGGAGTGGTAGTTCCCATCCAATAAAATCACACTCCATGTTTGAGCAAACATAGCAAACATGAAACAGAATCTCCCTGTTGCGAGGCAAGAAACATGTACCACAATTTGTGCATGTGGTGTCAAATATGCACTAAAAGACGACTGAATGGGGAATCTGCTTTCAGGCCATACAACCAGATGACCCTGCTGTAATCAACAAATATTTACCCACATTTCACGATTCAAATATATTATTCCACTGTGAAATTGATGAATATATGTGATGAGGGTAACAATCAAAACAAGGACACAGCAAAAGAAAGATGTCATTGCTAATAACTCCAATTGTCAGAATGCTCGAAGTAGTACATCCCATCCAACATAATCACACTCGATGTTTGAATAAACATAGCAGTCATGAAACGGAATCTCCTTGTTGAGAGAGAAGAAACATGGACCACTATTTGTGCAGCACATTGATTATTGTTAGTGACCATTGCAAAAATATCTTTAAAATTATAAAGATAATGAAGCAGATACCTCAACAAGAAGATTTATCAAATTCCGAACATTTGTTATTCAGTAAGGTGCATGTGGTGTCCAATCTGCACCAAAAGACCATTGAATAGAGAATCTGCTTTCTGGCCATACAACCAGATGACCCTGCTGTAAACAACAAACATTTAGCCACATTTCATTAACCAAATACATTACTCCACTGTGAAATTGACGAATATAAGTGATAAAGGTATGAATCAAAGGAAGCACCTAGCGAAAGAAAACAGTATTTCTAATAACTCCAATCGTCAGAACGCTCGGAGTGGTGATTTCCATCCAACATAGTCACACTTGATATTTGAATAAACATAGCAGTCATAAAACGGAATCTCCCTGTTGAGAGAGAAGAAACATGTACCACTATTTGTGCAGCACATTGATTATTGTTAGTGACCATTGCAAAAATATCTTTAAAATTATAAAGATAATGAAGCAGATACCTCAACAAGAAGATTTATCAAATTCCTAACATTTGTTATTCAGTAAAATGCAAGTGGTGTCCAATCTGCACTAAAAACCCATTCAATGGAGAATCTGCTTTCTGGTCGTACAACCAGATGACCCTGCTCTAAACAAAAAACATTTACATACATTTAACGATTCAAATACATTACTCCACTGCGAAACAGATGAGTATAAGTTATAAGGGTAAAAATCAAAAGAAGCACCTAGGAAAAGGATGAGGTCTTTACCAATAACTCCTATACTCAGGATGCTTGGAGTGGTAGTTCCCATCCAACAAAATCACACTCCATGTTTGAACAAACATAGCAGTCATGAAACAGAATCTCCCTGTTGAGAGGCAAGAAACATGTACCAAAATTTGTGCATGTGGTTTCAAATATGCACCATAAGACGATTGAATGGGGAATCTGATTTCTGGCCATACAACCAGATGACCCTGCTGTAATCAACAAACTTTTACCCACATTTCACGATTCAAATATATTATTCCACTGTGAAATTGATAAATATATGTGATGAGGGTAACAATCAAAACAAGGACTCAGCAAAAGAAAGATGTCTTTCCTAATAACTACAGTTGTCGGAATGCTCGGAGTAGTGCTTCCCATCCAACAAAATCACACTCGAAATTAGAACATAGCAGGCATTAAACGGAATCTACCTGTTGAGAGGGAAGAAACATATACCACAATTTGTGCAGCACATTTATTGTTTTAGTGACCATTGTAATAAGATTTTTAAAAATTTAAAGCAATTGAAGGAGATACGAAAACAACACTATTTATTCAGTAAAGTGCATGTGGTGTCCAATCTGCACCAAAAGACCATTGAATAGAGAATCTGCTTTCTGGCCATACAACCACATGACCCTGCTGTAAACAACAAACATTTTCCCACTTTTCATGAATCAAATACATTACTCCACTGTGAAATTGACGAATATAACTGAAAAAGCTATCAATGAAAGGAAGCACATAGCAAAAGAAAACAGTATTTCTAATCACTCCAATCGTCAGAACGCTCAGATTGGTGATTTCCATCCAACATAATCACATTCGATGTTTGAATAAACTTAGCAGTCATGAAGCGGAATCTCCCTGTTGAGAGACAAGAAACATGTACCACAATTTGTGCAGCACATTGATTATTTTTAGTGACCATTGCAATAAGATTTTTAAAAATTTAAAGCAATTGAAGGAGATACGAAAACAAGAATAATTATCAAATTCCTAACATTTGTTATACAGTAAAATGCAAGTGGTGACCAATCTGCACTAAAAACCCATTCAATGGAGAATCTGCTTTCTGGTCATACAACCAGATGACCCTGCTCTAAACAAAAAATATTTACACACATTTAACGATTCAAATACATTACTCCACTGCAAAACAGATGAATATAAGTTCTAAGGGTAACAATCAAAAGAAGCACCTAGCAAAAGAAAACAGTATTTCTAATAACTCCAATCGTCAGAATGCTCGGAGTGGTGATTTCCATCCAACATAATCACACTCGATGTTAGAATAAACATAGCAGTCATGAAACGGAATCTTCTTGTTGAGAGAGAAGAAACATGGACCACTATTTGTGCAGCACATTGATTATTTTTAGTAGCCATTGCAATAAAATTTTTAAAAATAAAAAGCAAATGAAAGATATACCTAAACAAGAAGATTTATTAAATTCCGAACATTCGTTATTCAGTAATGTGCATGTGGGGTCCAATCTGCATCAAAAGACCATTGAATAGAGAATCTGCTTTCTGGCCATACAACCACATGACCTTGCTCTAAACAACAAACATTTACCCACATTTCACGAATCAAATACATTACTCCACTGTGAAATTGACGTATAACTGATAAAGGTATCAATCAAAGGAAGCACCTAGCAAAAGAAAACAGTATTTCTAATAACTCCAATCGTCAGAACGCTCGGAGTGGTGATTTCCATCCAACATAATCACACTCGATGTTTGAATAAACATAGCAGTCATGAAACGGAATCTCCTTGTTGAAAGAGAAGAAACATGGATCACTATTTGTGCAGCACATTGATTATTTTTAGTGACCATTGCAATAAGATTTTTAAATGTTTAAAGCAATTGAAGGAGATACGAAAACAAGAATAATTATCAAATTCCTAACACTTGTTATTCAGTAAAATGCAAGTGGTGTCCAATCTGCACTAAAAACCCATTCAATGGAGAATCTGATTTCTGGTCATACAACCAAATGACCATGCTCTAAACAAAAAACATTTACACACATTTAACGATTCAAATACATTACTCCACTGCGAAACAGATGAATATAAGTTATAAGGGTAACAATCAAAAGAACCACCTAGGAAAAGAAAGAGGTCTTTCCTAATAACTCCAATACTCAGGGTGCTTGGAGTGGTAGTTCCCATCCAACAAAATCACACTCCATGTTTGAAAAAACATAGCAGTCATGAAACAGAATCTCCCTGTTGAGAGGCAAGAAACATGTACCACAATTTGTGCATGTGGTGTCAAATATGCACCATAAGACGAATGAATGGGGAATCTGATTTCTGGCCATACAACCAGATGACCCTGATGTAATCAACAAACATTTACCCACATTTCACGATTCAAATATACTATTCCACTGTGAAATTGATGAATATATGTGATGAGGGTAACAATCAAAACAAGGACTCAGCAAAAGAAAGAAGTCTTTCCTAATAACTCCAATTGTCAGAATGCTCGGAGTAGTGCTTCCATCCAACAAAATTACACTCGAAAGTAGAACATAGCAGGCATTAAACGGAATCTCCCTGTTGAGAGGGAAGAAACATGTACCACAATTTGTGCAGCACATTGATTATTTTTAGTGTCCATTGGAATAGTATTCTTAATAATTTAAAGCAATTGAAGGAGATACGAAAACAAGAATAATTATCCAATTCCTAACATTTGTTATTCAGTAAAATGCAAGTGGTGTCCAATCTGCACTACAAACCCATTCAATGGAGTATCAGCTTTCTGGTCGTACAACCAGATGACCCTGCTCTAAACAAAAAACATTTACACACATTTAACGATTCAAATACATTACTCCACTGCGAAACAGATGAGTATAAGTTATAAGGGTAAAAATCAAAAGATGCACCTAGGAAAAGAAAGAGGTCTTTACCAATAACTCCTATACTCAGGATGCTTGGAGTGGTAGTACCCATCCAACAAAAAGCAATTGAAGGAGATTCGAAAACAAGAATAATTATCCAATTCCTAACATTTGTTATTCAGTAAAATGCAAGTGGTGTCCAATCTGCACTAAAAACCCATTCAATGGAGAATCTGCTTTCTGGTCGTACAACCAGAAGACCCTGCTCTAAACAAAAAACATTTACACACATTTAACGATTCAAATACATTACTCCACTGCGAAACAGATGAGTATAAGTTATAAGGGTAAAAATCAAAAGAAGCACCTAGGAAAAGAAGGAGGTCTTTACCAATAACTCCTATACTCAGGATGCTTGGAGTGGTAGTTCCCATCCAACACAATCACACTCCATGTTTGAACAAACATAGCAGTCATGGAACAGAATCTCCCTGTTGTGAGGCAAGAAACATGTACCACAATTTGTGCATGTTGTGTCAAATATGAACCATAAGACGATTGAATGGGGAATCTGACTTCTGGCCATACAACCAGATGACCCTGCTGTAATCAACAAACATTTACCCACATTTCATGATTCAAATATATTATTCCACTGTGAAATTGATAAATATATGTGATGAGGGTAACAATCAAAACAAGGACTCAGCAAAAGAAAGATGTCTTTCCTAATAACTACAATTGTCAGAATGCTCGGAGTAGTGCTTCCCGTCCAACAAAATCACACTCGAAATTAGAACATAGCAGGCATTAAACAGAATCTCCCTGTTGTGAGGCAAGAAACATGTACCACAATTTGTGCATGTTGTGTCAAATATGCACCAAAAGACGACTGAATGGGGAATCTGCTTTCTGGCCATACAACCAGATGACCCTGCTGAAATCAACAAATATTTACCCACATTTCACGATTGAAATATATTCTTCCACTGTGAAATTGATGAATATATGTGATGAGGGTAACAATCAAAACAAGGCCTCAGCAAAAGAAAGAAGTCATTGCTAATAACTCCAATTGTCAGAATGCTCGAGGTAGTACTTCCCATCCAACAAAATCACACTCAAAAGTAGAACAAACATAGCAGGCATTAAACAGAATTTCCCTGTTGAGAGGGAAGAAACAAGTTCCAAAATTTGTGCAGCACATTGATTATTTTTAGGGACCATTGCAATAAAATTATTAAAAATAAAAAGCAAATGAAAGAGATACAAAAACAAGAAGATTTATCAAAATCTGAACATTCGTTATTCAGTAAAGTGCATGTGGTGTCCAATCTGCACCAAAAGACCATTGAATAGAAAATCTGCTTTCTGGCCATACAACCAGATGACCCTGCTGTAAACAACAAACATTTACCCACATTTCACGAATCAAATACATTACTCCACTGTGAAATTGATGAATATAAGTGATAATGGTATCAATCAAAGGAAGCACCTAGCAAAAGAAAACAGTATTTCTAATAACTCCAATCGTCAGAACGCTCGGAGTGGTGATTTCCATCCAACATAATCACACTCGATGTTTGAATAAACATAGCAGTCATGAAACGGAATCTCCCGGTTGAGAGAGAATAAACATGGACCACTATTTGTGCAGCACATTGATTATTTTTAGTGACCATTGCAATAAGATTTTTAAAAATTTAAAGCAATTGAAGGAGATACGAAAACAAGAATAATTATCAAATTCCTAACATTTGTTATACAGTAAAATGCAAGTGGTGTCCAATCTGCACTAAAAACCCATTCAATGGAGAATCTGCTTCTGGTCATACAACCAGATGACCCTCCTCTAAACAAAAAACATTTACACACATTTAACGATTCAAATACATTACTCCACTGCAAAACAGATGAATATAAGTTCTAAGGGTAACAATCAAAAGAAGCACCTAGGAAAAGAAGGAGGTCTTTCCTAATAACTCCAATACTCGGGATGCTTGGAGTGGTAGTTCCCATCCAACAAAATCACACTCCATGTTTGAACAAACATAGCAGTCATGAAACAGAATCTCCCTGTTGAGAGGCAAGAAACATGTACCACAATTTGTGCATGTGGTGTCAAATATGCACCAAAAGACGATTGAATGGGGAATCTGCTTTCTGGCCATACAACCAGATGACCCTGCTGTAATCAACAAATATTTACCAACATTTCACGATTCAAATATATTATTCCACTGTGAAATTGATGAATATATGTGATGAGGGTAACAATCAAAACAAGGACTCAGCAAAAGAAATAAGTCTTTCCTAATAAATCCAATTGACATAATGCTCGGAGTAGTGCTTCCATCCAATAAAATTACACTCGAAAGTAGAACATAGCAGGCATTAAACGGAATCTCCCTGTTGAGAGGGAAGAAACATGTACCACAATTTGTGCAGCACATTGATTATTTTTAGTGACCATTGCAATAATATTTTAAAAAATATAAAGCAAATGAAGGAGATACCTCAACAAGAAGATTTATCAATTTACGAACATTCGTTATTCAGTAAGGTGCATGTCATGTCCAATCTGCACCAAAAGACCATTGAATAGAGAATCTGCTTTCTGGCCATACAACCACATGACCCTGCTGTAAACAACAAACATATACCCACATTTCACGTATCAAATACATTACTCCACTGTGAAATTGACGAATATAAAAGATAAAGGTATCAATCAAAGGAAGCACCTAGCAAAAGAAAGCAGTATTTCTAATAACTCCAATCGTCAGAACGCTCGGAGTGGTGATTTCCATCCAACATAATCACACTCGATGTTCTAATAAACATAGCAGTCATGAAACGGAATCTCCCTGTTAAGAGAGAAAAAACATGGACCACAATTTGTGCAGCACATTGATTATTTTTAGTGACCATTGCAATAAGATTTTTAAAAATTTAAAGCAATTGAAGGAGATACGGAAAAAAGAATATTTATCAAATCCCTAACATTTGTTATTCAGTAAAATGCAAGTGGTGCCCAATATGCACTAACAAACCCTTTGAATTAAGAATCTGTTTCTGGTCATAAAACCAGATGACCCTGCTCTAAACAAAAAACATTTACACACATTTAACGATTCAAATACATTACTCCACTGCGAAAGAGATGAATATAAGTTATAAGGGTAACAATCAAAAGAACCACCTAGGAAAAGAAAGAGGTCTTTCCTAATAACTCCAATACTCAGGGTGCTTGGAGTGGTAGTTCCCATCCAACAAAATCACTCTCCATGTTTGAACAAACATAGCAGTCATGAAACAGAATCTCCCTGTTGAGAGGCAAGAAACATGTACCACAATTTGTGCATGTGGTGTCAAATATGCACCAAAAGACGATTGAATGGGGAATCTGCTTTCTGGCCATACAACCAGATGACCCTGCTGTAATCAACAAATATTTACAGACATTTCACGATTCAAATATATTATTCCACTGTGAAATTGATGAATATATGTGATGAGGGAAACAATCAAAACAAGGACTCAGCAAAAGAAATAAGTCTTTCCTAATAAATCCAATTGACATAATGCTCGGAGTAGTGCTTCCATCCAATAAAATTACACTCGAAAGTAGAACATAGCAGGCATTAAACGGAATCTCCCTGTTGAGAGGGAAGAAACATGTACCACAATTTGTGCAGCACATTGATTATTTTTAGTGTCCATTGGAATATTATTCTTAATAATTTAAAGCAATTGAAGGAGATACGAAAACAAGAATAATTATCCAATTCCTAACATTTGTTATTCAGTAAAATGCAAGTGGTGTCCAATCTGCACTAAAAACCCATTCAATGGAGCATCTGCTTTCTGGTCGTACAACCAGATGACCCTGCTCTAAACAAAAAACATTTACACACATTTAACGATTCAAATACATTACTCCACTGCGAAACAGATGAGTATAAGTTATAAGGGTAAAAATCAAAAGATGCACCTAGGAAAAGAAGGAGGTCTTTACCAATAACTCCTATACTCAGGATGCTTGGAGTGGTAGTACCCATCCAACAAAAAGCAATTGAAGGAGATTCGAAAACAAGAATAATTATCCAATTCCTAACATTTGTTATTCAGTAAAATGCAAGTGGTGTCCAATCTGCACTAAAAACCCATTCAATGGAGAATCTGCTTTCTGGTCGTACAACCAGATGACCCTGCTCTAAACAAAAAACATTTACACACATTTAACGATTCAAATACATTACTCCACTGCAAAACAGATGAGTATAAGTTATAAGGGTAAAAATCAAAAGATGCACCTAGGAAAAGAAGGAGGTCTTTACCAATAACTCCTATACTCAGGATGCTTGGAGTGGTAGTTCCCATCCAACAAAATCACACTCCATGTTTGAACAAACATAGCAGTCATGGAACAGAATCTCCCTGTTGTGAGGCAAGAAACATGTACCACAATTTGTGCATGTTGTGTCAAATATGCACCATAAGACGATTGAATGGGGAATCTGATTTCTGGCCATACAACCAGATGACCCTGCTGTAATCAACAAACATTTACCCACATTTCATGATTCAAATATATTATTCCACTGTGAAATTGATAAATATATGTGATGAGGGTAACAATCAAAACAAGGACTCAGCAAAAGAAAGATGTCTTTCCTAATAACTACTATTGTCAGAATGCTCGGAGTAGTGCTTCCCATCCAACAAAATCACACTCGAAATTAGAACATAGCAGGCATTAAACAGAATCTCCCTGTTGTGAGGCTAGAAACTTGTACCATAATTTGTGCATGTTGTGTCAAATATGCACCAAAAGACGACTGAATGGGGAATCTGCTTTCTGGCCATACAACCAGATGACCCTGCTGAAATCAACAAATATTTACCCACATTTCACGATTCAAATATATTCTTCCACTGTGAAATTGATGAATATATGTGATGAGGGCAACAATCAAAACAAGGCCTCAGTAAAAGAAAGAAGTCATTGCTAATAACTCCAATTGTCAGAATGCTCGAGGTAGTACTTCCAATCCAACAAAATCACACTCAAAAGTAGAACAAACATAGCAGGCATTAAACAGAATTTCCCTGTTGAGAGGGAAGAAACATGTTCCACAATTTGTGCAGCACATTGATTATTTTTGGGACCATTGCAATAAAATTATTAAAAATAAAAAGCAAATGAAAGAGAAACAAAAACAAGAAGATTTATCAAAATCCGAACATTCGTTATTCAGTAAAGTGCATGTGGTGTCCAATCTGCACCAAAAGACCATTGAATAGAGAATCTGCTTTCTGGCCATACAACCAGATGACCCTGCTGTAAACAACAAACATTTACCCACATTTCACGAATCAAATACATTACTCCACTGTGAAATTGATGAATATAAGTGATAATGGTATCAATCAAAGGAAGCACCTAGCAAAAGAAAACAGTATTTCTAATAACTCCAATCGTCAGAACGCTCGGAGTGGTGATTTCCATCCAACATAATCACACTCGATCTTTGAATAAACATAGCAGTCATGAAACGGAATCTCCCGGTTGAGAGAGAATAAACATGGACCACTATTTGTGCAGCACATTGATTATTTTTAGTGACCATTGCAATAAGATTTTTAAAAATTTAAAGCAATTGAAGGAGATACGAAAACAAGAATAATTATCAAATTCCTAACACATGTTATTCAGTAAAATGCAAGTGGTGTCCAATCTGCACTAAAAACCCATTCAATGGAGAATCTGCTTTCTGGTCATACAACCAAATGACCGTGCTCTAAACAAAAAACATTTACACACATTTAACGATTCAAATACATTACTCCACTGCGAAACAGATGAATATAAGTAATAAGGGTAACAATCAAAAGAACCACCTAGGAAAGGAAAAAGGTCTTTCCTAATAACTCCAATACTCAGGGTGCTTGGAGTGGTAGTTCCCATCCAACAAAATCACACTCCATTTTTGAACAAACATAGCAGACATGAAACAGAATCTCCCTGTTGAGAGGCAAGAAACATGTACCACAATTTGTGCATGTGGTGTCAAATATGCACCATAAGACGAATGAATGGGGAATCTGATTTCTGGCCATACAACCAGATGACCCTGCTGTAATCAACAAACATTTACCCACATTTCACGATTCAAATATTATATTCCACTGTGAAATTGATAAATATATGTGATGAGAGTAACAATCAAAACAAGGACTCAGCAAAAGAAAGATGTCTTTCCTGATAACTACAATTCTCAGAATGCTCGGAGTAGTGCTTCCCATCCAACAAAATCACACTCCAAATTAGAACATAGCAGGCATTAAATGGAATCTCCCTGTTGAGAGGGAAGAAACATGTACCACAATTTGTGCAGCACACTTATTGTTTTAGTGACCATTGCAGTAAGATTTTTAAAAATTTAAAGCAATTGAAGGAGATACGAAAACAAGAATAATTATCAAATTCCTAACATTTGTTTTACAGTAAAATGCAAGTGGTGTCCAATCTGCACTAAAAACCCATTCAATGGAGAATCTGCTTCTGGTCATACAACCAGATGACCCTCCTCTAAACAAAAAACATTTACACACATTTAACGATTCAAATACATTACTCCACTGCAAAACAGATGAATATAAGTTCTAAGGGTAACAATCAAAAGAAGCACCTAGGAAAAGAAAGAGGTCTTTCCTAATAACTCCAATACTCAGGATGCTTGGAGTGGTAGTTCCCATCCAACAAAATCACACTCCATGTTTGAACAAACATAGCAGTCATGAAACAGAATCTCCCTGTTCAGAGGCAAGAAACATGTACCACAATTTGTGCATGTGGTGTCAAATATGCACCAAAAGACGATTGAATGGGGAATCAGCTTTCTGGCCATACAACCAGATGAAACTGCTGTAATCAACAAACATTTACCCACATTTCACGATTCAAATATATTATTCCACTGTGAAATTGGTGAATATATGTGATGAGGGTAACAATCAAAACAAGAACTCATCAAAAGAAAGAAGTCTTTCCTAATAACTCCAATTGTCAGAATGCCCGGAGTAGTGCTTCCCATTCAACAAAATCACACTCAAAAGTAGAACAAACATAGCTGGCATTAAACAGAATCTCCCTGTAGAGCGGGAAGAAACATGTTCCACAATTTGTGCAGCACATTTATTATTTTTAGTGACCATTGCAATAAGAGTTTTAAAAATAAAAAACAAATGAAGGAGATACCTAAACAAGAAGATTTATCAAATTCCGAACATTCGTTATTCAGTAAAGTGCATGTGGTGTCCAATCTGCACCAAAAGACCATTGAATAGAGAATCTGCTTTCTGGCCATACAACCAGATGACCCTGCTGTAAACAACAAACATTTACCCACATTTCACGCATCAAATACTTTACTCCACTGTGAAATTGACGAATATAAGTGATAAAGGTATCAATCAAAGGAAGCAAATAGCAAAAGAAAACAGCATATCTAATAACTCCAATAGTCAGAACGCTCGGAGAGGTGATTTCCATCCAACATAATCACACTCGATGTTTGAATAAACATAGCAGTCATGAAACGGAATCTCCCGGTTGAGAGAGAAGAAAAATGTACCACAAATTGTGCAGCACATTGATTATTTTTAGTGACAATTGCAATAGGATTTTTAAAAATTTAAAGCAATTGAAGGAGATACGAAAACAAGAATAATTATCAAATTCCTAACATTTGTTATTCAGTAAAATGCAAGTGGCGTCCAAACTGCACCAAAAACCCATTGAATGGATGATCTGCTTTCTGGCCATACAACCAGATGACCCTGCTGTAATCAACAAACATTTACCCACATTTCACGATTCAAATACATAATTCCACTGTGAAATTGGTGAATATATGTGATGAGGGTAACAATCAAAACTAGGACTCAGCAAAAGAAAGAAGTCTTTCCTAATACCTTTAATTGTCAGAATGCTCGGGGTAGTGCTTCCATCCAACAAAATTACACTCGAAAGTAGAACATAGCAGGCATTAAACGGAATCTCCCTGTTGAGAGGGAAGAAACATGTACCACAATTTGTGCAGCACATTTATTATTTTTAGTGACCATTGCAATAATATTTTATAAAATATAAAGCAAATGCAGGAGATACCTCCACAAGAAGATTTATCAAATTCCGAACATTTCTTATTCTGTAAGGTGCATGTGGTGTCCAATCTGCACCAAAAGACCATTGAATAGAGAATCTGCTTTCTGGCCATACAACCAGATGACCCTGCTGTAAACAACAAACATTTACCCACATTTCACTAATCAAATACATTACTCCACTGTGAAATTGACGAATATAAGTGATAAAGGTATCAATCAAAGGAAGCACCTAGCAAAAGAAAACAGTATTTCTAATAACTCCAATCGTCAGAACGCTCGGAGTGGTGATTTCCATCCAACATAGTCACACTTGATGTTTGAATAAACATAGCAGTCATGAAACGGAATCTCCCTGTTGAGAGAGAAGAAATATGTACCACAATTTGTGCAGCACATTGATTATTTTTAGTGTCCATTGGAATATTATTCTTAATAATTTAAAGCAATTGAACGAGATACGAAAACAAGAATAATTATCAAATTCCTAACATTTGTTATTCAGTAAAATGCAAGTGGTGTCCAATCTGCACTAAAAACCCATTCAATGGAGAATCTGCTTCTGGTCATACAACCAGATGACCCTCCTCTAAACAAAAAACATTTACACACATTTAAAGATTCAAATACATTACTCCACTGCGAAACAGATGAGTATAAGTTATAAGGGTAAAAATCAAAAGAAGCACCTAGGAAAAGAAGGAGGTCTTTACCAATAACTCCTATACTCAGGATGCTTGGAGTGGTAGTTCCCATCCAACAAAATCACACTCCATGTTTGAACAAACATAGCAGTCATAAAACAGAATCTCCCTGTTGAGAGGCAAGAAACATGTACCACAATTTGTGCATGTGGTGTCAAATATGCACCATAAGACGATTGAATGGGGAATCTGATTTCTGGCCATACAACCAGATGACCCTGCTGTAATCAACAAACATTTACCCACATTTCACGATTCAAATATATTATTCCACTGTGAATTTGATAAATATATGTGATGAGGGTAACAATCAAAACAAGGACTCAGCAAAAGAAAGATGTCTTTCCTAATAACTACAATTGTCAGAATGCTCGGAGTAGTGCTTCCCATCCAACAAAATCACAATCGAAATTAGAACATAGCAGGCATTAAACGGAATCTCCCTGTTGAGAGGGAAGAAACATGTACCACAATTTGTGCAGCACATTTATTGTTTTAGTGACCATTGCAATAAGATTTTTAAAAATATAAAGCAATTGAAGGAGATACGAAAACAAGAATAATTATCAAATTCCTAACATTTGTTATACAGTAAAATGCAAGTGGTGTCCAATCTGCACTAAAAACCCATTCAATGGAGAATCTGCTTTCTGGTCATACAACCAGATGACCCTGCTCCAAACAAAAAACATTTACACACATTTAACGATTCAAATACATTACTCCACTGCAAAACAGATGAATATAAGTTCTAAGGGTAACAATCAAAAGAAGCACATAGGAAAAGAAGGAGGTCTTTCCTAATAACTCCAATACTCAGGATGCTAGGAGTGGTAGTTCCCATCCAACAAAATCACACTCCATGTTTGAGCAAACATAGCAAACATCAAACAGAATCTCCCTGTTGAGAGGCAAGAAACATGTACCACAATTTGTACATGTGGTGTCAAATATGCACCAAAAGACGACTGAATAGAGAATCTGCTTTCTGGCCATACAACCAGATGACCCTGCTGTAAACAACAAACATTTACCCACATTTCACGATTCAAATACATTACTCCACTGCGAAACAGATGAGTATAAGTTATAAGGGTAAAAATCAAAAGATGCACCTAGGAAAAGAAGGAGGTCTTTACCAATAACTCCTATACTCAGGATGCTTGGAGTGGTAGTACCCATCCAACAAAAAGCAATTGAAGGAGATACGAAAACAAGAATAATTATCCAATTCCTAACATTTGTTATTCAGTAAAATGCAAGTGGTGTCCAATCTCCACTAAAAACCCATTCAATGGAGAATCTGCTTTCTGGTCGTACAACCAGATGACCCTGCTCTAAACAAAAAACATTTACACACATTTAACGATTCAAATTCATTACTCCACTGCGAAACAGATGAGTATAAGTTATAAGGGTAAAAATCAAAAGATGCACCTAGGAAAAGAAGGAGGTCTTTACCAATAACTCCTATACTCAGGATGCTTGGAGTGGTAGTACCCATCCAACAAAAAGCAATTGAAGGAGATACGAAAACAAGAATAATTATCCAATTCCAAACATTTGTTATTCAGTAAAATGCAAGTGGTGTCCAATCTGCAATAAAAACCCATTCAATGGAGAATCTGCTTTCTGGTCGTACAACCAGATGACCCTGCTCTAAACAAAAAACATTTACACACATTTAACGATTCAAATACATTACTCCACTGCGAAACAGATGAGTATAAGTTATAAGGGTAAAAATCAAAAGAAGCACCTAGGAAAAGAAGGAGGTCTTTACCAATAACTCCTATACTCAGGATGCTTGGAGTGGTAGTTCCCATCCAACAAAATCACACTCCATGTTTGAACAAACAAAGCAGTCATGAAACAGAATCTCCCTGTTGAGAGGCAAGAAACATGTACCACAATTTGTGCATGTGGTGTCAAATATGCAACAAAAGACGATTGAATGGGGAATCTGCTTTCTGGCCATACAACCAGATGACCCTGCTGTAATCAACAAATATTTACCAACATTTCACGATTCAAATATATTATTCCACTGTGAAATTGATGAATATATGTGATGAGGGTAACAATCAAAACAAGGACTCAGCAAAAGAAATAAGTCTTTCCTAATAAATCCAATTGACAGAATGCTCGGAGTAGTGCTTCCATCCAATAAAATTACACTCGAAAGTAGAACATAGCAGGCATTAAATGGAATCTCCCTGTTGAGAGGGAAGAAACATGTACCACAATTTGTGCAGCACATTGATTATTTTTAGTGACCATTGCAATAATATTTTAAAAAATATAAAGCAAATGAAGGAGATACCTCAACAAGAAGATTTATCAAATTACGAACATTCGTTATTCAGTAAGGTGCATGTCATGTCCAATCTGCACCAAAAGACCATTGAATAGAGAATCTGCTTTCTGGCCATACAACCAGATGACCCTGCTGTAAACAACAAACATTTACCCACATTTCACGAATCAAATACATTACTCCACTGTGAAATTGACGAATATAAAAGATAAAGGTATCAATCAAAGGAAGCACCTAGCAAAAGAAAGCAGTATTTCTAATAACTCCAATCGTCAGAACGCTCGGAGTGGTGATTTCCATCCAACATAATCACACTCGATGTTCTAATAAACATAGCAGTCATGAAACGGAATCTCCCTGTTAAGAGAGAAAAAACATGGACCACAATTTGTGCAGCACATTGATTATTTTTAGTGACCATTGCAATAAGATTTTTAAAAAATTTAAAGCAATTGAAGGAGATACGGAAAAAAGAATATTTATCAAATTCCTAACATTTGTTATTCAGTAAAATGCAAGTGGTGCCCAATATGCACTAACAAACCCTTTGAATTACGAATCTGTTTCTGGTCATAAAACCAGATGACCCTGCTCTAAACAAAAAACATTTACACACATTTAACGATTCAAATACATTACTCAACTGCGAAAGAGATGAATATAAGTTATATGTGTAACAATCAAAAGAAGCACCTAGGAAGAGAAAGAGGTCTTTCCTAATAACTCCAATACTCAGGGTGCTTGGAGTGGTAGTTCCCATCCAACAAAATCACACTCCATGTTTGAACAAACATAGCAGTCATGAAACAGAATCTCCCTGTTGAGAGGCAAGAAACATGTACCACAATTTCAGCATGTGGTGTCAAATATGCACCAAAAGATGATTGAATAGGGAATCTGCTTTCTGGCCATACAACCAGATGACCCTGCTGTAATCAACAAACATTTAAACACATTTCATTATTCAAATATATTATTCCACTGTGAAATTGATGAATATATGTGATGAGGGTAACAATCAAAACTAGGACTTAGCATAAGAAAGAAGTCATTCCTAATAACTCCAATTGTCAGAATGCTCGGAGTAGTGCTTCCATCCAACAAAATTACACTCTAAAGTAGAACATAGCAGGCATTAAACGGCATCTCCCTGTTGAGAGGGAAGAAACGTGTACCACAATTTGTGCAGCACATTGATTATTTTTAGTGACCATTGAAATAGTATTTTAAAAAATATAAAGCAAATGAAGGAGATACCTCAACAAGAAGATTTATCAAATTCCGAACATTCGTTATTCAGTAAGGTGCATGTCATGTCCAATCTGCACCAAAAGGCAATTGGCCATACAACCACATGACCCTGCTGTAAACAACAAACATATACCCACATTTCACGTATCAAATACATTACTCCACTGTGAAATTGACGAATATAAAAGATAAAGGTATCAATCAAAGGAAGCACCTAGCAAAAGAAAGCAGTATTTCTAATAAATCCAATCGTCAGAACGCTCGGAGTGGTGATTTCCATCCAACATAATCACACTCGATGTTCTAATAAACATAGCAGTCATGAAACGGAATCTCCCTGTTGAGAGAGAAAAAACATGGACCACAATTTGTGCAGCACATTGATTATTTTTACTGACCATTGCAATAAGATTTTTAAAAATTTAAAGGAATTGAAGGAGACACGGAAAAAAGAATATTTATCAAATTCCTAACATTTGCTATTCAGTAAAATGCAAGTGGTGCCCAATATGCACTAACAAAACCTTTGAATTAAGAATCTGCTTCTGGTCATAAAACCAGATGACCCTGCTCTAAACAAAAAACATTTACACACATTTAACGATTCAAATACATTACTCCACTGCGAAAGAGATGAATATAAGTTATAAGGGTAACAATCAAAAGAAGCACCTAGGAAGAGAAAGAGGTCTTTCCTAATAACTCCAATACTCAGGGTGCTTGGAGTGGTAGTTCCCATCCAACAAAATCACACTCCTTGTTTGAACAAACATAGCAGTCATGAAACAGAATCTCCCTGTTGAGAGGAAAGAAACATGTACCACAATTTCAGCATGTGGTGTCAAATATGCACCAAAAGACGATTGAATAGGGAATCTGCTTTCTGACCATACAACCAGATAACCCTGCTGTAATCAACAAACATTTAAACACATTTCATTATTCAAATATATTAATCCACTGTGAAATTGATGAATATGTGTGATGAGGGTAACAATCAAAACAAGGACTCAGCAAAACAAAGAAGTCTTACCTAATAACTCCAATTGTCAGAATGCTCAGAGTAGTGCTTCCCATCAAACAAAATCACACTCAAAAGTAGAACAAACATAGCAGGCATTTAAACGGAATCTCAATGTTGAGAGGGAAGAAACATGTACCACAATTTGTGCAGCACATTTATTATTTTTAGTGACCACTGCAATAAGATTTTTAAAAATTTAAAGCAATTGAAGTAGATACGAAAACAAGACTATGTATCAAATTCCTAACATTTGTTATTCAGTAAAATGCAAGTGGTGTCCAATCTGCACTAAAAACTCATTGAATGGAAATCTGCTTTCTGGTCATACAACCAGATGACCCTGCTGTAATCAACAAACATTTACCCACATTTCACGATTCAAATATATTATTCCACTGTGAAATTGGTGAATATATGTGATGAGGGTAACAATCAAAACAAGAACTCATCAAAAGAAAGAAGTCTTTCCTAATAACTCCAATTGTCAGAATGCCCGGAGTAGTGCTTCCCATTCAACAAAATCACACTCAAAAGTAGAACAAACAAAGCTGGCATTAAACAGAATCTCCCTGTAGAGCGGGAAGAAACATGTTCCACAATTTGTGCAGCACATTTATTATTTTTAGTGACCATTGCAATAAGAGTTTTAAAAATAAAAAACAAATGAAGGAGATACCTAAACAAGAAGATTTATCAAATTCGGAACATTCGTTATTCAGTAAAGTGCATGTGGTGTCCAATCTGCACCAAAAGACCATTGAATAGAGAATCTGCTTTCTGGCCATACAACCAGATGACCCTGCTGTAAACAACAAACATTTACCCACATTTCACTAATCAAATACATTACTCCACTGTGAAATTGACGAATATAAGTGATAAAGGTATCAATCAAAGGAAGCACCTAGCAAAAGAAAACAGCATATTTAATAACTCCAATAGTCAGAACGCTCGGAGAGGTGATTTCCATCCAACATAATCACACTCGATGTTTGAATAAACATAGCAGTCATGAAACGGAATCTCCCGGTTGAGAGAGAAGAAACATGTACCACAATTTGTGCAGCACATTGATTATTTTTAGTGACAATTGCAATAGGATTTTTAAAAATTTAAAGCAATTGAAGGAGATACGAAAACAAGAATAATTATCAAATTCCTAACATTTGTTATTCAGTAAAATGAAGTGGTGTCCAAACTGCACCAAAAACCCATTGAATGGATAATCTGCTTTCTGGCCATACAACCAGATGACCCTGCTGTAATCAACAAATATTTATCCACATTTCACGATTCAAATATATTATTCCACTGTGAAATTGGTGAATATATGTGATGAGGGTAACAATCAAAACTAGGACTCAGCAAAAGAAAGAAGTCTTTCCTAATAACTTTAATTGTCAGAATGCTCGGAGTAGTGCTTCCATCCAACAAAATTACACTCGAAAGTAGAACATAGCAGGCATTAAACGAAATCTCCCTGTTGAGAGGGAAGAAACATGTACCACAATTTGTGCAGCACAATTATTATTTTTAGTGACCATTGCAATAATATTTTATAAAATATAAAGCAAATGAAGGAGATACCTCCACAAGAAGATTTATCAAATTCCGAACATTTCTTATTCTGTAAGGTGCATGTGGTGTCCAATCTGGGCCAAAAGACCATTGAATAGAAAATCTGCTTTCTGGCCATACAACCAGATGACCCTGCTGTAAACAACATACATTTACCCACATTTCACTAATCAAATACATTACTCCACTGTGAAATTGACGAATATAAGTGATAAAGGTATCAATCAAAGGAAGCACCTAGCAAAAGAAAACAGTATTTCTAATAACTCCAATCGTCAGAACGCTCGGAGTGGTGATTTCCATCCAACATAGTCACACTTGATGTTTGAATAAACATAGCAGTCATGAAACGGAATCTCCCTGTTGAGAGAGAAGAAATATGTACCACAATTTGTGCAGCACATTGATTATTTTTAGTGTCCATTGGAATATTATTCTTAATAATTTAAAGCAATTGAACGAGATACGAAAACAAGAATAATTATCAAATTCGTAACATATGTTATTCAGTAAAATGCAAGTGGTGTCCAATCTGCACTAAAAACCCATTCAATGGAGAATCTGCTTTCTGGTCATACAACCAAATGACCGTGCACTAAACAAAAAACATTTACACACATTTTACGATTCAAATACATTACTCCACTGCGAAACAGATGAGTATAAGTTATAAGGGTAAAAATCAAAAGAAGCACCTAGGAAAAGAAGGAGGTCTTTACCAATAACTCCTATACTCAGGATGCTTGGAGTGGTAGTTCCCATCCAACAAAATCACACTCCATGTTTGAACAAACATAGCAGTCATGAAACAGAATCTCCCTGTTGAGAGGCAAGAAACATGTACCACAATTTGTGCATGTGGGGTCAAATATGCACCATAAGACGATTGAATGGGGAATCTGATTTCTGGCCATACAACCAGATGACCCTGATGTAATCAACAAACATTTACCCACATTTCACGATTCAAATATATTATTCCACTGTGAAATTGATAAATATATGTGATGAGGGTAACAATCAAAACAAGGACTCAGCAAAAGAAAGATGTCTTTCCTAATAACTCCAATTGTCAGAATGCTCGGAGTAGTGCTTCCCATCCAACAAAATCACACTCGAAATTAGAACATAGCAAGCATTAAACGGAATCTCCCTGTTTAGAGATAAGAAACATGTTCCACAATTTGTGCAGCACATTTATTATTTTTAGTGACCATTGCAATAATATTTTTAAAAATTTAAAGCAATTGAAGGAGATACGAAAACAAGAATAATTATCAAATTCCTAACACTTGTTATTCAGTAAAATGCAAGTGGTGTCCAATCTGCACTAAAAACCCATTCAATGGAGAATCTGCTTTCTGGTCATACAACCAAATGACCGTGCTCTAAACAAAAAACATTTACACACATTTAACGATTCAAATACATTACTCCACTGCGAAACAAATGAATATAAGTTCTAAGGGTAACAATCAAAGGAAGCACCTAGGAAAAGAAGGAGGTCTTTCCTAATAACTCCAATACTCAGGATGCTTGGAGTGGTAGTTCCCATTCAACAAAATCACACTCCATGTTTGAACAAACATAGCAGTCATGAAACAGAATCTCCCTGTTGAGAGGCAAGAAACATGTACCACAATTTGTGCATGTGGTGTCAAATATGCATATGATGAGGGTAACAATCAAAACTAGGACTTAGCAAAAGAAAGAAGTCTTTCCTAATAACTCCAATTGTCAGAATGCTCGAGGTAGTACTTCCCATCCAACAAAATCACACTCAAAAGGAGAACAAACATAGCGGGCATTAAACAGAATTTCCCTGTTGAGAGGGAAGAAACATGTTCCACAATTTGTGCAGCACATATATTATTTTTAGTGACCATTGCAATAATATTTTAAAAAATATAAAGCAAATGAAGGAGATACGAAAACAAGAATAATTATCAAATTCCGAACATTTGTTATTCAGTAAGGTGCATGTGGTGTCCAATCTGCACCAATAGACCATTGAATAGAGAATCTGCTTTCTGGCCATACAACCAGATGACCCTGCTGTAATCAACAAACATTTACCCACATTTCACGATTCAAATATATTATTCCACTGTGAAATTGGTGAATACATGTGATGAGGGTAACAATCAAAACTAGGACTTAGCAAAAGAAAGAAGTCTTTCCTAATAACTCCAATTGTCAGAATGCTCGGAGTAGTGCTTCCATCCAACAAAATTACACTCGAAAGTAGAACATAGCAGGCATTAAACGGAATCTCCCTGTTGAGAGGGAAGAAACATGTACATCAGTTTGTGCAGCAAATTTATTATTTTTAGTGACCATTGCAATAATATTTTAAAAAATATAAAGCAAATGAAGGAGATACCAAAACAAGAAGATTTATCAAATTCCGAACATTTGTTATTAAGTAAAGTGCATGTGGTGTCCAATCTGCACCAAAAGACCATTGAATAGAGAATCTGCCTTCTGGCCATACAACCACATGACCCTGCTGTAAACAACAAACATATACCCACATTTCACGTATCAAATACATTACTCCACTGTGAAATTGACGAATATAAATGATAAAGGTATCAATCAAAGGAAGCACCTAGCAAAAGAAAGCAGCATTTCTAATAACTCTAATCGTCAGAATGCTCGGAGTGGTGATTTCCATCCAACATAGTCACACTTGATGTTTGAATAAACATAGCAGTCATGAAACGGAATCTCCCTGTTGAGAGAGAAGAAACGTGTACCACAATTTGTGCAGCACATTGATTATTTTTAGTGTCCATTGGAATATTATTCTTAATAATTTAAAGCAATTGAACAAGATACAAAAACAAGAATAATTATCAAATTCCTAACATTTGTTATTCAGTAAAATGCAAGTGGTGTCCAATCTGCACTAAAAACCCATTCAATGGAGAATATGCTTTCTGGTCATACAACCAGATGACCCTCCTCTAAACAAAAAACATTTACACACATTTAACGATTCAAATACATTACTCCACTGCGAAACAGATGAGTATAAGTTATAAGGGTAAAATTCAAAAGAAGCACCTAGGAAAAGAAGGAAGTCTTTACCAATAACTCCTATACTCAGGATGCTTGGAGTGGTAGTTCCCATCCAACAAAATCACACTCCATGTTTGAACAAACATAGCAGACATGAAACAGAATCTCCCTGTTGAGAGGGAACAAACATGTACCACAATTTGTACATTTGGTGTCAAATATGCACCAAAAGACGACTGAATGGGGAATCTGCTTTCTGGCCATACAACCAGATGACCCTGCTGTAATCAACAAACATTTACCCACATTTCACGATTCAAATACATTATTCCACTGTGAAATTGATAAATATATGTGAAGAGGGTAACAATCAAAACAAGGACTCAGCAAAACAAAGAAGTCTTACCTAATAACTCCAATTGTCAGAATGCTCAGAGTAGTGCTTCCCATCAAACAAAATCACACTCAAAAGTAAAACAAACATAGCAGGCATTAAACAGAATTTCCCTGTTGAGAGGGAAGAAACATGTTCCACAATTTGTGCAGCACACTGATTATTTTTAGTGACCATTGCAATAAAATTTTTAAAAATAAAAAGCAAATAAAAGAGATACCTAAACAAGAAGATTTATCAAATTCCGAACATTCGTTATTCAGTAAAGTGCATGTGGTGTCCAATCTGCACCAAAAGACCATTGAATAGAGAATCTGCTTTCTGGCCATACAACCAGATGACCCTGCTCTAAACAACAAACATTTACCCACATTTCACGAATCAAATACAGTACTCCACTGTGAAATTGACGAATATAAGTGATAAAGGTATCAATCAAAGGAAGCACCTAGCAAAAGGAAACAGTATTTCTAATAACTCCAATCGTCAGAACACTCGGAGTGGTGATTTCCATCCAACATAATCACACTTGATGTTTCAATAAACATAGCAGTCATGAAACGGAATCTCCCTGTTCAGAGAGAAGAAACATGTACCACAATTTGTGCAGCACATTGATTATTTTTAGTGACCATTGCAATAAGATTTTTAAAAATTTAAAGCAATTGAAGGAGATACGAAAACAAGAATAATTATCAAATTCCTAACATTTGTTATTCACTAAAATGCAAGTGGTGTCCAATCTGCACTAAAAACCCATTCAATGGAGAATCTGCTTTCTGGTCATACAACCAAATGAATGTGCTCTAAACAAAAAACATTTACACACATTTAACGATTCAAATACATTACTCCACTGCGAAACAGATGAATATAAGTTCCAAGGGTAACAATCAAAAGAAGCACCTAGGAAAAGAAGGAGGTCTTTCCTAATAACTCCAATACTCAGGATGCTTGGAGTGGTAGTTCCCATCCAACAAAATCACACTCCATGTTTGAACGAACATAGCAGACATGAAACAGAATCTCCCTGTTGAGAGGCAAGAAATATGTACCACAATTTGTGAATGTGGTGTCAAATATGCACCAAAAGACGATTGAATGGGGAATCTGCTTTCTGGCCATACAACCAGATGACCCTGCTGTAATCAACAAACATTTACCCACATTTCACGATTCAAATACATTATTCCACTGTGAAATTGATAAATATATGTGATGAGGGTAACAATCAAAACAAGGACTCAGCAAAAGAAAGATGTCTTTCCTAATAACTACAATTGTCAGAATGCTCGGAGTAGTGCTTCCATCCAACAAAGTTACACTCGAAAGTAGAACATAGCAGGCATTAAACGGAATCTCCCTGTTGAGAGGGAAGAAACATGTACCACAATTTGTGCAGCACATTTATTATTTATAGTGACCATTGCAATAAGAGTTTTAAAAATAAAAAACAAATGAAGGAGATACCTAAACAAGAAGATTTATCAAATTCCGAACATTCGTTATTCAGTAAAGTGCATGTGGTGTCCAATCTGCACCAAAAGACCATTGAATAGAGAATCTGCTTTCTGGCCATACAACCAGATGACCCTGCTCTAAACAACAAACATTTACCCACATTTCACGAATCAAATACATTACTCCACTGTGAAATTGACGAATATAAATGATAAAGGTATCAATCAAAGGAAGCACCTAGCAAAAGAAAGCAGCATTTCTAATAACTCCAATCGTCAGAACGCTCGGAGTGGTGAATTCCATCCAACATAATCACACTCGATGTTTGAATAAACATAGCAGTCATGAAACGGTATCTCCCGGTTGAGAGAGAACAAACATGTACCACAATTTGTGCAGCACATTGATTATTTTTGGTGACCATTGCAATAGGATTTTTAAAAATTTTACAGCAATTGAAGGAGATACGAATACAAGAATAATTACCAAATTCCTAACATTTGTTATTCAGTAAAATGCAAGTGGTGTCCAAACTGCACCAAAAACCCATTGAATGGATAATCTGCTTTCTGGCCATAAAACCAGATGACCCTGCTGTAATCAACAAACATTTACCCACATTTCACGATTCAAATACATTATTCCAATGTGAAATTGGTGAATATATGTGATGAGGGTAACAATCAAAACTAGGACTTAGCAAATGAAAGAAGTCTTTCCTAATAACTCCAATTGTCAGAATGCTCGGAGTAGTGCTTCCATCCAACAAAATGACACTCGAAAGTAGAACACAGCGGACATTAAACGGAATCTCCCTGTTGAGAGGGAAGAAACATGTTCCACAATTTGTGCAGCACATTTATTATTTTTAGTGACCATTGCAATAATATTTTAAAAAATATAAAGCAAATGAAGGAGATACCTCCACAAGAAGATTTATCAAATTCCGAACATTTGTTATTCAGTAAGGTGCATGTGGTGTCCAATCTGCACCAAAAGACCATTGAATAGAGAATCTGCTTTCTGGCCATACAACCAGATGACCCTGCTGTAAACAACAAACATTTACCCACATTTCACTAATCAAATACATTACTCCACTGTGAAATTGACGAATATAAGTGATAAAGGTATCTATCAAAGGAAGCACCTAGCAAAAGAAAACAGTATTTCTAATAACTCCAATCGTCAGAACGCTCGGAGTGGTGATTTCCATCCAACATAGTCACACTTGATGTTTGAATAAACATAGCAGTCATGAAACGGAATCTCCCTGTTGAGAGAGAAGAATCATGTACCACAATTTGTGCAGCACATTGATTATTTTTAGTGTCCATTGGAATATTATTCTTAATAATTTAAAGCAATTGAACGAGATACGAAAACAAGAATAATTATCAAATTCCTAACACTTGTTTTTCAGTAAAATGCAAGTGGTGTCCAATCTGCACTAAAAACCCATTCAATGGAGAATCTGCTTTCTGGTCATACAACCAGATGACCCTCTTCTAAACAAAAAACATTTACACACATTTAACGATTCAAATACATTACTCCACTGCGAAACAGATGAGTATAAGTTATAAGGGTAAAAATAAAAAGAAGCACCTAGGAAAAGAAGGAGGTCTTTACCAATAACTCCTATACTCAGGATGCTTGGAGTGGTAGTTCCCATCCAACAAAATCACACTCCATGTTTGCACAAACATAGCAGTCATGAAACAGAATCTCCCTGTTGAGAGGCAAGAAACATCTACCACAATTTGTGCATGTGGTGTCAAATATGCATCAAAAGACGATTGAATGGGGAATCTGATTTCTGGCCATACAACCAGATGAACCTGCTGTAATCAACAAACATTTACCCACATTTCGCGATTCAAATATATTATTCCACTGTAAAATTGATGAATATATGTGATGAGGGTAACAATCAAAACACGGACTCAGCAAAAGAAAGAAGTCTTTCCTAATAACTCCAATTGTCAGAATGCTCAGAGTAGTGCTTCCCATCAAACAAAATCACACTCAAAAGTAGAACAAACATAGCAGGCATTAAAACGGAATCTCCCTGTTGAGAGGGAAGAAACATGTACCACAATTTGTGCAGCACATTTATTATTTTTAGTGACCACTGCAATAATATTTTTAAAAATATAAAGCAAATGAAGGAGATACCAAAACAAGAAGATTTATCAAATTCCGAACATTTGTTATTCAGTAAAGTGCATGTGGTGTCCAATCTGCACCAAAAGACCATTGAATAGAGAATCTGCCTTCTGGCCATACAACCACATGACCCTGCAGTAAACAACAAACATATACCCACATTTCACGTATCAAATACATTACTCCACTGTGAAATTGACGAATATAAATGATAAAGGTATCAATCAAAGGAAGCACCTAGCAAAAGAAAGCAGCATTTCTAATAACTCCAATCGTCAGAACGCTCGGAGTGGTGATTTCCATCCAAGATAATCACACCCGATGTTCTAATAAACATAGCGGTCATGAAACGGAATCTCCCTGTTGAGAGAGAAAAAACATGTACCACAATTTGTGCAGCACATTGATTATTTTTAGTGACCATTGCAATAAGATTTTAAAAAATTTAAAGCAGTTGAAGGAGATACGGAAAAAAGAATATTTATCAAATTCCTAACATTTGTTATTCAGTAAAATGCAAGTGGTGCCCAATATGCACTAACAAACCCTTTGAATTAAGAATCTGTTTCTAGTCATAACACCAGATGACCCTGCTCTAAACAAAAAACATTTACACACATTTAACAATTCAAATACATTACTCCACTGCAAAACAGATGAATATAAGTTATAAGGGTAACAATCAAAAGAAGCACCTAGGAAGAGAAAGAGGTCTTTCCTAATAACTCCAATACTCAGGGTGCTTGGAGTGGTAGTTCCCATCCAACAAAATCACAATCCATGTTTGAACAAACATAGCAGTCATGAAACAGAATCTCCCTGTTGAGAGGCAAGAAACATGTACCACAATTTGTGCATGTGGTGTCAAATATGCACCAAAAGACAATTGAATGGGGAATCAGCTTTCTGGCCATACAACCGGATGACCCTGCTGTAATCAACAAACATTTACCCACATTACACGATTCAAATATATTATTCCACTGTGAAATTGGTGAATATATGTGATGAGGGTAACAATCAAAACAAGGACTCAACAAAAGAAAGAAGTCTTTCCTAATAACTCCAATTGTCAGAATGCTCGGAGTCGTGCTTCCCATTCAACAAAATCACACTCAAAAGTAGAACAAACATAGCTGGCATTAAACAGAATCTCCCTGTAGAGCGGGAAGAAACATGTTCCACAATTTGTGCAGCACATTTATTATTTTTAGTGACCATTGCAATAAGAGTTTTAAAAATAAAAAACAAATGAAGGAGATACTTAAACAAGAAGATTTATCAAATTCCAAACAGTCGCTATTCAGTAAAGTGCATGTGGTGTCCATCTGCACCAAAAGACCATTGAATAGAGAATCTGCTTTCTGGCCATACAACCAGATGACCCTGCTGTAAACAACAAACATTTACCCACATTTCACGAATCAAATACATTGCTCCACTGTGAAATTGACGAATATAAGTGATAAAGGTATCAATCAAAGGAAGCACCTAGCAAAAGAAAACAGCATATCTAATAACTCCAATCGTCAGAATGCTCGGAGGGGTGATTTCCATCCAACATAATCACACTCGATATTTGAATAAACATAGCAGTCATGAAACGGAATCTCCTGGTTGAGAGAGAAGAAACATGTAGCACAATTTGTGCAGCACATTGATTATTTTTAGTGACCATTGCAATAGGATTTTTAAAAATTTAAAGCAATTGAAGGAGATACGAAAACAAGAATAATTATCAAATTCCTAACATTTGTTATTCAGTAAAATGCAAGTGGTGTCCAAACTGCACCAAAAACCCATTGAATGGATAATCTGCTTTCTGGCCATACAACCAGATGACCCTGCTGTAAACAACAAACATTTACCCACATTTCACGAATCAAATACATTGCTCCACTGTGAAATTGACGAATATAAGTGATAAAGGTATCAATCAAAGGAAGCACCTAGCAAAAGAAAACAGTATTTCTAATAACTCCAATCGTCAGAACGCTCGGAGTGGTGATTTCCATCCAACATAGTCACACTTGATGTTTGAATAAACATAGCAGTCATGAAACGGAATCTCCCTGTTGAGAGAGAAGAAACATGTACCACAATTTGTGCAGCACATTGATTATTTTTAATGACCATTGCAATAAGATTTATAAAAATTTAAAGCAACTGAAGGAGATACGAAAACAAGAATAATTATCAAATTCCTAACATTTGTTATACAGTAAAATGCAAGTGGTGTCCAATCTGCACTAAAAACCCATTCAATGGAGAATCAGCTTCCTGGTCATACAACCAGATGACCCTACTTTAAACAAACAACATTTACACACATTTAACGATTCAAATACATTACTCCACTGCAAAACAGATGAATATAAGTTCTAAGGGTAACAATCAAAAGAAGCATCTAGGAAAAGAAAGAGGTCTTTCCTAATAACTCCAATACTCAGGATGCTTGGAGTGGTAGTTCCCATCCAGCAAAATCACACTCCATGTTTGAGCAAACATAGCAAACATGAAACAAAATCTCCCTGTTGAGAGGCAAGAAACATGTACCACAATTTGTGCATGTGGTGTCAAATATGCACCAAAAGACGACTGAATGGGGAATCTGCTTTCTGGCCATACAACCAGATGACCCTGCTGTAATCACCAAATATTTACCAACATTTCACGATTAAAATATATTATTCCACTGTGAAATTGATGAATATATGTGATGAGGGTAACAATCAAAACAAGGACTCAGCAAAAGAAAGAAGTCTTTCCTAATAACTCCAATTGTCAGAATGCTTGGAGTAGTGCTTCCATCCAACAAAATTTCACTCGAAAGTAGAACATAGCAGGCATTAAACGGAATCTCCCTGTTGAGAGGGAAGAAACATGTACCACAATTTGTGCAGCACATTTATTATTTTTAGTGACCACTGCAATAATATTTTTAGAAATAAAAAGCAAATGAAGGAGATACCTCAACAAGAAGATTTATCAAATTCCGAACATTTGTTATTCAGTAAGGTGCATGTGGTGTCCAATCTGCACCAAAAGACCATTGAATAGAGAATCAGCTTTCTGACCATACAACCAGATGACCCTGCTGTAAACAACAAACATTTACCCACATTTCACGAATCAAATACATTACTCCACTGTGAAATTGACGAATATAAGTGATAAAGGTATCAATCAAAGGAAGCACCTAGCAAAAGAAAACAGTATTTCTAATAACTCCAATCGTCAGAACGCTCGGAGTGGTGATTTCCATCCAACATAATCACACTCGATGTTCTAATAAACATAGCAGTCATGAAACGGAATATCCCTATTGAGAGAGAAAAAACATGTACCACAATTTTTGCAGCACATTGATTATTTTTAGTGACCATTGCAATAAGATTTTAAAAAATTTAAAGCAATTGAAGGAGATACGAATACAAGAATAATTATCAAATTCCTAACATTTGTTATTCAGTAAAATGCAAGTGGTGTCCAAACTGCACCAAAAAACCATTGAATTGATAATCTGCTTCCTGGTCATACAACCAGATGACCCTGCTTTAAACAAACAACATTTACACACATTTAGCGATTCAAATACATTACTCCACTGCAAAACAGATGAATATAAGTTCTAAGGGTAACAATCAAAAGAAGCATCTAGGAAAAGAAAGAGGTCTTTCCTAATAACTCCAATACTCAGGATGCTTGGAGTGGTAGTTCCCATCCAGCAAAATCACACTCCATGTTTGAGCAAACATAGCAAACATGAAACAAAATCTCCCTGTTGAGAGGCAAGAAACATGTACCACAATTTGTGCATGTGGTGTCGAATATGCATCAAAAGACGACTGAATAGGGAATCTGCTTTCTGGCCATACAACCAGATGACCCTGCTGTAATCAACAAATATTTACCAACATTTCACGATTAAAATATATTATTCCACTGTGAAATTGATGAATATATGTGATGAGGGTAACAATCAAAACAAGGACTCAGCAAAAGAAAGAAGTCATTGCTAATAACTCCAATTGTCAGAATGCTCGAAGTAGTACTTCCCATCCAACAAAATCACACTCAAAAGTAGAACAAACATTGCACTCATTAAACAGATTCTCCCTGTTGAGAGGGAAGAAACATGTTCCACAATTTGTGCATGTGGTGTCAAATATGCACCAAAAGACGATTGAATGGGGAATCTGCTTTCTGGCCATACAACCAGATGACCCTGCTGTAATCAACAAATATTTACCCACATTTCACGATTCAAATATATTATTCCACTGTGAAATTGATGAATATTTGTGATGAGGGTAACAATCAAAAACCAGGACACAGCAAAAGAAAGAAGTCTTTCCTAATAACTCCAATTGTCAGAATGCTCGGATTAGTCCTTCCATCCATGAAAATTACACTCGAAAGTAGAATATAGCAGTCATGAAACGGAATCTCCCTGTTCAGAGAGAAGAAACATGTACCACAATTTGTGCAGCACATTGATTATTTTTAGTGGCCATTGCAATAAGATTTTTAAAAATTCAAAGCAATTGCAGGAGGTAAAAAAACAAGAATAATTATCAAATTCCTAACATTTGTTATACAGTAAAATGCAAGTGGTGTCCAATCTGCACTAAAAACCCATTCAATGGAGAATCAGCTTCCTGGTCATACAACCAGATGACCCTACTTTAAACAAACAACATTTACACACATTTAGCGATTCAAATACATTACTCCACTGCAAAACAGATGAATATAAGTTCTAAGGGTAACAATCAAAAGAAGCACCTAGGAAAAGAAAGAGGTCTTTCCTAATAACTCCAATACTCAGGATGCTTGGAGTGGTAGTTTCTATCCAACAAAATCACACTCCATGTTTGAACAAACATAGCAGTCATTAAATAGAATCTCCCTGTTCAGAGGCAAGAAACATGTACCACAATTTGTGCATGTGGTGTCAAATATGCAACAAAACACGATTGAATGGGGAATCTGCTTTCTGGCCATACAACCAGATGACCCTGCTGTAATCAACAAACATTTAAACACATTTCATTATTCAACTATATTATTCCACTGTGAAATTGATGAATATATGTGATGAGGGTAACAATCAAAACAAGGACTCAGCAAAAGAAAGAAGTCTTTCCTAATAACTCCAATTGTCAGAATGCTCGGAGTAGTGCTTCCATCCAACAAAGTTACACTCGAAAGTAGAACATAGCATTCATTAAACGGAATCTCCCTGTTGAGAGGGAAGAAACATGTACCACAATTTGTGCAGCACATTTATTATTTTTAGTGACCATTGCAATAAGATTTTTAAAAATAAAAAACAAATGAAAGAGATACCTAAACATGAAGATTTATCAAATTCCGAACATTTGTTATTCAGTAAGGTGCATGTGGTGTCCAATCTGCACCAAAAGACCATTGAATAGAGAATCTGCTTTCTGGTCATACAACCAGATGACCCTGCTCTAAACAAAAAACATTTACACACATATAACGATTCAAATACATTACTCCACTGCGAAACAGATGAGTATAAGTTATAAGGGTAAAAATAAAAGAAGCACCTAGGAAAAGAAGGAGGTCCTTCCCAATAACTCCTATACTCAGGATGCTTGGAGTGGTAGTTCCCATCCAACAAAATCACACTCCATGTTTGAACAAGCATAGCAGTCATGAAACAGATTCTCCCTGTTGAGAGGCAAGAAATATGTACCAGAATTTGTGCATGTGGTGTCAAATATGCACCAAAAGACGACTGAATGGGGAATCTACTTTCTGGCCATACAACCAGATGACCCTGCTGTAATCAACAAATATTTACCCACATTTCACGATTCAAATATATTATTCCACTGTGAAATTGATGAATATATGTGATGAGGGCAACAATCAAAACAAGGACTCAGCAAAAGAAAGAAGTCATTGCTAATAACTCAAAATATCAGAATGCTCGAAGTAGTACTTCCCATCCAACAAAAACACACTCAAAAGTAGAACAAACATAGCAGGCATTAAACAGAATTTCCCTGTAGAGAGGGAAGAAACATGTTCCACAATTTGTGCAGCACATTGATTTTTTTTAGTGACCATTGCAATAAAATTTTTAAAAATAAAAAGCAAATGAAAGAGATACCTAAACAAGAAGATTTATCAAATTCCGAACATTCGTTATTCAGTAATGTGCATGTGGGGACCAATCTGCATCAAAAGACCATTGAATAGAGAATCTGCCTTCTGGCCATACAACCACATGACCCTGTTGTAAACAACAAACATTTTCCCACATTTCACGAATCAAATACATTACTCCACTGTGAAAGTGACGGATATAACTGATAAAGGTATCAATCAAAGGAAGCACCTAGCAAAAGAAAACAATATTTCTAATAACTGCAATCGTCAGAACGCTCGGAGTGGTGATTTCCATCCAACATAATCACACTCGATGTTTGAATAAACATAGCAGTCATGAAACGGAATCTTCTTGTTGAGAGAGAAGAAACATGGACCACTATTTGTGCAGCACATTGATTATTTTTAGTGACCATTGCAATAACATTTTTAAAAATTTAAAGCAATTGAAAGAGATACGAAAACAAGAATAATTATCAAATTCCTAACACTAGTTATTCAGTAAAATGCAAGTGGTGTCCAATCTGCACTAAAAACCCATTCAATGGAGAATCTGCTTTCTGGTCATACAACCAAATGACCGTGCTCTAAACTAAAAACATTTACACACATTTAACGATTCAAATACATTACTCCACTGCGAAAGAGATGAATATAAGTTATAAGGGTAACAATCAAAAGAAGCACCTAGGAAAAGAAAGAGGTCTTTCCTAATAACTCCAATACTCAGGATGCTTGGAGTGGTAGTTCCCATCCAACAAAATCACACTCCATGTTTGAACAAACATAGCAGTCATGAAACAGGATCTCCCTGTTGAGAGGCAAGAAACATGTACCACAATTTGTGTCCGTGGTGTCAAATATGCACCAAAAGACGATTGAATGGGGAATCTGCTTTCTGGCCATACAACCAGATGACCCTGCTGTAATCAACAAATATTTACCCACATTTCATGATTCAAATATATTATTCCACTGTGAAATTGATGAATATATGTGATGAGGGTGACAATCAAAAACCAGGACACAGCAAAAGAAAGAAGTCTTTCCTAATAACTCCAATTGTCAGAATGCTCGGCTTAGTGCTTCCATCCATGAAAATTACACTCGAAAGTAGAACATAGCAGGCATTAAACGGAATCTACCTGTTGAGAGAAAAGAAACATGTACCACAATTTGTGCAGCACATTGATTATTTTTAGTGTCCATTGGAATATTATTCTTAATAATTTAAAGCAATTGAACGAGATACGAAAACAAGAATAATTATCAAATTCCTAACACTTGTTATTCAGTAAAATGCAAGTGGTGTCCAATCTGCACTAAAAACCCATTCAATGGAGAATCTGCTTTCTGGTCATACAACCAGATGACCCTCTTCTAAACAAAAAACATTTACACACATTTAACGATTCAAATACATTACTCCACTGCGAAACAGATGAGTATAAGTTATAAGGGTAAAAATAAAAAGAAGCACCTAGGAAAAGAAGGAGGTCTTTACCAATAACTCCTATACTCAGGATGCTTGGAGTGGTAGTTCCTATCCAACAAAATCACACTCCATGTTTGCACAAACATAGCAGTCATGAAACAGAATCTCCCTGTTGAGAGGCAAGAAATATGTACCACAATTTGTGAATGTGGTGTCAAATATGCACCAAAAGACGATTGAATGGGGAATCTGCTTTCTGGCCATACAACCAGATGACCCTGCTGTAATCAACAAACATTTACCCACATTTCACGATTCAAATACATTATTCCACTGTGAAATTGATAAATATATGTGATGAGGGTAACAATCAAAACAAGGACTCAGCAAAAGAAAGATGTCTTTCCTAATAACTACAATTGTCAGAATGCTCGGAGTAGTGCTTCCCATCCAACAAAATCACACTCGAAATTAGAACATAGCAGGCCTTAAACGGAATTTCAATGTTGAGAGGGAAGAAACATGTACCACAATTTGTGCAGCACATTTATTATTTTAGTGACCGTTGCAATTATATTTTTAAAAATAAAAAGCAAATGAAGGAGATACCTCAACAAAAAGAATTATCAAATTCCGAACATTCGTTATTCAGTAAAGTGCATGTGGTGTCCAATCTGCACCAAAAGACCATGGAATAGAGAATCTGCTTTCTGGCCATACAACCAGATGACCCTGCTGTAAAACAACAAACATTTACACACATTTAACGATTCAAATACATAACTCCACTGCGAAACAGATGAATATAAGTTATAAGGGTAACAATCAAAAGAACAACCTAGGAAAAGAAAGAGGTCTTTCCTAATAACTCCAATACTCAGGATGCTTGGAGTGGTAGTTCCCATCCAACAAAATCACACTCTATGTTTGAACAAACATAGCAGTCATGAAACAGAATCTCCCTGTTGAGAGGCAAGAAACATCTACCACAATTTGTGCACGTGGTGTCAAATATGCATCAAAAGACGATTGAATGGGGAATCTGATTTCTGGCCATACAACCAGATGAACCTGCTGTAATCAACAAACATTTACCCACATTTCACGATTCAAATATATTATTCCACTGTGAAGTTGATGAATATATGTGATGAGGGTACCAATCAAAACAAGGACTCAGCAAAAGAAAGAAGTCTCTCCTAATAACTCCAATTGTCAGAATGCTCAGAGTAGTGCTTCCCATCAAACAAAATCACACTCAAAAGTAGAACAAACATAGCAGGCATTAAAACGGAATCTCCCTGTTGAGAGGGAAGAAACATGTACCACAATTTGTGCAGCACATTTATTATTTTTAGTGACCACTGCAATAATATTTTTAAAAATATAAAGCAAATGAAGGAGATACCAAAACAAGAAGATTTATCAAATTCCGAACATTTGTTATTCAGTAAAGTGCATGTGGTGTCCAATCTGCACCAAAAGACCATTGAATAGAGAATCTGCCTTCTGGCCATACAACCACATGACCCTGCAGTAAACAACAAACATATACCCACATTTCACGTATCAAATACATTACTCCACTGTGAAATTGACGAATATAAATGATAAAGGTATCAATCAAAGGAAGCACCTAGCAAAAGAAAGCAGCATTTCTAATAACTCCAATCGTCAGAACGCTCGGAGTGGTGATTTCCATCCAAGATAATCACACTCGATGTTCTAATAAACATAGTGGTCATGAAACGGAATCTCCCTGTTGAGAGAGAAAAAACATGTACCACAATTTGTGCAGCACATTGATTATTTTTAGTGACCATTGCAATAAGATTTTAAAAAATTTAAAGCAGTTGAAGGAGATACGGAAAAAAAATATTTATCAAATTCCTAACATTTGTTATTCAGTAAAATGCAAGTGGTGCCCAATATGCACTAACAAACCCTTTGAATTAAGAATCTGTTTCTAGTCATAACACCAGATGACCCTGCTCTAAACAAAAAACATTTACACACATTTAACGATTCAAATACATTACTCCACTGCAAAACAGATGAATATAAGTTATAAGGGTAACAATCAAAAGAAGCACCTAGGAAGAGAAAGAGGTCTTTCCTAATAACTCCAATACTCAGGGTGCTTGGAATGGTAGTTCCCATCCAACAAAATCACAATCCATGTTTGAACAAACATAGCAGTCATGAAACAGAATCTCCCTGTTGAGAGGCAAGAAACATGTACCAAAATTTGTGCATGTGGTGTCAAATATGCACCAAAAGACAATTGAATGGGGAATCAGCTTTCTGGCCATACAACCGGATGACCCTCCTGTAATCAACAAACATTTACCCACATTTCACGATTCAAATATATTATTCCACTGTGAAATTGGTGAATATATGTGATGAGGGTAACAATCAAAACAAGGACTCAACAAAAGAAAGAAGTCTTTCCTAATAACTCCAATTGTCATAATGCTCGGAGTCGTGCTTCCCATTCAACAAAATCACACTCAAAAGTAGAACAAACATAGCTGGCATTAAACAGAATCTCCCTGTAGAGCGGGAAGAAACATGTTCCACAATTTGTGCAGCACATTTATTATTTTTAGTGACAATTGCAATAAGAGTTTTAAAAATAAAAAACAAATGAAGGAGATACCTAAACAAGAAGATTTATCAAATTCCGAACAGTCGTTATTCAGTAAAGTGCATGTGGTGTCCATCTGCACCAAAAGACCATTGAATAGAGAATCTGCTTTCTGGCCATACAACCAGATGACCCTGCTGTAAACAACAAACATTTACCCACATTTCACGAATCAAATACATTGCTCCACTGTGAAATTGACGAATATAAGTGATAAAGGTATCAATCAAAGGAAGCACCTAGCAAAAGAAAACAGCATATCTAATAACTCCAATCGTCAGAATGCTCGGAGGGGTGATTTCCATCCAACATAATCACACTCGATGTTTGAATAAACATAGCAGTCATGAAACGGAATCTCCTGGTTGAGAGAAAAGAAACATGTAGCACAATTTGTGCAGCACATTGATTATTTTTAGTGACCATTGCAATAGGATTTTTAAAAATTTAAAGCAATTGAAGGAGATACGAAAACTAGAATAATTATCAAATTCCTAACATTTGTTATTCAGTAAAATGCAAGTGGTGTCCAAACTGCACCAAAAACCCATTGAATGGATAATCTGCTTTCTGGCCATACAACCAGATGACCCTGCTGTAAACAACAAACATTTACCCACATTTCACTAATCAAATACATTACTCCACTGTGAAATTGACGAATATAAGTGATAAAGGTATCAATCAAAGGAAGCACCTAGCAAAAGAAAACAGTATTTCTAATAACTCCAATCGTCAGAACGCTCGGAGTGGTGATTTCCATCCAACATAGTCACACTTGATGTTTGAATAAACATAGCAGTCATGAAACGGAATCTCCCTGTTGAGAGAGAAGAAACATGTACCACAATTTGTGCAGCACATTGATTATTTTTAGTGTCCATTGGAATATTATACTTAATAATTTAAAGCAATTGAACGAGATACGAAAACAAGAATAATTATCAAATTCCTAACATTTGTTATTCAGTAAAATGCAAGTGCTGTCCAATCTGCACTAAAAACCCATTCAATGGAGAATCTGCTTTCTGGTCATACAACCAGATGACCCTCCTCTAAACAAAAAACATTTACACACATTTAACGATTCAAATACATTACTCCACTGCGAAACAGATGAGTATAAGTTATAAGGGTAAAAATCAAAGAAGCACCTAGGAAAAGAAGGAGGTCTTTACCAATAACTCCAATACTCAGGATGCTTGGAGTGGTAGTTCCCATCCAACAAAATCACACTCCATGTTTGAACAAACATAGCAGTCATGAAACAGAATCTCCCTGTTGAGAGGCAAGAAATATGTACCACAATTTGTGAATGTGGTGTCTAATATGCACCAAAAGACGACTGAATGGGGAATCTGCTTTCTGGCCATACAACCAGATGACCCTGCTGTAATCAACAAACATTTACCCACATTTCACGATTCAAATATATTATTCCACTGTGAAATTGATAAATATATGTGATGAGGGTAACAATCAAAACAAGGACTCAGCAAAAGAAAGTTGTCTTTCCTAATAACTACAATTGTCAGAATGCTCGGAGTAGTGCTTCCCATCCAAGAAAATCACACACGAAATTAGAACATAGCAGGCCTTAAACGGAATTTCCCTGTTGAGAGGGAAGAAACATGTACCACAATTTGTGCAGCACATTTATTATTTTAGTGACCATTGCAATAATATTTTTAAAAATAAAAAGCAAATGAAGGAGATACCTCAACAAGAAGATTTATCAAATTCCGAACATTCGTTATTCAGTAAAGTGCATGTGGTGTCCAATATGCACCAAAAGACCACTGAATAGAGAATCTGCTTTCTGGCCATACAACCAGATGAGCCCACTTTAAACAACAAACGTATACCCACATTTCAAGAATCAAATACATTACTCCACTGTGAAATTGACGAATATAAGTGATAAACGTATCAATCAAAGGAAGCACCTTACAAAAGAAAACAGTATTTCTAATAACTCCAATCGTCAGAATGCTCTGAGTGGTGATTTCCATCCAACATAATCACACTCGATGTTTGAATAAACATAGCAGTCAGGAAACGGAATCTCCCTGTTGAGAGAGAAGAAACATGTACCACAATTTGTGCAGCACATTGATTATTTTTAGTGTCCATTGGAATATTATACTTAATAATTTAAAGCAATTGAACGAGATACGAAAACAAGAATAATTATCAAATTCCTAACATTTGTTATTCAGTAAAATGCAAGTGGTGTCCAATCTGCACTAAAAACCCATTCAATGGAGAATCTGCTTTCTGGTCATACAACCAGATGACCCTCCTCTAAACAAAAAACATTTACACACATTTAACGATTCAAATACATTACTCCACTGCGAAACAGATGAGTATAAGTTATAAGGGTAAAAATCAAAGAAGCACCTAGGAAAAGAAGGAGGTCTTTACCAATAACTCCAATACTCAGGATGCTTGGAGTGGTAGTTCCCATCCAACAAAATCACACTCCATGTTTGAACAAACATAGTAGTCATGAAACAGAATCTCCCTGTTGAGAGGCAAGAAATATGTACCACAATTTGTGAATGTGGTGTCTAATATGCACCAAAAGACGACTGAATGGGGAATCTGCTTTCTGGCCATACAACCAGATGACCCTGCTGTAATCAACAAATATTTACCAACATTTCACGATTAAAATATATTATTCCACTGTGAAATTGATGAATATATGTGATGAGGGTAACAATCAAAACAAGGACTCAGCAAAAGAAAGAAGTCATTGCTAATAACTCCAATTGTCAGAATGCTCGAAGTAGTACTTCCCATCCAACAAAAAAAAAAAAACACACTCAAAAGTGGAACAAACATTGCACCCATTAAACAGATTCTCCCTGTTGAGAGGGAAGAAACATGTTCCACAATTTGTGCAGCATATTTATTATTTTTAGTGACCATTGCAATAAGATTTTTAAAAATAAAAAACAAATGAAGGAGGTACCGAAAGAAGAAGATTTATCAAATTCCGAACATTCGTTATTCAGTAAAGTGCATGTGGTGTCCAATCTGCATCAAAAGACCATGGAATAGAGAATCTGCTTTCTGGCCTTACAAACAGATGACCCTGCTGTAAACAACAAACATTTACCCACATTTCACGAATCAAATACATTACTCCACTGTGAAATTGACGAATATAATTGATAAAGGTATCAATCAAATGAAGCACCTAGCAAAAGAAAACAGAATACCTATTAACTCCAATCGCCAGAACGCTCGGAGTGGTGATTTCCATTCAACATAATCACACTCGATGTTTGAATAAACATAGCAGTAATGAAACGGAATCTCCTTGTTGAGAGAGAAGAAACATGGGCCACTATTTGTGCAGCACATTGATTATTTTTAGTGACCATTGCAATAAGATTTTTAAAAATTTAAAGCAATTGAAAGAGATAGGAAAACAAGAATAATTATCAAATTCCTAACACTTGTTATTCAGTAAAATGCAAGTGGTGTCCAATCTGCACTAAAAACCCATTCAATGGAGAATCTGCTTTCTGGTCATACAACCAAATGACCGTGCACTAAACAAAAAACATTTACACACATTTTACGATTCAAATACATTACTCCACTGCGAAACAGATGAATATAAGTTATAAGGGTAACAATCAAAAGAAGCACCTAGGAAAAGAAAGAGGTCTTTCCTAATAACTCCAATACTCAGGATGCTTGGAGTGGTAGTTCCCATCCAACAAAATCACACTCCATGTTTGAACAAACATAGCAGTCATGAAATAGAATCTCCCTGTTGAGAGGCAAGAAACATGTACCACAATTTGTGCATGTGGTGTCAAATATGCACCAAAAGACGATTGAATGGGGAATCTGCTTTCTGGCCATACAACCAGATGACCCTGCTGTAATCAACAAATATTTACCAACATTTCACGATTCAAATTTATTATTCCACTGTGAAATTGATGAATATATGTGATGAGGGTAACAATCAAAACAAGGACTCAGCAAAAGAAAGAAGTCTTTCCTAATAACTCCAATTGTCAGAATGCTTGGAGTAGTGCTTCCATCCAACAAAATTTCACTCGAAAGTAGAACATAGCAGCCATTAAACGGAATCTCCCTGTTGAGAGGGAAGAAACATGTACCACAATTTGTGCAGCACATTTATTATTTTTAGTGACCATTGCAATAATATTTTTAGAAATAAAAAGCAAATGAAGGAGATACCTCAACAAGAAGATTTATCAAATTCCGAACATTTGTTATTCAGTAAGGTGCATGTGGTGTCCAATCTGCACCAAAAGACCATTGAATAGAGAATCAGCTTTCTGACCATACAACCAGATGACCCTGCTGTAAACAACAAACATTTACCCACATTTCACGAATCAAATACATTACTCCACTGTGAAATTGACGAATATAACTGATAAAGGTATCAATCAAAGGAAGCACCTAGCAAAAGAAAACAGTATTTCTAATAACTCCAATCGTCAGAACGCTCGGAGTGGTGATTTCCATCCAACATAATCACACTCGATGTTCTAATAAACATAGCTGTCATGAAACGGAATATCCCTATTGAGAGAGAAAAAACATGTACCACAATTTTTGCAGCACATTGATTATTTTTAGTGACCATTGCAATAAGATTTTAAAAAATTTAAAGCAATTGAAGGAGATACGAATACAAGAATAATTATCAAATTCCTAACATTTGTTATTCAGTAAAATGCAAGTGGTGTCCAAACTGCACCAAAAAACCATTGAATGGATAATCTGCTTTCTGGCCATACAAAAAGATGACCCTGCTGTAATCAACAAACATTTACCCACATTTCACGATTCAAATATATTATTGCAATGTGAAATTCGTGAATATATGTGATGAGGGTAACAATCAAAACTAGGACTTAGCAAAAGAAAGAAGTCTTTCCTAATAACTCCAATTGTCAGAATGCTCGAAGTAGTACTTCCCATCCAACAAAATTACACTCGAAAGTAGAACACAGCAGGCATTAAACGGAATCTCCCTGTTGAGAGGGAAGAAACATGTACCACAATTTGTGCAGCACATTTATTATTTTTAGTGACCACTGCAATAAGATTTTTAAAAATTTAAAGCAATGGAATAGATATGAAAAAAGACTATTTATCAAATTCCTAACATTTGTTATTCACTAAAATGCAAGGTGACCAATCTGCACTAAAAACTAATTGAATGGAGAATCTGCTTTCTGGTCATACAACCAGATGACCCTGCTCTAAACAAAAAACATTTACACACATTTAACAATTTAAATACATTACTGCCCTGCGAAACAGATGAATATAAGTTATAAGGGTAACAATCGAAAGAAGCACCTAGGAAAAGAAAGAGGTCTTTCCTAATAACTCCAATACTCAGGATGCTTGGAGTGGTAGTTCCCATCCAGCAAAATCACACTCCATGTTTGAGCAAACATAGCAAACATGAAACAAAATCTCCCTGTTGAGAGGCAAGAAACATGTACCACAATTTGTGCATGTGGTGTCAAATATGCACCAACGGACGACTGAATAGGGAATCTGCTTTCTGGCCATACAACCAGATGACCCTGCTGTAATCAACAAATATTTACCAACATTTCACGATTAAAATAAATTATTCCACTGTGAAATTGATGAATATATGTGATGAGGGTAACAATCAAAACAAGGACTCAGCAAAAGAAAGAAGTCATTGCTAATAACTCCAATTGTCAGAATGCTCGAAGTAGTACTTCCCATCCAACAAAATCACACTCAAAAGTAGAACAAACATTGCACTCATTAAACAGATTCTCCCTGTTGAGAGGGAAGAAACATGTTCCACAATTTGTGCATGTGGTGTCAAATATGCACCAAAAGACGATTGAATGGGGAATCTGCTTTCTGGCCATACAACCAGATGACCCTGCTGTAATCAACAAATATTTACCCACATTTCACGATTCAAATATATTATTCCACTGTGAAATTGATGAATATATGTGATGAGGGTAACAATCAAAAACCAGGACGCAGCAAAAGAAAGAAGTCTTTCCTAATAACTCCAATTGTCAGAATGCTCGGATTAGTCCTTCCATCCATGTAAATTACACTCGAAAGTAGAACATAGCAGTCATGAAACGGAATCTCCCTGTTCAGAGAGAAGAAACATGTACCACAATTTGTGCAGCACATTGATTATTTTTAGTGGCCATTGCAATAAGATTTTTAAAAATTCAAAGCAATTGAAGGAGGTACAAAAACAAGAATAATTATCAAATTCCTAATATTTGTTATTCAGTAAAATGCAAGTGGTGTCCAATCTGCACTAAAAACCCATTCAATTGAGAATCTGCTTTCTGGTCATACAACCAAATGACCGTGCTCTAAAAAAAAACATTTACACACATTTAACGATTCAAATACATTACTCCACTGCGAAACAGATGAATATAAGTTATAAGGGTAACAATCAAAAGAAGCACCTAGGAAAAGAAAGAGGTCTTTCCTAATAACTCCAATACTCAGGATGCTTGGAGTGGTAGTTTCTATCCAACAAAATCACACTCCATGTTTGAACAAACATAGCATTCATGAAATAGAATCTCCCTGTTCAGAGGCAAGAAACATGTACCACAATTTGTGCATGTGGTGTCAAACATGCAACAAAACACGATTGAATGTGGAATCTGCTTTCTGGCCATACAACCAGATGACCCTGCTGTAATCAACAAACATTTAAACACATTTCATTATTCAACTATATTATTCCACTGTGAAATTGATGAATATATGTGATGAGGGTAACAATCAAAACAAGGACTCAGCAAAAGAAAGAAGTCTTTCCTAATAACTCCAATTGTCAGAATGCTCGGAGTAGTGCTTTCATCCAACAAAGTTACACTCGAAAGTAGAACATAGCAGGCATTAAACGGAATCTCCCTGTTGAGAGGGAAGAAACATGTACCACAATTTGTGCAGCACATTTATTATTTTTAGTGACCATTGCAATAAGATTTTTAAAAATAAAAAACAAATGGAAAAGATACCTAAACAAGAAGATTTATCAAATTCCGAACATTTGTTATTCAGTAAGGTGCATGTGGTGTCCAATCTGCACCAAAAGACCATTGAATAGAGAATCTGCTTTCTGGTCATACAACCAGATGACCCTGGACTAAACAAAAAACATTTACACACATATAACGATTCAAATACATTACTCCACTGCGAAACAGATGAGTATAAGTTATAAGGGTAAAAATAAAAGAAGCACCTAGGAAATGAAGGAGGTCCTTCCCAATAACTCCTATACTCAGGATGCTTGGAGTGGTAGTTCCCATCCAACAAAATCACACTCCATGTTTGAACAAGCATAGCAGTCATGAAACAGATTCTCCCTGTTGAGAGGCAAGAAATATGTACCACAATTTGTGCATGTGGTGTCAAATATGCACCAAAAGACGACTGAATGGGGAATCTACTTTCTGGCCATACAACCAGATGACCCTGCTGTAATCAACAAATATTTACCCACATTTCACGATTCAAATATATTATTCCACTGTGAAATTGATGAATATATGTGATGAGGGCAACAATCAAAACAAGGACTCAGCAAAAGAAAGAAGTCATTGCTAATAACTCAAAATATCAGAATGCTCGAAGTAGTACTTCCCATCCAACAAAAACACACTCAAAAGTAGAACAAACATAGCAGGCATTAAACAGAATTTCCCTGTTGAGAGGGAAGAAACATGTTCCACAATTTGTGCAGCACATTGATTTTTTTTAGTGACCATTGAAATAAAATTTTTAAAAATAAAAAGCAAATGAAAGAGATACCTAAACAAGAAGATTTATCAAATTCCGAACATTCGTTATTCAGTAATGTGCATGTGGGGTCCAATCTGCATCAAAAGACCATTGAATAGAGAATCTGCCTTCTGGCCATACAACCACATGACCCTGCTGTAAACAACAAACATTTTCCCACATTTCACGAATCAAATACATTACTCCACTGTGAAATTGACGGATATAACTGATAAAGGTATCAATCAAAGGAAGCACCTAGCAAAAGAAAACAATATTTCTAATAACTGCAATCGTCAGAACGCTCGGAGTGGTGATTTCCATCCAACATAATCACACTCGATGTTTGAATAAACATAGCAGTCATGAAACGGAATCTTCTTGTTGAGAGAGAAGAAACATGGACCACTATTTGTGCAGCACATTGATTATTTTTAGTGACCATTGCAATAACATTTTTAAAAATTTAAAGCAATTGAAAGAGATACGAAAACAAGAATAATTATCAAATTCCTAACACTTGTTATTCAGTAAAATGCTAGTGGTGTCCAATCTGCACTAAAAACCCATTCAATGGAGAATCTGCTTTCTGGTCATACAACCAAATGACCGTGCTCTAAACTAAAAACATTTACACACATTTAACGATTCAAATACATTACTCCACTGCGAAAGAGATGAATATAAGTATAAGGGTAACAATCAAAAGAAGCACCTAGGAAAAGAAAGAGGTCTTTCCTAATAACTCCAATACTCAGGATGCTTGGAGTGGTAGTTCCCATCCAACAAAATCACACTCCATGTTTGAACAAACATAGCAGTCATGAAACAGGATCTCCCTGTTGAGAGGCAAGAAACATGTACCACAATTTGTGTCCGTGGTGTCAAATATGCACCAAAAGACGATTGAATGGGGAATCTGCTTTCTGGCCATACAACCAGATGACCTTGCTGTAATCAACAATCATTTACCCACATTTCACGATTCAAATATATTATTCCACTGTGAAATTGATGAATATATGTGATGAGGGTAACAATCAAAAACCAGGACACAGCAAAAGAAAGAAGTCTTTCCTAATAACTCCAATTGTCAGAATGCTCGGATTAGTGCTTCCATCCATGAAAATTACACTCGAAAGTAGAACATAGCAGGCATTAATCGGAATCTACCTGTTGAGTGAGAAGAAACATGTACCACAATTTGTGCAGCACATTGATTATTTTTAGTGAGCATTGCAATAAGATTTATAAAAATTTAAAGCAACTGAAGGAGATACGAAAAAAAGAATAATTATCAAATTCCTAACATTTGTTATTCAGTAAAATGCAAGTGGTGTCCAAACTGCACCAAAAACCCATTGAATGGATAATCTGCTTTCTGGTCATACAACCAGATGACCCTGCTTTAAACAAAAAACATTAACACACATTTAAGGATTCAAATACATTACTCCACTGCGAAACAGATGAATATAAGTTCTAAGGGTAACAATCAAAAGAAGCACATAGGAAAAGAAAGAGGCCTTTCCTAATAACTCCAATACTCAGGATGCTTGGAGTGGTAGTTCCCATCCAACAAAACCACACTCCATGTTTGAGCAAACATAGCAAACATGAAACAGAATCTCCCTGTTGAGAAGCAAGAAACATGTACCCCAATTTGTGCATGTGGTGTCAAATATGCACCAAAAGACGATTGAATGGGGAATCTGATTTCTGGCCATACAACCAGATGACCCTGCTGTAATCAACAAATATTTACCCACATTTCACGATTCAAATATATTATTCCACTGTGAAATTGATAAATATATGTGATGGGGGTACCAATCAAAACAAGGACTCAGCAAAAGAAAGATGTCTTTCCTAATAACTACAATTGTCAGAACGCTCGAGGTAGTACTTCCCATACAACAAAATCACACTCAAAAGTAGAACAAACATAGCAGGCATTAAACAGAATTTCCCTGTTGAGAGGGAAGAAACATGTTCCACAATTTGTGCAGCACACTGATTATTTTTAGTGACCATTGCAATAAAATTTTTAAAAATAAATAGCAAATCAAAGAGATACCTAAACAAGAAGATTTATCAAATTCCGAACATTCGTTATTCAGTAAAGTGCATGTGGTGTCCAATCTGCACCAAGAGACCATTGAATAGAAAATCTCCTTTCTGGCCATACAACCAGATCAAATACATTACTCCACTGTGAAATTGACGAATATAACTGATAAAGGTATCAATCAAAGGAAGCACCTAGCAAAAGAATACAGTATTTCTAATAACTCCAATCGTCAGAACGCTCGGAGTGGTGATTTCCATCCAACATAATCACACTTGATGTTTGAATAAACATAGCAGTCATGAAACGGAATCTCCCTGTTGAGAGAGAAGAAACATGTACCACAATTTGTGCAGCACATTGATTATTTTTAGTGACCATTGCAATAAGATTTATAAAAATTTAAAGCAACTGAAGGAGATACGAAAACAAGAATAATTATCAAATTCCTAACATTTGTTATTCAGTAAAATGCAAGTGGTGTCCAAACTGCACCAAAAACCCACTGAATGGATAATCTGCTTTCTGGTCATACAACCAGATGACCCTGCTTTAAACAAAAAACATTTACACACATTTAACGATTCAAATACATTACTCCACTGCGAAACAGATGAATATAAGTTCTAAGGGTAACAACCAAAAGAAGCACCTAGGAAAAGAAAGAGGCCTTTCCTAATAACTCCAATACTCAGGATGCTTGGAGTGGTAGTTCCCATCCAACAAAATGACACTCCATGTTTCAACAAACATAGCAGTCATGAAACAGAATCTCCCTGTTGAGAGGCAAGAAACATGTACCATAATTTGTGCATGTGGTGTCAAATATGCACCATAAGACGATTGAATGGGGAATCTGATTTCTGGCCATACAACCAGATGACCCTGCTGTAATCAACAAACATTTACCCACATTTCACGATTCAAATATATTATTCCACTGTGAAATTGATAAATATATGTGATGGGGGTACCAATCAAAACAAGGACTCAGCAAAAGAAAGATGTCTTTCCTAATAACTACAATTGTCAGAATGCTCGGAGTAGTGCTTCCCATCCAACAAAATCACACTCGAAATTAGAACATAGCATGCATTAAACAGAATCTCCCTGTTGAGAGGGAAGAAACATCTACCACAATTTGAGCAGCACATTTATTGTTTTAGTGACCATTGCAATAAGATTTTTAAAAATTTAAAGCAATTTAAGGAGATACGAAAACAAGAATAATTATCAAATTCCTAACATTTGTTATACAGTAAAATGCAAGTGGTGTCCAATCTGCACTAAAAACCCATTCAATGGAGAATCTGCTTTCTGGTCATACAACCAGATGACCCTGCTCTAAACAAAAAACATTTACACACATTTAACGATTGAAATACATTACTCCACTGCAAAAAGTTCTAAGGGTAACAATCAAAAGAAGCACCTAGGAAAAGAAAGAGGTCTTTCCTAATAACTCCAATACTCAGGATGCTTGGAGTGGTACTTCCCATCCAACAAAATCACACTCCATGTTTGAGCAAACATAGCAAACATGAAACAGAATTTCCCTGTTGAGAGGGAAGAAAATGTTCCACAATTTGTGCAGCACACTGATTATTTTTAGTGACCATTGCAATAAAATTTTTAAAAATAAATAGCAAATCAAAGAGATACCTAAACAAGAAGATTTATCAAATTCCGAACATTCGTTATTCAGTAAAGTGCATGTGGTGTCCAATCTGCACCAAGAGACCATTGAATAGAAAATCTCCTTTCTGGCCATACAACCAGATAAAATACATTACTCCACTGTGAAATTGACGAATATAACTGATAAAGGTATCAATCAAAGGAAGCACCTAGCAAAAGAATACAGTATTTCTAATAACTCCAATCGTCAGAACGCTCGGAGTGGTGATTTCCATCCAACATAATCACACTTGATGTTTGAATAAACATAGCAGTCATGAAACGGAATCTCCCTGTTGAGAGAGAAGAAACATGTTCCACAATTTGTGCATGTGCTGTCAAATATGCAACAAAACACGATTGAATGGGGAATCTGCTTTCTGGCCATACAACCAGATGACCCTGCTGTAATCAACAAACATTTAAACACATTTCATTATTCAACTATATTATTCCACTGTGAAATTGATGAATATATGTGATGAGGGTAACAATCAAAACAAGGACTCAGCAAAAGAAAGAAGTCATTGCTAATAACTTCAATTGTCAGAATGCTCGGAGTAGTGCTTCCCATTCAACAAAATCACACTCAAAAGTAGAACAAACATTGCACCCATTAAACAGAATCTCCCTGTTGAGAGGGAAGAAACATGTACCACAATTTGTGCAGCACATTTATTATTTTTAGTGACCATTGCAATAAGAGTTTTAAAAATAAAAAACAAATGAAGGAGATACCTAAACAAGATGATTTATCAAATTCCGAACATTCGTTATTCAGTAAAGTGCATGTGACGTCCTATCTGCACCAAAAGACCATTGAATAGACAATCTGCTTTCTGGCCATACAACCAGATGACCCTGCTGTAAACAACAAACATTTACCCACATTTCACGAATCAAATACATTACTCCACTATGAAATTGACGAATATAAGTGATAAAGATATCAATCAAAGGAAGCACCTAGCAAAAGAAAACAGCATATCTACTAACTCCAATCGTCAGAACGCTCGGAGTGGTGATTTCCATCCAACATAATCACACTCGATGTTTGAATAAACATAGCAGTCATGAAACGGAATCTCCCTGTTGAGAGAGAAGAAACATGTACCACAATTTGTGCAGCACATTGATTATTTTTAGTGTCCATTGGAATATTATTCTTAATAATTTAAAGCAATTGAAGGAGATACGAAAACAAAAATAATTGTCTAATTCCTAACATTTGTTATTCAGTAACATGCAAGTGGTGTCCAATCTGCAGTAAAAACCCATTCAATGGAGAATCTGCTTTCTGGTCATACAACCAGATGACCCTGCTCTATACAAAAAACATTTACACACAATTAACGATTCAAATACATTACTCCACTGCGAAAGAGATGAATATAATTTATAAGGGTAACAATCAAAAGAAGCACCTAGGAAGAGAAAGAGGTCTTTCCTAATAACTCCAATACTCAGGGTGCTTGGAGTGGTAGTTCCCATCCAACAAAATCACACTCCATGTTTGAACAAACATAGCAGTCATGAAACAGAATCTCCCTGTTGAGAGGCAAGAAACATGTACCACTATTTCTGCATGTGGTGTCAAATATCCACCAAAAGACGATTGAATAGGGAATCAGCTTTCTGGCCATACAACCAGATGACCCTGCTGTAATCAACAAACATTTACCCACATTTCACGATTCAAATATATTATTCCACGGTGAAACTGATGAATATATGTGATGAGGGTAACAATCAAAACTAGGACTTAGCAAAAGAAGTCTTTCCTAATAACTCCAATTGTCAGAATGCTCGGAGTAGTGCTTCCATCCAACAAAATTACACTCAAAAGTAGAACATAGCAGGCATTAAACGGAATCTCCCTGTTGAGAGGGAAGAAACATGTACCACAATTTGTGCAGCACATTTATTATTTTTAGTGACCATTTCAATAATATTTTAAAAAATATAAAGCAAATGAAGGAGATACCTCCACAAGAAGATTTATCAAATTCCGAACATTTGTTATTCAGTAAGGTGCATGTGGTGTCCACCTGCACCAAAAGACCATTGAATAGAAAATCTGCTTTCTGGTCATACAACCAGATGACCCTGCTCTAAACAAAAAACATTTACACACATATAACGATTCAAATACATTACTCCACTGCGAAACAGATGAGTATAAGTTATAAGGGTAAAAATCAAAAGAAGCACCTAGGAAAAGAAGGAGGTCCTTCCCAATAACTCCTATACTCAGGATGCTTGGAGTGGGAGTTCCTATCCAACAAAATCACACTCCATGTTTGAACAAACATAGCAGTCATGAAACAGAATCTCCCTGTTGAGAGGCAAGAAATATGTACCACAATTTGTGAATGTGGTGTCAAATATGCACCAAAAGACGATTGAATGGGGAATCTGCTTTCTGGCCATACAACCAGATGACCCTGCTGTAATCAACAAACATTTACCCACATTTCACGATACAAATACATTATTCCACTGTGAAATTGATAAATATATGTGATGAGGGTAACAATCAAAACAAGGACTCAGCAAAAGAAAGATGTCTTTCCTAATAACTACAATTGTCAGAATGCTCGGAGTAGTGCTTCCCATCAAACAAAATCACACTCGAAATTAGAACATAGCAGGCCTTAAACGGAATTTCCCTGTTGAGAGGGAAGAAACATGTACCACAATTTGTGCAGCACATTTATTATTTTAGTGACCATTGCAATAATATTTTTAAAAATAAAAAGCAAATGAAGGAGATACCTCAACAAGAAGATTTATCAAATTCCGAACATTCGTTATTCAGTAAAGTGCATGTGGTGTCCAATCTGCACCAAAAACCCATTGAATGGATAATCTGCTTTCTGGTCATACAACCAGATGACCCTGCTTTAAACAAAAAACATTAACACACATTTAAGGATTCAAATACATTACTCCACTGCGAAACAGATGAATATAAGTTCTAAGTGTAACAATCAAAAGAAGCACCTAGGAAAAGAAAGAGGCCTTTCCTAATAACTCCAATACTCAGGATGCTTGGAGTGGTAGTTCCCATCCAACAAAATCACACTCCATGTTTGAGCAAACATAGCAAACATGAAACAGAATCTCCCTGTTGAGAAGCAAGAAACATGTACCCCAATTTGTGCATGTGGTGTCAAATATGCACCAAAAGACGATTGAATGGGGAATCTGCTTTCTGGCCATACAACCAGATGACCCTGCTGTAATCAACAAATATTTACCCACATTTCACGATTCAAATATATTATTCCACTGTGAAATTGATGAATATATGTGATGAGGGTAACAATCAAAACAAGGACTCAGCAAAAGAAAGAAGTCTTTCCTAATAACTCCAATTGTCAGAATGCTCAGAGTAGTGCTTCCCATCAAACAAAATCACACTCAAAAGTAGAACAAACATAGCAGGCATTAAAACGGAATCTCCCTGTTGAGAGGGAAGAAACATGTACCACAATTTGTGCAGCACATTTATTATTTTTAGTGACCACTGCAATAATATTTTTAAAAATATAAAGCAAATGAAGGAGATACCAAAACAAGAAGATTTATCAAATTCCGAACATTTGTTATTCAGTAAAGTGCATGTGGTGTCCAATCTGCACCAAAAGACCATTGAATAGAGAAACTGCCTTCTGGCCATACAACCACATGACCCTGCAGTAAACAACAAACATATACCCACATTTCACGTATCAAATACATTACTCCACTGTGAAATTGACGAATATAAATGATAAAGGTATCAATCAAAGGAAGCACCTAGCAAAAGAAAGCAGCATTACTAATAACTCCAATCGTCAGAACGCTCGGAGTGGTGATTTCCATCCAAGATAATCACATTCGATGTTCTAATAAACATAGCGGTCATGAAACGGAATCTCCCTGTTGAGAGAGAAAAAACATGTACCACAATTTGTGCAGCACATTGATTATTTTTAGTGACCATTGCAATAAGATTTTAAAAAATTTAAAGCAATTGAAGGAGATACGGAAAAAAGAATATTTATCAAATTCCTAACATTTGTTATTCAGTAAAATGCAAGTGGTGCCCAATATGCACTAACAAACGCTTTGAATTAAGAATCTGTTTCTAGCCATAACACCAGATGACCCTGCTCTAAACAAAAAACATTTACACACATTTAACGATTCAAATACAATACTCCACTGCAAAACAGATGAATATAAGTTATAAGGGTAACAATCAAAAGAAGCACCTAGGAAGAGAAAGAGGTCTTTCCTAATAACTCCAATACTCAGGGTGCTTGGAGTGGTAGTTCCCATCCAACAAAATCACAATCCATGTTTGAACAAACATAGCAGTCATGAAACAGAATCTCCCTGTTGAGAGGCAAGAAACATGTACCACAATTTGTACATGTGGTGTCAAATATGCACCAAAAGACAATTGAATGGGGAATCAGCTTTCTGGCCATACAACCGGATGACCCTGCTGTAATCAACAAACATTTACCCACATTTCACGATTCAAATATATTATTCCACTGTGAAATTGGTGAATATATGTGATGAGGGTAACAATCAAAACAAGGACTCAACAAAAGAAAGAAGTCTTTCCTAATAACTCCAATTGTCAGAATGCTCGGAGTCGTGCTTCCCATTCAACAAAATCACACTCAAAAGTAGAACAAACATAGCTGGCATTAAACAGAATCTCCCTGTAGAGCGGGAAGAAACATGTTCCCTAATTTGTGCAGCACATTTATTATTTTTAGTGACCATTGCAATAACAGTTTTTAAAATAAAAAACAAATGAAGGCGATACCTAAACAAGAAGATTTATCAAATTCCGAACATTCGTTATTCAGTAAAGTGCATGTGGTGTCCATCTGCACCAAAAGACCATTGAATAGAGAATCTGCTTTCTGGCCATACATCCAGATGACCCTGCTGTAAAGAACAAACATTTACCCACATTTCACGAATCAAATACATTGCTCCACAGTGAAATTGACGAATATAAGTGATAAAGGTATCAATCAAAGGAAGCACCTAGCAAAAGAAAACAGCATATCTAATAACTCCAATCGTCAGAATGCTCAGAGGGGTGATTTCCATTCAACATAATCACACTTGATGTTTGAATAAACATAGCAGTCATGAAACGGAATCTCCCTGTTGAGAGAGAAGAAACATGTACCACAATTTGTGCAGCACATTGATTATTTTTAGTGTCCATTGGAATATTATAGTTAATAATTTAAAGCAATTGAACGAGATACGAAAACAAGAATAATTATCAAATTCCTAACATTTGTTATTCAGTAAAATGCAAGTGGTGTCCAATCTGCACTAAAAACCCATTCAATGGAGAATCTGCTTTCTGGTCATACAACCAGATGACCCTCCTCTAAACAAAAAACATTTACACACATTTAACGATTCAAATACATTACTCCACTGCGAAACAGATGAGTATAAGTTATAAGGGTAAAAATCAAAAGAAGCACCTAGGAAAAGAAGGAGATCTTTCTTAAAAACTCCAATACTCAGGATGCTTGGAGTGGTAGTTTCCATCCAACAAAATCACACTCCATGTTTGAACAAACATAGCAGTCATGAAACAGAATCTCCCTGTTGAGAGGTAAGAAATATGTACCACAATTTGTGAATATGGTGTCTAATATGCACCAAAAGACGATTGAATGGGGAATCTGCTTTCTGGCCATACAACCAGATGACCCTGATGTAATCAACAAACATTTACCCACATTTCACGATTCAAATATATTATTCCACTGTGAAATTGATAAATATATGTGATGAGGGTAACAATCAAAACAAGGACTCAGCAAAAGAAAGATGTCTTTCCTAATAACTACAATTGTCAGAATGCTCGGAGTAGTGCTTCCCATCCAACAAAATCACACACGAAATTAGAACATAGCAGGCCTTAAACGGAATTTCCCTGTTGAGAGGGAAGAAACATGTACCACAATTTGTGCAGCACATTTATTATTTTAGTGACCATTGCAATAATATTTTTAAAAATAAAAAGCAAATGAAGGAGATACCTCAACAAGAAGATTTATCAAATTCCGAACATTCGGTATTCAGTAAAGTGCATGTGGTGTCCAATATGCACCAAAAGACCACTGAATAGAGAATCTGCTTTCTGGCCATACAACCAGATGAGCCCACTTTAAACAACAAACGTATACCCACATTTCAAGAATCAAATACATTACTCCACTGTGAAATTGACGAATATAAGTGATAAACGTATCAATCAAAGGAAGCACCTTACAAAAGAAAACAGTATTTCTAATAACTCCAATCGTCAGAATGGTCGGAGTGGTGATTTCCATCCAACATAATCACACTCGATGTTTGAATAAACATAGCAGTCAGGAAACGGAATCTCCCTGTTGAGAGAGAAGAAACATGTACCACAATTTGTGGAGCACATTGATTATTTTTAGTGACCATTGCAATAAGATTTATAAAAATTTAAAGCAACTGAAGGAGATACGAAAACAAGAATAATTATCAAATTCCTAACATTTGTTATACAGTAAAATGCAAGTGGTGTCCAATCTGCACTAAAAACCCATTCAATGGAGAATCAGCTTCCTGGTCATACAACCAGATGACCCTGCTTTAAACAAACAACATTTACACACATTTAACGATCCAAATACATTACTCCACTGCAAAACAGATGAATATAAGTTCTAAGGGTAACAATCAAAAGAAGCATCTAGGAAAAGAAAGAGGTCTTTCCTAATAACTCCAATACTCAGGATGCTTGGAGTGGTAGTTCCCATCCAGCAAAATCACACTCCATGTTTTAGCAAACATAGCAAACATGAAACAAAATCTCCCTGTTGAGAGGCAAGAAACATGTACCACAATTTGTGCATGTGGTGTCACATATGCACCAAAAGACGACTGAATGGGGAATCTGCTTTCTGGCCATACAACCAGATGACCCTGCTGTAATCAACAAATATTTACCAACATTTCACGATTAAAATATATTATTCCACTGTGAAATTGATGAATATATGTGATGAGGGTAACAATCAAAACAAGGACTCAGCAAAAGAAAGAAGTCATTGCTAATAACTCCAATTGTCAGAATGCTCGAAGTAGTACTTCCCATCCAACAAAATCACACTCAAAAGTGGAACAAACATTGCACCCATTAAACAGATTCTCCCTGTTGAGAGGGAAGAAACATGTTCCACAATTTGTGCAGCATATTTATTATTTTTAGTGACCATTGCAATAACATTTTTAAAAATAAAAAACAAATGAAGGAGGTACCGAAAGAAGAAGATTTATCAAATTCCGAACATTCGTTATTCAGTAAAGTGCATGTGGTGTCCAATCTGCATCAAAAGACCATGGAATAGAGAATCTGCTTTCTGGCCTTACAAACAGATCACCCTGCTGTAAACAACAAACATTTACCCACATTTCACGAATCAAATACATTACTCCACTGTGAAATTGACGAATATAATTGATAAAGGTATCAATCAAAAGAAGCACCTAGCAAAAGAAAACAGCATACCTATTAACTCCAATCGCCAGAACGCTCGGAGTGGTGATTTCCATCCAACATAATCACACTCGATGTTTGAATAAACATAGCAGTAATGAAACGGAATCTCCTTGTTGAGAGAGAAGAAACATGGGCCACTATTTGTGCAGCACATTGATTATTTTTAGTGGCCATTGCAATAAGATTTTTAAAAATTTAAAGCAATTGAAAGAGATAGGAAAACAAGAATAATTATCAAATTCCTAACACTTGTTATTCAGTAAAATGCAAGTGGTGTCCAATCTGCACTAAAAACCCATTCAATGGAGAATCTGCTTTCTGGTCATACAACCAAATGACCGTGCACTAAACAAAAAACATTTACACACATTTTACGATTCAAATACATTACTCCACTGCGAAACAGATGAATATAAGTTATAAGGGTAACAATCAAAAGAAGCACCTAGGAAAAGAAAGAGGTCTTTCCTAATAACTCCAATACTCAGGATGCTTGGAGTGGTAGTTCCCATCCAACAAAATCACACTCCATGTTTGATCAAACATAGCAGTCATGAAATAGAATCTCCCTGTTGAGAGGCAAGAAACATGTACCACAATTTGTGCATGTGGTGTCAAATATGCACCAAAAGACGATTGAATGGGGAATCTGCTTTCTGGCCATACAACCAGATGACCCTGCTGTAATCAACAAATATTTAACAACATTTCACGATTAAAATATATTATTCCACTGTGAAATTGATGAATATATGTGATGAGGGTAACAATCAAAACAAGGACTCAGCAAAAGAAAGAAGTCTTTCCTAATAACTCCAATTGTCAGAATGCTTGGAGCAGTGCTTCCATCCAACAAAATTTCACTCGAAAGACGAACATAGCAGGCATTAAACGGAATCTCCCTGTTGAGAGGGAAGAAACATGTACCACAATTTGTGCAGCACATTTATTATTTTTAGTGACCATTGCAATAATATTTTTAGAAATAAAAAGCAAATGAAGGAGATACCTCAACAAGAAGATTTATCAAATTCCGAACATTTGTTATTCAGTAAGGTGCATGTGGTGTCCAATCTGCACCAAAAGACCATTGAATAGAGAATCAGCTTTCTGACCATACAACCAGATGACCCTGCTGTAATCAACAAACATTTACCCACATTTCACGAATCAAATACATTACTCCACTGTGAAATTGACGAATATAAGTGATAAAGGTATCAATCAAAGGAAGCACCTAGCAAAAGAAAACAGTATTTCTAATAACTCCAATCGTCAGAACGCTCGGAGTGGTGATTTCCATCCAACATAATCACACTCGATGTTCTAATAAACATAGCAGTCATGAAACGGAATATCCCTATTGAGAGAGAAAAAACATGTACCACAATTTGTGCAGCACATTGATTATTTTTAGTGACCATTGCAATAAGATTTTAAAAAATTTAAAGCAATTGAAGGAGATACGAATACAAGAATAATTATCAAATTCCTAACATTTGTTATTCAGTAAAATGCAAGTGGTGTCCAAACTGCACCAAAAAACCATTGAATGGATAATCTGCTTTCTGGCCATACAAAAAGATGACCCTGCTGTAAACAACAAACATTTACCCACATTTCACGAATCAAATACATTACCCCACTGTGAAATTGACGAATATAAGTGATAAAGATACCAATCAAAGGAAGCACCTGGAAAAAGAAAACAGGATATCTAATAACTCCAATCGTCAGAACGCTCGGAGTGGTGATTTCCATCCAACATAATCACACTCGATGTTTGAATAAACATAGCAGTCAGGAAACGGAATCTCACGGTTGAGAGAGAAGAAACATGTACCACAATTTGTACACACATTGATTATTTTTAGTGTCCATTGGAATAATATTCTTAATAATTTAAAGCAATTGAACGAGACACGAAAACAAGAATAATTATCAAATTCCTAACATTTGTTATTGAGTAAAATGCAAGTGGTGTCCAATCTGCACTAAAAACCCATTCAATGTAGAATCTGCTTTCTGGTCATACAACCAGATGACCCTGCTCTAAACAAAAAACATTTACACACATTTAACGATTCCAATACATTACTCCACTGCGAAAGAGATGAATATAAGCTATAAGGGTAACAATCAAAAGAAGCACCTAGGAAGAGAAAGAGGTCTTTCCTAATAACTCCAATACTCAGGGTGCTTGGAGTGGTAGTTCCCATCCAACAAAATCACAATAAATGTTTGAACAAACATAGCAGTCTTGAAACAGAATCTCCCTGTTGAGAGGAAAGAAACATGTGCCACAATTTGTGCATGTGGTGTCAAATATGCACCAAAAGACGATTGAATGGGGAATCAGCTTTCTGGCCATACAACCAGATCACCCTCCTGTAATCAACAAACATTTACCCACATTTCACGATTCAAATATATTATTCCACTGTGAAATTGGTGAATATATGTGATGAGGGTAACAAACAAAACAAGGACTCATCAAAAGAAAGAAGTCTTTCCTAATAACTCGAATTGTCAGAATGCTCGGAGTAGTGCTTCCCATCCAACAAAAACACACTCAAAAGTAGAACAAACATAGCAGGCATTAAACAGAATTTCCCAGTTGAGAGGGAAGAAACATGTTCCACAATTTGTGCAGCATATTTATTATTTTTAGTGACCATTGCAATAACATTTTTAAAAATAAAAAACAAATGAAGGAGGTACCGAAAGAAGAAGATTTATCAAATTCCGAACATTCGTTATTCAGTAAAGTGCATGTGGTGTCCAATCTGCATCAAAAGACCATGGAATAGAGAATCTGCTTTCTGGCCTTACAAACAGATGACCCTGCTGTAAACAACAAACATTTACCCACATTTCACGAATCAAATACATTACTCCACTGTGAAATTGACGAATATAATTGATAAAGGTATCAATCAAAAGAAGCACCTAGCAAAAGAAAACAGCATACCTATTAACTCCAATCGCCAGAACGCTCGGAGTGGTGATTTCCATCCAACATAATCACACTCGATGTTTGAATAAACATAGCAGTAATGAAACGGAATCTCCTTGTTGAGAGAGAAGAAACATGGGCCACTATTTGTGCAGCACATTGATTATTTTTAGTGGCCATTGCAATAAGATTTTTAAAAATTTAAAGCAATTGAAAGAGATAGGAAAACAAGAATAATTATCAAATTCCTAACACTTGTTATTCAGTAAAATGCAAGTGGTGTCCAATCTGCACTAAAAACCCATTCAATGGAGAATCTGCTTTCTGGTCATACAACCAAATGACCGTGCACTAAACAAAAAACATTTACACACATTTTACGATTCAAATACATTACTCCACTGCGAAACAGATGAATATAAGTTATAAGGGTAACAATCAAAAGAAGCACCTAGGAAAAGAAAGAGGTCTTTCCTAATAACTCCAATACTCAGGATGCTTGGAGTGGTAGTTCCCATCCAACAAAATCACACTCCATGTTTGATCAAACATAGCAGTCATGAAATAGAATCTCCCTGTTGAGAGGCAAGAAACATGTACCACAATTTGTGCATGTGGTGTCAAATATGCACCAAAAGACGATTGAATGGGGAATCTGCTTTCTGGCCATACAACCAGATGACCCTGCTGTAATCAACAAATATTTAACAACATTTCACGATTAAAATATATTATTCCACTGTGAAATTGATGAATATATGTGATGAGGGTAACAATCAAAACAAGGACTCAGCAAAAGAAAGAAGTCTTTCCTAATAACTCCAATTGTCAGAATGCTTGGAGCAGTGCTTCCATCCAACAAAATTTCACTCGAAAGACGAACATAGCAGGCATTAAACGGAATCTCCCTGTTGAGAGGGAAGAAACATGTACCACAATTTGTGCAGCACATTTATTATTTTTAGTGACCATTGCAATAATATTTTTAGAAATAAAAAGCAAATGAAGGAGATACCTCAACAAGAAGATTTATCAAATTCCGAACATTTGTTATTCAGTAAGGTGCATGTGGTGTCCAATCTGCACCAAAAGACCATTGAATAGAGAATCAGCTTTCTGACCATACAACCAGATGACCCTGCTGTAATCAACAAACATTTACCCACATTTCACGAATCAAATACATTACTCCACTGTGAAATTGACGAATATAAGTGATAAAGGTATCAATCAAAGGAAGCACCTAGCAAAAGAAAACAGTATTTCTAATAACTCCAATCGTCAGAACGCTCGGAGTGGTGATTTCCATCCAACATAATCACACTCGATGTTCTAATAAACATAGCAGTCATGAAACGGAATATCCCTATTGAGAGAGAAAAAACATGTACCACAATTTGTGCAGCACATTGATTATTTTTAGTGACCATTGCAATAAGATTTTAAAAAATTTAAAGCAATTGAAGGAGATACGAATACAAGAATAATTATCAAATTCCTAACATTTGTTATTCAGTAAAATGCAAGTGGTGTCCAAACTGCACCAAAAAACCATTGAATGGATAATCTGCTTTCTGGCCATACAAAAAGGTGACCCTGCTGTAAACAACAAACATTTACCCACATTTCACGAATCAAATACATTACCCCACTGTGAAATTGACGAATATAAGTGATAAAGATACCAATCAAAGGAAGCACCTGGAAAAAGAAAACAGGATATCTAATAACTCCAATCGTCAGAACGCTCGGAGTGGTGATTTCCATCCAACATAATCACACTCGATGTTTGAATAAACATAGCAGTCAGGAAACGGAATCTCACGGTTGAGAGAGAAGAAACATGTACCACAATTTGTACACACATTGATTATTTTTAGTGTCCATTGGAATAATATTCTTAATAATTTAAAGCAATTGAACGAGATACGAAAACAAGAATAATTATCAAATTCCTAACATTTGTTATTGAGTAAAATGCAAGTGGTGTCCAATCTGCACTAAAAACCCATTCAATGTAGAATCTGCTTTCTGGTCATACAACCAGATGACCCTGCTCTAAACAAAAAACATTTACACACATTTAACGATTCCAATACATTACTCCACTGCGAAAGAGATGAATATAAGCTATAAGGGTAACAATCAAAAGAAGCACCTAGGAAGAGAAAGAGGTCTTTCCTAATAACTCCAATACTCAGGGTGCTTGGAGTGGTAGTTCCCATCCAACAAAATCACAATAAATGTTTGAACAAACATAGCAGTCATGAAACAGAATCTCCCTGTTGAGAGGAAAGAAACATGTGCCACAATTTGTGCATGTGGTGTCAAATATGCACCAAAAGACGATTGAATGGGGAATCAGCTTTCTGGCCATACAACCAGATCACCCTCCTGTAATCAACAAACATTTACCCACATTTCACGATTCAAATATATTATTCCACTGTGAAATTGGTGAATATATGTGATGAGGGTAACAAACAAAACAAGGACTCATCAAAAGAAAGAAGTCTTTCCTAATAACTCGAATTGTCAGAATGCTCGGAGTAGTGCTTCCCATTCAACAAAATCACACTCAAAAGTACAACAAACATAGCAGGCATTAAACGGAATCTCCCTGTTGAGAGGGAAGAAACATGTACCACAATTTGTGCAGCACATTTATTATTTTTAGTGACCATTGCAATAATATTTTAAAAAATATAAAGCAAATGAAGGAGATACCTCCACAAGAAGATTTATCAAATTCCGAACATTTGTTATTCAGTAAGGTGCATGTGGTGTCCAATCTGCACCAAAAGACCATTGAATAGAGAATCTGCTTTCTGGCCATACAACCAGATGACCCTGCTGTAAACAACAAACATTTACCCACATTTCACTAATCAGATACATTACTCCACTGTGAAATTGACGAATATAAGTGATAAAGGTATCAATAAAAGGAAGCACCTAGCAAAAGAAAACAGTATTTCTAATAACTCCAATCGTCAGAACGCTCGGAGTGTTGATTTCCATCCAACATAGTCACACTTGATGTTTGAATAAACATAGCAGTCATGAAACGGAATCTCCCTGTTGAGAGAGAAGAAACATGTACCACAATTTGTGCAGCACATTGATTATTTTTAGTGACCATTGCAATAAGATTTATAAAAATTTAAAGCAACTGAAGGAGATACGAAAACAAGAATAATTATCAAATTCCTAACATTTGTTACACAGTAAAATGCAAGTGGTGTCCAATCTGCACTAAAAACCCATTCAATGGAGAATCAGCTTCCTGGTCATACAACCAGATGACCCTGCTTTAAACAAACAACATTTACACACATTTAGCGATTCAAATACATTACTCCACTGCAAAACAGATGAATATAAGTTCTAAGGGTAACAATCAAAAGAAGCATCTAGGAAAAGAAAGAGGTCTTTCCTAATAACTCCAATACTCAGGATGCTTGGAGTGGTAGTTCCCATCCAGCAAAATCACACTCCATGTTTGAGCAAACATAGCAAACATGAAACAAAATCTCCCTGTTGAGAGGCAAGAAACATGTACCACAATTTGTGCATGTGGTATCAAATATGCACCAAAAGACGACTGAATAGGGAATCTGCTTTCTGGCCATACAACCAGATGACCCTGCTGTAATCAACAAATATTTACCAACATTTCACGATTAAAATATATTATTCCACTGTGAAATTGATGAATATATGTGAGGAGGGTAACAATCAAAACAAGGACTCAGCAAAAGAAAGAAGTCATTGCTAATAACTCCAATTGTCAGAATGCTCGAAGTAGTACTTCCCATCCAACAAAATCACACTCAAAAGTAGAACAAACATTGCACTCATTAAACAGATTCTCCCTGTTGAGAGGGAAGAAACATGTTCCACAATTTGTGCATGTGGTGTCAAATATGCACCAAAAGACGATTGAATGGGGAATCTGCTTTCTGGCCATACAACCAGATGACCCTGCTGTAATCAACAAATATTTACCCACATTTCACGATTCAAATATATTATTCCACTGTGAAATTGATGAATATATGTGATGAGGGTAACAATCAAAAACCAGGACACAGCAAAAGAAAGAAGTCTTTCCTAATAACTCCAATTGTCAGAATGCTCGGATTAGTCCTTCCATCCATGAAAATTACACTCGAAAGTAGAACATAGCAGGCATTAAACGGAATCTACCTGTTGAGAGGGAAGAAACATGTTCCACAATTTGTGCAGCACATTGATTATTTTTAGTGACCATTGCAATAAGATTTTAAAAATTTAAAGCAACTGAAGGAGATACGAAAACAAGAATAATTATCAAATTCCTAACATTTGTTATTCAGTAAAATGCAAGTGGTGTCCAAACTGCACCAAAAACCCATTGAATGGATAATCTGCTTTCTGGTCATACAACCAGATGACCCTGCTCTAAACAAGAAACATTTACACACATTTAACGATTCAAATACATTACTCCACTACGAAACAGATGAATATAAGTTATAAGGGTAACAATCAAAAGAACCACCTAGGAAAAGAAAGAGGTCTTTCCTAATAACTCCAATACTCAGGATGCTTGGAGTGGTAGTTCCCATCCAACAAAAGCACACTCCATGTTTGAACAAACATAGCAGTCATGAAACAGAATCTCCCTGTTGACAGGCAAGAAACATGTACCACAATTTGTGCATGTGGTGACAAATATGCATCAAAAGACGATTGAATGAGGAATCTGCTTTCTGGCCATACAAGCAGATGACCTTGCTGTAATCAACAATCATTTACACACATTTCACGATTCAAATATATTATTCCACTGTGAAACTGATGAATATATGTGATAAGGGTAACAATCAAAACTAGGACTTAGCAAAAGAAAGATGTCTTTCCTAATAACTCCAATTGTCAGAATGCTCATAGTAGTGCTTCCATCCAACAAAATTACACTCGAAAGTAGAACATAACAGGCATTAAACGGAATCTCGCTGTTGAGAGGGAAGAAACATGTTCCACAATTTGTGCAGCACATTTATTATTTTTAGTGACCATTACAATAAGATTTTTAAAAATAAAAAACAAATGAAAGAGATACCTAAACAAGAAGGTTTATCAAATTCCGAACATTCATTATTCAGTAAAGTGCATGTGGTGTCCAATCTGCACCAAAAGACCATTGAATAGAGAATCTGCTTTCTGGTCATACAACCATATGACCATGCTGTAATCAACAAACATTTACCCACATTTCACGATTCAAATATATTATTCCACTGTGAAATTGATAAATGTATGTGATGAGGGTAACAATCAAAACAAGGACTCAGCAAAAGAAAGATGTCTTTCCTAATAACTACAATTGTCAGAATGCTCGGAGTAGTGCTTCCCATCCAACAAAATCACACTCGAAATTAGAACATAGCATGCATTAAACAGAATCTCCCTGTTGAGAGGGAAGAAACATGTACCACAATTTGTGTAGCACATTTATTGTTTTAGTGACCATTGCAATAAGATTTTTAAAAATTTAAAGCAATTGAAGGAGATATGAAAACAAGTATAATTATCAAATTCCTAACATTTGTTATACAGTAAAATGCAAGTGGTGTCCAATCTGCACTAAAAACCCATTCAATGGATAATCTGCTTTCTGGTCATACAACCAGATGACCCTGCTCTAAACAAAAAACATTTACACACATTTAACGATTGAAATACATTACTCCACTGAAAAAGTTCTAAGGGTAACAATCAAAAGAAGCACCTAGGAAAAGAAAGAGGTCTTTCCTAATAACTCCAATACTCAGGATGCTTGGAGTGGTAGTTCCCATCCAACAAAATCACACTCCATGTTTGAGCAAACATAGCAAACATGAAACAGAATCTCCCTGTTGAGAGACAAGAAACATGTACCACAATTTGTACATGTTGTGTCAAATATGCACCAAAAGACGATTGAATGGGGAATCTGCTTTCTGGCCATACAACCAGATCACCCTGCTGAAATCAACAAATATTTACCCACATTTCACGATTGAAATTTATTATTCCACTGTGAAATTGATAAATATATGTGATGAGGGTAACAATCAAAACAAGGCCTCAGCAAAAGAAAGAAGTCATTGCTAATATCTCCAATTGTCAGAATGCTCGAGGTAGTACTTCCCATCCAACAAAATCACACTCAAAAGTAGAACAAACATAGCAGGCATTAAACAGAATTTCCCTGTTGAGAGGGAAGAAACATGTTCCACAATTTGTGCAGCACACTGATTATTTTTAGTGACCATTGCAATAAAATTTTTAAAAATAAATAGTAAATGAAAGAGATACCTAAACAAGAAGATTTATCAAATTCCGAACATTCGTTATTCAGTAAACTGCATGTGGTGTCCAATCTGAACCAAGAGACCATTGAATAGAAAATCTCCTTTCTGGCCATACAACCAGATCAAATACATTACTCCACTGTGAAATTGACGAATATAACTGATAAAGGTATCAATCAAAGGAAGCACCTAGCAAAAGAATACAGTATTTCTAATAACTCCAATCGTCAGAACGCTCGGAGTGGTGATTTCCATCCAACATAATCACACTTGATGTTTGAATAAACATAGCAGTCATGAAACGGAATCTCCCTGTTGAGAGAGAAGAAACATGTACCACAATTTGTGCAGCACATTGATTATTTTTAGTGACCATTGCAATAAGATTTTTAAAAATTTAAAGCAATTGAAGGAGATACGAAAACAAGAATAATTATCAAATTCCTAACACTTGTTATTCAGTAAAATGCAAGTGGTGTCCAATCTGCACTAAAAACCCATTCAATGGATAATCTGCTTTCTGGTCGTACAACCAGATGACCCTGCTCTAAACAAAAAACATTTACACACATTTAACGATTCAAATACATTACTCCACTGCGAAACAGATGAGTATAAGTTATAAGGGTAAAAATCAAAAGAAGCACCTAGGAAAAGGAGGAGGTCTTTACCAATAACTCCTATACTCAGGATGCTTGGAGTGGTAGTTCCCATCCAACAAAATCACACTCCATGTTTGGACAAACATAGCAGTCATGAAACAGAATCTCCCTGTTGAGAGGCAAGAAACATGTACCACAATTTGTGCATGTGGTGTCAAATATGCACCAAAAGACGATTGAATGGGGAATCTGCTTTCTGGCCATACAACCAGATGACCCTGCTGTAATAAACAAATATTTACCAACATTTCACGATTCAAATATATTATTCCACTGTGAAATTGATGAATATATCTGATGAGGGTAACAATCAAAACAAGGACTCAGCAAAAGAAAGAAGTCATTGCTAATAACTCCAATTGTCAGAATGCTCGGAGTAGTGCTTCCCATTCAACAAAATCACACTCAAAAGTAGAACAAACATTGCACCCATTAAACAGAATCTCCCTGTTGAGAGGGAAGAAACATGTACCACAATTTGTGCAGCACATTTATTATTTTTAGTGACCATTGCAATAAGAGTTTTAAAAATAAAAAACAAATGAAGGAGATACCTAAACAAGAAGATTTATCAAATTCCGAACATTCGTTATACAGTAAAGTGCATGTGGTGTCCTATCTGCACCAAAAGACCATTGAATAGATAATCTGCTTTCTGGCCATACAACCAGATGACCCTGCTGTAAACAGCAAACATTTACCCACATTTCACGAATCAAATACATTACTCCACTATGAAATAGACGAATATAAGTGATAAAGATATCAAAGGAAGCACCTAGCAAAAGAAAACAGCATATCTACTAACTCCAATCGTCAGAACGCTCGGAGTGGTGATTTCCATCCAACATAATCACACTCGATGTTTGAATAAACATAGCAGTCATGAAACGGAATCTCCCTGTTGAGAGAGAAGAAACATGTACCACAATTTGTGCAGCACATTGATTATTTTTAGTGTCCATTTGAATATTATTCTTAATAATTTAAAGCAATTGAAGGAGATACGAAAACAAAAATAATTGTCAAATTCCTAACATTTGTTATTCAGTAACATGCAAGTGGTGTCCAATCTGCAGTAAAAACCCATTCAATGGAGAATCTGCTTTCTGGTCATACAACCAGATGACCCTGCTCTATACAAAAAACATTTACACACATTTAACGATTCAAATACATTACTCCACTGCGAAAGAGATGAATATAAGTTATAAGGGTAACAATCAAAAGAAGCACCTAGGAAGAGAAAGAGGTCTTTCCTAATAACTCCAATACTCAGGGTGCTTGGAGTGGTAGTTCCCATCCAACAAAATCACACTCCATGTTTGAACAAACATAGCAGTCATGAAACAGAATCTCCCTGTTGAGAGGCAAGAAACATGTACCACTATTTCTGCATGTGGTGTCAAATATCCACCAAAAGACGATTGAATAGGGAATCAGCTTTCTGGCCATACAAGCAGATGACCCTGCTGTAATCAACAAACATTTACCCACATTTCACGATTCAAATATATTATTCCACGGTGAAACTGATGAATATAGTGATGAGGGTAACAATCAAAACTAGGACTTAGCAAAAGAAGTCTTTCCTAATAACTCCAATTGTCAGAATGCTCGGAGTAGTGCTTCCATCCAACGAAATTACACTCAAAAGTAGAACATAGCAGGCATTAAACGGAATCTCCCTGTTGAGAGGGAAGAAACATGTACCACAATTTGTGAAGCACATTTATTATTTTTAGTGACCATTTCAATAATATTTTTAAAAATATAAAGCAAATGAACGAGATACCTCCACAAGAAGATTTATCAAATTCCGAACATTTGTTATTCAGTAAGGTGCATGTTGTGTCCAATCTGCACCAAAAGACCATTGAATAGAGAATCTGCTTTCTGGTCATACAACCAGATGACCCTGCTCTAAACAAAAAACATTTACACACATATAACGATTCAAATACATTACTGTACTGCGAAACAGATGAGTATAAGTTATAAGGGTAAAAATCAAAAGAAGCACCTAGGAAAAGAAGGAGGTCCTTCCCAATAACTCCTATACTCAGGATGCTTGGAGTGGTAGTTCCCATCCAACAAGATCACACTCCATGTTTGAACAAACATAGCAGTCATGAAACAGAATCTCCCTGTTGAGAGGCAAGAAATATGTACCACAATTTGTGCATGTGGTGTCAAATATGCACCAAAAGATGACTGAATGGGGAATCTGCTTTCTGGCCATACAACCAGATGACCCTGCTGTAATCAACAAATATTTACCCACATTTCACGATTCAAATATATTATTCCACTGTGAAATTGATGAATATATGTGATGAGGGTAACAATCAAAACAAGGACTCAGCAAAAGAAAGAAATCATTGCTAATAACTCCAATTGTCAGAATATTCGAAGTAGTACTTCCCATCCAACAAAATCACACTCAAAAGTAGAACAAACATAGCAGGCATTAAACAGAATTTCCCTGTTGTGAGGGAAGAAACATGTTCCACAATTTGTGCAGCACATTGATTATTTTTGGTGACCACTGCATTAATATTTTTAAAAATAAAATGCAAATGAAGGAGATATCTCAACAAGAAGATTTATCAAATTCCGAACATTTGTTACTCAGTAAGGTGCATGTGGTGTCCAATCTGCACCAAAAGACCATTGAATAGAGAATCTGCTTTCTGGCCATACAACCAGATGACCCTGCTGTAAACAACAAACATTTACCCACATTTCACGAATCAAATACATTACTCCACTGTGAAATTGACGAATATAAGTGATAAAGGTATCAATCAAAGAAAGCACCTAGCAAAAGAAAACAGTATTTCTAATAACTCCAATCATCAGAACGCTAGGAGTGGTGATTTCCGTACAACATAATCACACTTGATGTTTGAATAAACATAGCAGTCATGAAACGGAATCTCCCTGTTGAGAGAGAAGAAACATGTACCACAATTTGTGCAGCACATTGATTATTTTTAGTGACCATTGCAATAAGATTTTTAAAAATTTAAAGCAATTGAAGGAGATACGAAAACAAGAATAATTATCAAATTCCTAACATTTGTTATTCAGTAAAATGCAAGTGGTGTCCAATCTGCACTAAAAACCCATTCAATGGAGAATCTGCTTTCTGGTCACACAACCAGATGACGCTGCTCTAAACAAAAAACATTTACACACATTTAACGATTCAAATACATTACTCCACTGCGAAACAGATGAATATAAGTTATAAGGGTAACAATCAAAAGAACCACCTAGGAAAAGAAAGAGATCTTTCGTAATAACTCCAATACTCAGGATGCTTGGAGTGGTAGTTCCCATCCAACAAAATCACACTCCATGTTTGAACAAACATAGCAGTCATGAAACAGAATCTCCCTGTTGAGAGGCAAGAAACATGTACCACAATTTGTGCATGTGGTGTCAAATATGCACCAAAGACGATTGAATGGGGAATCTGCTTTCTGGCCATACAACCAGATGACCCTGCTGTAATCAACAAATATTTAAACACATTTTATTATTCAACTATATTATTCCACTGTGAAATTGATGAATATATGTGATGAGGGTAACAATCAAAACAAGGACTCAGCAAAGGATAGAAGTCTTTCCTAATAACTCCAGTTGTCAGAATGCTCGGAGTAGTGCTTCCATCCAACAAAATTACACTCGAAACTAGAACATAGCAGGCATTAAACGGAATCTCCCTGTTGAGAGGGAAGAAACATGTAACAAACAATTTCTGCAGCACATTGATTATTTTTAGTGTCCATTGGAATATTATTCTTAATAATTTAAAGCAATTGAAGGAGATACGAAAACAAGAATAATTATCCAATTCCTAACATTTGTTATTCAGTAAAATGCAAGTGGTGTCCAATCTGCACTAAAAACCCATTCAATGGGGTATCTGCTTTCTGGTCGTAAACCAGATGACCCTGCTCTAAACAAAAAACATTTACACACACTTAACGATTCAAATACATTACTCCACTGCGAAACAGATGAGTATAAGTTATAAGGGTAAAAATCAAAAGAAGCACCTAGGAAAAGAAGGAGGTCCTTCCCAATAACTCATATACTCAGGATGCTTGGAGTGGTAGTTCCCATCCAACAAAATCACACTCCATGTTTGAACAAACATAGCAGTCATGAAACAGAATCTCCCTGTTGAGAGGCAAGAAATATGTACCACAATTTGTGCATGCGGTGTCAAATATGCACCAAAAGATGACTGAATGGGGAATCTGCTTTCTGGGCATACAACCACATGACCCTGCTGTAATCAACAAATATTTACCAACATTTCACGATTCAAATATATTATTCCACTGTGAAATTGATGAATATATGTGATGAGGGTAACAATCAAAACAAGGACTCAGCAAAAGAAAGAAGTCATTGCTAATAACTCCAATTGTCAGAATATTCGAAGTAGTACTTCCCATCAAACAAAATCACACTCAAAAGTAGAACAAACATAGCAGGCATTAAACAGATATTCCCTGTTGAGAGGGAAGAAACATGTTCCACAATTTGTGCAGCACATTGATTATTTTTAGTGACCATTGCATTAATATTTTTAAATATAAAAAGCAAATGAAGGAGATACCTCAACAAGAATATTTATCAAATTCCGAACATTTGTTATTCAGTAAGGTGCATGTGGTGTCCAATCTGCACCAAAAGACCATTGAATAGAGAATCTGCTTTCTGGCCATACAACCAGATGACCCTGCTCTAAACAACAAACATTTACCCACATTTCACGAATCAAATACATTACTCCACTGTGAAATTGACGAATATAAGTGATAAAGGTATCAATCAAAGGAAGCACCAAGCAAAAGAAAACAGTACTTCTAATAACTCCAATCGTCAGAACGCTCGGAGTGGTGATTTCCATCCAACATAGTAACACTTGATGTTTGAATAAACATAGCAGTCATGAAACGGAATCTCCCTGTTGAGAGAGAAGAAACATGTACCACAATTTGTGCAGCACATTGATTATTTTTAGTGTCCATTGAAATATTATTCTTAATAATTTAAAGCAATTGAAGGAGATACGAAAACAAGAATAATTATCAAATTCCTAACATTTGTTATTCAGTAAAATGCAAGTGGTGTCCAATCTGCACTAAAAACCCATTCAATGGAGAATCTGCTTTCTGGTCATACAACCAGATGACCCTGCTCTAAACAAAAAACATTTACACACATTTAACGATTCAAATACATTACTCCACTGCAAAACAGATGAATATAAGTTATAAGGGTAACAATCAAAAGATGCACCTAGGAAAAGAAGGAGGTCTTTACCAATAACTCCTATACTCAGGATGCTTGGAGTGGTAGTACCCATCCAACAAAAAGCAATTGAAGGAGATTCGAAAACAAGAATAATTATCCAATTCCTAACATTTGTTATTCAGTAAAATGCAAGTGGTGTCCAATCTGCACTAAAAACCCATTCAATGGAGAACTGCTTTCTGGTCGTACAAAAAAAAGACCCTGCTCTAACGATTCAAATACATTACTCCACTGCGAAACAGATGAGTATATGTTATAAGAGTAAAAATCAAAAGAAGCACCTAGGAAAAGAAGGAAGTCTTTACCAATAACTCCTATACTCAGGATGCTTGGAGTGGTAGTTCCCATCCAACAAAATCACACTCCATGTTTGAACAAACATAGCAGTCATGGAACAGAATCTCCCTGTTGTGAGGCAAGAAACATGTACCACAATTTGTGCAGCACATTTATTGTTTTAGTGACCATTGCAATAAGATTTTTAAAAATTTAAAGCAATTGAAGGAGATACGAAAACAAGAATAATTATCAAATTCCTAACATTTGTTATACAGTAAAATGCAAGTGGTTTCCAATCTGCACTAAAAACCCATTCAATGGAGAATCTGCTTCTGGTCATACAACCAGATGACCCTCCTCTAAACAAAAAACATTTACACACATTTAACGATTCAAATACTTTACTCCACTGCAAAACAGATGAATATAAGACGATTGAATAGGGAATCTGCTTTCTGACCATACAACCAGATAACCCTGCTGTAATCAACAAACATTTAAACACATTTCATTATTCAAATATATTATTCCACTGTGAAATTGATGAATATATCTGATGAGGGTAACAATCAAAACAAGGACTCTGCAAAACAAAGAAGTCTTACTTAATAACTCCAATTGTCAAAATGCTCGGAATAGTGCTTCCCATGAAACAAAATCACACTCAAAAGTAGAACAAACATAGCTGGCATTAAACAGAATCTCCCTGTAGAGCGGGAAGAAACATGTTCCACAATTTGTGCAGCACATTTATTATTTTTAGTGACCATTGCAATAAGAGTTTTAAAAATAAAAAACAAATGAAGAGATACCTAAAGAAGAAGATTTATCAAATTCCGAACATTCGTTATTCAGTAAAGTGCATGTGGTGTCCAATCTGCACCAAAAGACCATTGAATAGAGAATCTGCTTTCTGGTCATACAACCAAATGACCGTGCTCTAAACAAAAAACATTTACACACATTTAACGAATCAAATACATTACTCCACTGTGAAATTGACGAATATAAGTGATAAAGGTATCAATCAAAGGAAGCACCTAGCAAAAGAAAACAGCATATCTAATAACTCCAATAGTCAGAACGCTCGGAGAGGTGATTTCCATCCAACATAATCACACTCGATGTTTGAATAAACATAGCAGTCATGAAACGGAATCTCCCGGTTGAGAGAGAAGAAACATGTACCACAATTTGTGCAGCACATTGATTATTTTTAGTGACAATTGCAAATAGGATTTTTAAAAATTTAAAGCAATTGAAGGAGATACGAAAACAAGAATAATTATCAAATTCCTAACATTTGTTATTCAGTAAAATGCAAGTGGCGTCCAAACTGCACCAAAAACCCATTGAATGGATAATCTGCTTTCTGGCCATACAACCAGATGACCCTGCTGTAATCAACAAACATTTACCCACATTTCACGATTCAAATATATTATTCCACTGTGAAATTGATAAATATATGTGATGAGGGTAACAATCAAAACAAGGACTCAGCAAAAGAAAGATGTCTTTCCTAATAACTACAATTGTCAGAATGCTCGGAGTAGTGCTTCCCATCCAACAAAATCACACTCGAAATTAGAACATAGCAGGCATTAAACGGAATCTCCCTGTTGAGAGGGAAGAAACATGTACCACAATTTCTGCAGAACATGTATTGTTTTAGTGACCATTGCAATAAGATTTTTAAAAATTTAAAGCAATTGAAGGAGATACGAAAACAAGAATAATTATCAAATTCCTAACACTTGTTATTCAGTAAAATGCAAGTGGTGTCCAATCTGCACTAAAAACCCATTCAATGGAGAATCTGCTTTCTGGTCATACAACCAAATGACCGTGCTCTAAACAAAAAACATTTACACACATTTAACGATTCAAATACATTACTCCACTGCGAAACAGATGAATATAAGTTATAAGGGTAACAATCAAAAGAACCACCTAGGAAAAGAAAGAGGTCTTTCCTAATAACTCCAATATTCAGGATGCTTGGAGTGGTAGTTCCCATCCAACAAAATCACACTCCATGTTTGAACAAACATAGCAGTCATGAAACAGAATCTCCCTGTTGAGAGGCAAGAAACATGTCCCACAATTTGTGCATGTGGTGTCAAATATGCACCATAAGACATTTGAATTGGGAATCTGATTTCTGGCCATAGAACCAGATGACCCTGCTGTAATCAACAAACATTTACCCACATTTCACGATTCAAATATATTATTCCACTGTGAAATTGATAAATATATGTGATGAGGGTAACAATCAAAACAAGGACTCAGCAAAAGAAAGATGTCTTTCCTAATAACTACAATTGTCAGAATGCTCGGAGTAGTGCTTCCCATCCAACAAAATCACAATCGAAATTAGAACATAGCAGGCATTAAACAGAATCTCCGTGTTGAGAGGCAAGAAACATGTACCACAATTTGAACATGTGGTGTCAAATATGCACCAAAAGACGACTGAATGGGGAATCTGCTTTATAGCCATACAACCAGATGACCCTGCTGAAATCAACAAATACTTACCCACATTTCACGATTCAAATATATTCTTCCACTGTGAAATTGATGAATATATGTGATGAGGGTAACAATCAAAACAAGGCCTCAGCAAAAGAAAGAAGTCATTGCTAATAACTCCAATTGTCAGAATGCTCGAGGTAGTACTTCCCATCCAACAAAATCACACTCAAAAGTAGAACAAACATAGCAGGCATTAAACAGAATTTCCCTGTTGAGAGGGAAGAAACATGTTCCACAATTTGTGCAGCACATTGATTTTTTTTAGTGACCATTGCAATAAAATTTTTAAAAATAAAAAGCAAATGAAAGAGATACCTAAACAAGAAGATTTATCAAATTCCGAACATTCGTTATTCAGTAATGTGCATGTGGGGTCCAATCTGCATCAAAAGACCATTGAATAGAGAATCTGCCTTCTGGCCATACAACCACATGACCCTGCTGTAAACAACAACCATTTTCCCACATTTCACGAATCAAATACATTACTCCACTGTGAAATTGACGGATATAACTGATAAAGGTATCAATCAAAGGAAGCACCTAGCAAAAGAAAACTGTATTTCTAATAACTCCAATCGTCATAACGCTCGGAGTGGTGATTTCCATCCAACATAATCACACTTGATGTTTGAATAAACATAGCAGTCATGAAACGGAATCTCCCTGTTGAGAGAGAAGAAACATGTACCACAATTTGTGCAGCACATTGATTATTTTTAGTGTCCATTGGAATATTATTCTTAATAATTTAAAGCAATTGAAGGAGATACGAAAACAAGAATAATTATCCAATTCCTAACATTTGTTATTCAGTAAAATGCAAGTGGTGTCCAATCTGCACTAAAAACCCATTCAATGGAGAATCTGCTTTCTGGTCATACAACCAGACGACCCTGCTCTAAACAAAAAACATTTACACACATTTAACGATTCAAATACATTACTCCACTGCGAAACAGATGAGTATAAGTTATAAGGGTAAAAATCAAAAAATGCACCTAGGAAAAGAAGGAGGTCTTTACCAATAACTCCTATACTCAGGATGCTTGGAGTGGTAGTAGTACCCATCCAACAAAAAGCAATTGAAGGAGATACGAAAACAAGAATAATTATCCAATTCCTAACATTTGTTATTCAGTAAAATGCAAGTGGAGTCCAATCTGCACTAAAAACCCATTCAATGGAGAATCTGCTTTCTGGTCGTACAACCAGATGACCCTGCTCTAAACAAAAACCATTTACACACATTTAACGATTCAAATACATTACTCCACTGCGAAACAGATGAGTATAAGTTATAAGGGTAAAAATCAAAAGAAGCACCTAGGAAAAGAAGGAGGTCTTTACCAATAACTCCTATACTCAGGATGCTTGGAGTGGTAGTTCCCATCCAACAAAATCACACTCCATGTTTGAACAAACATAGCAGTAATGAAACAGAATCTCCCTGTTGAGAGGCAAGAAACATGTACCACAATTTGTGCATGTGGTGTCAAATATGCACCAAAAGACAATTGAATGGGGAATCAGCTTTCTGGCCATACAACCAGATGACCCTGCTGTAATCAACAAACATTTAGCCACATTTCACGATTCAAATATATTATGCCACTGTGAAATTGGTGAATATATGTGATGAGGGTAACATGCAAAACAAGAACTCATCAAAAGAAAGAAGTCTTTCCTAATAACTCCAATTGTCAGAATGCCCGGAGTAGTGCTTCCCATTCAACAAAATCACACTCAAAAGTAGAACAAACATAGCTGGCATTATACAGAATCTCCCTGTAGAGCGGGAAGAAACATGTACCACAATTTGTGCAGCACATTTATTATTTTTAGTGACCATTGCAATAAGAGTTTTAAAAATGAAAAACAAATGAAGGAGATACCTAAACAAGAAGATTTATCAAATTCCGAACATTCGTTATTCAGTAAAGTGCATGTGGTGTCCAATCTGCACCAAAAGACCATTGAATAGAGAATCTGCTTTCTGGCCATACAACCAGATGACCCTGCTGTAAACCACAAACATTTACGCACATTTCACGAATCAAATACATTACTCCACTGTGAAATTGATGAATATAAGTGATAAAGGTATCAATCAAAGGAAGCACCTAGCAAAAGAAAACAGCATATCTAATAACTCCAATAGTCAGAAGGCTCGGAGAGGTGATTTCCATCCAACATAATCACACTCGATGTTTGAATAAACATAGCAGTCATGAAACGGAATCTCCCGGTTGAGAGAGAAGAAACATGTACCACAATTTGTGCAGCACATTGATTATTTTTAGTGACAATTGCAATTGGATTTTTAAAAATTTAAAGCAATTGAAGGAGATACGAAAACAAGAATAATTATCAAATTCCTAACATTTGTTATTCAGTAAAATGCAAGTGGCGTCCAAACTGCACCAAAAACCCATTGAATGGATAATCTAATCTGCTTTCTGGCCATACAACCAGATGACCCTGCTGTAATCAACAAACATTTACCCACATTTCACGATTCAAATATATTATTCCACTGTGAAATTGGTGAATATATGTGATGAGGGTAACAATCAAAACTAGGACTCAGCAAAAGAAAGAAGTCTTTCCTAATAACTTTAATTGTCAGAATGCTCGGAGTAGTGCTTCCATCCAACAAAATTACACTCGAAAGTAGAACATAGCAGGCATTAAACGGAATCTCCCTGTTGAGAGGGAAGAAACATGTACAACAATTTGTGCAGCACATTTATTATTATTAGTGACCATTGCAATAATATTTTATAAAATATAAAGCAAATGAAGGAGATACCTCCACAAGAAGATTTATCAAATTCCGAACATTTCTTATTCTGTAAGGTGCATGTGGTGTCCAATCTGCGCCAAAAGACCATTGAATAGAGAATCTGCTTTATGGCCATACAACCAGATGACCCTGCTGTAAACAACAAACATTTACCCACATTTCACGAATCAAATACATTACTCCACTGTGAAATTGACGAATATAAGTGATAAAGGTATCAATCAAAGGAAGCACCTAGCAAAAGAAAACAGTATTTCTAATAACTCCAATCGTCAGAACGCTCGGAGTGGTGATTTCCATCCAACATAGTCACACTTGATGTTTGAATAAACATAGCAGTCATGAAACGGAATCTCCCTGTTGAGAGAGAAGAAATATGTTCCACAATTTGTGCAGCACATTGATTATTTTTAGTGTCCATTGGTATATTATTCTTAATAATTTAAAGCAATTGAACGAGATACGAAAACAAGAATAATTATCAAATTCCTAACATTTGTTATTCAGTAAAATACAAGTGGTGTCCAATCTGCACTAAAAACCCATTCAATGGAGAATCTGCTTCTGGTCATACAACCAGATGACCCTCCTCTAAACAAAAAACATTTACACACATTTAACGATTCAAATACATTACTCCACTGCGAAAGAGATGAATATAAGTTATAAGGGTAACAATCAAAAGAAGCACCTAGGAAGAGAAAGAGGTCTTTCCTAATAACTCCAATACTCAGGGTGCTTGGAGTGGTAGTTCCCATCCAACAAAATCACACTCCATGTTTGAACAAACATAGCAGTAATGAAACAGAATCTCCCTGTTGAGAGGCAAGAAACATGTACCACAATTTGTGCATGTGGTGTCAAATATGCACCAAAAGACAATTGAATGGGGAATCAGCTTTCTGGCCATACAACCAGATGACCCTGCTGTAATCAACAAACATTTACCCACATTTCACGATTCAAATATCTTATGCCACTGTGAAATTGGTGAATATATGTGATGAGGGTAACATGCAAAACAAGAACTCATCAAAAGAAAGAAGTCTTTCCTAATAACTCCAATTGTCAGAATGCCCGGAGTAGTGCTTCCCATCCAACAAAATCACACTCGAAATTAGAACATAGCAGGCATTAAACGGAATCTCCCTGTTGAGAGGGAAGAAACATGTACCACAATTTGTGCAGCACATGTATTGTTTTAGTGACCATTGCAATAAGATTTTTAAAAATTTAAAGCAATTGAAGGAGATACGAAAACAAGAATAATTATCAAATTCCTAACACTTGTTATTCAGTAAAATGCAAGTGGTGTCCAATCTGCACTAAAAACCCATTCAATGGAGAATCTGCTTTCTGGTCATACAACCAAATGACCGTGCTCTAAACAAAAAACATTTACACACATTTAACGTTTCAAATACATTACTCCACTGCGAAACAGATGAATATAAGTTCTAAGGGTAACAATCAAATAAGCACCTAGGAAAAGAAGGAGGTCTTTCCTAATAACTCCAATACTCAGGATGCTTGGAGTGGTAGTTCCCATCCAACAAAATCACACTCCATGTTTGAACAAACATAGCAGTCATGAAACAGAATCTCCCTGTTGAGAGGCAAGAAACATGTACCACAATTTGTGCATGTGGTGTCAAATATGCATATGATGAGGGTAACAATCAAAACTAGGACTTAGCAAAAGAAAGAAGTCTTTCCTAATAACTCCAATTGTCAGAATGCTCGAGGTAGTACTTCCCATCCAACAAAATCACATTCAAAAGTAGAACAAACATAGCGGGCATTAAACAGAATTACCCTGTTGAGAGGGAAGAAACATGTTCCACAATTTGTGCAGCACATTAATTATTTTTAGTGACCATTGCAATAAAAATTTTAAAAATAAAAAGCAAATGAAAGAGATACCTAAACAAGAAGATTTATCAAATTACGAACATTCGTTATTCAGTAAAGTGCATGTGGTGTCCAATCTGCACCAAACGACCATTGAATAGAGAATCTGCTTTCTGGCCATACAACCAGATGACCCTGCTGTAAACAACAAACATTTACCCACATTTCACGAATCAAATACATTACTCCACTGTGAAATTGACGAATATAAGTGATAAAGGTATCAATCAAAGGAAGCACCTAGCAAAAGAAAACAGTATTTCTAATAACTCCAATCGTCAGAACGCTCGGAGTGGTGATTTCCATCCAACATAAGCACACTTGATGTTTGAATAAACATAGCAGTCATGAAACGGAATCTCCCTGTTCAGAGAGAAGAAACATGTACCACAATTTGTGCAGCACATTGATTATTTTTAGTGACCATTGAAATAAGATTTTTAAAAATTTAAAGCAATTGAAGGAGATACGAAAACAAGAATAATAATCAAATTCCTAACATTTGTTATTCAGTAAAATGCAAGTGGTGTCCAATCTGCACTAAAAACCCATTCAATGGAGAATCTGCTTTCTGGTCATACAACCAAATGACCGTGCTCTAAACAAAAAACATTTACACACATTTAACGATTCAAATACATTACTCCACTGCGAAACAGATGAATATAAGTTCTAAGGGTAACAATCAAAAGAAGCACCTAGGAAAAGAAGGAGGTCTTTCCTAATAACTCCAATACTCAGGATGCTTGGAGTGGTAGTTCCCATCCAACAAAATCACACTGCATGTTTGAACAACCATAGCAGACATGAAACAGAATCTCCCTGTTGAGAGGAAAGAAACATGTACCACAATTTGTGCATGTGGTGTTAAATATGCACCAAAAGACGATTGAATGGGGAATCTGCTTTCTGGCCATACAACCAGATGACCCTGCTGTAATCAACAAATATTTACCAACATTTCACGATTCAAATATATTATTCCACTGTGAAATTGATGAATATATGTGATGAGGGTAACAATCAAAACTAGGACTCAGCAAAAGAAAGATGTCTTTCCTAATAACTACAATTGTCAGAATGCTCGGAGTAGTGCTTCATATCCAACAAAATAACACTCGAAAGTAGAACATAGCAGGCATTAAACGGAATCTCCCTGTTGAGAGGGAAAAAACATGTGCCACAATTTGTGCAGCACATTGATTATTTTTAGTGACCATGGCAATAATATTTTAAAAAATATAAAGCAAATGAAGGAGATACCTCAACAAGAAGATTTATCAAATTACGAACATTCGTTATTCAGTAAGGTGCATGTCATGTCCAATCTGCACCAAAAGACCATTGAATAGAGAATTTGCATTCTGGCCATACAACCACATGACCCTGCTGTAAACAACAAACATATACCCACATTTCACGTATCAAATACATTACTCCACTGTGAAATTGACGAATAAAAAAGGTAAAGGTATCAATCAAAGGAAGCACCTAGCAAAAGAAAGCAGTATTTCTAATAACTCCAATCGTCAGAACGCTCGGAGTGGTGAATTCCATCCAACATAATCACACTCGATGTTCTAATAAACATAGCAGTCATGAAACGGAATCTCCCTGTAGAAAAAGAAAAAACATGGACCACAATTTGTGCACCACATTGATTATTTTTACTGACCATTGCAATAAGATTTTTAAAAATTTAAAGCAATTGAAGGAGACATGGAAAAAAGAATATTTATCAAATTCCTAACATTTGTTATTCAGTAAAATGCAAGTGGTGCCCAATATGCACTAACAAACCCTTTGAATTAAGAATCTGTTTCTGGTCATAAAACCAGATGACCCTGCTCTAAACAAAAAACATTTACACACATTTAACGATTCAAATACATTACTCCACTGCGAAAGAGATGAATATAAGTTATAATGGTAACAATCAAAAGAGGCACCTAGGAAGAGAAAGAGGTCTTTCCTAATAACTCCAATACTCAGGGTGCTTGGAGTGGTAGTTCCCATCCAACAAAATCACACTCCATGTTTGAACAAACATAGCAGTCATGAAACAGAATCTCCCTGTTGAGAGGCAAGAAACATGTACCACAATTTCAGCATGTGGTGTCAAATATGCACCAAAAGAGGATTGAATAGGGAATCTGCTTTCTGACCATACAACCAGATAACCCTGCTGTAATCAACAAACATTTAAACACATTTCATTATTCAAATATATTATTCCACTGTGAAATTGATGAATATATGTGATGAGGGTAACAATCAAAACAAGGACTCAGCAAAACAAAGAGGTCCTACCTAATAACTCCAATTGTCAGAATACTTTGAGTAGTGCTTCCCATCAAACAAAATCACACTCAAAAGTAGAACAAACATAGCAGGCTTTTAAACGGAATCTCCCTGTTGAGAGGGAAGAAACATGTACCACAATTTGTGCAGCACATTTATTATTTTTAGTGACCACTGCAATAAGATTTTTAAAAATTTAAAGCAATTGAAGTAGATACGAAAATAAGACTATGTATCAAATTCCTAACATTTGTTATTCAGTAAAATGCAAGTGGTGTCACGATTCAAATATATTATTCCACTGTGAAATTGGTGAATATATGTGATGAGGGTAACAATCAAAACTAGGACTCAGCAAAAGAAATAAGTCTTTCCTAATAACTCCAATTGACATAATGCTCAGAGTAGTGCTTCCATCCAACAAAATTACACTCAAAATTAGAACATAGCAGGCATTAAACGGAATCTCCCTGTTGAGAGGGAAGAAACATGTACCACAATTTGTGCAGCACATTTATTGTTTTAGTGACCATTGCAATAAGATTTTTAAAAATTTAAAGCAATTGAAGTAGATACGAAAAGAAGACTATGTATCAAATTCCTAACATTTGCTATTCAGTAAAATGCAAGTGGTGTCCAATCTGCAATAAAAACCCATTCAATGGAGAATCTGCTTTCTGGTCATACAACCAAATGACCGTGCTCTAAACAAAAAACATTTACACACATTTCACTAATCAAATACATTACTCCACTGTGAAACTGACGAATATAAGTGATAAAGTTATCCATCAAAGGAAGCACCTAGCAAAAGAAAACAGTATTTCTAATAACTCCAATCGTCAGAACGCTTGGAGTGGTGATTTCCATTAAACATAGTCACACTTGATGTTTGAATAAACATAGCAGTCATGAAACGGAATCTCCCTGTTGAGAGAGAAGAAACATGTACCACAATTTGTGCAGCACATTGATTATTTTTAGTGTCCATTGGAATATTATTCTTAATAATTTAAAGCAATTGACCGAGATACGAAAACAAGAATAATTATCAAATTCCTAACACTTGTTATTCAGTAAAATGCAAGTGGTGTCCAATCTGCACTAAAAACCCATTCAATGGAGAATCTGCTTTCTGGTCATACAATCAGATGACCCTCCTCTAAACAAAAATCATTTACACACATTTAACGATTCAAATACATTACTCCACTGCGAAACAGATGAGTAAAAGTTATAAGGGTAAAAATAAAAAGAAGCACCTAGGAAAAGAAGGAGGTCTTTACCAATAACTCCTATACTCAGGATGCTTGGAGTGGTAGTTCCTATCCAACAAAATCACACTCCATGTTTGAACAAACATAGCAGTCATGAAACAGAATCTCCCTGTTGAGAGGCAAGAAATATGTACCACAATTTGTGAATGTGGTGTCAAATATGCACCAAAAGACGATTGAATGGGGAATCTGCTTTCTGGCCATACAACCAGATGACCCTGCAATAATCAACAAACATTTACCCACATTTCACGATTCAAATACATTATTCCACTGTGAAATTGATAAATATATGTGATGAGGGTAACAATCAAAACAAGGACTCAGCAAAAGAAAGATGTCTTTCCTAATAACTACAATTGTCAGAATGCTCGGAGTAGTGCTTCATATCCAACAAAATCACACTCGAAATTAGAACATAGCAGGCCTTAAACGGAATTTCCCTGTTGAGAGGGAAGAAACATGTACCACAATTTGTGCAGCACATTTATTATTTTAGTGACCGTTGCAATAATATTTTTAAAAATAAAAAGCAAATGAAGGAGATACCTCAACAAGAAGATTTATCAAATTCCGAAAATTCGTTATTCAGTAAAGTACATCTGATGTCCAATCTGCACCAAAAGACCATGGAATAAAGAATCTGCTTTCTGGCCATACAACCAGATGAACCTGCTGTAAACAACAAACATTTACACACATTTAACGATTCAAATACATAACTCCACTGCGAAACAGATGAATATAAGTTATAAGGGTAACAATCAAAAGAACAACCTAGGAAAAGAAAGAGGTCTTTCCTAATAACTCCAATACTCAGGATGCTTGGAGTGGTAGTTCCATTTAACAAAATCACACTCCATGTTTGAACTAACATAGCAGTCATGAAACAGAATCTCCCTGTTGAGAGGCAAGAAACATCTACCACAATTTGTGCACGTGGTGTCAAATATGCATCAAAAGACGATTGAATGGGGAATCTGATTTCTGGCTATACAACCAGATGACCCTGCTGTAAACAACAAACATATACCCACATTTCACGTATCAAATACATTACTCCACTGTGAAATTGACGAATATAACTGATAAAGGTATCAATCAAAGGAAGCACCTAGCAAAAGAAAGCAGTATTTCTAATAACTCCAATCGTCAGAACGCTCGGAGTGGTGATTTCCATCCAACATAATCACACTCGATGTTCTAATAAACATAGCGGTCATGAAACGGAATCTCCCTGTTGAGAGGCAAGAAACATGTACCACAATTTCTGCATGTGGTGTCAAATATGCACCAAAAGACGATTGAATAGGGAATCTGCTTTCTGGCCATACAACCAGATGACCATGCAGTAATCAACAAACATTTAAACACATTTCATTATTCAAATATATTATTCCACTGTGAAATTGATGAATATATGTGTTGAGGGTAACAATCAAAACAAGGACTCAGCTAAACAAAGAAGTCTTACCTAATAACTCCAATTGTCAGAATGCTCGGAGTAGTGCTTCCCATCAAACAAAATCACACTCAAAAGTAGAACAAACATAGCAGGCATTTAAACGGAATCTCCCTGTTGAGAGGGAAGAAACATGTACCACAATTTGTGCAGCACATTTATTATTTTTAGTGACCACTGCAATAAGATTTTTAAAAATTTAAAGCAATTGAAGTAGATACGAAAAGAAGACTATGTATCAAATTCATAACATTTGCTATTCAGTAAAATGCAAGTGGTGTCCAATCTGCACTAAAAACTCATTGAATGGAGAATCTGCTTTCTGGTCATACAACCTGATGACCCTGCTCTAAACAAAAAACATTTACACACATTTAACAATTTAAATACATTACTGCCCTGCAAAACAGATGAATATAAGTTATAAGGGTAACAATCAAAAGAAGCACCTAGGAAGAGAAAGAGGTCTTTCCTAATAACTCCAATACTCAGGGTGCTTGGAGTGGTAGTTCCCAGCCAACAAAATCACAATCCATGTTTGAACAAACATGGCAGTCATGAAACAGAATCTCCCTGTTGAGAGCCAAGAAACATGTACCACAATTTGTGCATGTAATGTCCAATCTGCACCAAAAGACCATTGAATAGAGAATCTGCTTTCTGGCCATACAACCAGATGACCCTGCTGTAAACAACAAACATTTACCCACATTTCACGAATCAAATACATTACTCCACTGTGAAATTGACGAATATAAGTGATAAAGGTATCAATCAAAGGAAGCACCTAGCAGAAGAAAACAGCATATCTAATAACTCCAATCGTCAGAACGCTCGGAGAGGTGATTTCCATCCAACATAATCACACTCGATGTTTGAGTAAACATAGCAGTCATGAAAGGGAATCTCCCGGTTCAGAGAGAACAAACATGTACCACAATTTGTGCAGAACATTGATTATTTTTAGTGACCATTGCAATAGGATTTTTAAAAATTTTACAGCAATTGAAGGAGATACGAATACAAGAATAATTATCAAATTCCTAACATTTGTTATTCAGTAAAATGCAAGTGGTGTCCAAACTGCACCAAAAAACCATTGAATGGATAATCTGCTTTCTGGCCATAAAACCAGATGACCCTGCTGTAATCAACAAACATTTACCCACATTTCACGATTCAAATATATTATTCCAATGTGAAATTGGTGAATATATGTGATGAGGGTAACAATCAAAACTAGGACTTAGCAAAAGAAAGAAGTCTTTCCTAATAACTCCAATTGTCAGAATGCTCGGAGTAGTGCTTCCATCCAACAAAATGACACTCGAAAGTAGAACACAGCAGGCATTAAACGGAATCTCCCTGTTGAGAGGGAAGAAACATGTACCACAATTTGTGCAGCACATTTATTATTTTTAGTGACCATTGCAATAATATTTTAAAAAATATAAAGCAAATGAAGGAGATACCTCCACAAGAAGATTTATCAAATTCCGAACATTTGTTATTCAGTAAGGTGCATGTGGTGTCCAATCTGCACCAAAAGACCTATGAATAGAGAATCTGCTTTCTGGCCATACAACCAGATGACCCTGCTGTAAACAACAAACATTTACCAACATTTCACTAATCAAATACATTACTCCACTGTGAAATTGACGAATATAAGTGATAAAGGTGTCTATCAAAGGAAGCACCTAGCAAAAGAAAACAGTATTTCTAATAACTCCAATCGTCAGAACGCTCGGAGTGGTGATTTCCATCCAACATAGTCACACTTGATGTTTGAATAAACATAGCAGTCATGAAACGGAATCTCCCTGTTGAGAGAGAAGAAACATGTACCACAATTTGTGCAGCACATTGATTATTTTTAGTGTCCATTGGAATATTATTCTTAATAATTTAAAGCAATTGAACGAGATACGACAACAAGAATAATTATCAAATTCCTAACACTTGTTATTCAGTAAAATGCAAGTGGTGTCCAATCTGCACTAAAAACCCATTCAATGGAGAATCTGCTTTCTGGTCATACAACCAGATGACCCTCCTCTAAACAAAAAACATTTACACACATTTAACGATTCAAATACATTACTCCACTGCGAAACAGATGAGTATAAGTTATAAGGGTAAAAATAAAAAGAAGCACCTAGGAAAAGAAGGAGGTCTTTACCAATAACTCCTATACTCAGGATGCTTGGAGTGGTAGTTCCTATCCAACAAAATCACACTCCATGTTTGAACAAACATAGCAGTCATGAAACAGAATCTCCCTGTTGAGAGGCAAGAAATATGTACCACAATTTGTGAATGTGGTGTCAAATATGCACCAAAAGACGATTGAATGGGGAATCTGCTTTCTGGCTATACAACCAGATGACCCTGCTGTAATCAACAAACATTTACCCACATTTCACGATTCAAATACATTATTCCACTGTGAAATTGATAAATATATGTGATGAGGGTAACAATCAAAACAAGGACTCAGCAAAAGAAAGATGTCTTTCCTAATAACTACAATTGTCAGAATGCTCGGAGTAGTGCTTCCCATCCAACAAAATCACACTCGAAATTAGAACATAGCAGGCCTTAAACGGAATTTCCCTGTTGAGAGGGAAGAAACATGTACCACAATTTGTGCAGCACATTTATTATTGTAGTGACCATTGCAATAATATTTTTAAAAATAAAATGCAAATGAAAGAGATACCTCAACAAGAAGATTTATCAAATTCCGAACATTCGTTATTCAGTAAAGTGCATGTGGTGTCCAATCTGCACCAAAAGACCATGGAATAGAGAATCTGCTTTCTGGCCATACAACCAGATGACCCTGCTGCAAACAACAAACATTTACACACATTTAACGATTCAAATACATAACTCCACTGCGAAACAGATGAATATAAGTTATAAGGGTAACAATCAAAAGAACAACCTAATAATAATTTAAAGCAATTGAACGAGATACGACAACAAGAATAATTATCAAATTCCTAACACTTGTTATTCAGTAAAATGCAAGTGGTGTCCAATCTGCACTAAAAACCCATTCAATGGAGAATCTGCTTTCTGGTCATACAACCAAATGACCGTGCTCTAAACAAAAAACATTTACACACATTTAACGATTCAAATACATTACTCCACTGCGAAACAGATGAATATAAGTTCTAAGGGTAACAATCAAAAGAAGCACCTAGGAAAAGAAGGAGGTCTTTCCTAATAACTCCAATACTCAGGATGCTTGGAGTGGTAGTTCCCATCCAACAAAATCACACTCCATGTTTGAACAAACATAGCAGACATGAAACAGAATCTCCCTGTTGAGAGGAAAGAAACATGTACCACAAGTGGTGTTAAATATGCACCAAAAGACGATTGAATGGGGAATCTGCTTTCTGGCCATACAACCAGATGACCCTGCTGTAATCAACAAATATTTACCAACATTTCACGATTCAAATATATTATTCCACTGTGAAATTGATGAATATATGTGATGAGGGTAACAATCAAAACTAGAACTCAGCAAAAGAAATAAGTCTTTCCTAATAACTCCAATTGACATAATGCTCAGAGTAGTGCTTCCATCCAACAAAATTACACTCGGAAGTAGAACATAGCAGGCATTAAACGGAATCTCCCTGTTGAGAGGGAAGAAACATGTACCACAATTTGTGCAGCACATTGATTATTTTTAGTGACCATGGCAATAATATTTTAAAAAATATAAAGCAAATGAAGGAGATACCTCAACAAGAAGATTTATCAAATTACGAACATTCGTTATTCAGTAAGGTGCATGTCATGTCCAATCTGCACCAAAAGACCATTGAATAGAGAATCTGCTTTCTGGCCATACAACCACATGACCCTGCTGTAAACAACAAACATATACCCACATTTCACGTATCAAATACATTACTCCACTGTGAAATTGACGAATAAAAAAGGTAAAGGTATCAATCAAAGGAAGCACCTAGCAAAAGAAAGCAGTATTTCTAATAACTCCAATCGTCAGAACGCTCGGAGTGGTGAATTCCATCCAACATAATCACACTCGATGTTCTAATAAACATAGCAGTCATGAAACGGAATCTCCCTGTTGAGAGAGAAAAAACATGGACCACAATTTGTGCAGCACATTGATTATTTTTACTGACCATTGCAATAAGATTTTTAAAAATTTAAAGCAATTGAAGGAGACACGGAAAAAAGAATATTTATCAAATTCCTAACATTTGTTATTCAGTAAAATGCAAGTGGTGCCCAATATGCACTAACAAACCCTTTGAATTAAGAATCTGTTTCTGGTCATAAAACCAGATGACCCTGCTCTAAACAAAAAACATTTACACACATTTAACGATTCAAATACATTACTCCACTGCGAAAGAGATGAATATAAGTTATAAGGGTAACAATCAAAAGAGGCACCTAGGAAGAGAAAGAGGTCTTTCCTAATAACTCCAATACTCAGGGTGCTTGGAGTGGTAGTTCCCATCCAACAAAATCACACTCCATGTTTGAACAAACATAGCAGTCATGAAACAGAATCTCCCTGTTGAGAGGCAAGAAACATGTACCACAATTTCAGCATGTGGTGTCAAATATGCACCAAAAGAGGATTGAATAGGGAATCTGCTTTCTGACCATACAACCAGATAACCCTGCTGTAATCAACAAACATTTAAACACATTTCATTATTCAAATATATTATTCCACTGTGAAATTGATGAATATATGTGATGAGGGTAACAATCAAAACAAGGACTCAGCAAAACAAAGAGGTCCTACCTAATAACTCCAATTGTCAGAATGCTCGAAGTAGTACTTCCCATCCAACAAAATCACACATAAAAGTAGAACAAACATAGCAGGCATTAAACAGAATTTCCCTGTTGAGAGGGAAGAAACATGTTCCACAATTTGTGCAGCACATTGATTATTTTTAGTGACCATTGCAATAAAATTTTTAAAAATAGAAAGCAAATGAAAGAGATACCTAAACAAGAAGATTTATCAAATTCCGGACATTCGTTATTCAGTAAACTGCATGTGGTGTCCAAACTGCACCAAAAGACCATTGAATAGAGAATCTGCTTTCTGGCCATACAACCAGATGACCCTGCTGTAAACAACAAACATTTACCCACATTTCACTAATCAAATACATTACTCCACTGTGAAATTGACGAATATAACTGATAAAGGTATCAATCAAAGGAAGCACCTAGCAAAAGAAAACAGTATTTCTAATAACTCCAATCGTCAGAACGCTCGGAGTGGTGATTTCCATTCAACATAGTCACACTTGATGTTTGAATAAACATAGCAGTCATGAAACGGAATCTCCCTGTTGAGAGAGAAGAAACGTGTACCATAATTTGTGCAGCACATTGATTATTTTTAGTGTCCATTGGAATATTACTCTTAATAATTTAAAGCAATTGAACAAGATACAAAAACAAGAATAATTATCAAATTCCTAACATTTGTTATTCAGTAAAATGCAAGTGGTGTCCAAACTGCACCAAAAACCCATTGAATGGATAATCTGCTTTCTGGCCATACAACCAGATGACCCTGCTGTAATCAACAAACATTTACCCACATTTCACGATTCAAATATATTATTCCACTGTGAAATTGATAAATATATGTGATGAGGGTAACAATCAAAACAAGGACTCAGCAAAAGAAAGATGTCTTTCCTAATAACTACAATTGTCAGAATGCTCGGAGTAGTGCTTCCCATCCAACAAAATCACACTCAAAATTAGAACATAGCAGGCGTTAAACGGAATATCCCTGTTGAGAGGGAAGAAACATGTACCACAATTTGTGCAGCACATTTATTGTTTTAGTGACCATTGCAATAAGATTTTTAAAAATTTAAAGCAATTGAAGGAGATACGAAAACAAGAATAATTATCAAATTCCTAACATTTGTTATACAGTAAAATGCAAGTGGTGTCCAATCTGCACTAAAAACCCATTCAATAGAGAATCTGCTTTCTGGTCATACAACCAGATGACCCTGCTCTAAACAAAAAACATTTACACACATTTAACGATTCAAATACATTACTCCACTGCAAAACAGATGAATATAAGTTCTAAGGGTAACAATCAAGAGAAGCACCTAGGAAAAGAAGGAGGTCTTTCCTAATAACTCCAATACTCAGGATGCTAGGAGTCGTAGTTCCCATCCAACAAAATCACACTCCATGTTTGAGCAAACATTTCACGATTCAAATATATACTTCCATTGTGAACTTGAGGAATATATGTGATGAGGGTAACAATCAAAACAAGGCCTCAGCAAATGAAAGAAGTCATTGCTAATAACTCCAATTGTCAGAATGCTCGAGGTAGTACTTCCCATCCAACAAAATCACACTCAAAAGTAGAACAAACATAGCAGGCATTAAACAGAATTTCCCTGATGAGAGGGAAGAAACATGTTCCACAATTTGTGCAGCACATTGATTTTTTTTAGTGACCATTGCAATAAAATTTTTAAAAATAAAAAGAAAATGAAAGAGATTCCTAAACAAGAAGATTTATCAAATCCCGAACATTCGTTATTCAGTAAAGTTCATGTGGTGTCCTATCTGCACCAAAAGACCATTGAATAGAGAATCTGCTTTCTGGCCATACAACCAGATGACCCTGCTGTAAACAACAAACATTTACCCACATTTCACGAATCAAATACATTACTCCACTGTGAAATTGACGAATATAACTGATAAAGGTATCAATCAAAGGAAGCACCTAGCAAAAGAAAACAGCATATCTAATAACTCCAATCGTCAGAACGCTCGGAGTGGTGATTTCCATCCACCATAATCACACTCGATGTTTGAATAAACATAGCAGTCATGAAACGGAATCTCTCTATTGAGAGAGAAGAAACATGTACCACAATTTGTGCAGCACATTGATTATTTTTAGCGACCATTGCAATAAGATTTCTAAAAATTTAAAGCAATTGAAGGAGATACGAAAACAAGAATAATTATCAAATTCCTAACATTTGTTATTCAGTAAAATGCAAGTGGTGCCCAATATGCACTAACAAACCCTTTGAATAAAGAATCTGTTTCTGGTCATAAAACCAGATGACCCTGCTCTAAACAAGAAACATTTACACACATTTAACGATTCAAATACATTACTCCACTGCGAAAGAGATGAATATAAGTTATAAGGGTAACAATCATAAGAAGCACGTAGGAAGAGAAAGAGGTCTTTCCTAATAACTCCAATACTCAGAGTGGTTGGAGTGGAAGTTCCCATCAACAAAATCACACTCCATGTTTGAACAAACATAGCAGTCATGAAACAGAATCTCCCTGTTGAGAGGCAAGAAACATGTACCACAATTTCTGCATGTGGTGTCAAATATGCAAAAAAAGACGATTGAATAGGGAATCTGCTTTCTGGCCATACAACCAGATGACCATGCTGTAATCAACAAACATTTAAACACATTTCATTATTCAAATATATTATTCCACTGTGAAATTGATGAATATATGTGTTGAGGGTAACAATCAAAACAAGGACTCAGCAAAACAAAGAAGTCTTACCTAATAACTCCAATTGTCAGAATGCTCGGAGTAGTGCTTCACATCAAACAAAATCACACTCAAAAGTAGAACAAACATAGCAGGCATTTAAACGGAATCTCCCTGTTGAGAGGGAAGAAACATGTACCACAATTTGTGCAGCACATTTATTATTTTATTGACCACTGCAATAAGATTTTTAAAAATTTAAAGCAATTGAAGTAGATACGAAAAGAAGACTATGTATCAAATTCCTAACATTTGCTATTCAGTAAAATGCAAGTGGTGTCCAATCTGCACTAAAAACCCATTCAATGGAGAATCTGCTTTCTGGTCATACAACCAGATGACCCTCCTCTAAACAAAAAACATTTACACACATTTAACGATTCAAATACATTACTCCACTGCGAAACAGATGAGTATAAGTTATAAGGGTAAAAATAAAAAGAAGCACCTAGGAAAAGATGGAGGTCTTTACCAATAACTCCTATACTCAGGATGCTTGGAGTGGTAGTTCCTATCCAACAAAATCACACTTCATGTTTGAACAAACATAGCAGTCATGAAACAGAATCTCCCTGTTGAGAGGCAAGAAATATGTACCACAATTTGTGAATGTGGTGTCAAATATGCACCAAAAGACGATTGAATGGGGAATCTACTTTCTGGCCATACAACCAGATGACCCTACTGTAATCAACAAACATTTACCCACATTTCACGATTCAAATACATTATTCCACTGTGAAATTGATAAATATATGTGATGAGGGTAACAATCAAAACAAGGACTCAGCAAAAGAAAGATGTCTTTCCTAATAACTACAATTGTCAGAATGCTCGGACTAGTGCTTCCCATCCAACAAAATCACACTCGAAATTAGAACATAGCAGGCCTTAAACGGAATTTCCCTGTTGAGAGGGAAGAAACATGTACCACAATTTGTGCAGCACATTTATTATTTTAGTGACCATTGCAATAATATTTTTAAAAATAAAAAGCAAATGAAGGAGATACCTCAACAAGAAGATTTATCAAATTCCGAACATTCGTTATTCAGTAAAGTGCATGTGGTGTCCAATCTGCACCAAAAGACCATGGAATAGAGAATCTGCTTTCTGGCCATACAACCAGATGACCCTGCTGTAAACAACAAACATTTACACACATTTAACGATTCAAATACATAACTCCACTGCGAAACAGATGAATATAAGTTCTAAGGGTAACAATCAAAAGAAGCATCTAGGAAAAGAAAGAGGTCTTTCCTAATAACTCCAATACTCAGGATGCTTGGAGTGGTAGTTCCCATCCAGCAAAATCACACTCCATGTTTGAGCAAACATAGCAAACATGAAACAAAATCTCCCTGTTGAGAGGCAAGTAACATGTACCACAATTTGTACATGTGGTGTCAAATATGCACCAAAAGACGACTGAATGGGGAATCTGCTTTCTGGCCATACAACCAGATGACCCTGCTGTAATCAACAATTATTTACCAACATTTCACGATTAAAATATATTATTCCACTGTGAAATTGATGAATATATGTGATGAGGGTAACAATCAAAACAAGGACTCAGCAAAAGAAAGAAGTCATTGCTAATAACTCCAATTGTCAGAATGCTCGAAGTAGTACTTCCCATCCAACAAAATCACACTCAAAAGTAGAACAAACATTGCACCCATTAAACAGATTCTCCCTGTTGAGAGGGAAGAAACATGTTCCACAATTTGTGCAGCATATTTATTATTTTTAGTGACCATTGCAATAAGATTTTTAAAAATAAAAAACAAATGAAGGAGGTACCGAAACAAGAAGATTTATCAAATTCCGAACATTCGTTATTCAGTAAAAAAACAACAAACATTTACCCACATTTCACGAATCAAATACATTACTCCAATGTGAAATTGACGAATATAATTGATAAAGGTATCAATCAAAGGAAGCACCTAGCAAAAGAAAACAGCATACCTATTAACTCCAATCGCCAGAACGCTCGGAATGGTGATTTCCATCCAACATAATCACACTCGATGTTTGAATAAACATAGCAGTCTTGAAACGGAATCTCCTTGTTGAGAGAGAAGAAACATGGACCACTATTTGTGCAGCACATTGATTATTTTTAGTGACCATTGCAATAAGATTTTAAAAATTTAAAGCAACTGAAGGAGATACGAAAACAAGAATAATTATCAAATTCCTAACATTTGTTATACAGTAAAATGCAAGTGGTGTCCAATCTGCACTAAAAACCCATTCAATGGAGAATCTGCTTTCTGGTCATACAACCAAATGACCGTGCACTAAACAAAAAACATTTACACACATTTTACGATTCAAATACATTACTCCACTGCGAAACAGATGAATATAAGTTCTAAGGGTAACAATCAAAAGAAGCACCTAGGAAAAGAAAGAGGTCTTTCCTATTAACTCCAATACTCAGGATGCTTGGAGTGGTAGTTCCCATCCAACGAAATCACACTCCATGTTTGAGCAAACATAGCAAACATGAAACAGAATCTCCCTGTTGAGAGGCAAGAAACATGTACCCCAATTTGTGCATGTGGTGTCAAATATGCACCAAAAGACGATTGAATGGGGAATCTGCTTTCTGGCCATACAACCAGACGACCCTGCTGTAATCAACAAATATTTACCCACATTTCACGATTCAAATATATTATTCCACTGTGAAATTGATGAATATATGTGATGAGGGTAACAATCAAAAACCAGGACACAGCAAAAGAAAGAAGTCTTTCCTAATAACTCCAATTGTCAGAATGCTCGGATTAGTGCTTCCATCCATGAAAATTACACTCGAAAGTAGAACATAGCAGGCATTAAACGGAATCTACCTGTTGAGAGAGAAGAAACATGTTCCACAATTTGTGCAGCACACTGATTATTTTTAGTGACCACTGCAATAAAATTTTTAAAAATAAATAGCAAATGAAAGAGATACTTAAACAAGAAGATTTATCAAGTTCCGAACATTCGTTATTCAGTAAAGTGCATGTGGTGTCCAATCTGCACCAAGAGACCATTGAATAGAAAATCTGCTTTCTGGCCATACAACCAGATGACCCTGCTCTAAACAACAAATATTTACCCACATTTCACGAATCAAATACATTACTCCACTGTGAAATTGACGAATATAACTGATAAAGGTATCAATCAAAGGAAGCACCTAGCAAAAGAAAACAGTATTTCTAATAACTCCAATCGTCAGAACGCTCGGAGTGGTGATTTCCATCCACCATAATCACACTTGATGTTTGAATAAACATAGCAGTCATGAAACGGAATCTCCCTGTTCAGAGAGAAGAAACATGTACCACAATTTGTGCAGCACATTGATTATTTTTAGTGACCATTGCAATAAGATTTTTAAAAATTTAAAGCAATTGAAGGAGATACGAAAACAAGAATAATTATCAAATTCCTAACATTTGTTATTCAGTAAAATGCAAGTGGTGTCCAATCTGCACTAAAAACCAATTCAATGGAGAATCTGCTTTCTGGTCATACAACCAGATGACCCTGCTCTAAACAAAAAACATTTACAAACATTTAACGATTCAAATACATTACTCCACTGTGAAACAGATGAATATAAGTTTTAAGGGTAACAATCAAAAGAACCACCTAGGAAAAGAAAGAGGTCTTTCCTAATAACTCCAATACTCAGGATGCTTGGAGTGGTAGTTCCCATCCAACAAAAACACACTCCATGTTTGAACAAACATAGCAGTCATGAAACAGAATCTCCCTGTTGAGAGGCAAGAAACATGTACCACAATTTGTGCATGTGGTGTCAAATATGCACCAAAAGACGATTGAATGTTGAATCAGCTTTCTGGCCATACAACCAGATGACCCTGCTGTAAACAACAAACATTTACCCACATTTCACGAATCAAATACATTACTCCACTGTGAAATTGACGAATATAAGTGATAAAGGTATCAATCAAAGGAAGCACCTGGCAAAAGAAAACAGGATATCTAATAACTCCAATCGTCAGAACGCTCGGAGTGGTGATTTCCATCCAACATAATCGCACTCGATGTTTGAATAAACATAGCAGTCAGGAAACGGAATCTCCCGGTTGAGAGAGAAGAAACATGTACCACAATTTGTGCAGCACATTGATTATTTTTAGTGTCCATTGGAATATTATTCTTAATAATTTAAAGCAATTGAACGAGATACGAAAACAAGAATAATTATCAAATTCCTACCATTTGATATTGAGTAAAATGCAAGTGGTGTCCAATCTGCACTAAAAACCCATTCAATGGAGAATCTGCTTTCTTGTCATACAACCAGATGACCCTGCTCTAAACAAAAAACATTTACACACATTTAACGATTCCAATACATTACTCCACTGCGAAAGAGATGAATATAAGCTATAAGGGTAACAATCAAAAGAAGCACCTAGGAAGAGAAAGAGGTCTTTCCTAATAACTCCAATACTCAGGGTGCTTGGAGTGGTAGTTCCCATACAACAAAATCACAATCAATGTTTGAACAAACATAGCAGTCATGAAACAGAATCTCCCTGTTGAGAGGCAAGAAACATGTGCCACAATTTGTGCATGTGGTGTCAAATATGCACCAAAAGACGATTGAATGGGGAATCAGCTTTCTGGCCATACAACCAGATCACCCTCCTGTAATCAACAAACATTTACCCACATTTCACGATTCAAATATATTATTCCACTGTGAAATTGGTGAATATATGTGATGAGGGTAACAAACAAAACAAGGACTCATCAAAAGAAAGAAGTCTTTCCTAATAACTCGAATTGTCAGAATGCACGGAGTAGTGCTTCCCATTCAACAAAATCACACTCAAAAGTACAACAAACATAGCAGGCATTAAACGGAATCTCCCTGTTGAGAGGGAAGAAACATGTACCACAATTTGTGCAGCACATTTATTATTTTTAGTGTCCATTGCAATAATATTTTAAAAAATATAAAGCAAATGAAGGAGATACCTCCACAAGAAGATTTATCAAATTCCGAACATTTGTTATTCAGTAAGGTGCATGTGGTGTCCAATCTGCACCAAAAGACCATTGAATAGAGAATCTGCTTTCTGGCCATACAACCAAATGACCCTGCTGTAAACAACAAACATTTACCCACATTTCACTAATCAAATACATTACTCCACTGTGAAATTGACGAATATAAGTGATAAAGGTATCAATCAAAGGAAGCACCTAGCAAAAGAAAACAGTATTTCTAATAACTCCAATCGTCAGAACGCTCGGAGTGGTGATTTCCATCCAACATAGTCACACTTGATGTTTGAATAAACATAGCAGTCATGAAACGGAATCTCCCTGTTGAGAGAGAAGAAACATGTACCACAATTTGTGCAGCACATTGATTATTTTTAGTGTCCATTGGAATATTATTCTTAATAATTTAAAGCAATTGAACGAGATACGAAAACAAGAATAATTATCAAATTCCTAACATTTGTTATTCAGTAAAATGCAAGTGGTGTCCAATCTGCACTAAAAACCCATTCAATGGAGAATCTGCTTTCTGGTCATACAACCAGATGACCCTCCTCTTAACAAAAAACATTTACACACATTTAACGATTCAAATACATTACTCCACTGCGAAACAGATGAGTATAAATTATAAGGGTAAAAATCAAAAGAAGCACCTAGGAAAAGAAGGAGGTCTTTACCAATAACTCCTATACTCAGGATGCTTGGTGTGGTAGTTCCCATCCAACAAAATCACACTCCATGTTTGAACAAACATAGCAGTCATGAAACAGAATCTCCCTGTTGAGAGGCAAGAAATATGTACCACAATTTGTGCATGTGGTGTCAAATATGCACCAAAACACGATTGAATGGGGCATCTGCTTTCTGGCCATACAACCACATGACCCTGCTGTAATCAACAATCATTTACCCACATTTCACGATTCAAATATATTATTCCACAGTGAAATTGATAAATATATGTGATGAGGGTAACTATCAAAACAAGGACTCAGCAAAAGAAAGATGTCTTTCCTAATAACTACAATTGTCAGAATGCTCGGAGTAGTGCTTCCCATCCAACAAAATCACACTCGAAATTAGAACATAGCAGGCCTTAAACGGAATTTCCCTGTTGAGAGGGAAGAAACATGAACCACAAGTTGTGCAGCACATTTATTATTTTAGTGACCATTGCAATAAGATTTTTAAAAATAAAAAACAAATGAAGGAGGTACATAAACAAGAAGATTTATCAAATTCCGAACATTCGTTATTCAGTAAAAAAACAACAAACATTTACCCACATTTCACGAATCAAATACATTACTCCACTGTGAAATTGACAAATATAATTGATAAAGGTATCAATCAAAGGAAGCACCTAGCAAAAGAAAACAGCATACCTATTAACTCCAATCGCCAGAACGCTCGGAGTGGTGATTTCCATCCAACATAATCACACTCGATGTTTGAATAAACATAGCAGTCATGAAACGGAATCTCCTTGTTGAGAGAGAAGAAACATGGACCACTATTTGTGCAGCACATTGTTTATTTTTAGTGACCATTGCAATAACATTTTTAAAAATTTAAAGCAATTGAAAGAGATAGGAAAACAAGAATAATTATCAAATTCCTAACACTTGTTATTCAGTAAAATGCAAGTGGTGTCCAATCTGCACTAAAAACCCATTCAATGGAGAATCTGCTTTCTGGTCATACAACCAAATGACCATGCACTAAACAAAAAACATTTACACACATTTTACGATTCAAATACATTACTCCACTGCGAAACAGATGAATATAAGTTATAAGGGTAACAATCAAAAGAAGCACCTAGGAAAAGAAAGAGGTCTTTCCTAATAACTCCAATACTCAGGATGCTTGGAGTGGTAGTTCCCATCCAACAAAATCACACTCCATGTTTGAGCAAACATAGCAAACATGAAACAGAATCTCCCTGTTGAGAGGCAAGAAACATGTACCCAAATTTGTGCATGTGGTGTCAAATATGCACCAAAAGACGATTGAATGGGGAATCTGCTTTCTGGCCATACAACTAGATGACCCTGCTGTAATCAACAAATATTTACCCACATTTCACGATTCAAATATATTATTCCACTGTGAAATTGATGAATATATGTGATGAGGGTAACAATCAAAAACCAGGACACAGCAAAAGAAAGAAGTCTTTCCTAATAACTCCAATTGTCAGAATGCTCGGATTAGTCCTTCCATCCATGAAAATTACACTCGAAAGTAGAACATAGCAGGCATTAAACGGAATCTACCTGTTGAGAGAGAAGAAACATGTACCACAATTTGTGCAGCACATTGATTATTTTTAGTGACCATTGCAATAAGATTTTAAAAATTTAAAGCAACTGAAGGAGATACGAAAACAAGAATAATTATCAAATTCCTAACATTTGTTATTCAGTAAAATGCAAGGGGTGTCAAAACTGCACCAAAAACCCATTGAATGGATAATCTGCTTTCTGGTCATACAACCAGATGACCCTGCTGTAAACAACAAACATTTACCCACATTTCACGAATCAAATACATTACTCCACTGTGAAATTGACGAATATAAGTGATAAAGATATCAATCAAAGGAAGCACCTGGCAAAAGAAAACAGGATATCTAATAACTCCAATCGTCAGAACGCTCGGAGTGGTGATTTCCATCCAACATAATCACACTCGATATTCTAATAAACATAGCAGTCATGAAACGGAATCTCCCTGTTGAGAGAGAAAAAACATGGACCACAATTTGTGCAGCACATTGATTATTTTTAGTGACCATTGCAATAAGATTTTAAAAAATTTAAAGCAATTGAAGGAGATACGGAAAAAAGAATATTTATCAAATTCCTAACATTTGTTATTCAGTAAAATGCAAGTGGTGCCCAATATGCACTAACAAACGCTTTGAATTAAGAATCTGTTTCTAGTCATAACACCAGATGACCCTGCTCTAAACAAAAAACATTTACACACATTTAACGATTCAAATACATTACTCCACTGCAAAACAGATGAATATAAGTTATAAGGGTAACAATCAAAAGTAGCACCTAGGAAAAGAAGGAGGTCTTTACCAACTACTCCTATACTCAGGATGCTTGGAGTGGTAGTTCCTATCCAACAAAATCACACTCCATGTTTGAACAAACATAGCAGTCATGAAACAGAATCTCCCTGTTGAGAGGCAAGAAACATGTGCCACAATTTGTGCATGTGGTGTCAAATATGCACCAAAAGACGATTGAATGGGGAATCAGCTTTCTGGCCATACAACCAGATCACCCTCCTGTAATCAACAAACATTTACCCACATTTCACGATTCAAATATATTATTCCACTGTGAAATTGGTGAATATATGTGATGAGGGTAACAAACAAAACAAGGACTCATCAAAAGAAAGAAGTCTTTCCTAATAACTCGAATTGTCAGAATGCTCGGAGTAGTGCTTCCCATTCAACAAAATCACACTCAAAAGTACAACAAACATAGCAGGCATTAAACGGAATCTCCCTGTTGAGGAGGAAGAAACATGTACCACAATTTGTGCAGCACATTTATTATTTTAGTGACCATTGCAATAATATTTTTAAAAATAAAAAGCAAATGAAGGAGATACCTCAACAAGAAGATTTATCAAATTCCGAACATTCGTTATTCAGTAAAGTGCATGTGGTGTCCAATATGCACCAAAAGACCACTGAATAGAGAATCTGCTTTCTGGCCATACAACCAGATGACCCCACTTTAAACAACAAACGTATACCCACATTTCAAGAATCAAATACATTACTCCACTGTGAAATTGACGAATATAAGTGATAAACGTATCAATCAAAGGAAGCACCTTACAAAAGAAAACAGTATTTCTAATAACTCCAATCGTCAGAATGCTCGGAGTGGTGATTTCCATCCAACATAATCACACTCGATGTTTGAATAAACATAGCAGTCATGAAACGGAATCTCCCTGTTGAGAGAGAGAAGAAACATGTACCACAATTTGTGCAGCACATTGATTATTTTTAGTGACCATTGCAATAAGATTGATAAAAATTTAAAGCAACTGAAGGAGATACGAAAACAAGAATAATTATCAAATTCCTAACATTTGTTATACAGTAAAATGCAAGTGGTGTCCAATCTGCACTAAAAACCCATTCAATCGAGAATCAGCTTCCTGGTCATACAACCAGATGACCCTGCTTTAAACAAACAACATTTACACACATTTAACGATTCAAATACATTACTCCACTGCAAAACAGATGAATATAAGATCTAAGGGTAACAATCAAAAGAAGCATCTAGGAAAAGAAAGAGGTCTTTCCTAATAACTCCAATACTCAGGATGCTTGGAGTGGTAGTTCCCATTCAGCAAAATCACACTCCATGTTTGAGCAAACATAGCAAACATGAAACAAAATCTCCCTGTTGAGAGGCAAGAAACATGTACCACAATTTGTGCATGTGTTGTCAAATATGCACCAAAAGACGACTGAATGGGGAATCTGCTTTCTGGCCATACAACCAGATGACCCTGCTGTAATCTACAAATATTTACCAACATTTCACGAATAAAATATATTATTCCACTGTGAAATTGATGAATATATGTGATGAGGGTAACAATCAAAACAAGGACTCAGCAAAAGAAAGAAGTCATTGCTAATAACTCCAATTGTCAGAATGCTCGAAGTAGTACTTCCCATCCAACAAAATCACACTCAAAAGTAGAACAAACATTGCACCCATTAAACAGATTCTCCCTGTTGAGAGGGAAGAAACATGTTCCACAATTTGTGCAGCATATTTATTATTTTTAGTGACCATTGCAATAAGATTTTTAAAAATAAAAAACAAATGAAGGAGGTACCGAAACAAGAAGATTTATCAAATTCCGAACATTCGTTATTCAGTAAAAAAACAACAAACATTTACCCACATTTCACGAATCAAATACATTACTCCACTGTGAAATTGACAAATATAATTGATAAAGGTATCAATCAAAGGAAGCACCTAGCAAAAGAAAACAGCATACCTAATAACTCCAATCGCCAGAACGCTCGGAGTGGTGATTTCCATCCAACATAATCACACTCGATGTTTGAATAAACATAGCAGTCATGAAACGGAATCTCCTTGTTGAGAGAGAAGAAACATGGACCACTATTTGTGCAGCACATTGATTATTTTTAGTGACCATTGCAATAACATTTTTAAAAATTTAAAGCAATTGAAAGAGATAGGAAAACAAGAATAATTATCAAATTCCTAACACTTGTTATTCAGTAAAATGCAAGTGGTGTCCAATCTGCACTAAAAACCCATTCAATGGAGAATCTGCTTTCTGGTCATACAACCAAATGACCATGCACTAAACAAAAAACATTTACACACATTTTACGATTCAAATACATTACTCCACTGCGAAACAGATGAATATAAGTTATAAGGGTAACAATCAAAAGAAGCACCTAGGAAAAGAAAGAGGTCTTTCCTAATAACTCCAATACTCAGGATACTTGGAGTGGTAGTTCCCATCCAACAAAATCACACTCCATGTTTGAGCAAACATAGCAAACATGAAACAGAATCTCCCTGTTGAGAGGCAAGAAACATGTACCCAAATTTGTGCATGTGGTGTCAAATATGCACCAAAAGACGATTGAATGGGGAATCTGCTTTCTGGCCATACAACTAGATGACCCTGCTGTAATCAACAAATATTTACCCACATTTCACGATTCAAATATATTATTCCACTGTGAAATTGATGAATATATGTGATGAGGGTAACAATCAAAAACCAGGACACAGCAAAAGAAAGAAGTCTTTCCTAATAACTCCAATTGTCAGAATGCTCGGATTAGTCCTTCCATCCATGAAAATTACACTCGAAAGTAGAACATAGCAGGCATTAAACGGAATCTACCTGTTGAGAGAAAAGAAACATGTACCACAATTTGTGCAGCACATTGATTATTTTTAGTGACCATTGCAATAAGATTTTAAAAATTTAAAGCAACTGAAGGAGATACGAAAACAAGAATAATTATCAAATTCCTAACATTTGTTATTCAGTAAAATGCAAGGGGTGTCAAAACTGCACCAAAAACCCATTGAATGGATAATCTGCTTTCTGGTCATACAACCAGATGACCCTGCTGTAAACAACAAACATTTACCCACATTTCACGAATCAAATACATTACTCCACTGTGAAATTGACGAATATAAGTGATAAAGATATCAATCAAAGGAAGCACTTGGCAAAAGAAAACAGCCTATCTAATAACTCCAATCATCAGAACGCTCGGAGTTGTGATTTCCATCCAACATAATCACACTTGATGTTTGAATAAACATAGCAGTCATGAAACGGAATCTCCCGGTTGAGAGAGAAGAAACATGTACCACAATTTGTGCATGTGGTGTCAAATATGCACCATAAGACGATTGAATGGGGAATCTGATTTCTGGCCATACAACCAGATGACCCTGCTGTAATCAACAAACATTTACCCACATTTCACGATTCAAATATATTATTCCACTGTTAAATTCATAAATATATGTGATGAGGGTAACAATCAAAACAAGGACTCAGCAAATGAAAGATGTCTTTCCTAATAACTACAATTGTCAGAATGCTCGGAGTAGTGCTTCCCATCCAACAAAATCACACTCGAAATTAGAACATAGCATGCATTCAACAGAATCTCCCTGTTGAGAGGGAAGAAACATGTACCACAATTTGTGCAGCACATTTATTGTTTTAGTGACCATTGCAATAAGATATTTAAAAATTTAAAGCAATTGAAGGAGATATGAAAACAAGAATAATTATCAAATTCCTAACATTTGTTATTCAGTAAAATGCAAGTGGTGTCCAAACTGCACCAAAAAACCATTGAATGGATAATCTGCTTTCTGGCCATACAACCAGATGACCCTGCTGTAATCAACAAACATTTACCCACATTTCACGATTCAAATATATTATTCCAATGTGAAATTCGTGTATATATATGATGAGGGTAACAATCAAAACTAGGACTTAGCAAAAGAAAGAAGTCTTTCCTAATAACTCCAATTGTCAGAATGCTCGGAGTAGTGCTTCCATCCAACAAAATTACACTCGAAAGTAGAACATAGCAGGCATTAAACGGAATCGCCCTGTTGAGAGGGAAGAAATATGTACCACAATTTGTGCAGCACATTTATTATTTTTAGTGACCATTGCAATAAGATTTTTAAAAATAAAAAACAAATGAAGGAGATACCTAAACAAGAAGATTTATCAAATTCCGAACATTCGTTATTCAGTAAAGTGCATGTGGTGTCCAATCTGCACTAAAAACCCATTCAATGGAGAATCTGCTTTCTGGTCATACAACCAGATGACCCTGCTCTAAACAAAAATCATTTACACGCATTTAACGATTCCAATACATTACTCCACTGCGAAAGAGATGAATATAAGCTATAAGGGTAACAATCAAAAGAAGCACCTAGGAAGAGAATGAGGTCTTTCCTTAATAACTCCAGTACTCAGGGTGCTTGGTGTGGTAGTTCCCATCCAACAAAATCACAATCAATGTTTGAACAAACATAGCAGTCATGAAACAGAATCTCCCTGTTGAGAGGCAAGAAACATGTGCCTCAATTTGTGCATGTGGTGTCAAATATGCAGCAAAAGACGATTGAATGGGGATTCAGCTTTCTGGCCATACAACCAGATCACCCTCCTGTAATCAACAAACATTTACCCACATTTCACGATTCAAATATATTATTCCACTGTGAAATTGGTGAATATATGTGATGAGGGTAACAAACAAAACAAGGACTCATCAAAAGAAAGAAGTCTTTCCTAATAACTCGAATTGTCAGAATGCTCGGAGTAGTGCTTCCCATTCAACAAAATCAAACTCAAAAGTACAACAAACATAGCAGGCATTAAACAGAATCTCCCTGTTGAGAGGGAAGAAACATGTTCCACAATTTGTGCAGCACATATATTATTTTTAGTGACCACTGCAATAAGATTTTTAAAAATAAAAAACAAATGGAGGAGATACCTAAACAATAAGATTTATCAAATTCCGAACATTTGTTATCCAGTAAAGTGCATGTGGTGTCCAATCTGCACCAAAAGACCATTGAATAGAGAATCTGCTTTCTGGCCATACAACCAGATGACCATGCTGTAAACAACAAACATTTACCCACATTTCACGAATCAAATACATTACTCCACTGTGAAATTGACGAATATAAGTGATAAAGATATCAATCAAAGGAAGCACCTGGCAAAAGAAAACAGGATATCTAATAACTCCAATCGTCAGAACGCTCGGAGTGGTGATTTCCATCCAACATAATCACACTCGATATTCTAATAAACATAGCAGTCATGAAACGGAATCTCCCTGTTGAGAGAGAAAAAACATGGACCACAATTTGTGCAGCACATTGATTATTTTTAGTGACCATTGCAATAAGATTTTAAAAAATTTAAAGCAATTGAAGGAGATACGGAAAAAAGAATATTTATCAAATTCCTAACATTTGTTATTCAGTAAAATGCAAGTGGTGCCCAATATGCACTAACAAACGCTTTGAATTAAGAATCTGTTTCTAGTCATAACACCAGATGACCCTGCTCTAAACAAAAAACATTTACACACATTTAACGATTCAAATACATTACTCCACTGCAAAACAGATGAATATAAGTTATAAGGGTAACAATCAAAAGAAGCACCTAGGAAAAGAAGGAGGTCTTTACCAACTACTCCTATACTCAGGATGCTTGGAGTGGTAGTTCCTATCCAACAAAATCACACTCCATGTTTGAACAAACATAGCAGTCATGAAACAGAATCTCCCTGTTGAGAGGCAAGAAACATGTGCCACAATTTGTGCATGTGGTGTCAAATATGCACCAAAAGACGATTGAATGGGGAATCAGCTTTCTGGCCATACAACCAGATCACCCTCCTGTAATCAACAAACATTTACCCACATTTCACGATTCAAATATATTATTCCACTGTGAAATTGGTGAATATATGTGATGAGGGTAACAAACAAAACAAGGACTCATCAAAAGAAAGAAGTCTTTCCTAATAACTCGAATTGTCAGAATGCTCGGAGTAGTGCTTCCCATTCAACAAAATCACACTCAAAAGTACAACAAACATAGCAGGCATTAAACGGAATCTCCCTGTTGAGGAGGAAGAAACATGTACCACAATTTGTGCAGCACATTTATTATTTTAGTGACCATTGCAATAATATTTTTAAAAATAAAAAGCAAATGAAGGAGATACCTCAACAAGAAGATTTATCAAATTCCGAACATTCGTTATTCAGTAAAGTGCATGTGGTGTCCAATATGCACCAAAAGACCACTGAATAGAGAATCTGCTTTCTGGCCATACAACCAGATGACCCCACTTTAAACAACAAACGTATACCCACATTTCAAGAATCAAATACATTACTCCACTGTGAAATTGACGAATATAAGTGATAAACGTATCAATCAAAGGAAGCACCTTACAAAAGAAAACAGTATTTCTAATAACTCCAATCGTCAGAATGCTCGGAGTGGTGATTTCCATCCAACATAATCACACTCGATGTTTGAATAAACATAGCAGTCATGAAACGGAATCTCCCTGTTGAGAGAGAAGAAACATGTACCACAATTTGTGCAGCACATTGATTATTTTTAGTGACCATTGCAATAAGATTGATAAAAATTTAAAGCAACTGAAGGAGATACGAAAACAAGAATAATTATCAAATTCCTAACATTTGTTATACAGTAAAATGCAAGTGGTGTCCAATCTGCACTAAAAACCCATTCAATCGAGAATCAGCTTCCTGGTCATACAACCAGATGACCCTGCTTTAAACAAACAACATTTACACACATTTAACGATTCAAATACATTACTCCACTGCAAAACAGATGAATATAAGATCTAAGGGTAACAATCAAAAGAAGCATCTAGGAAAAGAAAGAGGTCTTTCCTAATAACTCCAATACTCAGGATGCTTGGAGTGGTAGTTCCCATTCAGCAAAATCACACTCCATGTTTGAGCAAACATAGCAAACATGAAACAAAATCTCCCTGTTGAGAGGCAAGAAACATGTACCACAATTTGTGCATGTGTTGTCAAATATGCACCAAAAGACGACTGAATGGGGAATCTGCTTTCTGGCCATACAACCAGATGACCCTGCTGTAATCTACAAATATTTACCAACATTTCACGAATAAAATATATTATTCCACTGTGAAATTGATGAATATATGTGATGAGGGTAACAATCAAAACAAGGACTCAGCAAAAGAAAGAAGTCATTGCTAATAACTCCAATTGTCAGAATGCTCGAAGTAGTACTTCCCATCCAACAAAATCACACTCAAAAGTAGAACAAACATTGCACCCATTAAACAGATTCTCCCTGTTGAGAGGGAAGAAACATGTTCCACAATTTGTGCAGCATATTTATTATTTTTAGTGACCATTGCAATAAGATTTTTAAAAATAAAAAACAAATGAAGGAGGTACCGAAACAAGAAGATTTATCAAATTCCGAACATTCGTTATTCAGTAAAAAAACAACAAACATTTACCCACATTTCACGAATCAAATACATTACTCCACTGTGAAATTGACAAATATAATTGATAAAGGTATCAATCAAAGGAAGCACCTAGCAAAAGAAAACAGCATACCTAATAACTCCAATCGCCAGAACGCTCGGAGTGGTGATTTCCATCCAACATAATCACACTCGATGTTTGAATAAACATAGCAGTCATGAAACGGAATCTCCTTGTTGAGAGAGAAGAAACATGGACCACTATTTGTGCAGCACATTGATTATTTTTAGTGACCATTGCAATAACATTATTAAAAATTTAAAGCAATTGAAAGAGATAGGAAAACAAGAATAATTATCAAATTCCTAACACTTGTTATTCAGTAAAATGCAAGTGGTGTCCAATCTGCACTGAAAACCCATTCAATGGAGAATCTGCTTTCTGGTCATACAACCAAATGACCGTGCACTAAACAAAAAACATTTACACACATTTTACGATTCAAATACATTACTCCACTGCGAAACAGATGAATATAAGTTATAAGGGTAACAATCAAAAGAAGCACCTAGGAAAAGAAAGAGGTCTTTCCTAATAACTCCAATACTCAGGATGCTTGGAGTGGTAGTTCCCATCCAACAAAATCACACTCCATGTTTGAGCAAACATAGCAAACATGAAACAGAATCTCCCTGTTGAGAGGCAAGAAACATGTACCCCAATTTGTGCATGTGGTGTCAAATATGCACCAAAAGACGATTGAATGGGGAATCTGCTTTCTGGCCATACAACCAGATGACCCTGCTGTAATCAACAAATATTTACCCACATTTCACGATTCAAATATATTATTCCACTGTGAAATTGATGAATATATGTGATGAGGGTAACAATCAAAAACCAGGACACAGCAAAAGAAAGAAGTCTTTCCTAATAACTCCAATTGTCAGAATGCTCGGATTAGTGCTTCCACCCATGAAAATTACACTCGAAAGTAGAACATAGCAGGCATTAAACGGAATCTACCTGTTGAGAGAGAAGAAACATGTTCCACAATTTGTGCAGCATATTTATTATTTTTAGTGACCATTGCAATAAGATTTTTAAAAATAAAAAACAAATGAAAGAGATACCTAAACAAGAAGATTTATCAAATTCCGAACATTCGTTATTCAGTAAAGTGCATGTGGTGTCCAATCTTCACCAAAAGACCATTGAATAGAGAATCTGCTTTCTGGCCATACAACCAGATGACCATGCTGTAAACAACAAACATTTACCCACATTTCACGAATCAAATACATTACTCCACTGTGAAATTGACGAATATAAGTGATAAAGATATCAATCAAAGGAAGCACCTGGCAAAAGAAAACAGGATATCTAATAACTCCAATCGTCAGAACGCTCGGAGTGGTGATTTCCATCCAACATAATCACACTCGATATTCTAATAAACATAGCAGTCATGAAACGGAATCTCCCTGTTGAGAGAGAAAAAACATGGACCACAATTTGTGCAGCACATTGATTATTTTTAGTGACCATTGCAATAAGATTTTAAAAAATTTAAAGCAATTGAAGGAGATACGGAAAAAAGAATATTTATCAAATTCCTAACATTTGTTATTCAGTAAAATGCAAGTGGTGCCCAATATGCACTAACAAACGCTTTGAATTAAGAATCTGTTTCTAGTCATAACACCAGATGACCCTGCTCTAAACAAAAAACATTTACACACATTTAACGATTCAAATACATTACTCCACTGCAAAACAGATGAATATAAGTTATAAGGGTAACAATCAAAAGAAGCACCTAGGAAAAGAAGGAGGTCTTTACCAACTACTCCTATACTCAGGATGCTTGGAGTGGTAGTTCCTATCCAACAAAATCACACTCCATGTTTGAACAAACATAGCAGTCATGAAACAGAATCTCCCTGTTGAGAGGCAAGAAACATGTGCCACAATTTGTGCATGTGGTGTCAAATATGCACCAAAAGACGATTGAATGGGGAATCAGCTTTCTGGCCATACAACCAGATCACCCTCCTGTAATCAACAAACATTTACCCACATTTCACGATTCAAATATATTATTCCACTGTGAAATTGGTGAATATATGTGATGAGGGTAACAAACAAAACAAGGACTCATCAAAAGAAAGAAGTCTTTCCTAATAACTCGAATTGTCAGAATGCTCGGAGTAGTGCTTCCCATTCAACAAAATCACACTCAAAAGTACAACAAACATAGCAGGCATTAAACGGAATCTCCCTGTTGAGGAGGAAGAAACATGTACCACAATTTGTGCAGCACATTTATTATTTTAGTGACCATTGCAATAATATTTTTAAAAATAAAAAGCAAATGAAGGAGATACCTCAACAAGAAGATTTATCAAATTCCGAACATTCGTTATTCAGTAAAGTGCATGTGGTGTCCAATATGCACCAAAAGACCACTGAATAGAGAATCTGCTTTCTGGCCATACAACCAGATGACCCCACTTTAAACAACAAACGTATACCCACATTTCAAGAATCAAATACATTACTCCACTGTGAAATTGACGAATATAAGTGATAAACGTATCAATCAAAGGAAGCACCTTACAAAAGAAAACAGTATTTCTAATAACTCCAATCGTCAGAATGCTCGGAGTGGTGATTTCCATCCAACATAATCACACTCGATGTTTGAATAAACATAGCAGTCATGAAACGGAATCTCCCTGTTGAGAGAGAAGAAACATGTACCACAATTTGTGCAGCACATTGATTATTTTTAGTGACCATTGCAATAAGATTGATAAAAATTTAAAGCAACTGAAGGAGATACGAAAACAAGAATAATTATCAAATTCCTAACATTTGTTATACAGTAAAATGCAAGTGGTGTCCAATCTGCACTAAAAACCCATTCAATCGAGAATCAGCTTCCTGGTCATACAACCAGATGACCCTGCTTTAAACAAACAACATTTACACACATTTAACGATTCAAATACATTACTCCACTGCAAAACAGATGAATATAAGATCTAAGGGTAACAATCAAAAGAAGCATCTAGGAAAAGAAAGAGGTCTTTCCTAATAACTCCAATACTCAGGATGCTTGGAGTGGTAGTTCCCATTCAGCAAAATCACACTCCATGTTTGAGCAAACATAGCAAACATGAAACAAAATCTCCCTGTTGAGAGGCAAGAAACATGTACCACAATTTGTGCATGTGTTGTCAAATATGCACCAAAAGACGACTGAATGGGGAATCTGCTTTCTGGCCATACAACCAGATGACCCTGCTGTAATCTACAAATATTTACCAACATTTCACGAATAAAATATATTATTCCACTGTGAAATTGATGAATATATGTGATGAGGGTAACAATCAAAACAAGGACTCAGCAAAAGAAAGAAGTCATTGCTAATAACTCCAATTGTCAGAATGCTCGAAGTAGTACTTCCCATCCAACAAAATCACACTCAAAAGTAGAACAAACATTGCACCCATTAAACAGATTCTCCCTGTTGAGAGGGAAGAAACATGTTCCACAATTTGTGCAGCATATTTATTATTTTTAGTGACCATTGCAATAAGATTTTTAAAAATAAAAAACAAATGAAGGAGGTACCGAAACAAGAAGATTTATCAAATTCCGAACATTCGTTATTCAGTAAAAAAACAACAAACATTTACCCACATTTCACGAATCAAATACATTACTCCACTGTGAAATTGACAAATATAATTGATAAAGGTATCAATCAAAGGAAGCACCTAGCAAAAGAAAACAGCATACCTAATAACTCCAATCGCCAGAACGCTCGGAGTGGTGATTTCCATCCAACATAATCACACTCGATGTTTGAATAAACATAGCAGTCATGAAACGGAATCTCCTTGTTGAGAGAGAAGAAACATGGACCACTATTTGTGCAGCACATTGATTATTTTTAGTGACCATTGCAATAACATTTTTAAAAATTTAAAGCAATTGAAAGAGATAGGAAAACAAGAATAATTATCAAATTCCTAACACTTGTTATTCAGTAAAATGCAAGTGGTGTCCAATCTGCACTAAAAACCCATTCAATGGAGAATCTGCTTTCTGGTCATACAACCAAATGACCATGCACTAAACAAAAAACATTTACACACATTTTACGATTCAAATACATTACTCCACTGCGAAACAGATGAATATAAGTTATAAGGGTAACAATCAAAAGAAGCACCTAGGAAAAGAAAGAGGTCTTTCCTAATAACTCCAATACTCAGGATGCTTGGAGTGGTAGTTCCCATCCAACAAAATCACACTCCATGTTTGAGCAAACATAGCAAACATGAAACAGAATCTCCCTGTTGAGAGGCAAGAAACATGTACCCAAATTTGTGCATGTGGTGTCAAATATGCACCAAAAGACGATTGAATGGGGAATCTGCTTTCTGGCCATACAACTAGATGACCCTGCTGTAATCAACAAATATTTACCCACATTTCACGATTCAAATATATTATTCCACTGTGAAATTGATGAATATATGTGATGAGGGTAACAATCAAAAACCAGGACACAGCAAAAGAAAGAAGTCTTTCCTAATAACTCCAATTGTCAGAATGCTCGGATTAGTCCTTCCATCCATGAAAATTACACTCGAAAGTAGAACATAGCAGGCATTAAACGGAATCTACCTGTTGAGAGAAAAGAAACATGTACCACAATTTGTGCAGCACATTGATTATTTTTAGTGACCATTGCAATAAGATTTTAAAAATTTAAAGCAACTGAAGGAGATACGAAAACAAGAATAATTATCAAATTCCTAACATTTGTTATTCAGTAAAATGCAAGGGGTGTCAAAACTGCACCAAAAACCCATTGAATGGATAATCTGCTTTCTGGTCATACAACCAGATGACCCTGCTGTAAACAACAAACATTTACCCACATTTCACGAATCAAATACATTACTCCACTGTGAAATTGACGAATATAAGTGATAAAGATATCAATCAAAGGAAGCACTTGGCAAAAGAAAACAGCCTATCTAATAACTCCAATCATCAGAACGCTCGGAGTTGTGATTTCCATCCAACATAATCACACTTGATGTTTGAATAAACATAGCAGTCATGAAACGGAATCTCCCGGTTGAGAGAGAAGAAACATGTACCACAATTTGTGCATGTGGTGTCAAATATGCACCATAAGACGATTGAATGGGGAATCTGATTTCTGGCCATACAACCAGATGACCCTGCTGTAATCAACAAACATTTACCCACATTTCACGATTCAAATATATTATTCCACTGTTAAATTCATAAATATATGTGATGAGGGTAACAATCAAAACAAGGACTCAGCAAATGAAAGATGTCTTTCCTAATAACTACAATTGTCAGAATGCTCGGAGTAGTGCTTCCCATCCAACAAAATCACACTCGAAATTAGAACATAGCATGCATTCAACAGAATCTCCCTGTTGAGAGGGAAGAAACATGTACCACAATTTGTGCAGCACATTTATTGTTTTAGTGACCATTGCAATAAGATATTTAAAAATTTAAAGCAATTGAAGGAGATATGAAAACAAGAATAATTATCAAATTCCTAACATTTGTTATTCAGTAAAATGCAAGTGGTGTCCAAACTGCACCAAAAAACCATTGAATGGATAATCTGCTTTCTGGCCATACAACCAGATGACCCTGCTGTAATCAACAAACATTTACCCACATTTCACGATTCAAATATATTATTCCAATGTGAAATTCGTGTATATATATGATGAGGGTAACAATCAAAACTAGGACTTAGCAAAAGAAAGAAGTCTTTCCTAATAACTCCAATTGTCAGAATGCTCGGAGTAGTGCTTCCATCCAACAAAATTACACTCGAAAGTAGAACATAGCAGGCATTAAACGGAATCGCCCTGTTGAGAGGGAAGAAATATGTACCACAATTTGTGCAGCACATTTATTATTTTTAGTGACCATTGCAATAAGATTTTTAAAAATAAAAAACAAATGAAGGAGATACCTAAACAAGAAGATTTATCAAATTCCGAACATTCGTTATTCAGTAAAGTGCATGTGGTGTCCAATCTGCACTAAAAACCCATTCAATGGAGAATCTGCTTTCTGGTCATACAACCAGATGACCCTGCTCTAAACAAAAATCATTTACACGCATTTAACGATTCCAATACATTACTCCACTGCGAAAGAGATGAATATAAGCTATAAGGGTAACAATCAAAAGAAGCACCTAGGAAGAGAATGAGGTCTTTCCTTAATAACTCCAGTACTCAGGGTGCTTGGTGTGGTAGTTCCCATCCAACAAAATCACAATCAATGTTTGAACAAACATAGCAGTCATGAAACAGAATCTCCCTGTTGAGAGGCAAGAAACATGTGCCTCAATTTGTGCATGTGGTGTCAAATATGCAGCAAAAGACGATTGAATGGGGATTCAGCTTTCTGGCCATACAACCAGATCACCCTCCTGTAATCAACAAACATTTACCCACATTTCACGATTCAAATATATTATTCCACTGTGAAATTGGTGAATATATGTGATGAGGGTAACAAACAAAACAAGGACTCATCAAAAGAAAGAAGTCTTTCCTAATAACTCGAATTGTCAGAATGCTCGGAGTAGTGCTTCCCATTCAACAAAATCAAACTCAAAAGTACAACAAACATAGCAGGCATTAAACAGAATCTCCCTGTTGAGAGGGAAGAAACATGTTCCACAATTTGTGCAGCACATATATTATTTTTAGTGACCACTGCAATAAGATTTTTAAAAATAAAAAACAAATGGAGGAGATACCTAAACAATAAGATTTATCAAATTCCGAACATTTGTTATCCAGTAAAGTGCATGTGGTGTCCAATCTGCACCAAAAGACCATTGAATAGAGAATCTGCTTTCTGGCCATACAACCAGATGACCATGCTGTAAACAACAAACATTTACCCACATTTCACGAATCAAATACATTACTCCACTGTGAAATTGACGAATATAAGTGATAAAGATATCAATCAAAGGAAGCACCTGGCAAAAGAAAACAGGATATCTAATAACTCCAATCGTCAGAACGCTCGGAGTGGTGATTTCCATCCAACATAATCACACTCGATATTCTAATAAACATAGCAGTCATGAAACGGAATCTCCCTGTTGAGAGAGAAAAAACATGGACCACAATTTGTGCAGCACATTGATTATTTTTAGTGACCATTGCAATAAGATTTTAAAAAATTTAAAGCAATTGAAGGAGATACGGAAAAAAGAATATTTATCAAATTCCTAACATTTGTTATTCAGTAAAATGCAAGTGGTGCCCAATATGCACTAACAAACGCTTTGAATTAAGAATCTGTTTCTAGTCATAACACCAGATGACCCTGCTCTAAACAAAAAACATTTACACACATTTAACGATTCAAATACATTACTCCACTGCAAAACAGATGAATATAAGTTATAAGGGTAACAATCAAAAGAAGCACCTAGGAAAAGAAGGAGGTCTTTACCAACTACTCCTATACTCAGGATGCTTGGAGTGGTAGTTCCTATCCAACAAAATCACACTCCATGTTTGAACAAACATAGCAGTCATGAAACAGAATCTCCCTGTTGAGAGGCAAGAAACATGTGCCACAATTTGTGCATGTGGTGTCAAATATGCACCAAAAGACGATTGAATGGGGAATCAGCTTTCTGGCCATACAACCAGATCACCCTCCTGTAATCAACAAACATTTACCCACATTTCACGATTCAAATATATTATTCCACTGTGAAATTGGTGAATATATGTGATGAGGGTAACAAACAAAACAAGGACTCATCAAAAGAAAGAAGTCTTTCCTAATAACTCGAATTGTCAGAATGCTCGGAGTAGTGCTTCCCATTCAACAAAATCACACTCAAAAGTACAACAAACATAGCAGGCATTAAACGGAATCTCCCTGTTGAGGAGGAAGAAACATGTACCACAATTTGTGCAGCACATTTATTATTTTAGTGACCATTGCAATAATATTTTTAAAAATAAAAAGCAAATGAAGGAGATACCTCAACAAGAAGATTTATCAAATTCCGAACATTCGTTATTCAGTAAAGTGCATGTGGTGTCCAATATGCACCAAAAGACCACTGAATAGAGAATCTGCTTTCTGGCCATACAACCAGATGACCCCACTTTAAACAACAAACGTATACCCACATTTCAAGAATCAAATACATTACTCCACTGTGAAATTGACGAATATAAGTGATAAACGTATCAATCAAAGGAAGCACCTTACAAAAGAAAACAGTATTTCTAATAACTCCAATCGTCAGAATGCTCGGAGTGGTGATTTCCATCCAACATAATCACACTCGATGTTTGAATAAACATAGCAGTCATGAAACGGAATCTCCCTGTTGAGAGAGAAGAAACATGTACCACAATTTGTGCAGCACATTGATTATTTTTAGTGACCATTGCAATAAGATTGATAAAAATTTAAAGCAACTGAAGGAGATACGAAAACAAGAATAATTATCAAATTCCTAACATTTGTTATACAGTAAAATGCAAGTGGTGTCCAATCTGCACTAAAAACCCATTCAATCGAGAATCAGCTTCCTGGTCATACAACCAGATGACCCTGCTTTAAACAAACAACATTTACACACATTTAACGATTCAAATACATTACTCCACTGCAAAACAGATGAATATAAGATCTAAGGGTAACAATCAAAAGAAGCATCTAGGAAAAGAAAGAGGTCTTTCCTAATAACTCCAATACTCAGGATGCTTGGAGTGGTAGTTCCCATTCAGCAAAATCACACTCCATGTTTGAGCAAACATAGCAAACATGAAACAAAATCTCCCTGTTGAGAGGCAAGAAACATGTACCACAATTTGTGCATGTGTTGTCAAATATGCACCAAAAGACGACTGAATGGGGAATCTGCTTTCTGGCCATACAACCAGATGACCCTGCTGTAATCTACAAATATTTACCAACATTTCACGAATAAAATATATTATTCCACTGTGAAATTGATGAATATATGTGATGAGGGTAACAATCAAAACAAGGACTCAGCAAAAGAAAGAAGTCATTGCTAATAACTCCAATTGTCAGAATGCTCGAAGTAGTACTTCCCATCCAACAAAATCACACTCAAAAGTAGAACAAACATTGCACCCATTAAACAGATTCTCCCTGTTGAGAGGGAAGAAACATGTTCCACAATTTGTGCAGCATATTTATTATTTTTAGTGACCATTGCAATAAGATTTTTAAAAATAAAAAACAAATGAAGGAGGTACCGAAACAAGAAGATTTATCAAATTCCGAACATTCGTTATTCAGTAAAAAAACAACAAACATTTACCCACATTTCACGAATCAAATACATTACTCCACTGTGAAATTGACAAATATAATTGATAAAGGTATCAATCAAAGGAAGCACCTAGCAAAAGAAAACAGCATACCTAATAACTCCAATCGCCAGAACGCTCGGAGTGGTGATTTCCATCCAACATAATCACACTCGATGTTTGAATAAACATAGCAGTCATGAAACGGAATCTCCTTGTTGAGAGAGAAGAAACATGGACCACTATTTGTGCAGCACATTGATTATTTTTAGTGACCATTGCAATAACATTATTAAAAATTTAAAGCAATTGAAAGAGATAGGAAAACAAGAATAATTATCAAATTCCTAACACTTGTTATTCAGTAAAATGCAAGTGGTGTCCAATCTGCACTGAAAACCCATTCAATGGAGAATCTGCTTTCTGGTCATACAACCAAATGACCGTGCACTAAACAAAAAACATTTACACACATTTTACGATTCAAATACATTACTCCACTGCGAAACAGATGAATATAAGTTATAAGGGTAACAATCAAAAGAAGCACCTAGGAAAAGAAAGAGGTCTTTCCTAATAACTCCAATACTCAGGATGCTTGGAGTGGTAGTTCCCATCCAACAAAATCACACTCCATGTTTGAGCAAACATAGCAAACATGAAACAGAATCTCCCTGTTGAGAGGCAAGAAACATGTACCCCAATTTGTGCATGTGGTGTCAAATATGCACCAAAAGACGATTGAATGGGGAATCTGCTTTCTGGCCATACAACCAGATGACCCTGCTGTAATCAACAAATATTTACCCACATTTCACGATTCAAATATATTATTCCACTGTGAAATTGATGAATATATGTGATGAGGGTAACAATCAAAAACCAGGACACAGCAAAAGAAAGAAGTCTTTCCTAATAACTCCAATTGTCAGAATGCTCGGATTAGTGCTTCCACCCATGAAAATTACACTCGAAAGTAGAACATAGCAGGCATTAAACGGAATCTACCTGTTGAGAGAGAAGAAACATGTTCCACAATTTGTGCAGCATATTTATTATTTTTAGTGACCATTGCAATAAGATTTTTAAAAATAAAAAACAAATGAAAGAGATACCTAAACAAGAAGATTTATCAAATTCCGAACATTCGTTATTCAGTAAAGTGCATGTGGTGTCCAATCTTCACCAAAAGACCATTGAATAGAGAATCTGCTTTCTGGCCATACAACCAGATGACCATGCTGTAAACAACAAACATTTACCCACATTTCACGAATCAAATACATTACTCCACTGTGAAATTGACGAATATAAGTGATAAAGATATCAATCAAAGGAAGCACCTGGCAAAAGAAAACAGGATATCTAATAACTCCAATCGTCAGAACGCTCGGAGTGGTGATTTCCATCCAACATAATCACACTCGATATTCTAATAAACATAGCAGTCATGAAACGGAATCTCCCTGTTGAGAGAGAAAAAACATGGACCACAATTTGTGCAGCACATTGATTATTTTTAGTGACCATTGCAATAAGATTTTAAAAAATTTAAAGCAATTGAAGGAGATACGGAAAAAAGAATATTTATCAAATTCCTAACATTTGTTATTCAGTAAAATGCAAGTGGTGCCCAATATGCACTAACAAACGCTTTGAATTAAGAATCTGTTTCTAGTCATAACACCAGATGACCCTGCTCTAAACAAAAAACATTTACACACATTTAACGATTCAAATACATTACTCCACTGCAAAACAGATGAATATAAGTTATAAGGGTAACAATCAAAAGAAGCACCTAGGAAAAGAAGGAGGTCTTTACCAACTACTCCTATACTCAGGATGCTTGGAGTGGTAGTTCCTATCCAACAAAATCACACTCCATGTTTGAACAAACATAGCAGTCATGAAACAGAATCTCCCTGTTGAGAGGCAAGAAACATGTGCCACAATTTGTGCATGTGGTGTCAAATATGCACCAAAAGACGATTGAATGGGGAATCAGCTTTCTGGCCATACAACCAGATCACCCTCCTGTAATCAACAAACATTTACCCACATTTCACGATTCAAATATATTATTCCACTGTGAAATTGGTGAATATATGTGATGAGGGTAACAAACAAAACAAGGACTCATCAAAAGAAAGAAGTCTTTCCTAATAACTCGAATTGTCAGAATGCTCGGAGTAGTGCTTCCCATTCAACAAAATCACACTCAAAAGTACAACAAACATAGCAGGCATTAAACGGAATCTCCCTGTTGAGGAGGAAGAAACATGTACCACAATTTGTGCAGCACATTTATTATTTTAGTGACCATTGCAATAATATTTTTAAAAATAAAAAGCAAATGAAGGAGATACCTCAACAAGAAGATTTATCAAATTCCGAACATTCGTTATTCAGTAAAGTGCATGTGGTGTCCAATATGCACCAAAAGACCACTGAATAGAGAATCTGCTTTCTGGCCATACAACCAGATGACCCCACTTTAAACAACAAACGTATACCCACATTTCAAGAATCAAATACATTACTCCACTGTGAAATTGACGAATATAAGTGATAAACGTATCAATCAAAGGAAGCACCTTACAAAAGAAAACAGTATTTCTAATAACTCCAATCGTCAGAATGCTCGGAGTGGTGATTTCCATCCAACATAATCACACTCGATGTTTGAATAAACATAGCAGTCATGAAACGGAATCTCCCTGTTGAGAGAGAAGAAACATGTACCACAATTTGTGCAGCACATTGATTATTTTTAGTGACCATTGCAATAAGATTGATAAAAATTTAAAGCAACTGAAGGAGATACGAAAACAAGAATAATTATCAAATTCCTAACATTTGTTATACAGTAAAATGCAAGTGGTGTCCAATCTGCACTAAAAACCCATTCAATCGAGAATCAGCTTCCTGGTCATACAACCAGATGACCCTGCTTTAAACAAACAACATTTACACACATTTAACGATTCAAATACATTACTCCACTGCAAAACAGATGAATATAAGATCTAAGGGTAACAATCAAAAGAAGCATCTAGGAAAAGAAAGAGGTCTTTCCTAATAACTCCAATACTCAGGATGCTTGGAGTGGTAGTTCCCATTCAGCAAAATCACACTCCATGTTTGAGCAAACATAGCAAACATGAAACAAAATCTCCCTGTTGAGAGGCAAGAAACATGTACCACAATTTGTGCATGTGTTGTCAAATATGCACCAAAAGACGACTGAATGGGGAATCTGCTTTCTGGCCATACAACCAGATGACCCTGCTGTAATCTACAAATATTTACCAACATTTCACGAATAAAATATATTATTCCACTGTGAAATTGATGAATATATGTGATGAGGGTAACAATCAAAACAAGGACTCAGCAAAAGAAAGAAGTCATTGCTAATAACTCCAATTGTCAGAATGCTCGAAGTAGTACTTCCCATCCAACAAAATCACACTCAAAAGTAGAACAAACATTGCACCCATTAAACAGATTCTCCCTGTTGAGAGGGAAGAAACATGTTCCACAATTTGTGCAGCATATTTATTATTTTTAGTGACCATTGCAATAAGATTTTTAAAAATAAAAAACAAATGAAGGAGGTACCGAAACAAGAAGATTTATCAAATTCCGAACATTCGTTATTCAGTAAAAAAACAACAAACATTTACCCACATTTCACGAATCAAATACATTACTCCACTGTGAAATTGACAAATATAATTGATAAAGGTATCAATCAAAGGAAGCACCTAGCAAAAGAAAACAGCATACCTAATAACTCCAATCGCCAGAACGCTCGGAGTGGTGATTTCCATCCAACATAATCACACTCGATGTTTGAATAAACATAGCAGTCATGAAACGGAATCTCCTTGTTGAGAGAGAAGAAACATGGACCACTATTTGTGCAGCACATTGATTATTTTTAGTGACCATTGCAATAACATTATTAAAAATTTAAAGCAATTGAAAGAGATAGGAAAACAAGAATAATTATCAAATTCCTAACACTTGTTATTCAGTAAAATGCAAGTGGTGTCCAATCTGCACTAAAAACCCATTCAATGGAGAATCTGCTTTCTGGTCATACAACCAAATGACCGTGCACTAAACAAAAAACATTTACACACATTTTACGATTCAAATACATTACTCCACTGCGAAACAGATGAATATAAGTTATAAGGGTAACAATCAAAAGAAGCACCTAGGAAAAGAAAGAGGTCTTTCCTAATAACTCCAATACTCAGGATGCTTGGAGTGGTAGTTCCCATCCAACAAAATCACACTCCATGTTTGAGCAAACATAGCAAACATGAAACAGAATCTCCCTGTTGAGAGGCAAGAAACATGTACCCCAATTTGTGCATGTGGTGTCAAATATGCACCAAAAGACGATTGAATGGGGAATCTGCTTTCTGGCCATACAACCAGATGACCCTGCTGTAATCAACAAATATTTACCCACATTTCACGATTCAAATATATTATTCCACTGTGAAATTGATGAATATATGTGATGAGGGTAACAATCAAAAACCAGGACACAGCAAAAGAAAGAAGTCTTTCCTAATAACTCCAATTGTCAGAATGCTCGGATTAGTGCTTCCACCCATGAAAATTACACTCGAAAGTAGAACATAGCAGGCATTAAACGGAATCTACCTGTTGAGAGAGAAGAAACATGTTCCACAATTTGTGCAGCATATTTATTATTTTTAGTGACCATTGCAATAAGATTTTTAAAAATAAAAAACAAATGAAAGAGATACCTAAACAAGAAGATTTATCAAATTCCGAACATTCGTTATTCAGTAAAGTGCATGTGGTGTCCAATCTTCACCAAAAGACCATTGAATAGAGAATCTGCTTTCTGGCCATACAACCAGATGACCATGCTGTAAACAACAAACATTTACCCACATTTCACGAATCAAATACATTACTCCACTGTGAAATTGACGAATATAAGTGATAAAGATATCAATCAAAGGAAGCACCTGGCAAAAGAAAACAGGATATCTAATAACTCCAATCGTCAGAACGCTCGGAGTGGTGATTTCCATCCAACATAATCACACTCGATATTCTAATAAACATAGCAGTCATGAAACGGAATCTCCCTGTTGAGAGAGAAAAAACATGGACCACAATTTTTGCAGCATATTGATTATTTTTAGTGACCATTGCGATAAGATTTTAAAAAATTTAAAGCAATTGAAGGAGATACGGAAAAAAGAATATTTATCAAATTCCTAACATTTGTTATTCAGTAAAATGCAAGTGGTGCCCAATATGCACTAACAAACGCTTTGAATTAAGAATCTGTTTCTAGTCATAACACCAGATGACCCTGCTCTAAACAAAAAACATTTACACACATTTAACGATTCAAATACATTACTCCACTGCAAAACAGATGAATATAAGTTATAAGGGTAACAATCAAAAGAAGCACATAGGAAAAGAAGGAGGTCTTTACCAACTACTCCTATACTCAGGATGCTTGGAGTGGTAGTTCCTATCCAACAAAATCACACTCCATGTTTGAACAAACATAGCAGTCATGAAACAGAATCTCCCTGTTGAGAGGCAAGAAACATGTGCCACAATTTGTGCATGTGGTGTCAAATATGCACCAAAAGACGATTGAATGGGGAATCAGCTTTCTGGCCATACAACCAGATCACCCTCCTGTAATCAACAAACATTTACCCACATTTCACGATTCAAATATATTATTCCACTGTGAAATTGGTGAATATATGTGATGAGGGTAACAAACAAAACAAGGACTCATCAAAAGAAAGAAGTCTTTCCTAATAACTCGAATTGTCAGAATGCTCGGAGTAGTGCTTCCCATTCAACAAAATCACACTCAAAAGTACAACAAACATAGCAGGCATTAAACGGAATCTCCCTGTTGAGGAGGAAGAAACATGTACCACAATTTGTGCAGCACATTTATTATTTTAGTGACCATTGCAATAATATTTTTAAAAATAAAAAGCAAATGAAGGAGATACCTCAACAAGAAGATTTATCAAATTCCGAACATTCGTTATTCAGTAAAGTGCATGTGGTGTCCAATATGCACCAAAAGACCACTGAATAGAGAATCTGCTTTCTGGCCATACAACCAGATGACCCCACTTTAAACAACAAACGTATACCCACATTTCAAGAATCAAATACATTACTCCACTGTGAAATTGACGAATATAAGTGATAAACGTATCAATCAAAGGAAGCACCTTACAAAAGAAAACAGTATTTCTAATAACTCCAATCGTCAGAATGCTCGGAGTGGTGATTTCCATCCAACATAATCACACTCGATGTTTGAATAAACATAGCAGTCATGAAACGGAATCTCCCTGTTGAGAGAGAAGAAACATGTACCACAATTTGTGCAGCACATTGATTATTTTTAGTGACCATTGCAATAAGATTGATAAAAATTTAAAGCAACTGAAGGAGATACGAAAACAAGAATAATTATCAAATTCCTAACATTTGTTATACAGTAAAATGCAAGTGGTGTCCAATCTGCACTAAAAACCCATTCAATCGAGAATCAGCTTCCTGGTCATACAACCAGATGACCCTGCTTTAAACAAACAACATTTACACACATTTAACGATTCAAATACATTACTCCACTGCAAAACAGATGAATATAAGATCTAAGGGTAACAATCAAAAGAAGCATCTAGGAAAAGAAAGAGGTCTTTCCTAATAACTCCAATACTCAGGATGCTTGGAGTGGTAGTTCCCATTCAGCAAAATCACACTCCATGTTTGAGCAAACATAGCAAACATGAAACAAAATCTCCCTGTTGAGAGGCAAGAAACATGTACCACAATTTGTGCATGTGTTGTCAAATATGCACCAAAAGACGACTGAATGGGGAATCTGCTTTCTGGCCATACAACCAGATGACCCTGCTGTAATCTACAAATATTTACCAACATTTCACGAATAAAATATATTATTCCACTGTGAAATTGATGAATATATGTGATGAGGGTAACAATCAAAACAAGGACTCAGCAAAAGAAAGAAGTCATTGCTAATAACTCCAATTGTCAGAATGCTCGAAGTAGTACTTCCCATCCAACAAAATCACACTCAAAAGTAGAACAAACATTGCACCCATTAAACAGATTCTCCCTGTTGAGAGGGAAGAAACATGTTCCACAATTTGTGCAGCATATTTATTATTTTTAGTGACCATTGCAATAAGATTTTTAAAAATAAAAAACAAATGAAGGAGGTACCGAATCAAGAAGATTTATCAAATTCCGAACATTCGTTATTCAGTAAAAAAACAACAAACATTTACCCACATTTCACGAATCAAATACATTACTCCACTGTGAAATTGACAAATATAATTGATAAAGGTATCAATCAAAGGAAGCACCTAGCAAAAGAAAACAGCATACCTAATAACTCCAATCGCCAGAACGCTCGGAGTGGTGATTTCCATCCAACATAATCACACTCGATGTTCTAATAAACATAGCAGTCATGAAACGGAATCTCCTTGTTGAGAGAGAAGAAACATGGACCACTATTTGTGCAGCACATTGATTATTTTTAGTGACCATTGCAATAACATTATTAAAAATTTAAGCAATTGAAAGAGATAGGAAAACAAGAATAATTATCAAATTCCTAACACTTGTTATTCAGTAAAATGCAAGTGGTGTCCAATCTGCACTAAAAACCCATTCAATGGAGAATCTGCTTTCTGGTCATACAACCAAATGACCGTGCACTAAACAAAAAACATTTACACACATTTTACGATTCAAATACATTACTCCACTGCGAAACAGATGAATATAAGTTATAAGGGTAACAATCAAAAGAAGCACCTAGGAAAAGAAAGAGGTCTTTCCTAATAACTCCAATACTCAGGATGCTTGGAGTGGTAGTTCCCATCCAACAAAATCACACTCCATGTTTGAGCAAACATAGCAAACATGAAACAGAATCTCCCTGTTGAGAGGCAAGAAACATGTACCCCAATTTGTGCATGTGGTGTCAAATATGCACCAAAAGACGATTGAATGGGGAATCTGCTTTCTGGCCATACAACCAGATGACCCTGCTGTAATCAACAAATATTTACCCACATTTCACGATTCAAATATATTATTCCACTGTGAAATTGATGAATATATGTGATGAGGGTAACAATCAAAAACCAGGACACAGCAAAAGAAAGAAGTCTTTCCTAATAACTCCAATTGTCAGAATGCTCGGATTAGTGCTTCCACCCATGAAAATTACACTCGAAAGTAGAACATAGCAGGCATTAAACGGAATCTACCTGTTGAGAGAGAAGAAACATGTTCCACAATTTGTGCAGCATATTTATTATTTTTAGTGACCATTGCAATAAGATTTTTAAAAATAAAAAACAAATGAAAGAGATACCTAAACAAGAAGATTTATCAAATTCCGAACATTCGTTATTCAGTAAAGTGCATGTGGTGTCCAATCTTCACCAAAAGACCATTGAATAGAGAATCTGCTTTCTGGCCATACAACCAGATGACCATGCTGTAAACAACAAACATTTACCCACATTTCACGAATCAAATACATTACTCCACTGTGAAATTGACGAATATAAGTGATAAAGATATCAATCAAAGGAAGCACCTGGCAAAAGAAAACAGGATATCTAATAACTCCAATCGTCAGAACGCTCGGAGTGGTGATTTCCATCCAACATAATCACACTCGATATTCTAATAAACATAGCAGTCATGAAACGGAATCTCCCTGTTGAGAGAGAAAAAACATGGACCACAATTTTTGCAGCATATTGATTATTTTTAGTGACCATTGCGATAAGATTTTAAAAAATTTAAAGCAATTGAAGGAGATACGGAAAAAAGAATATTTATCAAATTCCTAACATTTGTTATTCAGTAAAATGCAAGTGGTGCCCAATATGCACTAACAAACGCTTTAAATTAAGAATCTGTTTCTAGTCATAACACCAGATGACCCTGCTCTAAACAAAAAACATTTACACACATTTAACGATTCAAATACATTACTCCACTGCAAAACAGATGAATATAAGTTATAAGGGTAACAATCAAAAGAAGCACCTAGGAAAAGAAGGAGGTCTTTACCAACTACTCCTATACTCAGGATGCTTGGAGTGGTAGTTCCTATCCAACAAAATCACACTCCATGTTTGAACAAACATAGCAGTCATGAAACAGAATCTCCCTGTTGAGAGGCAAGAAACATGTGCCACAATTTGTGCATGTGGTGTCAAATATGCACCAAAAGACGATTGAATGGGGAATCAGCTTTCTGGCCATACAACCAGATCACCCTCCTGTAATCAACAAACATTTACCCACATTTCACGATTCAAATATATTATTCCACTGTGAAATTGGTGAATATATGTGATGAGGGTAACAAACAAAACAAGGACTCATCAAAAGAAAGAAGTCTTTCCTAATAACTCGAATTGTCAGAATGCTCGGAGTAGTGCTTCCCATTCAACAAAATCACACTCAAAAGTACAACAAACATAGCAGGCATTAAACGGAATCTCCCTGTTGAGGAGGAAGAAACATGTACCACAATTTGTGCAGCACATTTATTATTTTAGTGACCATTGCAATAATATTTTTAAAAATAAAAAGCAAATGAAGGAGATACCTCAACAAGAAGATTTATCAAATTCCGAACATTCGTTATTCAGTAAAGTGCATGTGGTGTCCAATATGCACCAAAAGACCACTGAATAGAGAATCTGCTTTCTGGCCATACAACCAGATGACCCCACTTTAAACAACAAACGTATACCCACATTTCAAGAATCAAATACATTACTCCACTGTGAAACTGACGAATATAAGTGATAAACGTATCAATCAAAGGAAGCACCTTACAAAAAAAAACAGTATTTCTAATAACTCCAATCGTCAGAATGCTCGGAGTGGTGATTTCCATCCAACATAATCACACTCGATGTTTGAATAAACATAGCAGTCATGAAACGGAACCTCCCTGTTGAGAGAGAAGAATCATGTACCACAATTTGTGCAGCACATTGATTATTTTTAGTGACCATTGCAATAAGATTGATAAAAATTTAAAGCAACTGAAGGAGATACGAAAACAAGAATAATTATCAAATTCCTAACATTTGTTATACAGTAAAATGCAAGTGGTGTCCAATCTGCACTAAAAACCCATTCAATCGAGAATCAGCTTCCTGGTCATACAACCAGATGACCCTGCTTTAAACAAACAACATTTACACACATTTAACGATTCAAATACATTACTCCACTGCAAAACAGATGAATATAAGATCTAAGGGTAACAATCAAAAGAAGCATCTAGGAAAAGAAAGAGGTCTTTCCTAATAACTCCAATACTCAGGATGCTTGGAGTGGTAGTTCCCATTCAGCAAAATCACACTCCATGTTTGAGCAAACATAGCAAACATGAAACAGAATCTCCCTCTTGAGAGGCAAGAAACATGTACCCCAATTTGTGCATGTGGTGTCAAATATGCACCAAAAGACGATTGAATGGGGAATCTGCTTTCTGGCCATACAACCAGATGACCCTGCTGTAATCAACAAATATTTACCCACATTTCACGAATAAAATATATTATTCCACTGTGAAATTGATGAATATATGTGATGAGGGTAACATTAAAAAACCAGGACACAGCAAAAGAAAGAAGTCTTTCCTAATAACTCCAATTGTCAGAATGCTCGGATTAGTGCTTCCATCCATGAAAATTACACTCGAAAGTAGAACATAGCAGGCATTAAACGGAATCTACCTGTTGAGAGAGAAGAAACATGTTCCACAATTTGTGCAGCATATTTATTATTTTTAGTGACCATTGCAATAAGATTTTTAAAAATAAAAAACAAATGAAAGAGATACCTAAACAAGAAGATTTATCAAATTCCGAACATTCGTTATTCAGCAAAGTGCATGTGGTGTCCAATCTGCACCAAAAGACCATTGAATAGAGAATCTGCTTTCTGGTCATACAACCATATGACCATGCTGTAAACAACAAACATTTACCCACATTTCACGAATCAAATACATTACTCCACTGTGAAATTGACGAATATAAGTGATAAAGATATCAATCAAAGGAAGCACCTGGCAAAAGAAAACAGCCTATCTAATAACTCCAATCGTCAGAACGCTCGGAGTTGTGATTTCCATCCAACATAATCCCACTTGATGTTTGAATAAACATAGCAGTCATGAAACGGAATCTCCCGGTTGAGAGAGAAGAAACGTGTACCACAATTTGTGCATGTGGTGTCAAATATGCACCATAAGACGATTGAATGGGGAATCTGATTTCTGGCCATACAACCAGATGACCCTGCTGTAATCAACAAACATTTACCCACATTTCACGATTCAAATATATTATTCCACTGTGAAATTGATAAATATATGTGATGAGGGTAACAATCAAAACAAGGCCTCAGCAAAAGAAAGAAGTAATTGCTAATAACTCCAATTGTCAGAATGCTCGAGGTAGTACTTCCCATTTAACAAAATCACACTCAAAAGTAGAACAAACATAGCAGGCATTAAACAGAATTTCCCTGTTGAGAGGGAAGAAACATGTTCCACAATTTGTGCAGCACACTGATTATTTTTAGTGACCATTGCAATAAAATTTTTAAAAATAAATAGCAAATGAAAGAGATACCTAAACAAGAAGATTTATCAAGTTCCGAACATTCGTTATTCAGTAATGTGCATGTGGGGTCCAATCTGCATCAAAAGACCATTGAATAGAGAATCTGCCTTCTGGCCATACAACCACATGACCCTGCTGTAAACAACAAACATTTTCCCACATTTCACGAATCAAATACATTACTCCACTGTGAAATTGACGGATATAACTGATAAAGGTATCAATCAAAGGAAGCACCTAGCAAAAGAAAACAATATTTCTAATAACTGCAATCGTCAGAACGCTCGGAGTGGTGATTTCCATCCAACATAATCACACTCGATGTTTGAATAAACATAGCAGTCCTGAAACGGAATCTTCTTGTTGAGAGAGAAGAAACATGGACCACTATTTGTGCAGCACATTGATTATTTTTAGTGACCATTGCAATAACATTTTTAAAAATTTAAAGCAATTGAAAGAGATACGAAAACAAGAATAATTATCAAATTCCTAACACTTGTTATTCAGTAAAATGCAAGTGGTGTCCAATCTGCACTAAAAACCCATTCAATGGAGAATCTGCTTTCTGGTCATACAACCAAATGACCGTGCTCTAAACTAAAAACATTTACACACATTTAACGATTCAAATACATTAGTCCACTGCGAAAGAGATGAATATAAGTTATAAGGGTAACAATCAAAAGAAGCACCTAGGAAAAGAAAGAGGTCTTTCCTAATAACTCCAATACTCAGGATGCTTGGAGTGGTAGTTCCCATCCAACAAAATCACACTCCATGTTTGAATAAACATAGCAGTCATGAAACAGGATCTCCCTGTTGAGAGGCAGGAAACATGTACCACAATTTGTGTCTGTGGTGTCAAATATGCACCAAAAGACGATTGAAGGGGGAATCTGCTTTCTGGCCATACAACCAGATGACCTTGCTGTAATCAACAATCATTTACCCACATTTCACGATTCAAATATATTATTCCACTGTGAAATTGATGAATATATGTGATGAGGGTAACAATCAAAAACCAGGACACAGCAAAAGAAAGAAGTCTTTCCTAATAACTCCAATTGTCAGAATGCTCGGATTAGTGCTTCCATCCATGAAAATTACACTCGAAAGTAGAACATAGCAGGCATTAAACGGAATCTACCTGTTGAGAGAGAAAAAACATGTACCACAATTTGTGCAGCATATTGATTATTTTTAGTGAGCATTGCAATAAGATTTATAAAAATTTAAAGCAACTGAAGGAGATACGGAAACAAGAATAATTATCAAATTCCTAACATTTGTTATTCAGTAAAATGCAAGTGTTGTCCAAACTGCACCAAAAACCCATTGAATGGATAATCTGCTTTCTGGTCATACAACCAGATGACCCTGCTTTAAACAAAAAACATTTACACACATTTAACGATTCAAATACATTACTCCACTGCAAAACAGATGAATATAAGTTCTAAGGGTAACAATCAAAAGAAGCACCTAGGAAAAGAAAGAGGCCTTTCCTAATAACTCCAATACTCAGGATGCTTGGAGTGGTAGTTCCCATCCAACAAAATCACACTCCATGTTTGAGCAAACATAGCAAACATGAAACAGAATCTCCCTGTTGAGAAGAAAGAAACATGTACCCCAATTTGTGCATGTGGTGTCAAATATGCACCAAAAGACGATTGAATGGGGAATCTGCTTTCTGGCCATACAACCAGATGACCCTGCTGTAATCAACAAACATTTACCCACATTTCACGATTCAAATATATTATTCCACTGTGAAATTGATGAATATATGTGATGAGGGTAACAATCAATACAAGGACTCAGCAAAAGAAAGAAGTCATTGCTAGTAACTCCAATAGTCAGAATGCTCGAAGTAGTACTTCCCATCCAACAAAATCACACATAAAAGTAGAACAAACATAGCAGGCATTAAACAGAATTTCCCTGTTGAGAGGGAAGAAACATGTTCCACAATTTGTGCAGCACATTGATTATTTTTAGTGACCATTGCAATAAAATTTTTAAAAATAAAAAGCAAATGAAAGAGATACCTAAACAAGAAGATTTATCAAATTCCGAACATTTGTTATTCAGTAAAGTGCATGTGGTGTCCAATCTGCACCAAAAGACCATTGAATAGAGAATCTGTTTTTCTGGCCATACAACCAGATGACCCTGCTGTAAACAACAAACATTTACCCACATTTCACGAATCAAATACATTACTCCACTGTGAAATTGACGAATATAAGTGATAAAGGTATCAATCAAAGGAAGCACCTAGCAAAAGAAAACAGTATTTCTAATAACTCCAATCGTCAGAACGCTCGGAGTGGTGATTTCCATCCAACATAATCATACTTGATGTTTGAATTAACATAGCAGTCATGAAACGGAATCTCCCTGTTGAGAGAGAAGAAACATGTACCACAATTTGTGCAGCACATTGATTATTTTTAGTGACCATTGCAATAAGACTTTTTAAAATTTAAAGCAATTGAAGGAGATACGAAAACAAGAATATTTATCAAATTCCTAACATTTGTTATTCAGTAACATGCAAGTAGTGTCCAATCTGCACTAAAAACCAATTCAATGGAGAATCTGCTTTCTGGTCATACAACCAGATGACCCTGCTCCAAACAAAAAACATTTACACACATTGAACGATTCAAATACATTACTCCACTGCGAAAGAGATGAATATAAGTTATAAGGGTAACAATCAAAAGAAGCACCTAGGAAAAGAAAGAGGTCTTTCCTAATAACTCCAATACTCAGGATGCTTGGAGTGGTAGTTCCCATCCAACAAAATCACACTCCATGTTTGAGCAAACATAGCAAACTTGAAACAGAATCTCCCTGTTGAGAGGCAAGAAACATGTACCCCAATTTGTGCATGTGGTGTCAAATATGCACCAAAAGACGATTGAATGGGGAATCTGCTTTCTGGCCATACAACCAGATGACCCTGCTGTAATCAACAAATATTTACCCACATTTCACGATTCAAATATATTATTCCACTGTGAAATTGATGAATATATGTGATGAGGGTAACAATCAAAAACCAGGACACAGCAAAAGAAAGAAGTCTTTCCTAATAACTCCAATTGTCAGAATGTTCGGATTAGTGCTTCCATCCATGAAAATTACACTCGAAAGTAGAACATAGCAGGCATTAAACGGAATCTACCTGTTGAGAGAGAAGAAACATGTTCCACAATTTGTGCAGCATATTTATTATTTTTAGTGACCATTGCAATAAGATTTTTAAAAATAAAAAACAAATGAAAGAGATACCTAAACAAGAAGATTTATCAAATTCCGAACATTCGTTATTCAGCAAAGTGCATGTGGTGTCCAATCTGCACCAAAAGACCATTGAATAGAGAATCTGCTTTCTGGTCATACAACCATATGACCATGCTGTAAACAACAAACATTTACCCACATTTCACGAATCAAATACATTACTCCACTGTGAAATTGACGAATATAAGTGATAAAGATATCAATCAAAGGAAGCACCTGGCAAAAGAAAACAGCCTATCTAATAACTCCAATCGTCAGAACGCTCGGAGTTGTGATTTCCATCCAACATAATCACACTTGATGTTTGAATAAACATAGCAGTCATGAAACGGAATCTCCCGGTTGAGAGAGAAGAAACGTGTACCACAATTTGTGCATGTGGTGTCAAATATGCACCATAAGACGATTGAATGGGGAATCTGATTTCTGGCCATACAACCAGATGACCCTGCTGTAATCAACAAACATTTACCCACATTTCACGATTCAAATATATTATTCCACTGTGAAATTGATAAATATATGTGATGAGGGTAACAATCAAAACAAGGCCTCAGCAAAAGAAAGAAGTAATTGCTAATAACTCCAATTGTCAGAATGCTCGAGGTAGTACTTCCCATTTAACAAAATCACACTCAAAAGTAGAACAAACATAGCAGGCATTAAACAGAATTTCCCTGTTGAGAGGGAAGAAACATGTTCCACAATTTGTGCAGCACACTGATTATTTTTAGTGACCATTGCAATAAAATTTTTAAAAATAAATAGCAAATGAAAGAGATACCTAAACAAGAAGATTTATCAAGTTCCGAACATTCGTTATTCAGTAAAGTGCATGTGGTGTCCAATCTGCACCAAGAGACCATTGAATAGAAAATCTGCTTTCTGGCCATACAACCAGATGACCCTGCTCTAAACAACAAACATTTACCCACATTTCACGAATCAAATACATTACTCCACTGTGAAATTGACGAATATAACTGATAAAGGTATCAATCAAAGGAAGCACCTAGCAAAAGAAAACAGTATTTCTAATAACTCCAATCGTCAGAACGCTCGGAGTGGTGATTTCCATCCAACATAATCACACTTGATGTTTGAATAAACATAGCAGTCATGAAACGGAATCTCCCTGTTGAGAGAGAAGAAACATGTACCACAATTTGTGCAGCACATTGATTATTTTTAGTGTCCATTGGAATATTATTCTTAATAATTTAAAGCAATTGAAGGAGATACGAAAACAAGAATAATTATCAAATTCCTAATATTTGTTATTCAGTAAAATGCAAGTGCGGTCCAATCTCACTAAAAACCCATTCAATGGAGAATCTGCTTTCTGGTCATACAACCAGATGACCCTGCTCTAAACAAAAAAACATTTACACACATTTAACGATTCAAATACATTACTCCTCTGCAAAACAGATGAATATAAGTTATAAGGGTAACAATCAAAAGAAGCACCTAGGAAAAGAAAGAGGTCTTTCCTAATAACTCCAATGCTCAGGATACTTGGAGTGGTAGTTCCCATCCAACAAAATCACACTCCATGTTTGAGCAAACATAGCAAACATGAAAGAGAATCTCCCTGTTAAGAGGCAAGAAACATGTACCACAATTTGTGCATGTGGTGTCAAATATGCACTAAAAGACGACTGAATGGGGAATCTACTTTCTGGCCATACAACCAGATGACCCTGCGGTAATCAACAAATATTTACCCACATTTCACGATTCAAATATATTATTCCACTGTGAAATTGATGAATATATGTGATGAGGGCAACAATCAAAACAAGGACTCAGCAAAAGAAAGAAGTCATTGCTAATAACTCAAATTGTCAGAATGCTCAAAGTAGTACTTCCCATCCAACAAAAACACACTCAAAAGTAGAACAAACATAGCAGGCATTAAACAGAATTTCCCTGTTGAGAGGGAAGAAACATGTTCCACAATTTGTGCAGCACATTGATTTTTTTTAGTGACCATTGCAATAAAATTTTTAAAAATAAAAAGCAAATGAAAGAGATACCTAAACAAGAAGATTTATCAAATTCCGAACATTCGTTATTCAGTAATGTGCATGTGGGGTCCAATCTGCATCAAAAGACCATTGAATAGAGAATCTGCCTTCTGGCCATACAACCACATGACCCTGCTGTAAACAACAACCATTTTCCCACATTTCACGAATCAAATACATTACTCCACTGTGAAATTGACGGATATAACTGATAAAGGTATCAATCAAAGGAAGCACCTAGCAAAAGAAAACAATATTTCTAATAACTGCAATCGTCAGAACGCTCGGAGTGGTGATTTCCATCCAACATAATCACACTCGATGTTTGAATAAACATAGCAGTCATGAAACGGAATCTTCTTGTTGAGAGAGAAGAAACATGGACCACTATTTGTGCAGCACATTGATTATTTTTAGTGACCATTGCAATAACATTTTTAAAAATTTAAAGCAATTGAAAGAGATACGAAAACAAGAATAATTATCAAATTCCTAACACTTGTTATTCAGTAAAATGCAAGTGGTGTCCAATCTGCACTAAAAACCCATTCAATGGAGAATCTGCTTTCTGGTCATACAACCAAATGACCGTGCTCTAAACTAAAAACATTTACACACATTTAACGATTCAAATACATTACTCCACTGCGAAAGAGATGAATATAAGTTATAAGGGTAACAATCAAAAGAAGCACCTAGGAAAAGAAAGAGGTCTTTCCTAATAACTCCAATACTCAGGATGCTTGGAGTGGTAGTTCCCATCCAACAAAATCACACTCCATGTTTGAATAAACATAGCAGTCATGAAACAGGATCTCCCTGTTGAGAGGCAGGAAACATGTACCACAATTTGTGTCTGTGGTGTCAAATATGCACCAAATGACGACTGAAGGGGGAATCTGCTTTCTGGCCATACAACCAGATGACCTTGCTGTAATCAACAATCATTTACCCACATTTCACGATTCAAATATATTATTCCACTGTGAAATTGATGAATATATGTGATGAGGGTAACAATCAAAAACCAGGACACAGCAAAAGAAAGAAGTCTTTCCTAATAACTCCAATTGTCAGAATGCTCGGATTAGTGCTTCCATCCATGAAAATTACACTCGAAAGTAGAACATAGCAGGCATTAAACGGAATCTACCTGTTGAGAGGGAAAAAACATGTACCACAATTTGTGCAGCATATTGATTATTTTTAGTGAGCATTGCAATAAGATTTATAAAAATTTAAAGCAACTGAAGGAGATACGAAAACAAGAATAATTATCAAATTCCTAACATTTGTTATTCAGTAAAATGCAAGTGTTGTCCAAACTGCACCAAAAACCCATTGAATGGATAATCTGCTTTCTGGTCATACAACCAGATGACCCTGCTTTAAACAAAAAACATTTACACACATTTAACGATTCAAATACATTACTCCACTGCAAAACAGATGAATATAAGTTCTAAGGGTAACAATCAAAAGAAGCACCTAGGAAAAGAAAGAGGCCTTTCCTAATAACTCCAATACTCAGGATGCTTGGAGTGGTAGTTCCCATCCAACAAAATCACACTCCATGTTTGAGCAAACATAGCAAACATGAAACAGAATCTCCCTGTTGAGAAGAAAGAAACATGTAACCCAATTTGTGCATGTGGTGTCAAATATGCACCAAAAGACGATTGAATGGGGAATCTGCTTTCTGGCCATACAACCAGATGACCCTGCTGTAATCAACAAACATTTACCCACATTTCACGATTCAAATATATTATTCCACTGTGAAATTGATGAATATATGTGATGAGGGTAACAATCAAAACAAGGACTCAGCAAAAGAAAGAAGTCATTGCTAGTAACTCCAATAGTCAGAATGCTCGAAGTAGTACTTCCCATCCAACAAAATCACACATAAAAGTAGAACAAACATAGCAGGCATTAAACAGAATTTCCCTGTTGAGAGGGAAGAAACATGTTCCACAATTTGTGCAGCACATTGATTATTTTTAGTGACCATTGCAATAAAATTTTTAAAAATAAAAAGCAAATGAAAGAGATACCTAAACAAGAAGATTTATCAAATTCCGAACATTTGTTATTCAGTAAAGTGCATGTGGTGTCCAATCTGCACCAAAAGACCATTGAATAGAGAATCTGTTTTTCTGATGACCCTGCTGTAAACAACAAACATTTACCCACATTTCACGAATCAAATACATTACTCCACTGTGAAATTGACGAATATAAGTGATAAAGGTATCAATCAAAGGAAGCACCTAGCAAAAGAAAACAGTATTTCTAATAACTCCAATCGTCAGAACGCTCGGAGTGGTGATTTCCATCCAACATAATCATACTTGATGTTTGAATTAACATAGCAGTCATGAAACGGAATCTCCCTGTTGAGAGAGAAGAAAAATGTACCACAATTTGTGCAGCACATTGATTATTTTTAGTGACCATTGCAATAAGACTTTTTAAAATTTAAAGCAATTGAAGGAGATACGAAAACAAGAATATTTATCAAATTCCTAACATTTGTTATTCAGTAACATGCAAGTGGTGTCCAATCTGCACTAAAAACCAATTCAATGGAGAATCTGCTTTCTGGTCATACAACCAGATGACCCTGGTCCAAACAAAAAACATTTACACACATTGAACGATTCAAATACATTACTCCACTGCGAAAGAGATGAATATAAGTTATAAGGGTAACAATCAAAAGAAGCACCTAGGAAAAGAAAGAGGTCTTTCCTAATAACTCCAATACTCAGGATGCTTGGAGTGGTAGTTCCCATCCAACAAAATCACACTCCATGTTTGAATAAACATAGCAGTCATGAAACAGGATCTCCCTGTTGAGAGGCAGGAAACATGTACCACAATTTGTGTCTGTGGTGTCAAATATGCACCAAAAGACGATTGAAGGGGGAATCTGCTTTCTGGCCATACAACCAGATGACCTTGCTGTAATCAACAATCATTTACCCACATTTCACGATTCAAATATATTATTCCACTGTGAAATTGATGAATATATGTGATGAGGGTAACAATCAAAAACCAGGACACAGCAAAAGAAAGAAGTCTTTCCTAATAACTCCAATTGTCAGAATGCTCGGATTAGTGCTTCCATCCATGAAAATTACACTCGAAAGTACAACATAGCAGGCATTAAACGGAATCTACCTGTTGAGAGAGAAAAAACATGTACCACAATTTGTGCAGCATATTGATTTTTTTTAGTGAGCATTGCAATAAGATTTATAAAAATTTAAAGCAACTGAAGGAGATACGAAAACAAGAATAATTATCAAATTCCTAACATTTGTTATTCAGTAAAATGCAAGTGTTGTCCAAACTGCACCAAAAACCCATTGAATGGATAATCTGCTTTCTGGTCATACAACCAGATGACCCTGCTTTAAACAAAAAACATTTACACACATTTAACGATTCAAATACATTACTCCACTGCGAAACAGATGAATATAAGTTCTAAGGGTAACAATCAAAAGAAGCACCTAGGAAAAGAAAGAGGCCTTTCCTAATAACTCCAATACTCAGGATGCTTGGAGTGGTAGTTCCCATCCAACAAAATCACACTCCATGTTTGAGCAAACATAGCAAACATGAAACAGAATCTCCCTGTTGAGAAGAAAGAAACATGTACCCCAATTTGTGCATGTGGTGTCAAATATGCACCAAAAGACGATTGAATGGGGAATCTGCTTTCTGGCCATACAACCAGATGACCCTGCTGTAATCAACAAACATTTACCCACATTTCACGATTCAAATATATTATTCCACTGTGAAATTGATGAATATATGTGATGAGGGTAACAATCAAAACAAGGACTCAGCAAAAGAAAGAAGTCATTGCTAGTAACTCCAATAGTCAGAATGCTCGAAGTAGTACTTCCCATCCAACAAAATCACACATAAAAGTAGAACAAACATAGCAGGCATTAAACAGAATTTCCCTGTTGAGAGGGAAGAAACATGTTCCACAATTTGTGCAGCACATTGATTTTTTTTAGTGACCATTGCAATAAAATTTTTAAAAATAAAAAGCAAATGAAAGAGATACCTAAACAAGAAGATTTATCAAATTCCGAACATTTGTTATTCAGTAAAGTGCATGTGGTGTCCAATCTGCACCAAATGACCATTGAATAGAGAATCTGTTTTTCTGGCCATACAACCAGATGACCCTGCTGTAAACAACAAACATTTACCCACATTTCACGAATCAAATACATTACTCCACTGTGAAATTGACGAATATAAGTGATAAAGGTATCAATCAAAGGAAGCACCTAGCAAAAGAAAACAGTATTTCTAATAACTCCAATCGTCAGAACGCTCGGAGTGGTGATTTCCATCCAACATAATCATACTTGATGTTTGAATTAACATAGCAGTCATGAAACGGAATCTCCCTGTTGAGAGAGACGAAACATGTACCACAATTTGTGCAGCACATTGATTATTTTTAGTGACCATTGCAATAAGACTTTTTAAAATTTAAAGCAATTGAAGGAGATACGAAAACAAGAATATTAACAAATTCCTAACATTTGTTATTCAGTAACATGCAAGTGGTGTCCAATCTGCACTAAAAACCAATTCAATGGAGAATCTGCTTTCTGGTCATACAACCAGATGACCCTGCTCCAAACAAAAAACATTTACACACATTGAACGATTCAAATACATTACTCCACTGCGAAAGAGATGAATATAAGTTATAAGGGTAACAATCAAAAGAAGCACCTAGGAAAAGAAAGAGGTCTTTCCTAATAACTCCAATACTCAGGATGCTTGGAGTGGTAGTTCCCATCCAACAAAATCACACTCGTTGTTTGAATAAACATAGCAGTCATGAAACAGGATCTCCCTGTTGAGAGGCAGGAAACATGTACCACAATTTGTGTCTGTGGTGTCAAATATGCACCAAAAGACGATTGAAGGGGGAATCTGCTTTCTGGCCATACAACCAGATGACCTTGCTGTAATCAACAATCATTTACCCACATTTCACGATTCAAATATATTATTCCACTGTGAAATTGATGAATATATGTGATGAGGGTAACAATCAAAAACCAGGACACAGCAAAAGAAAGAAGTCTTTCCTAATAACTCCAATTGTCAGAATGTTCGGATTAGTGCTTCCATCCATGAAAATTACACTCGAAAGTAGAACATAGCAGGCATTAAACGGAATCTACCTGTTGAGAGAGAAGAAACATGTTCCACAATTTGTGCAGCATATTTATTATTTTTAGTGACCATTGCAATAAGATTTTTAAAAATAAAAAACAAATGAAAGAGATACCTAAACAAGAAGATTTATCAAATTCCGAACATTCGTTATTCAGCAAAGTGCATGTGGTGTCCAATCTGCACCAAAAGACCATTGAATAGAGAATCTGCTTTCTGGTCATACAACCATATGACCATGCTGTAAACAACAAACATTTACCCACATTTCACGAATCAAATACATTACTCCACTGTGAAATTGACGAATATAAGTGATAAAGATATCAATCAAAGGAAGCACCTGGCAAAAGAAAACAGCCTATCTAATAACTCCAATCGTCAGAACGCTCGGAGTTGTGATTTCCATCCAACATAATCACACTTGATGTTTGAATAAACATAGCAGTCATGAAACGGAATCTCCCGGTTGAGAGAGAAGAAACGTGTACCACAATTTGTGCATGTGGTGTCAAATATGCACCATAAGACGATTGAATGGGGAATCTGATTTCTGGCCATTCAACCAGATGACCCTGCTGTAATCAACAAACATTTACCCACATTTCCCGATTCAAATATATTATTCCACTGTGAAATTGATAAATATATGTGATGAGGGTAACAATCAAAACAAGGCCTCAGCAAAAGAAAGAAGTAATTGCTAATAACTCCAATTGTCAGAATGCTCGAGGTAGTACTTCCCATTTAACAAAATCACACTCAAAAGTAGAACAAACATAGCAGGCATTAAACAGAATTTCCCTGTTGAGAGGGAAGAAACATGTTCCACAATTTGTGCAGCACACTGATTATTTTTAGTGACCATTGCAATAAAATTTTTAAAAATAAATAGCAAATGAAAGAGATACCTAAACAAGAAGATTTATCAAGTTCCGAACATTCGTTATTCAGTAAAGTGCATGTGGTGTCCAATCTGCACCAAGAGACCATTGAATAGAAAATCTGCTTTCTGGCCATACAACCAGATGACCCTGCTCTAAACAACAAACATTTACCCACATTTCACGAATCAAATACATTACTCCACTGTGAAATTGACGAATATAACTGATAAAGGTATCAATCAAAGGAAGCACCTAGCAAAAGAAAACAGTATTTCTAATAACTCCAATCGTCAGAACGCTCGGAGTGGTGATTTCCATCCAACATAATCACACTTGATGTTTGAATAAACATAGCAGTCATGAAACGGAATCTCCCTGTTGAGAGAGAAGAAACATGTACCACAATTTGTGCAGCACATTGATTATTTTTAGTGTCCATTGGAATATTATTCTTAATAATTTAAAGCAATTGAAGGAGATACGAAAACAAGAATAATTATCAAATTCCTAATATTTGTTATTCAGTAAAATGCAAGTGCGGTCCAATCTCACTAAAAACCCATTCAATGGAGAATCTGCTTTCTGGTCATACAACCAGATGACCCTGCTCTAAACAAAAAAACATTTACACACATTTAACGATTCAAATACATTACTCCTCTGCAAAACAGATGAATATAAGTTATAAGGGTAACAATCAAAAGAAGCACCTAGGAAAAGAAAGAGGTCTTTCCTAATAACTCCAATGCTCAGGATACTTGGAGTGGTAGTTCCCATCCAACAAAATCACACTCCATGTTTGAGCAAACATAGCAAACATGAAAGAGAATCTCCTTGTTAAGAGGCAAGAAACATGTACCACAATTTGTGCATGTGGTGTCAAATATGCACTAAAAGACGACTGAATGGGGAATCTACTTTCTGGCCATACAACCAGATGACCCTGCGGTAATCAACAAATATTTACCCACATTTCACGATTCAAATATATTATTCCACTGTGAAATTGATGAATATATGTGATGAGGGCAACAATCAAAACAAGGACTCAGCAAAAGAAAGAAGTCATTGCTAATAACTCAAATTGTCAGAATGCTCGAAGTAGTACTTCCCATCCAACAAAAACACACTCAAAAGTAGAACAAACATAGCAGGCATTAAACAGAATTTCCCTGTTGAGAGGGAAGAAACATGTTCCACAATTTGTGCAGCACATTGATTTTTTTTAGTGACCATTGCAATAAAATTTTTAAAAATAAAAAGCAAATGAAAGAGATACCTAAACAAGAAGATTTATCAAATTCCGAACATTCGTTATTCAGTAATGTGCATGTGGGGTCCAATCTGCATCAAAAGACCATTGAATAGAGAATCTGCCTTCTGGCCATACAACCACATGACCCTGCTGTAAACAACAACCATTTTCCCACATTTCACGAATCAAATACATTACTCCACTGTGAAATTGACGGATATAACTGATAAAGGTATCAATCAAAGGAAGCACCTAGCAAAAGAAAACAATATTTCTAATAACTGCAATCGTCAGAACGCTCGGAGTGGTGATTTCCATCCAACATAATCACACTCGATGTTTGAATAAACATAGCAGTCATGAAACGGAATCTTCTTGTTGAGAGAGAAGAAACATGGACCACTATTTGTGCAGCACATTGATTATTTTTAGTGACCATTGCAATAACATTTTTAAAAATTTAAAGCAATTGAAAGAGATACGAAAACAAGAATAATTATCAAATTCCTAACACTTGTTATTCAGTAAAATGCAAGTGGTGTCCAATCTGCACTAAAAACCCATTCAATGGAGAATCTGATTTCTGGTCATACAACCAAATGACCGTGCTCTAAACTAAAAACATTTACACACATTTAACGATTCAAATACATTACTCCACTGCGAAACAGATGAATATAAGTTCTAAGGGTAACAATCAAAAGAAGCACCTAGGAAAAGAAAGAGGCCTTTCCTAATAACTCCAATACTCAGGATGCTTGGAGTGGTAGTTCCCATCCAACAAAATCACACTCCATGTTTGAGCAAACATAGCAAACATGAAACAGAATCTCCCTGTTGAGAAGAAAGAAACATGTACCCCAATTTGTGCATGTGGTGTCAAATATGCACCAAAAGACGATTGAATGGGGAATCTGCTTTCTGGCCATACAACCAGATGACCCTGCTGTAATCAACAAACATTTACCCACATTTCACGATTCAAATATATTATTCCACTGTGAAATTGATGAATATATGTGATGAGGGTAACAATCAAAACAAGGACTCAGCAAAAGAAAGAAGTCATTGCTAGTAACTCCAATAGTCAGAATGCTCGAAGTAGTACTTCCCATCCAACAAAATCACACATAAAAGTAGAACAAACATAGCAGGCATTAAACAGAATTTCCCTGTTGAGAGGGAAGAAACATGTTCCACAATTTGTGCAGCACATTGATTATTTTTAGTGACCATTGCAATAAAATTTTTAAAAATAAAAAGCAAATGAAAGAGATACCTAAACAAGAAGATTTATCAAATTCCGAACATTTGTTATTCAGTAAAGTGCATGTGGTGTCCAATCTGCACCAAAAGACCATTGAATAGAGAATCTGTTTTTCTGGCCATACAACCAGATGACCCTGCTGTAAACAACAAACATTTACCCACATTTCACGAATCAAATACATTACTCCACTGTGAAATTGACGAATATAAGTGATAAAGGTATCAATCAAAGGAAGCACCTAGCAAAAGAAAACAGTATTTCTAATAACTCCAATCGTCAGAACGCTCGGAGTGGTGATTTCCATCCAACATAATCATACTTGATGTTTGAATTAACATAGCAGTCATGAAACGGAATCTCCCTGTTGAGAGAGAAGAAAAATGTACCACAATTTGTGCAGCACATTGATTATTTTTAGTGACCATTGCAATAAGACTTTTTAAAATTTAAAGCAATTGAAGGAGATACGAAAACAAGAATATTTATCAAATTCCTAACATTTGTTATTCAGTAACATGCAAGTGGTGTCCAATCTGCACTAAAAACCAATTCAATGGAGAATCTGCTTTCTGGTCATACAACCAGATGACCCTGGTCCAAACAAAAAACATTTACACACATTGAACGATTCAAATACATTACTCCACTGCGAAAGAGATGAATATAAGTTATAAGGGTAACAATCAAAAGAAGCACCTAGGAAAAGAAAGAGGTCTTTCCTAATAACTCCAATACTCAGGATGCTTGGAGTGGTAGTTCCCATCCAACAAAATCACACTCCATGTTTGAATAAACATAGCAGTCATGAAACAGGATCTCCCTGTTGAGAGGCAGGAAACATGTACCACAATTTGTGTCTGTGGTGTCAAATATGCACCAAAAGACGATTGAAGGGGGAATCTGCTTTCTGGCCATACAACCAGATGACCTTGCTGTAATCAACAATCATTTACCCACATTTCACGATTCAAATATATTATTCCACTGTGAAATTGATGAATATATGTGATGAGGGTAACAATCAAAAACCAGGACACAGCAAAAGAAAGAAGTCTTTCCTAATAACTCCAATTGTCAGAATGCTCGGATTAGTGCTTCCATCCATGAAAATTACACTCGAAAGTACAACATAGCAGGCATTAAACGGAATCTACCTGTTGAGAGAGAAAAAACATGTACCACAATTTGTGCAGCATATTGATTTTTTTTAGTGAGCATTGCAATAAGATTTATAAAAATTTAAAGCAACTGAAGGAGATACGAAAACAAGAATAATTATCAAATTCCTAACATTTGTTATTCAGTAAAATGCAAGTGTTGTCCAAACTGCACCAAAAACCCATTGAATGGATAATCTGCTTTCTGGTCATACAACCAGATGACCCTGCTTTAAACAAAAAACATTTACACACATTTAACGATTCAAATACATTACTCCACTGCGAAACAGATGAATATAAGTTCTAAGGGTAACAATCAAAAGAAGCACCTAGGAAAAGAAAGAGGCCTTTCCTAATAACTCCAATACTCAGGATGCTTGGAGTGGTAGTTCCCATCCAACAAAATCACACTCCATGTTTGAGCAAACATAGCAAACATGAAACAGAATCTCCCTGTTGAGAAGAAAGAAACATGTACCCCAATTTGTGCATGTGGTGTCAAATATGCACCAAAAGACGATTGAATGGGGAATCTGCTTTCTGGCCATACAACCAGATGACCCTGCTGTAATCAACAAACATTTACCCACATTTCACGATTCAAATATATTATTCCACTGTGAAATTGATGAATATATGTGATGAGGGTAACAATCAAAACAAGGACTCAGCAAAAGAAAGAAGTCATTGCTAGTAACTCCAATAGTCAGAATGCTCGAAGTAGTACTTCCCATCCAACAAAATCACACATAAAAGTAGAACAAACATAGCAGGCATTAAACAGAATTTCCCTGTTGAGAGGGAAGAAACATGTTCCACAATTTGTGCAGCACATTGATTATTTTTAGTGACCATTGCAATAAAATTTTTAAAAATAAAAAGCAAATGAAAGAGATACCTAAACAAGAAGATTTATCAAATTCCGAACATTTGTTATTCAGTAAAGTGCATGTGGTGTCCAATCTGCACCAAATGACCATTGAATAGAGAATCTGTTTTTCTGGCCATACAACCAGATGACCCTGCTGTAAACAACAAACATTTACCCACATTTCACGAATCAAATACATTACTCCACTGTGAAATTGACGAATATAAGTGATAAAGGTATCAATCAAAGGAAGCACCTAGCAAAAGAAAACAGTATTTCTAATAACTCCAATCGTCAGAACGCTCGGAGTGGTGATTTCCATCCAACATAATCATACTTGATGTTTGAATTAACATAGCAGTCATGAAACGGAATCTCCCTGTTGAGAGAGAAGAAACATGTACCACAATTTGTGCAGCACATTGATTATTTTTAGTGACCATTGCAATAAGACTTTTTAAAATTTAAAGCAATTGAAGGAGATACGAAAACAAGAATATTAACAAATTCCTAACATTTGTTATTCAGTAACATGCAAGTGGTGTCCAATCTGCACTAAAAACCAATTCAATGGAGAATCTGCTTTCTGGTCATACAACCAGATGACCCTGCTCCAAACAAAAAACATTTACACACATTGAACGATTCAAATACATTACTCCACTGCGAAAGAGATGAATATAAGTTATAAGGGTAACAATCAAAAGAAGCACCTAGGAAAAGAAAGAGGTCTTTCCTAATAACTCCAATACTCAGGATGCTTGGAGTGGTAGTTCCCATCCAACAAAATCACACTCGTTGTTTGAATAAACATAGCAGTCATGAAACAGGATCTCCCTGTTGAGAGGCAGGAAACATGTACCACAATTTGTGTCTGTGGTGTCAAATATGCACGAAAAGACGATTGAAGGGGGAATCTGCTTTCTGGCCATACAACCAGATGACCTTGCTGTAATCAACAATCATTTACCCACATTTCACGATTCAAATATATTATTCCACTGTGAAATTGATGAATATATGTGATGAGGGTAACAATCAAAAACCAGGACACAGCAAAAGAAAGAAGTCTTTCCTAATAACTCCAATTGTCAGAATGCTCGGATTAGTGCTTCCATCCATGAAAATTACACTCGAAAGTAGAACATAGCAGGCATTAAACGGAATCTACCTGTTGAGAGAGAAAAAACATGTACCACAATTTGTGCAGCATATTGATTTTTTGTAGTGAGCATTGCAATAAGATTTATAAAAATTTAAAGCAACTGAAGGAGATACGAAAACAAGAATAATTATCAAATTCCTAACATTTGTTATTGAGTAAAATGCAAGTGTTGTCCAAACTGCACCAAAAACCCATTGAATGGATAATCTGCTTTCTGGTCATACAACCAGATGACCCTGCTTTAAACAAAAAACATTTACACACATTTAACGATTCAAATACATTACTCCACTGCGAAACAGATGAATATAAGTTCTAAGGGTAACAATCAAAAGAAGCACCTAGGAAAAGAAAGAGGCCTTTCCTAATAACTCCAATACTCAGGATGCTTGGAGTGGTAGTTCCCATCCAACAAAATCACACTCCATGTTTGAGCAAACATAGCAAACATGAAACAGAATCTCCCTGTTGAGAAGAAAGAAACATGTACCCCAATTTGTGCATGTGGTGTCAAATATGCACCAAAAGACGATTGAATGGGGAATCTGCTTTCTGGCCATACAACCAGATGACCCTGCTGTAATCAACAAACATTTACCCACATTTCACGATTCAAATATATTATTCCACTGTGAAATTGATGAATATATGTGATGAGGGTAACAATCAAAACAAGGACTCAGCAAAAGAAAGAAGTCATTGCTAGTAACTCCAATAGTCAGAATGCTCGAAGTAGTACTTCCCATCCAACAAAATCACACATAAAAGTAGAACAAACATAGCAGGCATTAAACAGAATTTCCCTGTTGAGAGGGAAGAAACATGTTCCACAATTTGTGCAGCACATTAATTATTTTTAGTGACCATTGCAATAAAATTTTTAAAAATAAAAAGCAAATGAAAGAGATACCTAAACAAGAAGATTTATCAAATTCCGAACATTTGTTATTCAGTAAAGTGCATGTGGTGTCCAATCTGCACCAAAAGACCATTGAATAGAGAATCTGTTTTTCTGGCCATACAACCAGATGACCCTGCTGTAAACAACAAACATTTACCCACATTTCACGAATCAAATACATTACTCCACTGTGAAATTGACGAATATAAGTGATAAAGGTATCAATCAAAGGAAGCACCTAGCAAAAGAAAACAGTATTTCTAATAACTCCAATCGTCAGAACGCTCGGAGTGGTGATTTCCATCCAACATAATCATACTTGATGTTTGAATTAACATAGCAGTCATGAAACGGAATCTCCCTGTTGAGAGAGAAGAAACATGTACCACAATTTGTGCAGCACATTGATTATTTTTAGTGACCATTGCAATAAGACTTTTTAAAATTTAAAGCAATTGAAGGAGATACGAAAACAAGAATATTAACAAATTCCTAACATTTGTTATTCAGTAACATGCAAGTGGTGTCCAATCTGCACTAAAAACCAATTCAATGGAGAATCTGCTTTCTGGTCATACAACCAGATGACCCTGCTCCAAACAAAAAACATTTACACACATTGAACGATTCAAATACATTACTCCACTGCGAAAGAGATGAATATAAGTTATAAGGGTAACAATCAAAAGAAGCACCTAGGAAAAGAAAGAGGTCTTTCCTAATAACTCCAATACTCAGGATGCTTGGAGTGGTAGTTCCCATCCAACAAAATCACACTCCCTGTTTGAGCAAACATAGCAAACATGAAACAGAATCTCCCTGTTGAGAGGCAAGAAACATGTACCCCAATTTGTGCATGTGGTGTCAAATATGCACCAAAAGACGATTGAATGGGGAATCTGCTTTCTGGCCATACAACCAGATGACCCTGCTGTAATCAACAAATATTTACCCACATTTCATGATTCAAATATATTATTCCACTGTGAAATTGATGAATATATGTGATGAGGGTAACAATCAAAAACCAGGACACAGCAAAAGAAAGAAGTCTTTCCTAATAACTCCAATTGTCAGAATTTTCGGATTAGTGCTTCCATCCATGAAAATTACACTCGAAAGTAGAACATAGCAGGCATTAAACGGAATCTACCTGTTGAGAGAGAAGAAACATGTTCCACAATTTGTGCAGCATATTTATTATTTTTAGTGACCATTGCAATAAGATTTTTAAAAATAAAAAACAAATGAAAGAGATACCTAAACAAGAAGATTTATCAAATTCCGAACATTCGTTATTCAGCAAAGTGCATGTGGTGTCCAATCTGCACCAAAAGACCATTGAATAGAGAATCTGCTTTCTGGTCATACAACCATATGACCATGCTGTAAACAACAAACATTTACCCACATTTCACGAATCAAATACATTACTCCACTGTGAAATTGACGAATATAACTGATAAAGGTATCAATCAAAGGAAGCACCTAGCAAAAGAAAACAGTATTTCTAATAACTCCAATCGTCAGAACGCTCGGAGTGGTGATTTCCATCCAACATAATCACACTTGATGTTTGAATAAACATAGCAGTCATGAAACGGAATCTCCCTGTTCAGAGAGAAGAAACATGTACCACAATTTGTGCAGCACATTGATTATTTTTAGTGACCATTGCAATAAGATTTTTAAAAATTTAAAGCAATTGAAGGAGATACGAAAACAAGAATAATTATCAAATTCCTAACATTTGTTATTCAGTAAAATGCAAGTGCGGTCCAATCTCACTAAAAACCCATTCAATGGAGAATCTGCTTTCTGGTCATACAACCAGATGACCCTGCTCTAAACAAAAAAACATTTACACACATTTAACGATTCAAATACATTACTCCTCTGCAAAACAGATGAATATAAGTTATAAGGGTAACAATCAAAAGAAGCACCTAGGAAAAGAAAGAGGTCTTTCCTAATAACTCCAATGCTCAGGATACTTGGAGTGGTAGTTCCCATCCAACAAAATCACACTCCATGTTTGAGCAAACATAGCAAACATGAAAGAGAATCTCCCTGTTAAGAGGCAAGAAACATGTACCACAATTTGTGCATGTGGTGTCAAATATGCACTAAAAGACGACTGAATGGGGAATCTACTTTCTGGCCATACAACCAGATGACCCTGCGGTAATCAACAAATATTTACCCACATTTCACGATTCAAATATATTATTCCACTGTGAAATTGATGAATATATGTGATGAGGGCAACAATCAAAACAAGGACTCAGCAAAAGAAAGAAGTCATTGCTAATAACTCAAATTGTCAGAATGCTCGAAGTAGTACTTCCCATCCAACAAAAACACACTCAAAAGTAGAACAAACATAGCAGGCATTAAACAGAATTTCCCTGTTGAGAGGGAAGAAACATGTTCCACAATTTGTGCAGCACATTGATTTTTTTTAGTGACCATTGCAATAAAATTTTTAAAAATAAAAAGCAAATGAAAGAGATACCTAAACAAGAAGATTTATCAAATTCCGAACATTCGTTATTCAGTAATGTGCATGTGGGGTCCAATCTGCATCAAAAGACCATTGAATAGAGAATCTGCCTTCTGGCCATACAACCACATGACCCTGCTGTAAACAACAACCATTTTCCCACATTTCACGAATCAAATACATTACTCCACTGTGAAATTGACGGATATAACTGATAAAGGTATCAATCAAAGGAAGCACCTAGCAAAAGAAAACAATATTTCTAATAACTGCAATCGTCAGAACGCTCGGAGTGGTGATTTCCATCCAACATAATCACACTCGATGTTTGAATAAACATAGCAGTCATGAAACGGAATCTTCTTGTTGAGAGAGAAGAAACATGGACCACTATTTGTGCAGCACATTGATTATTTTTAGTGACCATTGCAATAACATTTTTAAAAATTTAAAGCAATTGAAAGAGATACGAAAACAAGAATAATTATCAAATTCCTAACACTTGTTATTCAGTAAAATGCAAGTGGTGTCCAATCTGCACTAAAAACCCATTCAATGGAGAATCTGCTTTCTGGTCATACAACCAAATGACCGTGCTCTAAACTAAAAACATTTACACACATTTAACGATTCAAATACATTACTCCACTGCGAAAGAGATGAATATAAGTTATAAGGGTAACAATCAAAAGAAGCACCTAGGAAAAGAAAGAGGTCTTTCCTAATAACTCCAATACTCAGGATGCTTGGAGTGGTAGTTCCCATCCAACAAAATCACACTCCATGTTTGAATAAACATAGCAGTCATGAAACAGGATCTCCCTGTTGAGAGGCAGGAAACATGTACCACAATTTGTGTCTGTGGTGTCAAATATGCACCAAAAGACGATTGAAGGGGGAATCTGCTTTCTGGCCATACAACCAGATGACCTTGCTGTAATCAACAATCATTTACCCACATTTCACGATTCAAATATATTATTCCACTGTGAAATTGATGAATATATGTGATGAGGGTAACAATCAAAAACCAGGACACAGCAAAAGAAAGAAGTCTCTCCTAATAACTCCAATTGTCAGAATGCTCGGATTAGTGCTTCCATCCATGAAAATTACACTCGAAAGTAGAACATAGCAGGCATTAAACGGAATCTACCTGTTGAGAGAGAAAAAACATGTACCACAATTTGTGCAGCATATTGATTATTTTTAGTGAGCATTGCAATAAGATTTATAAAAATTTAAAGCAACTGAAGGAGATACGAAAACAATAATAATTATCAAATTCCTAACATTTGTTATTCAGTAAAATGCAAGTGTTGTCCAAACTGCACCAAAAACCCATTGAATGGATAATCTGCTTTCTGGTCATACAACCAGATGACCCTGCTTTAAACAAAAAACATTTACACACATTTAACGATTCAAATACATTACTCCACTGCGAAACAGATGAATATAAGTTCTAAGGGTAACAATCAAAAGAAGCACCTAGGAAAAGAAAGAGGCCTTTCCTAATAACTCCAATACTCAGGATGCTTGGAGTGGTAGTTCCCATCCAACAAAATCACACTCCATGTTTGAGCAAACATAGCAAACATGAAACAGAATCTCCCTGTTGAGAAGAAAGAAACATGTACCCCAATTTGTGCATGTGGTGTCAAATATGCACCAAAAGACGATTGAATGGGGAATCTGCTTTCTGGCCATACAACCAGATGACCCTGCTGTAATCAACAAACATTTACCCACATTTCACGATTCAAATATATTATTCCACTGTGAAATTGATGAATATATGTGATGAGGGTAACAATCAAAACAAGGACTCAGCAAAAGAAAGAAGTCATTGCTAGTAACTCCAATAGTCAGAATGCTCGAAGTAGTACTTCCCATCCAACAAAATCACACATAAAAGTAGAACAAACATAGCAGGCATTAAACAGAATTTCCCTGTTGAGAGGGAAGAAACATGTTCCACAATTTGTGCAGCACATTGATTATTTTAAGTGACCATTGCAATAAAATTTTTAAAAATAAAAAGCAAATGAAAGAGATACCTAAACAAGAAGATTTATCAAATTCCGAACATTTGTTATTCAGTAAAGTGCATGTGGTGTCCAATCTGCACCAAAAGACCATTGAATAGAGAATCTGTTTTTCTGGCCATACAACCAGATGACCCTGCTGTAAACAACAAACATTTACCCACATTTCACGAATCAAATACATTACTCCACTGTGAAATTGACGAATATAAGTGATAAAGGTATCAATCAAAGGAAGCACCTAGCAAAAGAAAACAGTATTTCTAATAACTCCAATCGTCAGAACGCTCGGAGTGGTGATTTCCATCCAACATAATCATACTTGATGTTTGAATTAACATAGCAGTCATGAAACGGAATCTCCCTTTTGAGAGAGAAGAAACATGTACCACAATTTGTGCAGCACATTGATTATTTTTAGTGACCATTGCAATAAGACTTTTTAAAATTTAAAGCAATTGAAGGAGATACGAAAACAAGAATATTTATCAAATTCCTAACATTTGTTATTCAGTAACATGCAAGTGGTGTCCAATCTGCACTAAAAACCAATTCAATGGAGAATCTGCTTTCTGGTCATACAACCAGATGACCCTGCTCCAAACAAAAAACATTTACACACATTGAACGATTCAAATACATTACTCCACTGCGAAAGAGATGAATATAAGTTATAAGGGTAACAATCAAAAGAAGCACCTAGGAAAAGAAAGAGGTCTTTCCTAATAACTCCAATACTCAGGATGCTTGGAGTGGTAGTTCCCATCCAACAAAATCACACTCCATGTTTGAACAAACATAGCAGTCATGAAACAGAATCTCCCTGTTGAGAGGCAAGAAACATGTACCACAATTTGTGCCCGTGGTGTCAAATATGCACCAAAAGACGATTGAATGGGGAATCTGCTTTCTGGCCATACAACCAGATGACCTTGCTGTAATCAACAATCATTTACCCACATTTCACGATTCAAATATATTATTCCACTGTGAAATTGATGAATATATGTGATGAGGGTAACAATCAAAAACCAGGACACAGCATAAGAAAGAAGTCTTTCCTAATAACTCCAATTGTCAGAATGCTCGGATTAGTGCTTCCATCCATGAAAATTACACGCGAAAGTAGAACATAGCAGGCATTAAACGGAATCTACCTGTTGAGAGAGAAGAAACATGTACCACAATTTGTGCATGTGGTGACAAATATGCATCACAAGACGATTGAATGAGGAATCTCCTTTGTGGCCATACAACCAGATGACCTTGCTGTAATCAACAGTCATTTACACACATTTCACGATTCAAATATATTATTCCACTGTGAAATTGATGAATATATGTGATGAGGGCAACAATCAAAACAAGGACTCAGCAAAAGAAAGAAGTCATTGCTAATAACTCAAATTGTCAGAATGCTCGAAGTAGTACTTCCCATCCAACAAAAACACACTCAAAAGTAGAACAAACATAGCAGGCATTAAACAGAATTTCCCTGTTGAGAGGGAAGAAACATGTTCCACAATTTGTGCAGCACATTGATTTTTTTTAGTGACCATTGCAATAAAATTTTTAAAAATAAAAAGCAAATGAAAGAGATACCTAAACAAGAAGATTTATCAAATTCCGAACATTCGTTATTCAGTAATGTGCATGTGGGGTCCAATCTGCATCAAAAGACCATTGAATAGAGAATCTGCCTTCTGGCCATACAACCACATGACCCTGCTGTAAACAACAACCATTTTCCCACATTTCACGAATCAAATACATTACTCCACTGTGAAATTGACGGATATAACTGATAAAGGTATCAATCAAAGGAAGCACCTAGCAAAAGAAAACAATATTTCTAATAACTCCAATCGTCAGAACGCTCGGAGTGGTGATTTCCATCCAACATAGTCACACTTGATGTTTGAATAAACATAGCAGTCATGAAACGGAATCTCCCTGTTGAGAGAGAAGAAACATGTACCACAATTTGTGCATCACATTGATTATTTTTAGTGTCCATTGGAATATTATTCTTAATAATTTAAAGCAATTGAAGGAGATACGAAAACAAGAATAATTATCAAATTCCTAACATTTGTTATTCAGTAAAATGCAAGTGGTGTCCAATCTGCACTAAAAACCCATTCAATGGAGAATCTGCTTTCTGGTCATACAACCAGATGACCCTGCTCTAAACAAAAAACATTTACACACATTTAACGATTCAAATACATTACTCCACTGCAAAACAGATGAATATAAGTTATAAGGGTAACAATCAAAAGAAGCACCTAGGAAAAGAAAGAGGTCTTTCCTAATAACTCCAATACTCAGGATGCTTGGAGTGGTAGTTCCCATCCAACAAAATCACACTCCATGTTTGAACAAACATAGCAGTCATGAAATAGAATCTCCCTGTTGAGAGGCAAGAAACATGTACCACAATTTGTGCATGTGGTGTCAAATATGCACCAAAAGACGATTGAATGGGGAATCTGCTTTCTGGCCATACAACCAGATGACCCTGCTGTAATCAACAAATATTTAAACACATTTCATTATTCAACTATATTATTCCACTGTGAAATTGATGAATATATGTGACGAGGGTAACAATCAAAACAAGGACTGAGCAAAAGAAAGAAGTCTTTCCTAATAACTCCAATTGTCAGAATGCTCGGAGTAGTGCTTCCATCCAACAAAATTACACTCGAAAGTAGAACATAGCAGGCATTAAACGGAATCTCCCTGTTGAGAGGGAAAAAACATGTACCACAATTTGTGCAGCACATTTATTGTTTTTAGTGACCATTGCAATAATATTTTAAAAAATAGAAAGCAAATGAAGGAGATACCTCAACAAGAAGATTTATCAAATTCCGAACATTTGTTATTCAGTAAGGTGCATGTGGTGTCCAATCTGCACCAAAAGACCATTGAATAGAGAATCTGCTTTCTGGCCATACAACCAGATGACCCTGCTCTAAACAACAAACATTTACCCACATTTCACGAATCAAATACATTACTCCACTGTGAAATTGACGAATATAAGTGTAAAGGTATCAATCAAAGGAAGCACGTAGCAAAAAAAAACAGTACTTCTAATAACTCCAATCGTCAGAACGCTCGGAGTGGTGATTTCCATCCAACATAGTCACACTTGATGTTTGAATAAACATAGCAGTCATGAAACGGAATCTCCCTGTTGAGAGAGAAGAAACATGTACCACAATTTGTGCAGCACATTGATTATTTTTAGTGTCCATTGGAATATTATTCTTAATAATTTAAAGCAATTGAAGGAGATACGAAAACAAGAATAATTATCAAATTCCTAACACTTGTTATTCAGTAAAATGCAAGTGGTGTCCAATCTGCACTAAAAACCCATTCAATGGAGAATCTGCTTTCTGGTCATACAACCAGATGACCCTGCTCTAAACAAAAAACATTTACACACATTTAACGATTCAAATACATTACTCCACTGCAAAACAGATGAATATAAGTTATAAGGGTAACAATCAAAAGAAGCACCTAGGAAAAGAAAGAGGTCTTTCCTAATAACTCCAATGCTCATGATACTTGGAGTGGTAGTTCCCATCCAACAAAATCACACTCCATGTTTCAGCAAACATAGCAAACATGAAAGAGAATCTCCCTGTTGAGAGCAAGAAACATGTACCACAATTTGTGCATGTGGTGTCAAATATGCACTAAAAGACGACTGAATGGGGAATCTACTTTCTGGCCATACAACCAGATGACCCTGCTGTAATCAACAAATATTTACCCACATTTCACGATTCAAATATATTATTCCACTGTGAAATTGATGAATATATGTGATGAGGGCAACAATCAAAACAAGGACTCAGCAAAAGAAAGAAGTCATTGCTAATAACTCAAATTGTCAGAATGCTCGAAGTAGTACTTCCCATCCAACAAAATCACACTCAAAAGTAGAACAAACATAGCAGGCATTAAACTGAATTTCCCTGTTGAGAGGGAAGAAACATGTTCCACAATTTGTGCAGCACATTGATTTTTTTTAGTGACCATTGATATAAAATTTTTAAAAATAAAAAGCAAATGAAAGAGATACATAAACAAGAAGATTTATTAAATTCCGAACATTCGTTATTCAGTAATGTGCATATGGGGTCCAATCTGCATCAAAAGACCAATGAATAGAGAATCTGCTTTCTTGCCATACAACCACATGACCCTGCTGTAAACAACAAACATTGTCCCACATTTCACGAATCAAATACATTACTCCACTGTGAAATTGACGAATATAAGTGATAAAGGTATCAATCAAAGGAAGCACCTAGCAAAAGAAAACAGTATTTCTAATAACTCCAATCGTCAGAACGCTCGGAGTGGTGATTTCCATCCAACATAATCACACTCGATATTTGAATAAACATAGCAGTCATGAAACGGAATCTCCTTGTTGAGAGAGACGAAATATGGACCACTATTTGTGCAGCACATTGATTATTTTTAGTGACCATTGCAATAAGATTTTTAAAAATTTAAAGCAATTGAAAGAGATACGAAAACAAGAATAATTATCAAATTCCTAACACTTGTTATTCAGTAAAATGCAAGTGGTGTCCAATCTGCACTAAAATCCCATTCAATGGAGAATCTGCTTTCTGGTCATACAACCAAATGACCGTGCTCTAAACAAAAAACATTTACACACATTTAACGATTCAAATACATTACTCCACTGCGAAACAGATGAATATAAGTTATAAGGGTAACAATCAAAAGAAGCACCTAGGAAAAGAAAGAGGTCTTTCCTAATAACTCCAATACTCAGGATGCTTGGAGTGGTAGTTCCCATGCAACAAAATCACACTCCATGTTTGAACAAACATAGCAGTCATGAAATAGAATCTCCCTGTTGAGAGGCAAGAAACATGTACCACAATTTGTGCATGTGGTGTCAAATATGCACCAAAAGACGATTGAATGGGGAATCTGCTTTCTGGCCATACAACCAGATGACCCTGCTGTAATCAACAAATATTTAAACACATTTCATTATTCAACTATATTATTCCACTGTGAAATTGATGAATATATGTGACGAAGGTAACAATCAAAACAAGGACTCAGCAAAAGAAAGAAGTCTTTCCTAATAACTCCAATTGTCAGAATGCTCGGAGTAGTGCTTCCATCCAACAAAATTACACTCGAAAGTAGAACATAGCAGGCATTAAACGGAATCTCCCTGTTGAGAGGGAAAAAACATGTACCACAATTTGTGCAGCACATTTATTATTTTTAGTGACCATTACAATAATATTTTAAAAAATAGAAAGCAAATGAAGGAGATACCTCAACAAGAAGATTTATCAAATTCCGAACATTTGTTATTCAGTAAGGTGCATGTGGTGTCCAATCTGCACCAAAAGACCATTGAATAGAGAATCTGCTTTCTGGCCATACAACCAGATGACCCTGCTCTAAACAACAAACATTTACCCACATTTCACGAATCAAATACATTACTCCACTGTGAAATTGAAGAATATAAGTGATAAAGGTATCAATCAAAGGAAGCTCCTAGCAAAAGAAAACAGTATTTCTAATAACTCCAATCGTCAGAACGCTCGGAGTGGCGATTTCCATCCAACATAATCACACTTGATGTTTGAATAAACATAGCAGTCATGAAACGGAATCTCCCGGTTGAGAGAGAAGAAACATGTACCACAATTTGTGCAGCACATTGATTATTTTTAGTGTCCATTGGAATATTATTCTTAATAATTTAAAGCAATTGAAGCAGATACGAAAATAAGAATAATTATCAAATTCCTAACATTTGTTATTCAGTAAAATGCAAGTGGTGTCCAATCTGCACTAAAAACCCATTCAATGGAGAATCTGCTTTCTGGTCATACAACCAGATGACCCTGCTCTAAACAAAAAACATTTACACACATTTAACGATTCAAATACATTACTCCACTGCAAAACAGATGAATATAAGTTATAAGGGTAACAATCAAAAGAAGCACCTAGGAAAAGAAAGAGGTCTTTCCTCTTAACTCCAATGCTCAGGATACTTGGAGTGGTAGTTCCCATCCAACAAAATCACACTCCATGTTTGAGCAAACATAGCAAACATGAAAGAGAATCTCCCAGTTGAGAGCAAGAAACATGTACCACAATTTGTGCATGTGGTGTCAAATATGCACTAAAAGACGACTGAATGGGGAATCTACTTTCTGGCCATACAACCAGATGACCCTGCTGTAATCAACAAATATTTACCCACATTTCACGATTCAAATATATTATTCCACTGTGAAATTGATGAATATATGTGATGAGGGCAACAATCAAAACAAGGACTCAGCAAAAGAAAGAAGTCATTGCTAATAACTCAAATTGTCAGAATGCTCGAAGTAGTACTTCCCATCCAACAAAATCACACTCAAAAGTAGAACAAACATAGCAGGCATTAAACTGAATTTCCCTGTTAAGAGGGAAGAAACATGTTCCACAATTTGTGCAGCACATTGATTTTTTTTAGTGACCATTGCAATAAAATTTTTAAAAATAAAAAGCAAATGAAAGAGATACATAAACAAGAAGATTTATCAAATTCCGAACATTCGTTATTCAGTAATGTGCATGTGGGGTCCAATCTGCATCAAAAGACCAATGAATAGAGAATCTGCTTTCTTGCCATACAACCACATGACCCTGCTGTAAACAACAAACATTGTCCCACATTTCACGAATCAAATACATTACTCCACTGTGAAATTGACGAATATAAGTGATAAAGGTATCAATCAAAGGAAGCACCTAGCAAAAGAAAACAGTATTTCTAATAACTCCAATCGTCAGAATGCTCGGAGTGGTGATTTCCATCCAACATAATCACACTCGATGTTTGAATAAACATAGCAGTCATGAAACGGAATCTCCTTGTTGAGAGAGATGAAACATGGACCACTATTTGTGCAGCACATTGATTATTTTTAGTGACCATTGCAATAAGATTTTTAAAAATTTAAAGCAATTAAAAGAGATACGAAAACAAGAATAATTATCAAATTCCTAACACTTGTTATTCAGTAAAATGCAAGTGGTGTCCAATCTGCACTAAAATCCCATTCAATGGAGAATCTGCTTTCTGGTCATACAACCAAATGACCGTGCTCTAAACAAAAAACATTTACACACATTTAACGATTCAAATACATTACTCCACTGCGAAACAGATGAATATAAGTTATAAGGGTAACAATCAAAAGAAGCACCTAGGAAAAGAAAGAGGTCTTTCCTAATAACTCCAATACTCAGGATGCTTGGAGTGGTAGTTCCCATCCAACAAAATCACACTCCATGTTTGAACAAGCATAGCAGTCATGAAATAGGATCTCCCTGTTGAGAGGCAAGAAACATGTACCACAATTTGTGCATGTGGTGTCAAATATGCACTAAAAGACGACTGAATGGGGAATCTACTTTCTGGCCATACAACCAGATGACCCTGCTGTAATCAACAAATATTTACCCACATTGCACGATTCAAATATATTATTCCACTGTGAAACTGATGAATATATGTGAAGAGGGTAACAATCAGAACTAGGACTTTGCAAAAGAAAGAAGTCTTTCCTAATAACTCCAATTGTCAGAATGCTCGGAGTAGTGCTTCCATCCAACAAAATTACACTCGAAAGTAGAACATAGCAGGCATTAAACGGAATCTCCCTGTTGAGAGGGAAGAAACATGTACCACAATTTGTGCAGCACATTTATTATTTTTAGTGACCATTGCAATAATATTTTAAAAAATATAAAGCAAATGAAGGAGATACCTCCACAAGAAGATTTATCAAATTCCGAACATTTGTTATTCAGTACGGTGCATGTGGTGTCCAATCTGCACCAAAAGACCATTGAATAGAGAATCTGCTTTCTGGCCATACAACCAGATGACCCTGCTGTAATCAACAAACATTTACCCACATTTCACGATTCAAATATATTATTCCACTGTGAAATTGATAAATATATGTGATGAGGGTAACAATCAAAACAAGGACTCATCAAAAGAAAGAAGTCTTTCCTAATAACTAAAATTGTCAGAATGCTCGGAGTAGTGCTTCCCATTCAACAAAATCACACTCAAAAGTAGAACAAACATAGCTGGCATTAAACAGAATCTCCCTGTTGAGCGGGAGGAAACATGTTCCACAATTTGTGCAGCACATTTATTATTTTTAGTGACCATTGCAATAAGAGTTTTAAAAATAAAAAACAAATGAAGGAGATACCTAAACAAGAAGATTTATCAAATTCCGAACATTCGTTATTCAGTAAAGTGCATGTGCTGTCCAATCTGCACCAAAGACCATTGAATAGAGAATCTGCTTTCTGGCCATACAAAAAGATGACCCTGCTGTAAGCAACAAACATTTACCCACATTTCACGAATCAAATACCTTACTCCACTGTGAAATTGACGAATATAAGTGATAAAGGTATCAATCAAAGGAAGCACCTAGCAAAAGAAAACAGCATATCTAATAACTCCAATCGTCAGAACGCTCGGAGAGGTGATTTCCATCCAACATAATCACACTCGATGTTTGAATAAACATAGCAGTCATGAAACGGAATCTCCCGGTTGAGAGAGAAGAAACAAGTACCACAATTTGTGCAGCACATTGATTATTTTTAGTGACCATTGCAAAAGGATTTTTAAAAATTTAAAGCAATTGAATGAGATACGAAAACAAGAATAATTATCAAATTCCTAACATTTGTTATTCAGTAAAATGCAAGTGGTGTCCAAACTGCACCAGAAACCCATTGAATGGATAATCTGCTTTCTGGTCATACAACCAGATGACCCTGCTCTAAACAAAAAAGATTTACACACATTTAACGATTCAAATACATTACTCCACTGAGAAACAGATGAATATAAGTTATAAGGGTAACAATTAAATAAATCCACCTAGGAAAAGAAAGAGATCTTTCCTAATAACTCCAATACTCAGGATGCTTGGAGTGGTAGTTCCCATCCAACAAAATCACACTCCATGTTTGAGCAAACATAGCAGTCATGAAACAGAATCTCCCTGTTGAGAGGCAAGAAACATGTACCACAATTTGTGCATGTGGTGACAAATATGCATCAAAAGACGATTGAATGGGGAATCTGCTTTCTGGCCATACAACCAGATGACCTTGCTGTAATCAACAATCATTTACCCATATTTCGGGATTCAAATATATTATTCCACTGTAAAACTGATGAATATATGTGATGAGGGTAACAATCAGAACTAGGACTTTGCAAAAGAAAGAAATCTTTCCTAATAACTCCAATTGTCAGAATGCTCGGAGTAGTGCTTCCATCCAACAAAATTACACTCGAAAGTAGAACATAGCAGGCATTAAACGGAATCTCCCTGTTGAGAGGGAAGAAACATGTACCACAATTTGTGCAGCACATTTATTATTTTTAGTGACCATTGCAATAATATTTTAAAAAATATAAAGCAAATGAAGGAGATACCTCCACAAGAAGATTTATCAAATTCCGAACATTTGTTATTCAGTAAGGTGCATGTGGTGCCCAATCTGCACCAAAAGACCATTGAATAGAGAATCTGCTTTCTGGCCATACAACCAGATGACCCTGCAGTAAACAACAAACATATACCCACATTTCACGTACCAAATACATTACTCCACTGTGAAATTGACGAATATAAAAGATAAAGGTATCAATCAAAGGAAGCACCTAGCAAAAGAAAGCAGTATTTCTAATAACTCCAATCGTCAGAACGCTCGGAGTGGTGATTTCCATCCAACATAAACAAACTCGATATTCTAATAAACATAGCAGTCATGAAACGGAATCTCCCTGTTGAGAGAGAAAAAACATGGACCAATATTTGTGCAGCACATTGATTATTTTTAGTGACCATTGCAATAAGATTTTAAAAAATTTAAAGCAATTGAAGGAGATACGGAAAAAAGAATATTTATCAAATTCCTAACATTTGTTATTCAGTAAAATGCAAGTGGTGCCCAATATGCACTAACAAACCCTTTGAATTAAGAATCTGTTTCTGGTCATACAACCAGATGACCCTGCTCTAAACAAAAAACATTTACACACATTTAACGATTCAAATACATTACTCCACTGCGAAAGAGATGAATATAAGTTATAAGTGTAACAATCAAAAGAAGCACCTAGGAAGAGAAAGAGGTCTTTCCTAATAACTCCAATACTCAGGGTGCTTGGAGCGGTAGTTCCCATCCAACAGAATCACACTCAAAAGTAGAACAAACATAGCAGGCATTTAAACGGAATCTCCCTGTTGATGAGGGAAGAAACATGTACCACAATTTGTGCAGCACATTGATTATTTTTAGTGACCACTGCAATAAGATTTTTAAAAATTTAAATTAATTGAAATAGATACGAAAACAAGAATAAATACCAAATTCCTAACATTTGTTATACAGTAAAATGCAAGTGGTGTCCATCTGCACTAAAAACCCATTCAATGGCGAATCTGCTTTCTGGTCATACAACCAGATGACCCTGCTCTAAACAAAAAACATTTACACACATTTAACGATTCAAATACATTACTCCACTGCAAAACAAATGAATATAAGTTCTAAGGGAAACAATCAAAAGAAGCATCTAGGAAAAGAAAGAGGTCTTTCCTAATAACTCCAATACTCAGGATGCTTGGAGTGGTAGTTCCCATCCAACAATATCACACTCAATGTTTGAGCAAACATAGCAAACATGAAACAGAATCTCCCTGTTGAGAGCAAGAAACATGTACCACAACTTGTGCATGTGGTGTCAAATATGCACTAAAAGACGACTGAATGGGGAATCTGCGTTCTGGCCATACAAGCAGATGACCCTGCTGTAATCAACAACTATTTACCCACATTTCACGATTCAAATATATTATTCCACTGTGAAATTGATGAATATATGTGATGAGGGTAACAATCAAAACAAGGACTCAGCAAAGGAAAAAAGTCATTGCTAATAACTCCAATTGTCAGAATGCTCGAGGTAGTACTTCCCATCCAACAAAATCACACTCAAAAGTAGAACAAACATAGCAGGCACTAAACAGAATTTCCCTGTTGAGAGGGAAGAAACATGTTCCACAATGTGTGCAGCACATTGATTATTTTTACTGACCATTGCATTAATATTTTTAAAAATAAAAAGTTAATGAAAGAGATACCTAAACAAGAAGATTTATCAAATTCCGAACATTCGTTATTCAGTAAAGTGCATGTGGTGTCCAATCTGCACCAAAAGACCATTGAATAGAGAATCTGCTTTCTGGCCATACAACCAGATGACCCTGCTGTAAACAACAAACATTTACCCACATTTCACGAACCAAATACATTACTCCACTGTGAAATTGACGAATATAAGTGATAAAGGTATCAATCAAAGGAAGCACCTAGCAAAAGAAAACAGTATTTCTAATAACTCCAATCGTCAGAACGCTCGGAGTGGTGATTTCCATCCAACATAATCACACTCGATGTTCTAATAAACATAGCAGTCATGAAACGGAATCTCCCTGCAGAGAGAGAAAAAACATGGACCACAATTTGTGCAGCACATTGATTATTTTTAGTGACCATTGCAATAAGATTTTAAAAAATTTAAAGCAATTGAAGGAGATACGGGAAAATGAATATTTATCAAATTCCTAACAATTGTTATTCAGTAAAATGCAAGTGGTGCCCAATATGCACTAACAAACCTTTTGAATTAAGAATCTGTTTCTGGTCATAAAACCAGATGACCCTGCTCTAAACAAAAAACATTTACACACATTTAACGATTCAAATACATTACTCCACTGCGAAACAGATGAATATAAGTTGTAAGGGTAACAATCAAAAGAAGCACCTAGGAAGAGAAAGAGGTCTTTCCTAATAACTCCAATACTCAGGGTGCTTGGAGCGGTAGTTCCCATCCAACAAAATCACACTCCATGTTTGAACAAACATAGCAGTCATGAAACAGAATCTCCCTGTTGAGAGGCAAGAAACATGTACCACAATTTCTGCATGTGGTGTCTAATATGCACCAAAAGACGACTGAATGGGGAATCTGCTTTCTGGCCATACAACCAGATGACCCTGCTGTAAACAACAAACATTTAAACACATTTCATTATTCAAATATATTATTCCTCTGTGAAATTGATGAATATATGTGATGAGGGTAACAATCAAAACAAGGACTCAGCAAAAGAAAGAAGTCTTTCCTTATAACTCCAATTGTCAGAATGCTCGGAGTAGTGCTTACCATCAAACAAAATCACACTCAAAAGTAGAACAAACATAGCTGGCATTAAACAGAATCTCACTGTTGAGCGGGAGGAAACATGTTCCACAATTTGTGCAGCACATTTATTATTTTTAGTGACCATTGCAATAAGAGTTTTAAAAATAAAAAACAAATGAAGGAGATACCTAAACAAGAAGATTTATCAAATTCCGAACATTCGTTATTCATTAAAGTGCATGTGGTGTCCAATCTGCACCAAAGACCATTGAATAGAGAATCTGCTTTCTGACCATACAACCAGATGACCCTGCTGTAAACAACAAACATTTACCCACATTTCACGAATCAAATACATTACTCCACTGTGAAATTGACGAATATAAGTGATAAAGGTATCAATCAAAGGAAGCGCCTAGCAAAAGAAAACTGCATATCTAATAACTCCAATCGTCAGAACGCTCGGAGAGGTGATTTCCATCCAACATAATCACACTCGATGTTTGAATAAACATAGCAGTCATGAAACGGAATCTCCCGGTTGAGAGAGAAGAAACAAGTACCACAATTTGTGCAGCACATTGATTATTTTTAGTGACCTTTGCAATAGGATTTTTAAAAATTTAAAGCAATTGAAGGAGATACGAAAACAAGAATAATTATCAAATTCCTAACATTTGTTATTCTGTAAATTGCAAGTGGTGTCCAAACTGCAGCAAAAACCCATTGAATGGATAATCTGCTTTCTGGTCATACAACCAGATGACCCTGCTCTAAACAAAAAACATTTACACACATTTAACGATTCAAATACATTACTCCACTGCGAAACAGATGAATATAAGTTATAAGGTTAACAATCAAAAGAACCACCTAGGAAAAGAAAGAGGTCTTTCCTAATAACTCCAGTACTCAGGATGCTTGGAGTGGTAGTTCCCATCCAACAAAATCACACTCCATGTTTGAACAAACATAGCAGTCATGAAACAGAATCTCCCTGTTGAGAGGCAAGAAACATGTACCACAATTTGTGCATGTGGTGACAAATATGCATCAAAAGACGATTGAATGGGGAATCTGCTTTCTGGCCATACAACCAGATGACCTTGCTGTAATCAACAATCATTTACCCATATTTCACGATTCAAATATATTATTCCACTGTGAAACTGATGAATATATGTGATGAGGGTAACAATCAAAACTAGGACTTTGCAAAAGAAAGAAGTCTTTCCTAATAACTCCAATTGTCAGAATGATCGGAGTAGTGCTTCCATCCAGCAAAATTACACTCGAAAGTAGAACATAGCAGGCATTAAACGGAATCTCCCTGTTGAGAGGGAAGAAACATGTACCACAATTTGTGCAGCACATTTATAATTTTTAGTGACCATTGCAATAATATTTTAAAAAATATAAAGCAAATGAAGGAGATACCTCCACAAGAAGATTTATCAAATTCCGAACATTTGTTATTCGGTAAGGTGCATGTGGTGTCCAATCTGCACCAAAAGACCATTGAATAGAGAATCTGATTTCTGGCCATACAACCAGATGGCCCTGCTGTAAACAACAAACATTTAACCACATTTCACTAATCAAATACATTACTCCACTGTGAAATTGACGAATATAAGTGATAAAGTTATCAATCAAAGGAAGCACCTAGCAAAATAAAACAGTATTTCAATAACTCCAATCGTCAGAACGCTCGGAGTGGTGATTTCCATCCAACGTAGTCATACTTGATGTTTGAATAAACATAGCAGTCATGAAACGGAATCTCCCTGTTGAGAGAGAAGAAACATGTACCACAATTTGTGCAGCACATTGATTATTTTTAGTGTCCATTGGAATATTATTATTAATAATTTAAAGCAATTGAACGAGATATGAAAACAAGAATAATTATCAAATTCCTAATATTTGTTATTCAGTAAAATGCAAGTGGTGTCCAATCTGCACTAAAAACCCATTCAATGGAGAATCTGCTTTCTGGTCATAAAACCAGATGACCCTCCTCTAAACAAAAAACATTTACACACATTTCACGAATCAAATACATTACTCCACTGTGAAATTGACGAATATAAGTGATAAAGGTATCAATCAAAGGAAGCACCTGGCAAAAGAAAACAGCATATCTAATAACTCCAATCGTCAGAACGCTCAGAGTGGTGATTTCCATCCAACATAATCACACTCGATGTTTGAATAAACATAGCAGTCATGAAACGGAATCTCCCGGTAGAGAGAGAAGAAACTTGTACCACAATTTGTGCAGCACATTGATTATTTTTAGTGACCATTGCAATAAGATTTATAAAAATTTAAAGCAACTGAAGGAGATACGAAAACAAGAATAATTATCAAATTCCTAACATTTGTTATTCAGTAAAATGCAAGTGGTGTCCAAACTGCACCAAAAACCCATTGAATGGATAATCTGCTTTCTGGTCATACAACCAGATGACCCTGCTCTAAACAAAAAACATTTACACACATTTAACGATTCAAATACATTACTCCACTGCGAAACAGATGAATATAAGTTATAAGGGTAACAATCAAAAGCACCACCTAGGAAAAGAAAGATGTCTTTCCTAATAACTCCAATACTCAGGATGCTTGGAGTGATAGTTCCCATCCAACAAAATCACACTCCATGTTTGAACAAACATAGCAAACATGAAACAGAATCTCCCTGTTGAGAGGCAAGAAATATGTACCACAATTTGTGCATGTGGTGTCAAATATGTCCCAAAAAGACGATTGAATGGGGAATCTGTTTTCTGGCCATACAACCAGATGAACCAGCTGTAATCAACAAATATTTACCCACATTTCACGATTCAAATATATTATTCCACTGTAAAATTGATAAATATATGTGATGAGGGTAGCAATCAAAACAAGGACTCAGCAAAAGAAAGATGTCTTTCCTAATAACTACAATTGTAAGAATGCTCGGATTAGTGCTTCCCATCCAACAAAATCACACTCGAAATTAGAACATAGCAGGCATTAAACGGAATTTCCCTGTTGAGAGGGAAGAAACATGTACCACAATTTGTGCAGCACATTTATTATTTTAGTGACCATTGCAATAAGTTTTTTAAAAATTTAAAGCAGTTGAAGGAGATACGGAAACAAGAATAATTATCAAATTCCTAACATTTGTTATACAGTAAAATGCAAGTGGTGTCCAATCTGCACTAAAAACCCATTCAATGGAGAATCTGCTTTCTGGTCATACAACCAGATGATCCTGCTTTAAACAAAAAACATTTACACACATTTAACAATTCAAATACATTACTCCACTGCAAAACAGATGAATATAAGTTCTAAGGGTAACAATCAAAAGAAGCACCTAGGAAAAGAAAGAGGTCTTTCCTAATAACTCCAATACTCAGGATGCTTCTAGTGGTAGTTCCCATCCAACAAAATCACACTCCATGTTTGAGCAAACATAGCAAACATGAAACAGAATCTCCCTGTTGAGAGGCAAGAAACATGTACCCCAATTTGTGCATGTGGTGTCAAATATGCATCAAAAGACGATTGAATGGGGAATCTGCTTTCTGGCCATACAACCAGATGACCCTGCTGTAATCAACAAATATTTACCCACATTTCACGATTCAAATATATTATTCCACTGTGAAATTGATGAATATATGTGATGAGGGTAACAATCAAAACTAGGACTTAGCAAAAGAAAGATGTCTTTCCTAATAACTCCAATTGTCAGAAAGCTCTGAGAAGTGCTTCCATCCAACAAAATTACACGCGTAAGTAGAACATAGCAGGCATTAAACGGAATCTCCCTGTTGAGAGGGAAGAAACATGTTCCACAATTTGTGCAGCACATTTATTATTTTTAGTGACCATTGCAATAAGATTTTTAAAATTAAAAAACAAATGAAGGAGATACCTAAACAAGAAGATTTATCAAATTCCGAACATTCGTTATTCAGTAAAGTGCATGTGGTGTCCAATCTGCACCAAAAGACCATTGAATAGAGAATCTGCTTTCTGGCCATACAACCAGATGACCATGCTGTAAACAACAAACATTTACCCACATTTCACGAATCTAATACATTACTCCACTGTGAAATTGACGAATATAAGTGATAAAGATATCTATCAAAGGAAGCACATGGCAAAAGAAAACAGCATATCTAATAACTCGAATCGTCAGAACGCTCGTAGTGGTGATTTCCATCCAACATATTCACACTCGATGTTTGAATAAACATAGCAGTCATGAACCGGAATCTCCCGGTTGAGAGAGAAGAAACATGTACCACAATTTGTGCAGCACATTGATTATTTTTAGTGACCATTGCAATAAGATTTATAAAAATTTAAAGCAACTGAAGGCGATACGAAAACAAGAATAATTATCAAATTCCTAACATTTATTATTCAGTAAAATGCAAGTGGTGCCCAAACGGCACCAAAAACCCATTGAATGGATAATCTGCTTTCTGGTCATACAACCAGAAAACCCTGCTCTAAACAAAAAACATTTACACACATTTAACGATTCAAATACATTACTCCACTGCAAAACAGATAAATATAAGTTATAAGGGTAACAATCAAAAGAACCACCTAGGAAAAGAAAGAGGTCTTTCCTAATAACTCCAATACCCAGGATGCTTGGAGTGGTAGTTCCCATCCAACAAAATCACTCTCCATGTTTGAACAAACATAGCAGTCATGAAACAGAATCTCCCTGTTGAGAGGCAAGAAACATGTACCACAATTTGTGCATGTGGCGACAAATATGCATCAAAAGACGATTGAATGGGGAATCTGCTTTCTGGCCATACAACCAGATGACCGTGCTGTAATCAACAATCATTTACACACATTTCACGATTCAAAGATATTATTCCACTGTGAAACTGATGAATATATGTGATGAGGGTAACAATTAAACTAGGACTTAGAAAAAGAAAGATGTCTTTCCTAATAACTCCAATTGTCAGAATGCTCGGAGTAGTGCTTCCATCCAACAAAATTACACTCGAAAGTAGAACATAGCATGCATTAAACAGAATTTCCCTGTTGAGAGGGAAGAAACATGTTCCACAATTTGTGCAGCACATTGATTACTTTTAGTGACCATTGCAATAAAATTTTTAAAAATAAAAAGCAAATGAAAGAGATACCTAAACAAGAAGATTTAAAAAAATTCCGAATCTTCGTTATTCAGTAAAGTGCATGTGGTGTCCAATCTGCACCAAAAGACCATTGAATAGAGAATCTGTTTTCTGGCCATACAACCAGATGACCCTGCTGTAAACAACAAACATTTACCCACATTTCACGAATCAAATACATTACTCCACAGTGAAATTGACGAATATAAGTGATAAAGATATCAATCAAAGGAAGCACCTGGCAAAAGAATTAGCATATCTAATAACTCGAATCGTCAGAACGCTCGTAGTGGTGATTTCCATCCAACATAATCACACTCGATGTTTGAATAAACATAGCAGTCATGAAACGGAATCTCCCTGTTGAGAGAGAAGAAACATGTACCACAATTTGTGCAGCACATTGATTATTTTTAGTGTCCATTGGAATATTATTCTTAATAATTTAAAGCAATTGAACGAGATACGAAAACAAGAATAATTATCAAATTCCTAACATTTGTTATTCAGTAAAATGCAAGTGGTGTCCAATCTGCACCAAAAGACCATTGAATAGAGAATCTGCTTTCTGGTCATACAACCAGATGACCCTGCTCTAAACAAAAAACATTTACACACATTTTACGATTCAAATACATTACTCCACTTCGAAACAGATGAATATAAGTTATAAGGGTAACAATCAAAAGAAGCACCTAGGAAAAGAAAGAGGTCTTTCCTAATAACTCCAATACACAGGATGCTTGGAGTGGTAGTTCCCATCCAACAAAATCACACTCCATGTTTGAACAAACATAGCAGTCATGAAACAGAATCTCCCAGTTGAGAGGCAAGAAACATGTACCACAATTTGTGCATGTGGTGTCAAATATGCACCAAAAGACGATTGAATGGGGAATCTGCTTTCTGCCCATACAACCAGATGACCTTGCTGTAATCAACAATCATTTACCCACATTTCACGATTCAAATATATCATTCCACTGTGAAATTGATGAATATATGTGATGAGGGTAACAATCAAAACCAGGACACAGCAAAAGAAAGAAGTCTTTCCTAATAACTCCAATTGTCAGAATGCTCGGATTAGTGTTTCCATCCAAGAAAATTACACTCGAAAGTAGAACATAGCAGGCATTAAACGGAATCTACCTGTTGAGAGGGAAGAAACATGTACCACAATTTGTGCAGCACATTTATTATTTTTAGTAACCATTGCAATAATATTTTTAAAAATATAAAGCAAATGAAGGACATACCTCAACAAGAAGATTTATCATATTCCAAACATTCGTTATTCAGTAAAGTGCATGTGGTGTCCAATCTGCACCAAAGGACCATTGAATAGAAAATCTGCTTTCTGGCCATACAACCACATGACCCTGCTGTAATCAACAATCATTTACCCACATTTCACGATTCAAATATATTATTCCACTGTGCAATTGAGGAATATATGTGATGAGGGTAAAAATCATAACAAGGACTGAGCAAAAGAAAGAAGTCTTCTCTAATAAATCTGATTGTCAGAATGCAAGAAGTAGTGCTTCCCATCCAACAAAATCACACTCAAAAGTAGAACAAACATAGCAGGCATTAAACTGAATCTCCCTGTTGAGAGGGAAGAAACATGTTCCACAATTTGTGCAGCACATTGATTATTTTTAGTGACCATTGCAATAAAATTTTTAAAAATAAAAAGCAAATGAAGGATATACCTAAACAAGAGGATTTATCAAATTCCGAACATTCGTTATTCAGTAAAGTGCATGTGGTGTCCAATCTGCACCAAAAGACCATTGAATAGAGAATCTGCTTTCTGGCCATACAACCATATGACCCTGCTGTAAACAACAAATATTTACCCACATTTCACGAATCAAATAAATTACTCCACTGTGAAATTGACCAATATAAGTGAAAAAGGTAACAATCAAAGGAAGCTCCTAGCAAAAGAAAACAGTATTTCTAATAACTCAAATCGTCAGAATGCTCGGAGTAGTGCTTCCCATCCAACAAAATCACACTCGAAATTAGAACATAGCAGGCATTAAACGAAATCTCCCTGTTGAGAGGGAAGAAACATGTACCACAATTTGTGCAGCACATTTATTATTTTTAGTGACCATTGCAATAATATTTTTAAAAATATAAAGCAAATGAAGAAGATACCTAAACAAGAAGATTTATCAAATTCCGAACATTCGTTATTCAGTAATGTGCATGTGGTGTCCAATCTGCACCAAAAGACCATTGTATAGAGAATCTGCTTTCTGGCCATACAACCACATGACCCTGCTGTAATCAACAATCATTTACCCACATTTCACGATTCAAATATATTATTCCACTGTGAAACTGATGAATATATGTGATGAGGGTAACAATCATAACAAGGACTGAGGAAAAGAAAGAAGTCTTCTATAATAACTCTGATTGTCAGAATGCAAGAAGTAGTGCTTCCCATCCAACAAAATCACACTCAAAAGTAGAACAAACATAGCAGGCATTAAACAGAATCTCCCTGTTTTGAGGGAAGAAACATGTTCCACAATTTGTGCAGCACAATGATTATTTTTAGTGACCATTGCAATAAAATTTTTAAAAATAAAAAGCAAATGAAGGATATACCAAAACAGGATGATTTATCAAATTCCGAACATTCGTTATTCAGTAAAGTGCATGTGGTGTCCAATCGGCACCAAAGGACCATTGAATAGCGAATCTGCTTTTTGGCCATACAACCAGATGACCCTGCTGTAAACAACAAACATTTACCCACATTTCACGAATCAAATACATTACTCCACTGTGAAATTGACGAATATAAAAGATAAAGGTACGAATCAAAGGAAACACCTAGCAAATGAAAGCAGTATTTCTAATAACTCCGATCGTCAGAACGCTTGGAGTGGTGAATTCCATCCAACATAATCACACTCGATGTTTGAATAAACATAGGAGTCATGAAACGGAATCTCCCTGTTGAGAGAGAAGAACCATGTACCACAATTTGTGCAGCACATTGATTATTTTTAGTGACCATTGCAATAAGATTTTAAAAAATTTAAAGCAATTGAAGGAGATACGAAACCAAGAATATTTATCAAATTCCTAACATTTGTTATTCAGTAAAATGCAAGTGGTGTCCAATCTGCACTAAAAACCCTTTGAATGGAGAATCTGTTTCTGGTCATACAACCAGATGACCCTGCTATAAACAAAAAACATTTACACACATTTAACGGTTCAAATACATTACTCCACTGCGAAACAGATGAATATAAGTTATAAGGGTAACAATCAAAAGAAGCACCTAGGAAAAGAAACAGGTCCTTCCTAATAACTCCAATACTCAGGATGCTTGGAGTGGTAGTTGCCATCAGACAAAATCACACTCCATGTTTGAACAAACATTGCAGTCATGAAACAGAATCTCCCTGTTGAGAGGCAAGAAACGTGTACCACAATTTGTGCATGTGGTGTCAAATATGCACCAAAACACGATTGAATGGGGAATCTGCTTTCTGGCCATACAACCACATGATCCTGGTGTAATCAACAATCATTTACCCACATTTCACAATTCAAATATATTATTCCACTGTGAAATTGATGAATATATGTGATGAGGGTAACAATCATAACAAGGACTCAGCAAAAGAAAGTAGTCTTCTCTAATAACTCTGATTGTCAGAATGCAAGAAGTACTGCTTCCCATCCAACAAAATCACACTCAAAAGTAGAACAAACATAGCAGGCATTAAACAGAATCTCCCTGTTGAGAGGCAAGAAACATGTTCCACAATTTGTGCAGCCCATTGATTATTTTTAGTGACCATTGCAATAAAATTTTTAAAAATAAAAAGCAAATGAAGGATATAACTAAACAAGAGGATTTATCAAATTCCGAACATTCGTTATTCAGTAAAGTGCATGTGGTGTCCAATCTGCACTAAAAACCCATTGAATGGAGAATCTGCTTTCTGGCCATACAACCAGATGACCCTACTCTAAGCAAAAAACATTTACACACATTCAACGATTCTAATACATTACTCCACTGCGAAACAGATGAATATAAGTTATAAGGGTAACAATCAAAAGAAGCACATAGGGAAAAAAAAGGTCCTTCCTAATAACTCCAATACTCAGGATGCTTGGAGTGGTAGTTCCCATCCAACAAAATCACACTCCATGTTTGAACAAACATAGCAGTCATGAAACAGAATCTCCCTGTTGAGAGGCAAGAAACATGTACCACAATTTGTGCATGTGGTGTCAAATATGCACCAAAAGAAGATTGAATGGGGAATCTGCTTTCTGGCCATAAAACCAGATGACCCTGCTGTAATCAACAAACATTTACCCACATTTCACGAATCAAATACATTACTCCACTGTGAAATTGACCAATATAAGTGATAAAGGTTACAATCAAAGGAAACACCTAGCAAAAGAAAACAGTATTTCTAATAACTCCAATCGTCAGAACGCTCGGAGTGGTGATTTCCATCCAACATAATCACATTCGATGTTTGGATAAACATAGCAGTCATGAAACGGAATCTCCCTGTAGAGAGAGAAGAAAACATGTACCACAATTTGTGCAGCACATTGATTATTTTTACTGACCATTGCAATAAGATTTTTAAAAATTTAAAGCAATTGAAGGAGATACGGAAACAAGAATATTTATCAAATTCCTAACATTTGTTATTCAGTAAAATGCAAGTGGTGCCCAATATGCACTAAAAACAATTTGAATTAAGAATCTGTTTCTGGTCATACAACCAGATGACCCTGCTCTAAACAAAAAACATTTACACACAATTAACGATTCAAATACATTACTCCACTGCGAAACAGATGAATATAAGTTATAAGGGTAACAATCAAAAGAAGCACCTAGGAAGAGAAACAGGTCTTTCCTAATAACTCCAATACTCAGGATGCTTGGAGTAGTGCTTCCCATCCAACAAAATCACACTCAAAAGTAGAACAAACATAGCAGGCATTAAACGGAATCTCCCTGTTGAGAGGGAAGAAACATGTACCACAATTTGTGCAGCACATTGATTATTTTTAGTGACCATTGCAATAAAATTTTTAAAAATAAAAAACAAATGAAGGAGATACCTAAACAAGAAGATTTATCAAATTTCGAACATTCGTTATTCAGTAAAGTGCATGTGGTGTCCAATCTGCACCAAAAGACCATTGAATAGAGAATCTGCTTTCTGGCCATACAACCAAATGACGCTGCTGTAAACAACAAATATTTACCCACATTTCACGAATCAAATAAATTACTCCACTGTGAAATTGACCAATATAAGTGATAAAGGTAACAATCAAAGGAAGCTCCTAGCAAAAGAAAACAGTATTTCTAATAACTCAAATCGTCAGAACGCTCGGAGTGGTGATTTCCATCCAACATAATCACACTCGCTGTTTGAATAAACATAGCAGTAATGAAACGGAATCTCCCTGTTGAGAGAAGAAACATGTACCACAATTTGTGCAGCACATTGATTATTTTTAGTGACCATTGCAATAAGATTTTTAAAAATTTAAAGCAAATTTGAGAGGCAAGAAACATGTACCACAATTTGTGCATGTGGTGTCAAATATGCACCAAAAGACGATTGAATGGGGAATCTGCTTTCTGGCCATACAACCAGATGACCCTGCTGTAATCAATAAACAATTACCCACACATTAGGATTCAAATATATTATTCCACTGTGAAATTGATGAATATATGTGATGAGGGTAACAATCAAAACAAGGACTCATCAAAAGAAAGAAGTATTTCCTAATAACTCCAATTGTCAGAATGCTCGGAGTAGTGCTTCCCATCCAACAAAATCACACTCAAAAGTACACTCCTGGAAATGGAAAAAAGAACACATTGACACCGGTGTGTCAGACCCACCATACTTGGTCCGGACACTGCGAGAGGGCTGTACAAGCAATGATCATACGCACGGCACACCGGACACACCAGGAACCGCGGTGTTGGCCGTTGAATGGCGCTAGCTGCGTAGTATTTGTGCACCGCCGCCGTCAGTGTCAGCCAGTTTGCAGTGGCATACGGAGCTCCATCGCAGTCTTTAACACTGGTAGTATGCCGCGACAGCTTGGACGTGAACCGTATGTGCAGTTGACGGACTTTGAGCGAGGGCGTATAGTGGGCATGCGGGAGGCTGGGTGTACGTACCGAAGAATTGCTCAACACGTAGGGCGTGACGTCTCCACAGTACATCGAAGTTGTCGTCAGTGGTCGGCGGAAGGTGCACGTGCCCGTCAACCTGGGACCGGACCACAGCAACGCACGGATACACGCCAAGACCATATCAGATTCCGAACATTCGTTATTCAGTCAAGTGCATGTGGTGTCCAATCTGCACCAAAAGACCATTGAATAGAGAATCTGCTTTCTGGCCATACAACCAGATGACCCTGCTGTAAACAAAAAACATTTACACACATTTAACGATTCAAATACATTACCTGCGAAACAGATGAATATAAGTTATAAGGGTAACAATCAAAAGAAGCACATAGGGAAAAAAAAGGTCTTTCCTAATAACTCCAAAACTCAGGATGCTTGGAGTGGTAGTTCCCATCAGACAAAATCACACTCCATGTTTGAACAAACATAGCAGTCATGAAACAGAATCTCCCTGTTGAGAGGCAAGAAACATGTACCACAATTTGTGCATGTGGTGTCAAATATGCACCAAAAGAAGATTGAATGGGGAATCAGCTTTCTGGCCATAAAACCAGATGACCCTGCTGTAATCAACAAACATTTACCCACATTTCACGAATCAAATACATTACTCCACTGTGAAATTGACCAATATAAGTGATAAAGGTTACAATCAAAGGAAACACCTAGCAAAAGAAAACAGTATTTCTAATAACTCCAATCGTCAGAACGCTCGGAGTGGTGATTTCCATCCAACATAATCACATTCGATGTTTGGATAAACATAGCAGTCATGAAACGGAATCTCCCTGTAGAGAGAGAAGAAAACATGTACCACAATTTGTGCAGCACATTGATTATTTTTACTGACCATTGCAATAAGATTTTTAAAAATTTAAAGCAATTGAAGGAGATACGGAAACAAGAATATTTATCACATTCCTAACATTTGTTATTCAGTAAAATGCAAGTGGTGCCCAATATGCACTAAAAACAATTTGAATTAAGAATCTGTTTCTCGTCATACAACCAGATGACCCTGCTCTAAACAAAAAACATTTACACACAATTAACGATTCAAATACATTACTCCACTGCGAAACAGATGAATATAAGTTATAAGGGTAACAATCAAAAGAAGCACCTAGGAAGAGAAACAGGTCTTTCCTAATAACTCCAAAACTCAGGATGCTTGGAGTGGTAGTTCCCATCAGACAAAATCACACTCCATGTTTGAACAAACATAGCAGTCATGAAACAGAATCTCCCTGTTGAGAGGCAAGAAACATGTACCACAATTTGTGCATGTGGTGTCAAATATGCACCAAAACACGATTGAATGGGGCATCTGCTTTCTGGCCATACAACCACATGACCCTGCTGTAATCAACAATCATTTACCCACATTTCACGATTCAAATATATTACTCCACTGTGAAATTGACGAATATAAGTGATTAAGGTATCAATCAAAGGAAGCACCTAGCAAAAGAAAACAGTATTTCTAATAACTCCAATTGTCAGAAAGCTCTGAGTGGTGATTTCCATCCAACATAATCACACTCGATTTTTGAATAAACATACCAGTCATGAAACGGAATCTCCCTGTTGAGAGAGAAGTAACATGGACCACAATTTGTGCAGCACATGAATTATTTTTAGTGACCATTGCTATAAGATTTTTAAAAATTTAAAGCAATTGAAGGAGATACGAAAACAAGAATATTTATCAAATTCCTAACATTTGTTATTCAGTAAAATGCAAGTGGTGTCCAATCTGCACTAAAACCCCATTGAATGGAGAATCAGCTTACTGGTCATACAACCAGATGACCCTGCTCTAAACAAAAAACATGTACACACATTTAACGACTCAAATACATTACTCCACTGCGAAACAGATGAATATAAGTTATAAGGGTAACAATCAAAAGAAGCACCTAGGAAAAGAAAGAGGTCTTTCCTAATAACTCCAATACTCAGGATGCTTGGAGTAGTGCTTCCCATTAAACAAAATCACACTCAAAAGTAGAACAAACATAGCAGTTATCAAACGGTATCTCCCTGTTGAGAGGGCAGAAACATGTTCCACTATTTGTGCAGATATTGATTATTTTTAGTGACCATTCCAAGAATATTTTCAAAAATATAAAGCAAATGAAAGAGATACCTAAACAAGAAGATTTACCAAATTCTGAATATTCGTTATTTAGTAAAGTGCATGTGGTGTCCAATCTGCACCAAAAGACCATTGAATAGAGAATCTGCATTCTGGCGATACAACCACATGACCCTGCTGTAAACAACAAACATTTACCCACATTTCACGAATCAAATACATTACTCCACTGTGAAATTGACCAATATAAGTGATAAAGGTTTCAATCAAAGGAAACACCTAGCAAAAGAAAACAGTATTTCTAATAACTCCAATCGTCAGAACGCTCGGAGTGGTGATTTCCATCTAACATAATCACACTCGATGTTTGGATAAACATAGCAGACATGAAACGGAATCTCCCTGTAGAGAGAGAAGAAATATGTACCACAATTTGTGCGGCACATTGATTATTTTTAGTGACCATTGCAATAAGATTTTTAAACATTTAAAGCAATTGAAGGAGATACGGAAACAAGGATATTTATCAAATTCCTAACATTTGTTATACAGTAAAATGCAAGTGGTGCCCAATATGCACTAAAAACCCTTTGAATTAAGAATCTGTTTCTGGTCATACAACCAGATGACCCTGCTCTAAACAAAAAACATTTACACACAATTAACGATTCAAATACATTACTCCACTGTAAAACAGATGAATATAAGTTATAAGGGTAACAATCAAAAGAAGCACCTAGGAAAAGAAAGAGGTCTTTCCTAATAACTCCAATACTCAGGATGCTTGGAGTAGTGCTTCCCATCCAACAAAATCACACTCAAAAGTAGAACAAACATAGCAGGCATTAAACGGAATATCCCTGTTGAGAGGGAAGAAACATGTTCCACAATTTGTGCAGCACATTGATTATTTTTAGTGACCATTGCAATAAAATTTTTAAAAATAAAAAACAAATGAAGGAGATACCTAAACAAGAAGATTTATCAAATTTCAAACATTCGTTATTCAGTAAAGTGCATGTGGTGTCCAATCTGCACCAAAAGACCATTGAATAGAGAATCTGCTTTCTGGCCATACAACAAAAATGACCCTGCTGTAAACAACAAATATTTACCCACATTTCACGAATCAAATAAATTACTCCACTGTGAAATTGACCAATATAAGTGATAAAGGTAACAATCAAAGGAAGCTCCTAGCAAAAGAAAACAGTATTTCTAATAACTCAAATCGTCAGAACGCTCGGAGTGGTGATTTCCATCCAACATAATCACACTCGCTGTTTGAATAAACATAGCAGTAATGAAACGGAATCTCCCTGTTGAGAGAAGAAACATGTACCACAATTTGTGCAGCACATTGATTATTTTTAGTGACCATTGCAGTAAGATTTTTAAAAATGTAAAGCAAATTTGAGAGGCAAGAAACATGTACCACAATTTGTGCATGTGGTGTCAAATATGCACCAAAAGACGATTGAATGGGGAATCTGCTTTCTGGCCATACAACCAGATGACCCTGCTGTAATCAATAAACAATTACCCACACATTAGGATTCAAATATATTATTCCACTGTGAAATTGATGAATATATGTGATGAGGGTAACAATCAAAACAAGGACTCATCAAAAGAAAGAAGTATTTCCTAATAACTCCAATTGTCAGAATGCTCGGAGTAGTGCTTCCCATCCAACAAAATCACACTCAAAAGTACACTCCTGGAAATGGAAAAAAGAACACATTGACACCGGTGTGTCAGACCCACCATACTTGGTCCGGACACTGCGAGAGGGCTGTACAAGCAATGATCATACGCACGGCACACCGGACACACCAGGAACCGCGGTGTTGGCCGTTGAATGGCGCTAGCTGCGCAGCATTTGTGCACTGCCGCCGTCAGTGTCAGCCAGTTTGCAGTGGCATACGGAGCTCCATCGCAGTCTTTAACACTGGTAGTATGCCGCGACAGCGTGGACGTGAACCGTATGTGCAGTTGACGGACTTTGAGCGAGGGCGTATAGTGGGCATGCGGGAGGCTGGGTGGACGTACCGAAGAATTGCTCAACACGTGGGGCGTGACGACTCCACAGTACATCGAAGTTGTCGTCAGTGGTCGGCGGAAGGTGCACGTGCCCGTCGACCTGGGACCGGACCACAGCGACGCACAGATACACGTCAAGACCATATCAGATTCCGAACATTCGTTATTCAGTCAAGTGCATGTGGTGTCCAATCTGCACCAAAAGACCATTGAATAGAGAATCTGCTTTCTGGCCATACAACCAGATGACCCTGCTGTAAACAAAAAACATTTACACACATTTAACGATTCAAATACATTACCTGCGAAACAGATGAATATAAGTTATAAGGGTAACAATCAAAAGAAGCACCTAGGAAGAGAAACAGGTCTTTCCTAATAACTCCAATACTCAGGATGCTTGGAGTAGTGCTTCCCATTAAACAAAATCACACTCAAAAGTAGAACAAACATAGCAGTTATTAAACGGTATCTCCCTGTTGAGAGGGCAGAAACATGTTCCACTATTTGTGCAGATATTGATTATTTTTAGTGACCATTGCAATAATATTTTTAAAAATATAAAGCAAATGAAGGAGATACCTAAACAAGAAGATTTACCAAATTCTGAGTATTCGTTATTTAGTAAAGTGCCGGTGGTGTCCAATCTGCACCAAAAGACCATTGAATAGAGAATCTGCATTCTGGCCATACAACCACATGACCCTGTTGTAAACAACAAACATTTACCCACATTTCACGAATCAAATACATTACTCCACTGTGAAATTGACCAATATAAGTGATAAAGGTTTCAATCAAAGGAAACACCTAGCAAAAGAAAACAGTATTTCTAATAACTCCAATCGTCAGAACGCTCGGAGTGTGATTTCCATCCAACATAATCACACTCGATGTTCGGATAAACATAGCAGACATGAAACGGAATCTCCCTGTAGAGAGAGAAGAAATATGTACCACAATTTGTGCAGCACATTGATTATTTTTAGAGACCATTGCAATAAGATTTTTAAACATTTAAAGCAATTGAAGGAGATACGGAAACAAGAATATTTATCAAATTCCTAACATTTGTTATTCAGTAAAATGCAAGTGGTGTCCAATCTGCACTAAAAACCCATTCAATGGAGAATCTGCTTTCTGGTCATACAACCAGATGACCCTCTTCTAAACAAAAAACATTTACACACATTTAACGATTCAAATACATTACTCCACTGCGAAACAGATGAATATAAGTTATAAGGGTAACAATCAAAACAAGCACCTAGGAAAAGAAAGAGGTCTTTCCTAATAACTCCAATACTCAGGATGCTTGGGGTAGTGCTTCCCATCCAACAAAATCACACTCAAAAGTAGAACAAACATAGCAGTTACTAAACGGTATCTCCCTGTTGAGAGGGCAGAAACATGTTCCACAATTTGTTCAGACATTGATTATTTTTAGTGACCATTGCAATAAGATTTTTAAAAATATAAAGCAAATGAAGGAGATACCTAAACAAGAAGATTTATCAAATTCTGAATATTCGTTATTTAGTAAAGTGCATGTGGTGTCCAATCTGCACCAAAAGACCATTGAATAGAGAATCTGCATTCTGGCCATACAACCACATGACCCTGCTGTAAACAACAAACATTTACCCACATTTCACGAATCAAATACATTACTCCACTGTGAAATTGACCAATATAAGTGATAAAGGTTTCAATCAAAGGAAACACCTAGCAAAAGAAAACAGTATTTCTAATAACTCCAATCGTCAGAATGCTCGGAGTGGTGATTTCCATCCAACATAATAATCACACTCGATGTTTGGATAAACATAGCAGACATGAAACGGAATCTCCCTGTAGAGAGAGAAGAAATATGTACCACAATTTGTGCAGCACATTGATTATTTTTAGTGACCATTGCAATAAGATTTTTAAAAATTTAAAGCATTTGAAGGAGATACGGAAACAAGAATATTTACCAAATTCCTAACATTTGTTATTCAGTAAAATGCAAGTGGTGCCCAATATGCACTAAAAACCCTTTGAATTAAGAATCTGTTTCTGGTCATACAACCAGATGACCCTGCTCTAAACAAAAAACATTTACACACATTTAACAATTCAAATACATTACTCCACTGCGAAAGAGATTAATATAAGTTATAAGGGTAACAATCAAAAGAAGCACCTAGGAAGAGAAACAGGTCTTTCCTAATTACTCCAATACTCAGGATGCTTGGAGTAGTGCTTCCCATCCAACAAAATCACACTCAAAAGTAGAACAAACATAGCAGGCATTAAACGGAATCTCCCTGTTGAGAGGGAAGAAATATGTTCCACAATTTGTGCAGACATTGATTATTTTTAGTGACCATTGCAATAAGATATTTAAAAATAAAAAGCAAATGAAGGAGATACTTAAACAGGAAGATTTATCAAATTCCGAACATTCGTTATTCAGTAAAGTGCATGTGGTGTCCAATCTGCACCAAAAGACCATTGAATAGAGAATCTGCTTTTTGGCCATACAACCAGATGACCCTGCTGTAAACAACAAACATTTACCCACATGTCACGAATCAAATACATTACTCCACTGTGAAATTCACGAATATAAAAGATAAAGGTATCAATCAAAGGAAGCACCTAGCAAATGAAAGCAGCATTTCTAATAACTCCAATCGTCAGAACGCTCGGAGTGGTGATTTCCATCCAACATAATCACACTCGATGTTTGAAGAAACATAGGAGTCATGAAACGGAATCTCCCTGTTGAGAGAGAAGAACCATGTAGCACAATTTGTGCAGCACATTGATTATTTTTAGTGACCATTGCAATAAGATTTTTAAAAATGTAAAGCAATTGAAGGAGATACGAAAACAAGAATATTTATCAAATTCCTAAGTTTTGTTATTCAGTAAAATGGAAGTGGTGTCCAATCTGCACTAAAAACCCACTGAATGGAGAATCTGCTTTCTGGTCATACAATCAGATGACCCTCCTCTAAACAAAAAACATTTACACACATTTAACAATTCACATACATTACTCTAGTGCGAAACAGATGAATATAAGTTATAAGCGTAACAATCAAAAGAAGCACCTAGGAAAAGAAAGAGGTCTTTCCTAATAACTCCAATACTCAGGATGCTTGGAGTGGTAGTACCCATCCTACAAAATCACACTCGATATTTGAACAAACATAGCAGTCATAAAACAGAATCTCCCAGTCGAGAGGCAAGAAACATTTACCACAATTTGTGCAGCACATTTATTAGATTTAGTGACCATTGCAATAATATTTTTAAAAATATAAAGCAAATGAAAGAGATACCTAAACAAGAAGATTTATCAAATTCCGAACATTCGTTATTCAGTAAAGTGCATGTGGTGTCCAATCTGCACCAAAAGACCATTGAATAGAGAATCTGTTTTCTGGCCATACAACCAGATGACCCTGCTGTAAACAACAAACATTTACCCACATTTCACGAATCAAATACATTACTCCACTGTGAAATTGACGAATATAAGTGATAAAGATATCAATCAAAGGAAGCACCTGGCAAAAGAAAACAGCATATCTAATAACTTGAATCGTCAGAACGATCGTAGTGGTGATTTCCATTCAACATAATCACACTCGATGTTTGAATAAACATAGCAGTCATGAAACGGAATCTCCCTGTTGAGAGAGAAGAAACATGTTCCACAATTTGTGCAGCACATTGATTATTTTTAGTGACCATTGCAATAAAATTTTTAAAAATAAAAAGCAAATGAAAGAGATACCTAAACAAGAAGATTTATCAAATTCCGAACAATTGTTATTCAGTAAAATGCAAGTGGTGTCCAATCTGCACTAAAAACCCATTCAGTGGAGAATCTGCTTTCTGGTCATACAACCAGATGACCCTGCTCTAAACAAAAAACATTTACACACACTTAACGATTCAAAATCATTACTCCACTGCGAAACAGATGAGTATAAGTTATAAGGGTAACAATCAAAAGAAGCACCTAGGAAAAGAAAGAGGTCTTTCCCAATAACTCCAATACTCAGGATGCTTGGAGTGGTAGTTCCCATCCAACAAAATCACACTACATGTTTAAACAAACATAGCAGTCATGAAACAGAATCTCCCTGTTGAGAGGCAAGAAACATGTACCACAATTTGTGCATGTGGTGTCAAATATGCACCAAAAGACGATTGAATGGGGAATCTGCTTTCTGCCCATACAACCAGATGACCTTGCTGTAATCAACAATCATTTACCCCCATTTCACAATTCAAATATATTATTCCACTGTGAAATTGATGAATATATGTGATGAGGGTAACAATCAAAACCAGGACACAGCAAAAGAAAGAAGTCTTTCCAAATAACTATAATTGTCAGAATGCTCGGATTAGTGCTTCCATCCAAGAAAATTACACTCGAAAGTAGAACATAGCAGGCATTAAACGGAATCTACCTGTTGAGAGGGAAGAAACATGTACCACAATTTGTGCAGCACATTTATTATTTTTAGTAACCATTGAAATAATATTTTATAAAATATAAAGCAAATGAAGGACATACCTCAACAAGAAGATATATCATATTCCAAACATTCGTTATTCAGTAAAGTGCATGTGGTGTCCAACCTGCACCAAAAGACCATTGAATAGAGAATCTGCTTTCTGGCCATACAACCAGATGACCCTGCTGTAAACAACAAACATTTACCCACATTTCACGAATCAAATACATTACTCCACTGTGAAATTGAATAATATAAGTGATGAAGGTATCAATCAAAGGAAACACCTAGAAAAAGAAAACAGTATTTCTAATAACTCCAATCGTCAGAACGCTCGGAGTGGTGATTTCCATCCAACATAATCACACTCGATGTTTGGATAAACATAGCAGTCATGAAACGGAATCTCCCTGTAGAGAGAGAAGAAACATGTACCACAATTTGTGCAGCACATTGATTATTTTTAGTGACCATTGCAAAAGGTTTTTAAAAATTTAAAGCAATTGAAGGAGATACGAAAATAAGAATAATTATCAAATTCCTAACATTTGTTATTCAGTAAAATGCAAGTGGTGTCCAATCTGCACTAAATACCCATTCAATGGAGAATCTGCTTTCTGGTCATACAACCAGATGACCCTGCTCTAAACAAAAATCATTTACACACATTTAACGATTCAAATACATTACTCCACTGCGAAACAGATGAATATAAGTTATAAGGTAAAAATCAAAAGAAGCACCTAGGAAAAGAAGGAGGTCTTTCCCAATAACACATATACTCAGGATGCTTGGAGTGGTAGTTCCCATCCAACAAAATCACACTCCATGTTTGAACAAACATAGCAGTCATGAAAATGAATTTCCCTGTTGAGAGGCAAGAAACATGTACCACAATCTGTGCATGTGGTGTCAAATATGCACCAAAAGACGATTGAATGGGGAATCTGCTTTCTGGCCATACAACCAGATGACCCTGCTGTAATTAACAAATATTTACAAACATTTCACGATTCAAATATATTATTCCACTATGAAATTGATGAATATATGTGATGAGGGTAACAATCAAAACAAGGACTTAGCAAAAGAAATATGTCTTTCCTAATAACTACAATTGTCAGAATGCTCGGAGTAGTGCTTCCCATCCAAAATCACACTCGAAATTAGAACATAGCAGGCATTAAACGGAATCTCACTGTTGAGAGCGAAGAAACATGTACCACAATTTGTGCAGCACATTTATTATTTTTAGTGGCCATTGCAATAATATTTTTAAAAATATAAAGCAAATGAAGGAGATACCTAAACAAGAAGATTTATCAAATTCCGAACATTCGTTATTCAGTAATGTGCATGTGGTGTCCAATCCGCACCAAAAGACCATTGTATAGAGAATCTGCTTTCTGGCCATACAACCACATGACCCTGCTGTAATCAACAATCATTTACCCACATTTCACGATTCAAATATATTATTCCACTGTGAAATTGATAAATATATGTGATGAGGGTAACAATCATAACAAGGACTGAGCAAAAGAAAGAAGTCTTCTATAATAACTCTGATTGTCAGAATGCAAAAAATAGTGCTTCCCATCCAACAAAATCACACTCAAAAGTAGAACAAACATAGCAGGCATTAAACAGAATCTCGCTGTTGAGAGGGAAGAAACATGTTCCACAATTTGTGCAGCACATTGATTATTTTTAGTGACCATTGCAATAAAATTTTTAAAAATAAAAAGCAAATGAAGGATATACCTAAACAAGAGGATTTATCAAATTCGGAACATTCGTTATTCAGTAAAGTGCATGTGGTGACCAATCTGCACCAAAAGACCATTGAATAGAGAATCTGCTTTCTGGCCATACAACCAGATGACCTAGCTGTAAACAACAAACATTTACCCACATTTCACGAATCAAATACATTACTCCACTGTGAAATTGAATAATATAAGTGATGAAGGTATCAATCAAAGGAAACACATAGCAAAAGAAAACAGTATTTCTAATAACTCCAATCGTCAGATCGCTCGGAGTGGTGATTTCCATCCAACATAATCACACTCGATGTTTGGATAAACATAGCAGTCATGAAACGGAATCTCCCTGTAGAGAGAGAAGAAACATGTACGACAATTTGTGCAGCACACTGATTATTTTTAGTGACCATTGCAATAAGATTTTTAAAAATAAAAAGCAAATTAAGGATATACCTAAATAAGATGATTTATCAAATTCCGAACATTCGTTATTCAGTAAAGTGCATGTGGTGTCCAATCTGCACCAAAGGACCATTGAATAGCGAATCTGCTTTTTGGCCATACAACCAGATGACCCTGCTGTAAACAACAAACATTTACCCACATTTCACGAATCAAATACATTACTCCACTGTGAAATTGACGAATATAAAAGATTAAGGTACGAATCAAAGGAAACAACTAGCAAATGAAAGCAGTATTTCTAATAACTCCGATCGTCAGAACGCTCGGAGTGGTGAATTCCATCCAACATAATCACACTCGATGTTTGAATAAACATAGGAGTCATGAAACGGAATCTCCCTGTTGAGAGAGAAGAACCATGTACCACAATTTGTGCAGCACATTGATTATTTTTAGTGACCATTGCAATAAGATTTTTAAAAATTTAAAGCAATTGAAGGAGATATGAAATCAAGAATATTTATCAAATTCCTAACATTTGTTATTCAGTAAAATGCAAGTGGTGTCCAATCTGCACTAAAAACCCTTTGAATGGAGAATCTGTTTCTGGTCATACAACCAGATGACCCTGCTATAAACAAAAAACATTTACACACATTTAACGGTTCAAATACATTACTCCACTGCGAAACAGATGAATATAAGTTATAAGAGTAACAATCAAAAGAAGCAGCTAGGAAAAGAAACAGGTCCTTCCTAATAACTCCAATACTCAGGATGCTTGGAGTGGTAGTTGCCATCAGACAAAATCACACTCCATGTTTGAACAAACATAGCAGTCATGAAACAGAATCTCCCTGTTGAGAGGCAAGAAACATGTACCACAATTTGTGCATGTGGTGTCAAATATGCACCAAAAGACGATTGAATGGGGAATCTGTTTCTGGCCATACAAACACATGACCCTGCTGTATTCAACAATCATTTACCCACATTTCACAATTCAAATATATTATTCCACTGTGAAATTGATGAATATATGTGATGAGGGTAACAATCATAACAAGGACTCAGCAAAAGAAAGAAATCTTCTCTAATAACTCTGATTGTCAGAATGCAAGAAGTACTGCTTCCCATCCAACAAAATCACACTCAAAAGTAGAACAAACATAGCAGGCATTAAACAGAATCTCCCTGTTGAGAGGCAAGAAACATGTTCCACAATTTGTGCAGCCCATTGATTATTTTTAGTGACCATTGCAATAAAATATATAAAAATAAAAAACAAATGAGGGAGATACCTAAACAAGAAAAGATTTATCAAATTCCGAACATTCGTTATTCAGTAAAGTGCATGTGGTGTCCAATCTGCACTAAAAACCCATTGAATGGAGAATCTGCTTTCTGGCCATACAACCAGATGACCCTACTCTAAACAAAAAACATTTACACACATTCAAGGATTCAAATACATTACTCCTCCGCGAAACAGATGAATATAAGTTATAAGGTAACAATCAAAAGAAGCACCTAGGAAGAGAAAGAGGTCTTTCCTAATAACTCCAATACTGAGGATGCTTGGTGTGGTAGTCCCCATCCAACAAAATCACACTCGATGTTTGAACAAACATAGCAGTCATGAAACAGAATCTCCCAGTTGAGAGGCAAGAAAGATGTACCACAATTTGTGCATGTGGTGTCAAATATGCATCAAAAGACGACTGAATCGGGAATCTGCTTTCTAGCCATACAACCAGATGACCCTGCTGTAATCAACAAACATTTACCCACATTTCACAATTCAAATATATTATTCCACTGCGAAATTATTGAATATACGTGATGAGGGTAACAATCAAAACAAGGACTCAGCAAAAGAAAGAGGTCTTTCCTAATAACTCCAATTTTCAGAATGCTCGGAGTAGTGCTCGCACATCCAACAAAATCACACTCAAAAGTAGAACAAACATAGCAGGCATTAAACGGAATCTCCCTGTTGAGAGGGAAGGAACATGTACCACAATTTGTGCAGCACATTTATTATTTTTAGTGACCATCGCAATAATATTTTTAAAAATATAAAGCAAATGAAGGAGATACCTAAACAAGAAGATTTATTAAATTCCTAACATTCGTTATTCAGTAAAGTGCATGTGGTGACCAATCTGCAACAAAAACCCATTGAATGGAGAATCTCCTTTCTGGCCATACAACCAGATGACCCTGCTTTAAACAACAAACATTTACCCACTTTTCACGAATCAAATACATTACTCCACTGTGAAATTGACGAATATAAGTGATAAAGGTATCAATCAAAGGAAGCACCTAGCAAAAGAAAACAGTATTTCTAATAACTCCAATCGTCAGAACGCTGGGAGTGGTGATTTCCATTCAACTTAATCACACTCGATGTTTGAATAAACATAGCAGTCATGAAACGGAATCTCCCTGCTGGGAGGAAATAAACATGTCCCACAATTTGTGCAGCACATTTATTAACTTTTGGGACCATTGGAATAACATTTTTAAAAATATAAAGCAAATGAAGGAGATACCTAAACAAGAAGATTTATCAAATTCCGTATTGCCGTTATTCAGTAAGCTGCATGTGGTGTCCAATCTGCACCAGAAACCGATTGAATGCAGAATCTGCATTTTGGCCATACAACCAGATGACCCTGCTGTAAACAACAAACACTTACACACATTTCACGATTCAAATACATAACTCCACTGTGAAATTTATGAATATAAGGGATAAAGGTATCAATCAATGGAATCACCTAGCAATACAATGAAGTCTTTCCCAATAACTCGAATGGTCAGAATGCTCAGAATGGTAGTTCCCATCCAACACAATGACACTCAATGGTAGAACAAACGTAGTCATGAAACGAAATCTCCCTATTGAGAGCGGGGAAACGTACCACAATTTGTGCAGCACATTGATTATTTTTTGTGACCATTGCAAGAAGATTTCTAAAAATTTAAAGTAATTGAAGGAGATACGAAAACAAGAAGATTTATCAAATTCCGAAGATTCGTTATTCAGTGAAATGCATGTGGTGTCCAATCTGCACCAAAAACCCACTGAATGGAGATTCTGCTTTCTGGCCATACAACCAGATGACCCTGCTCCAAAAAACAAACATTTACACACATTTAACTATTCAAATACATTACTCCACTGTAAATTTGATGAATATAAGTGATAAAGGTATCAAAGGAAGCACCTAGCAGAAGAAAAAAGATTTTCTAATAACTCTCATCGACAGAACGCTCGGAGTGGTGATCCCCATCCAACAAAATAACACTCGATGTTTGAACAAACATAGCAGTCATGAAACGGAATCTCCCTGTAGAGAGGGAACAAACATGTACCACAATTTGTGCAGCACATTGATAATTTTTAGTGAACATTGGAATAAGATTTTTTAAAATATAAAGCAAATGAAGGAGATACCTAAACAAGAAGATTTATCAAATTCTAGACATTAGTTATTCAGTAAAGAGCATGTGGTGTCCAATTTGCACCAAAAACCCATTGAATGGAGAATCTGCATTCTGGCCATACAACCAGATGACCCTGCTGTAAACAACAAACTCTTAACCACATTTCATGATTCAAATACATTACTCCACTGTGAAATTGATGAATGTAAGTGAGAAGGGTAACAATCAAAAGAAGCAATTAGCATATCGTCGGATTGTAGATTATTCAAACTTATTTGTTCATAGACTTTCCATTTAGCATTTGTTTACTTTCAGGTAACGATTGTTTAAATTCACGTAGCTCGTTAGATTACATCCATTGTAGGTTCATTATCTTACTGATTTAAGAATATAGTTTGTTGTATTAAGAGATCATTGTTTAAATTTTATTACTGTACAATGCCATGAGTGGAAGCTGCCGTAAGGAGATAGAATCGGGTGTGGTATGTGGAGGATGTGGGGGTGTTTTTCATTGGGGCTCATGTAGCGGGAAATTTGACGAGATTATGCTTTTGGCTCTTCCATGGAACTGTAGGTTCTGTAGTATAGAAAAAAGATTCGTACAACAGGAGGAAAAGATGTGTGCCCTTCAGGCTGAACTAGATTCGGTAAAAACTGAATTAACTAAGTTAAAGGGGGAAAAAGCCTGCGGGAAATGGGAATTGGTAACAAGGAAATCGCAAAAAGGGACCAGCCATGTAGATGTTGTCGAAGTTCCAGTTATGAATAAATTCTCCTTGTTACCTGGAGTAGGAAGGGAGGAGCCAAAAACAGGAGTAGTTGAAAGTAGGGTGCAGCAGACTACTAAAATTGGTAACAGCATTAGGTCGGGAAAATCTAGTAATAGGAAAAGAAAAGTCTTGCTGCCATGGAGCAGTCATGGGAGGGGTGTAGGCCAACTAGTGCAGGAGAAATTAGGAGCAGATTACCAGGTCACGAGTTTGTTTAAGCCAAATGCTAGGCTTAGCCAGGTGATAGCAGAAATAGGACCACTCTGTAGGGACTTTGACAAGAATGATGAGGTGATAGTAATAGGTGGGGCAGGAAACAGCCTGGCTAAGGATAGGAATTATGATATTAAGAGTGACCTGGATAAAATATGAGCTGCAACAGGATGTGCGAATGTGGGTTTTGTTGAGGTATTGCAGCGTTACGATCAGCACTCAGTTAACCCTTCTGTGTGGCGAGTTAACAGAGAGTTGTGCGAGCAGCTGCTGGACGGTGCAAAAACACACATTTATACAGTGCCTGTTGGTAGCATTGGGAGATGGGGATACACTCGACATGGCCTGCACCTAAATAGTCTAGGGAAGGATAGATTAGCTGATTTAATTGTAGGTCGTCTAAAGGGGGCCACTAGCACTCAAGGCAAAACCCCTGTGACCCAAAAGGGCATAGGAGCACCTTTTTTTAGGTTGAACAAAATGTCCAGACGGGCAGCTCTTAAAGGTAAAAAAAATAAATGGTTCGAATACAGGTAGAGGAAACAGTTATGTTAATATATTTCACCAAAATATCAGGGGATTAAGGAACAAAACAGACGAACTAATAATTTGTTTTGAGAATATTAAAAATACAACAGAAGTTGATGTACTGTGCCTGTCTGAACATCATATAACTACACAAATGGAAAATGGAAATATTAATGGGTATAAACTAGCAACTTATTTTTGTAGAGACAATATGGAGAAAGGAGGAGCTGTCATTTATGTTAAGGGGGAACATAGTTTTAAAAACAGAGAAACCGCAAAATTCTGTGTAGAACAGCACATTGAAGTATGCGCTTGTGAGCTTAAATTGGACAGTGGTAAATTCATAATTGTGACTGTGTATAGGTCCCCACTTGGAAATTTTCAAATGTTTCTTAAAAACCTAGATCTCTTGCTGTGTTATCTGTCAGAAAAGGGAAAACACATTATCATTTGTGGAGATTTTAACGTAGATTTTCTTAAACACTCAAGCAAGAAGAACGACCTTGAACTATTACTTTGCTCTTACAATCTGACATCAGTCATTGATCTTCCTACTCGTATTGTACAAGACAGTAGCACCCTGATAGATAACATTTTCATAGACCAAGATAAATTAAAAGAAGTAAGCACCTATCCTATTAAGAACGGGCTTTCTGATCACGATGCACAGCTACTTTCAATTCATGACTTTGCTCCATACAGTAATGTGAAAAAAAAAAAACAAACAAAATAATACGCCCAATTAACCATATAACAATTCAACAATTTAAGGAAAGCTTGAAAAGGGTAGACTGGGAGGATGTTTATCGGGAACCTGATGCAAATGTTAGATTTAACTTATTCCATGATAAACTTGTGGGCATATTTGAAAACAGTTTTCCTAAGAAATTAGTGAATCATAATTCAAATAAACTTGATAAAAAACCATGGCTGACTAAAGGGATTAAAATTTCTTGTAGCCGGAAATGGGAACTATACCAAGACACTAGAATAAGTCGAGATGAAGAAAAGCTCAACCATTATAAGAAATATTGTAATATATTAAGGAAAGTTATAAAAAAATCCAGAAGTATGTGTATCAAGTCTGAGATTAGCACCTCTGATGACAAAACAATATGGAATATAGTTAAAAGGGAAACAGAGCAACCAAGGTCACAGGACAACAGTATTACTGTTAAGCACAATGAAAAGCTTATAAATGAAAAATCACTGGTTGAAAATATTTTTAATAATCATTTTATAAATGTAGTGGAAAATATAGGCACCAGCTGCTCACCAGATAGGGCAGAACTCCATATGAATGAGGCATTCCCGGTGCAAACAAATGAAATTGAAATCCTACCCACCTCACTGTCTGAAATTAAGAAAAAAATATATTCACTTAAGAATAAAAACTCACATAGAACTGATGGTATCTCCAATAGAATACTAAAATCTTGTCCACACCTGATAAGTCGAGTTCTTAGCCACATATGTAATAGCTCATTGAATCAGGGAATATTTCCTGACAGATTGAAATAGGCCATAGTTAAACCCTTGTATAAAAAAGGTGACAAGACAGACGTCAACAATTATCGTCCTATTTCGCTTCTGACATCCTTCTCAAAAGTGTTTGGAAAAGTAATGTACTCAAGAGTAACTTTACACATTAGTGGGAATAACGTTTCAACAAAATGTCAGTTCGGTTTTCAGAAAGGTGTTTCAACAGATAGTGCTATACACGCTTTCACTGATCAAATTTTAAATGCTCTGGATAGTAGAACATCACCAATTGGGATTTTCTGTGATCTCTCTAAGGCTTTTGATTGTGTGGGTCATGAAATCCTCTTAGATAAGCTGAAGTACTATGGAATGAATGGTTCAGTACACAGACGGTTCACTTCATATTTAACTGGTAGAATGCAGAAGGTTGAAACAGTAAACCCACATAGTACACAAAGGGCAGCAGATTATTCAGACTGGGGATGTATCAAGAATGGGGTACCACAGGGTTCTGTCTTGGGGAATTTATTGTTTTTAATATATGTTAATGACTTGCCTAATTATATTCATGAAGATGCAAACTTGGTCCTCTTTGCAGATGACACAAGTATTGTAATCAAGCCTAAAAAGCAAGAATCAGCTGAGGAAAATGCAAATAATGTTTTTCAAAGAGTTATTAGGTGGTTTTCCGCAAATGGACTTTCATTGAACTTTGGAAAAACACTGTACATACAGTTCAGTACAGGGAAAGGCATACCACCGGAAATAAATATAGAGTGTGGGGGAAAATCTTTAGCTAAAGCAGATCGTTCAAAATTTCTGGGTGTCTGTATTGATCAGAATTTAAAGTGGAAGACACACATTGACAATCTACTGAAACGATTGAGCTCAGCTACCTATGCTACTAGTGTCATTGCAAATTTTGGAGACAAGCACATCAGTAAGTTAGCTTACCATGCATATTTTCATTCGTTGCTTTCTTACAGAATCATCTTTTGGGGCAATTCATCACTAAGAAAGAAGGTATTTATTGCACAAAAACACGTGTTATCAGAATAATGTCTGGGGCTCATCCAAGATCATCTCGTAGACAATTATTTAAAGAATTAGGGATATTGCCAGAAGCTTCACAATATATATACAGCCTAATGAAATTTGTTGTTAGTAACCCAGATCACTTCAGAATTAATAGCACACTCCACAGCTACAATACTAGGAGACAGGGTGACCTTCACTACCGTTCATTGAATTTGACATTGGCACAAAAGGGGGTCAATTCTATTGCCACAAAGATTTTTGGTCAATTGCTAAACAATATCAAAAGTCTGACAGACAAACAATCGGCATTCAAAAGTAAGTTAAGGGAATTCCTGAATGACAACTCCTTCTCCTCCATAGATGAATTTTTTGACATAGGCCAAAGAAATACAGTAAGCTTTAACAATTGTACCGTATATAAGACTAACAATGATTACTTGGGATAAATGAATCTTGTGTACCTTGACACGTTCCACATCATTACGAAAGAATCGTGTTCATGACCCACGGAACAAGTAATATAACTAACTAAAACAGAATCTCCCTGATGAGAGGTACGAAACATGTACCACAATTTCTGCACCACATTGATTATTTTTAAACACCATTGAAATAAGGTATTTCAAAATATAAAGCAAACGAAGGAGCTAGCTAAACAAAAACATGTATCAAATTCCGAACATTCGGTGTTCAGTAAGGTGCATGTGGTGTCCAATCTGCACCAAAAATCCATTGAATGTAGAATCTGCTTTCTGGCCATACAACCAGATGACCCTGCGGTAAACAACAAACACATAACCACATTTAATGATTCAAGTATATTAACCCACTGTGAAATTGATGAATGTATGTGATAAGGGTAACAATCAAAAGAAGCACCTAGCAAAACAATGAAGTTTTTCGTAATAACTCCAACACTCAAGATGCTCGGAGTGGAGGTTCCCATTCAACAAAATCACACTCGATGTTTGAACAAACATAGCAGTCATGAAACGGAATCTCCCTGTAGAGAGGGAACAAACATGTACCACAATTTGTGCAGCACATTGATAATTTTTAGTGAACATTGGAATAAGATTTTTTAAAATATAAAGCAAATGAAGGAGATACCTAAACAAGAAGATTTATCAAATTCTAGACATTAGTTATTCAGTAAAGAGCATGTGGTGTCCAATTTGCACCAAAAACCCATTGAATGGAGAATCTGCATTCTGGCCATACAACCAGATGACCCTGCTGTAAACAACAAACTCTTAACCACATTTCATGATTCAAATACATTACTCCACTGTGAAATTGATGAATGTAAGTGAGAAGGGTAACAATCAAAAGAAGCAATTAGCATATCGTCGGATTGTAGATTATTCAAACTTATTTGTTCATAGACTTTCCATTTAGCATTTGTTTACTTTCAGGTAACGATTGTTTAAATTCACTTAGCTCGTTAGATTACATCCATTGTAGGTTCATTATCTTACTGATTTAAGAATATAGTTTGTTGTATTAAGAGATCATTGTTTAAATTTTATTACTGTACAATGCCATGAGTGGAAGCTGCCGTAAGGAGATAGAATCGGGTGTGGTATGTGGAGGATGTGGGGGTGTTTTTCATTGGGGCTCATGTAGCGGGAAATTTGACGAGATTATGCTTTTGGCTCTTCCATGGAACTGTAGGTTCTGTAGTATAGAAAAAAGATTCGTACAACAGGAGGAAAAGATGTGTGCCCTTCAGGCTGAACTAGATTCGGTAAAAACTGAATTAACTAAGTTAAAGGGGGAAAAAGCCTGCGGGAAATGGGAATTGGTAACAAGGAAATCGCAAAAAGGGACCAGCCATGTAGATGTTGTCGAAGTTCCAGTTATGAATAAATTCTCCTTGTTACCTGGAGTAGGAAGGGAGGAGCCAAAAACAGGAGTAGTTGAAAGTAGGGTGCAGCAGACTACTAAAATTGGTAACAGCATTAGGTCGGGAAAATCTAGTAATAGGAAAAGAAAAGTCTTGCTGCCATGGAGCAGTCATGGGAGGGGTGTAGGCCAACTAGTGCAGGAGAAATTAGGAGCAGATTACCAGGTCACGAGTTTGTTTAAGCCAAATGCTAGGCTTAGCCAGGTGATAGCAGAAATAGGACCACTCTGTAGGGACTTTGACAAGAATGATGAGGTGATAGTAATAGGTGGGGCAGGAAACAGCCTGGCTAAGGATAGGAATTATGATATTAAGAGTGACCTGGATAAAATATGAGCTGCAACAGGATGTGCGAATGTGGGTTTTGTTGAGGTATTGCAGTGTTACGATCAGCACTCGGTTAACCCTTCTGTGTGGCGAGTTAACAGAGAGTTGTGCGAGCAGCTGCTGGACGGTGCAAAAACACACATTTATACAGTGCCTGTTGGTAGCATTGGGAGATGGGGATACACTCGACATGGCCTGCACCTAAATAGTCTAGGGAAGGATAGATTAGCTGATTTAATTGTAGGTCGTCTAAAGGGGGCCACTAGCACTCAAGGCAAAACCCCTGTGACCCAAAAGGGCATAGGAGCACCTTTTTTTAGGTTGAACAAAATGTCCAGACGGGCAGCTCTTAAAGGTAAAAAAAATAAATGGTTCGAATACAGGTAGAGGAAACAGTTATGTTAATATATTTCACCAAAATATCAGGGGATTAAGGAACAAAACAGACGAACTAATAATTTGTTTTGAGAATATTAAAAATACAACAGAAGTTGATGTACTGTGCCTGTCTGAACATCATATAACTACACAAATGGAAAATGGAAATATTAATGGGTATAAACTAGCAACTTATTTTTGTAGAGACAATACGGAGAAAGGAGGAGCTGCCATTTATGTTAAGGGGGAACATAGTTTTAAAAACAGAGAAACCGCAAAATTCTGTGTAGAACAGCACATTGAAGTATGCGCTTGTGAGCTTAAATTGGACAGTGGTAAATTCATAATTGTGACTGTGTATAGGTCCCCACTTGGAAATTTTCAAATGTTTCTTAAAAACCTAGATCTCTTGCTGTGTTATCTGTCAGAAAAGGGAAAACACATTATCATTTGTGGAGATTTTAACGTAGATTTTCTTAAACACTCAAGCAAGAAGAACGACCTTGAACTATTACTTTGCTCTTACAATCTGACATCAGTCATTGATCTTCCTACTCATATTGTACAAGACAGTAGCACCCTGATAGATAACATTTTCATAGACCAAGATAAATTAAAAGAAGTAAGCACCTATTCTATTAAGAACGGGCTTTCTGATCACGATGCACAGCTACTTTCAATTCATGACTTTGCTCCATACAGTAATGTGAAAAAAAAAAAAAAAAAAAAATAATACGCCCAATTAACCATATAACAATTCAACAATTTAAGGAAAGCTTGAAAAGGGTAGACTGGGAGGATGTTTATCGGGAACCTGATGCAAATGTTAAATTTAACTTATTCCATGATAAACTTGTGGGCATATTTGAAAACAGTTTTCCTAAGAAATTAGTGAATCATAATTCAAATAAACTTGATAAAAAACCATGGCTGACTAAAGGGATTAAAATTTCTTGTAGCCGGAAATGGGAACTATACCAAGACACTAGAATAAGTCGAGATGAAGAAAAGCTCAACAATTATAAGAAATATTGTAATATATTAAGGAAAGTTATAAAAAAATCCAGGAGTATGTGTATCAAGTCTGAGATTAACACCTCTGATGACAAAACAATATGGAATATAGTTAAAAGGGAAACAGGGCAACCAAGGTCACAGGACAACAGTATTACTGTTAAGCACAATGAAAAGCTTATAAATGAAAAATCACTGGTTGAAAATATTTTTAATAATCATTTTATAAATGTAGTGGAAAATATAGGCACCAGCTGCTCACCAGATAGGGCAGAACTCCATATGAAAGAGGCATTCCCGGTGCAAACAAATGAAATTGAAATCCTACCCACCTCACTGTCTGAAATTAAGAAAAAAATATATTCACTTAAGAATAAAAACTCACATAGAACTGATGGTATCTCCAATAGAATACTAAAATCTTGTCCACACCTGATAAGTCGAGTTCTTAGCCACATATGTAATAGCTCATTGAATCAGGGAATATTTCCTGACAGATTGAAATAGGCCATAGTTAAACCCTTGTATAAAAAAAGTGACAAGACAGACGTCAACAATTATCGTCCTATTTCGCTTCTGACATCCTTCTCAAAAGTGTTTGGAAAAGTAATGTACTCAAGAGTAACTTTACACATTAGTGGGAATAACGTTTCAACAAAATGTCAGTTCGGTTTTCAGAAAGGTGTTTCAACAGATAGTGCTATACACGCTTTCACTGATCAAATTTTAAATGCTCTGGATAGTAGAACATCACCAATTGGGATTTTCTGTGATCTCTCTAAGGCTTTTGATTGTGTGGGTCATGAAATCCTCTTAGATAAGCTGAAGTACTATGGAATGAATGGTTCAGTACACAGACGGTTCACTTCATATTTAACTGGTAGAATGCAGAAGGTTGAAACAGTAAACCCACATAGTACACAAAGGGCAGCAGATTATTCAGACTGGGGATGTATCAAGAATGGGGTACCACAGGGTTCTGTCTTGGGGAATTTATTGTTTTTAATATATGTTGCAAATAATGTTTTTCAAAGAGTTATTAGGTGGTTTTCCGCAAATGGACTTTCATTGAACTTTGGAAAAACACTGTACATACAGTTCAGTACAGGGAAAGGCATACCACCGGAAATAAATATAGAGTGTGGGGGAAAATCTTTAGCTAAAGCAGATCGTTCAAAATTTCTGGGTGTCTGTATTGATCAGAATTTAAAGTGGAAGACACACATTGACAATCTACTGAAACGATTGAGCTCAGCTACCTATGCTATTAGTGTCATTGCAAATTTTGGAGACAAGCACATCAGTAAGTTAGCTTACCACGCATATTTTCAATCGTTGCTTTCTTACAGAATCATCTTTTGGGGCAATTCATCACTAAGAAAGAAGGTATTTATTGCACAAAAACACGTGTTATCAGAATAATGTCTGGGGCTCATCCAAGATCATCTCGTAGACAATTATTTAAAGAAGTAGGGATATTGCCAGAAGCTTCACAATATATATACAGCCAAATGAAATTTGTTGTTAGTAACCCAGATCACCTCAGAATTAATAGCACACTCCACAGCTACAATACTAGGAGACAGGGTGACCTTCACTACCGTTCATTGAATTTGACATTGGCACAAAAGGGGGTCAATTCTATTGCCACAAAGATTTTTGGTCAATTGCTAAACAATATCAAAAGTCTGACAGACAAACAATCGGCATTCAAAAGTAAGTTAAGGGAATTCCTGAATGACAACTCCTTCTCCTCCATAGATGAATTTTTAGACATAGACCAAAGAAATACAGTAAGCATTAACAATTGTACCGTATATAAGACTAACAATGATTACTTGGGATAAATGAATCTTGTGTACTTTGATACATTCCACATCATTACGAAAGAATCGTGTTCATGATCCATGGAACAAGTAATATAACTAACTAAAACAGAATCTCCCTGATGAGAGGTACGAAACATGTACCACAATTTCTGCACCACATTGATTATTTTTAAACACCATTCAAATAAGATATTTAAAAATATAAAGCAAATGAAGGAGCTAGCTAAACAAGAACATTTACCAAAGTCCGAACATTCGTTATTCAGTAAAATGCATGTGGTGTCCAATCTGCACCAAAAACCCATTAATGGAGAATCTGTTTTCTGGCCATACAACCAGATGACCCTGCTCTATACAACAAACATTTACACACATTTAACGATTCAAATAGATTACCCCACTGCGAAATACATGAATATAAGTTATAAGGGTAACAATCCAATGAAGGTCCTAGTAAAAGAAACAGGAGTTTCCTAATAATTCCGATACTCAGGATGCTCGGAGTGGTGGTTCCCATCCAACAAAATCACACTCGATGTTTGAACAAACATAGCAGTCACGAAACAGAATCTCTCTGCTGAGAGGGAAGAAACATGTACTACAATTTGTGCAGCACATTGATTATTTTTAATGACGACTGCAATAAGATTTTTGAAAATATAAAGCAAATTAAGGAGATACCTAAAAACGAAGATATATCAAATTCCGAACATCTGTTATTGACTAAAGTGCATGTGGTGTCTAATCTGCACCAAAAACCCATTTAATGGAGAATCTGCTTTCTGGCCTTACAACCAGATGACCCTGCTGTAAACAACAAACATTTACCCACATTTCACGATTCAAATTAATTACTCCACTGTGAAATCAATGAATATAGGTGATAAAAGTATCAATCAAAGGAAGCACCTAGCAAAACAATGAAGTCTTTCCTAATAATTCGATGGTCAAAATACTCGGAGTGGTGGTTCCCATCCAACAAAATCACACTTGATGTTTGAACAAACATAGCAGTCATGAAACGGAATATCCCTGATGAGAGGTACGAAACATGTACTACAATTTGTGCAGCGCAATGTTTATTTTTAGTGACCATTGAAATAAGATTTTTAAAAATATAAAGCAAATGAAGGAGATACCAAAACAAGAAGATTTATCAAATTCCGAATATTCGGTGTTCAGTAAGGTGCATGTGGTGTAAAATATCACCAAAAACCCATTGAATGGACAATCTGCTTTCTGGCCATACAACCAGATGACCCTGCTGTAAACAACAACCATTTACCCACATTTCACGATTCAAATAAATTACTCCACTGTGAAATTGATGAATATAAGTGATAAAGGTATTAATCAAAGGAAGAAACTAGCAAAAGAAAAAAAGTCTTTCTAATAACTCCAATCGTCAGAATGTTCGGAGACGTGATTCACATCCAACAAAATCACACTCGATGTTTGAACAAACGTAGCAGTCATGAAACGGAATCTCCCTGATGAGAGGGAATAAACATGTACTACAATTTGTGCAGCACATTGTCTACTTTTTGTGACCATTGAAATAAGATTTTTAAAAATATAAAGCAAATGAAGGAAATATCAAAACGACAAGATTTATCAAATTCTCAACATCCGGTGTCCAGTAAGGTGCATGTGGTGTCCAATATGCACCATGACCCTGCTGTAAACAAAAAACACATAACCTCATTTCACGATTCAAATATATTATTCCACTGTGAAATTGATGAATATATGTGATAAGGGGAAGAATCAAAATAAGCACCTAGCAAAACAATGAAGTCTGACTAAAAGCTCTAATACTCAGGATGCTCGGAGTGATACTTCCCATCAAACAAAATCACACTCTATGGAAGAACAAGCATAGCAGTCATGAAACGAATCTCCTTGCTGAGAGGGAATAAACATGTCCCACAATTTGTGCATCACATTGATTCCTTTTTGGGACCATTGGAATAACATTTTTACAAATATAAAGCAAATGAAGGAGATACCTAAACAAGAAGATTTATCAAATTCTGTACAGCCATTATTCAGTAAGGTGCATGTGGTGTCCAATCTGCAAAAAAAACCCATTGAGTAGAAAATCTGCTTTCTGGCCATACAACCAGATGATGCTGCTGTAAACAACAAACACATAACCACATTTCACGATTCAAATATATTAACCCACTGTGAAATTTATGAATATATGTCATAAGGGTAACAATCAAAACAAGCACCTAGCAAACAATGAAATCGTTCCTAATAACTCCAATACTCGGGATGTTCGGAGTGGTGGTTAAAATCCAACAAAATCACACTCGATTTTAGAACAAACATAGCAGTCCTGAAACAGAATGTCCCTGTTGAGAGGGAAGAAACATGTACCACAATGTGTGCAGCACATTGATAATTTTTAGTGACCATTGCAATAAGATTTTTAAAAATATAAAGCAAATGAAGAAGATACCTAAAAACGAAGATATATCAAAATCCGAACATTCGTTATCCAGTAAAGTGCATGTGGTGTCCAATCAGCACCAATAGACCATTCAATAGAGAATCTGCTTTCAGGCCATACAACCAGATGACCCTGCTGTAAACAACAAACATTTACGAACATTTCACGAAAGAAATACATTACTCCACTGTGAAATTGATGAATATAAGTGATAAGGGTAACAATCAAAAGAAGCAATTAGCATAACAATTAAGTCTTTCCTAATAACACCAATAGTCAGAATGCTCGGAGTGGTGGTTCCCATCCAACAAATTCACACTCAATGTTTGAACAAACATAGCAGTCATGAAACAGATTCTCCCTGTTGAGAGGGAAGAAACATGTATCATAAGTTGTGCAGCACATTGATTATTTTTAGTGACCATTGCAATACGATTTTTACAAATATAAAGCTAATGAAGGAGATACCTAAACAAGAAGATTTATCAAAGTCAGAACATTAGATATTCAGTAAAGTGCATGTGGTGTCCAATCTGCAGCAAAAACGCATTGAATGGAGAATCTGCTTTCTGGCCATGCAACCAGATGACCCTACTGTAAACACCAAACTCTTAACCACATTTCACGATTCAAATACATTACTCAAGAGTGAAATCAATGAATATAAGTGATAAGGGTAACAATGCAAACCAGCACCTAGTAAAAAGAAGTCTTTACTAATAAATCCAATACTCAGGATGCTCGGAGTGGTTGTTCGCATCCAACAAAATCACACTCGATGGTAAAACAAACATAGCAATCATGAAACGGAATCTCCCTGTTGAGAGGGAAGAATCTTGTACTACAATTTGTGCAGCACATTGTTTATTTTTAGGGACCATTGAAATAAGATTTTTTAAAATATAAAGTAAATGAAGGAGATACCAAAACAAGGAGATTTATCAAATTCCGAACAGCCATTATTCAGTAAGGTGCATCTTGTGTCCAATCTGCACCAAAACACATAGAATGGAGAATCTGCTTTGTGGCCATACAACCAGATGACCCTGCTGTAAACAAAAAGCACATAACTACATTTAATGATTCTAATATATTAACATACTGTGAAATTGATGAATATAAGTGATAAGGATGACAATCAAGAGAAGCACCTAGCAAAATAATGAAGTCGTTCCTATTAACTGCAACACTCAAGATGCTCGGAGTGGTGGTTTCCATCCAATAAATATCACACTCGATGCTAGAACAAACATTAGCAGTCATTAAATGGAATCACACTATTGAGACGGAAGGAACATGTACCACAATTTGTGCAGGACATTGATTATTTTTAGTGACCATTGCAATACGATTTTTAAAAATATAAAGCAAATCAAAGAGCTACCTAAACAAGAGGATTTATCAAATTCTGAACATTTGTTATTCATTAAAGAGCATGTGGTGTCCAATCTGCACCAAAAACCAACTGAATTGAGAATTCTGCTTTCTGGCCAAACAACCAGTTGATGCTGATGTAAACAACAATCACTGAACCACATTTCATTAATCAAATACAATACTCCACTGTGAAATTGATGAAAATAAGTGTTAAAGATAACAATCAAAAGAAGCATCTAGCAAAAGAACAAACTCTTTCCTAATAACTCAAATAGTCAGAATGCTCGGAGAGGTGGTTCCCATCCAACAATATCACACAGTAAGGTAGAACAAACACAGCAGTCATTAAACTGAATCTTCCTGTTGAGAGGGAAGAAACATGTACCACAATTTGAGCAGCACGTTGAATATTTCTAATGACCATTGCAAGAAGATTTTTAAAAATTTAAAGCAGTTGAAGGAGATACCAAAACAAGAAGATTTATTAATCTGCGAACATTCGTTATTCAGTAAAATGCATGTGTTGTGCAATCTGCACCAAAAACACATTGAATGGAGAATCTGCTTTCTGGCCATACAACCAGATGACCCTGCTGTAAACAACAAACATTTACCCACATTTCACAATGCAAATACATTACTCCACTGTGAAATTGCTGAATATAAGTGATAAGAATAACAATCAAAAGAAACACCTAGAAAAAAAAAAAAAAAAAAAAAAAAAAAAAAAAAAAAAAAAAAAAAAAAAAAAAGGCTTTCCTAATAACTCCAATACTCAAGATCTCAGAGTGGTGGTTCCCATCCTACAAAAACACACTCGATGGCAGAACAAGGATAGCAGTCATGAAACGGAATCTCCCAGCTGAGAGGAAAGAAACATGTACCACAATTTATGCAGCATCATTGATTACTTTCAGTGACCATAGAATAACATTTTTTAAAATATAAAGGAAATAAAGGAAATACCGAAACTAGACGATTTATCAAATTCCGAACATTCATTATTCAGTAAGGGGCATATGGTTTCCAATCTTCACGAAAAACCCATTGAATGGAGAATTTGCTTTCTGGCCATACAAGCAGATGATGCTGATGTAAAGAACTACTTAACCACATTCCATGATTCAAATACGTTACTCCACTGTGAATTTTATGATTATAAATGTTAAGGGTAACAATCAAAAGCAGCACCTACCAGAAGAAAGAAGTCTTTCCTTATAACTCCAATAGTCAAAATGCTCGCAGTGGTGGTTCCCATCCAACAAAATCACACTTAATGGTTGAACAAACATAGCACTCATGAAACGGAATCTCCCTGCCCGGAGGGAAGAAACATGTACCACAATATGTGCAACACATTGATTACTTTTAGTGACCACTGGAATAAGATTTTTTAAAACATAAAGCAAATTAAGGAGATACCAAAACAAGAAGATTTATAAAATTCCGAACAACCCTTATTCAAAAAAGTGGATGTGGTGTCCCATCGTCACAAAAACCCATTGATAGTATAAAATGCTTTCTGGCAATACCACTAGATGACCCTGCTGTAATGAAGAAACTCTTAACCACATTTCACGATTCAAATACATTACTCCACTGTGAAATTGATGAATGTAAGTGATAAAGGTATCAATCAAAAGAAGCACCTAGCAAAAGAAAGAAGTCTTTCCTTATAACTCCAATAGTCAAGATGCTCGGAGTGGAAATACCTAAACAAGAAGATTTATCAAATTCCAAACATTCGTTATTCAGTAAAGAGGACATGTGGTGTCCAATCTGCACCCTAAACCCATTGAATGGAGAATCTGCTTTCTCGCCACACAACGAAATGACACTGATGTAAACAACAAACATTTACCCTGCTGTAAACAACAAACACATAACCACATTTCACGATTCAAATATATATTAACCCACAGTGAAATTGATGAATATAAGTGACAAGTGTAACAATCAAAACAAGCACCTAGCAAAACAATGAAGTCATGTCATGGTTCAAATACATTACTCTACTGCGTATTTCTTGAATATAAGTGACAAGGGTAACAATCAAAATAAGCACCTAGCAAAAGAAAGAAGTCATTCCTAATAACTACAATCTTCAAGATGCTCGGAGTGGTGGTTCCCATCCAATGAAATCACACTCGATGGTTGAACAAACATAGCAGTCATGAAACGGAATCTCCCTAATGAGAGGGAAGAAACATGTACTGCAATTTGTGCAGCACATTGATTATTTTTTTTGACCATTGAAATAAGATATTTAAAAATACAAAGCAAATGAAGGAGATACGAAAACAAGGAGATTTATCAAATTCCGAACATTCGGTGTTCAGTAAGGTGCATGTGGTGTCCAATGTGCACCAAAAACCCATTGAATGCAGAATCTGCTTTCTGACCATACAACCAAATGACTCTGCTCTAAACAACAAACTCTTAACCACATATCACAATTCAAATACATTACTCCACTGTGAAATTGATGAATATAAGTGATAAGGGTAACAATCAAAAGAAGCACCTAGCAAAAGAATGAAGTCTTTCCTTATAACTCCAATAGTCAAATTGCTCGCAGTGGTGGTTCCCATCCACCAAAATCACACTTGATGGTGGAACAAACATAGCAATCATGAAACGGAATCTCCCTCCAGAGAGGGAAGAACCTTGTACCACATCTTGACCAGCATTTTGATTATTTTAGCTACCACGGAATAAAATTTTTAAAAATATACAGCAAATGAAGGAGATACCAAAAAAGAAGATTTATCAAATTCCAAACATTCGGTGTTCAGTAAAATGCAAGTGGTGTCCAATCTGCACCAAAAACCCATTGAATGAAGAATCTGCTTTCTGGCCATACAAGCAGATGATGCTGATGTAAGGAACTACTTAACCACATTCCATGATTCAAATACATTACTTCACTGTGAATTTAATGATTATAAGTGTTAAGGGTAACAATCAAAAGAAGCACCCAGCAAAAGAAAGAAGTCTTTCCTTGTAACTCCAATATTCAAGATGCTTGGAGTGGTGGGTCCCATCCAACAAAATCACACTCAATGGTTGAACAAACATAGCACTCATGAAACGGAATCTCCCTGCTGAGAGGGTAGGACCATGTGGCACAAATTGTGCAGCAAATTGATTATTTATAATGAACATGGAATAATATTTTAAAAACATAAATTAAATGAAGGAGATACCTAAACACGAAGATTTATCAAATTCCGAACATTCGTTAATCAGTAAGGGGCATGTGGTGTCCAATCTGCACCAAAAACCCATTGAATGGAGAATCTGCTTTCTGGCCATAAAACCAGATGACCCTGCTTTAAACAAAAAATACTTAACCATATATTGCAATTTAAATAAATTCTTCCACTGTGAATGTGATGAATTAAACTGATAAGAATTTCAATAAAAAGAAGCACCTACTGCTCTACCATCAACAGCCTCTTCCTCAGAATCCTTCAATACCTCAACACATGACTCAAGTTCCCTAACGTCATCCACTTCAACATTATCTCTCACATCATGAGCACAACCTCCTGCCTTGAATTCTACAACTCTATTATGCAGTATTTTTTTCTCATTCTCACTGACAGAAGCCTCCACATCATTCAGATGTCAATTTACTACAATTTTATCACAATACATTAATTCCATAAGTATCACAGGTGTCATTAGTATTATTAACATAGCAACAGCCCCCCACATCACCTCTTATAACATTTTCTTCCTCCGTAAACAAATTCTTCATTACATCTCCACAGATTCCTGAATACTAATGTGTCTACAATTATCTTTGCTTGTCCCCCTTCACTTATTTGTGCCAAAATTGTTTATCAAATGGTCTCTTACAACTTCCGGTGCCCTACTTGTATAATCATGACAGTAATAAACCTATATATTTATTATGTTTTAATCTACACAAAAAAGAACTTACCTAAAGTATAACGCAGAGCAAATATACATTGTTACAGCACTAGGACAAACAGCTCTATCTATATGCCCTACCACAGACTGTCAAAATCAGTTAACAGTTATGAACTTATGGGCCACAAATTATTTAACAAACTTCCACAAGCTACACAAAATTTATCATAGCAACATTACAAACAAACACTTTGTGACTTGTTAGTTGTAAGCCCATTTTACAATATAAAGGATTTCATGACCTGTGATATAAACACTGTAACGTTCTTAACAATTCTGTTCTTTTAAAGCATTTACTGTCATGTATTGTATTATGTGTATGACTTTGTCTATTGCTGTAATGGCTTAAAGACAATAAAATTATATTATTATTATTAACCACCTGTCTTTTTCCATAATTAGTATGTAGATGGCGTCAGTTACGGAAGTATTGAATATAGGAGTTCGCAAAAATAGTATTATACAGTGTCAATCTTGCAAAAAGTGCACGAGACCTGTTAAAAGTGGCTTCGTCTGTGTCCAGTGTAACCATAACTTTAATTTTCGTTGGGGAAAGGTTGACCCTTCCCTGAGATGCGACGATAATTGTGCGACTATGTGGAACTGTGCAGATTGTAAACAAAAGGCTGTGTCCCTTAATGATCAAGAAATGTGTATGTGTGATGCAGCAAGGAAGACCGACAGTATCAAAAAAGAAAACCTATCATATATTACAATTATTGGACTCTTACAGGACGAATTAAAAAAACTGTACGAGAAATATGAATTAAATCCACACAAGTCAGAGCAATGCCGTGGTAAAACAAAAATCAAAGATGTGAAAATCGAGGCTTCATCCTCCGAAAATGATCTGTTGTTAATTATTGCTGAGCTATGAGAGGACACAAAAATCCTGAGTGATGAAAACAGAAGACTCAAGCTTAAATTGGAAGAGAGTGGTCATCAGGTATGTCTTCATATCTCTAAACCTATGGAAGGATTGCCAGAAAGTGAAGCTATGACTAAAACGGCTTACAACAGGCCTAGTAGTAGATGGGTAACTGTAAAATCGAAGGGGAGCGCTTACAAACATATTAACAATAAACATAGGCAGGACTTTGTGTTACCATTAAATAACAAATATAATTCGCTTCAAAACACAGATGACATAGAAATGGTATCAGCACACTCATCTGATAAGGTGGTGCATGACTCTCACAACTTAGCGAACAGCCAAGTAAGGTATAAGAAAAAATGCAAAATCAAGATTTATTCAGACAGTTACGCCAGAGGACTGGCAGCTATGTTAACAGAAAGCGGACCTCGTGTGATTAACGAGTTCGAAATAGAAGGTACCGTTAAATCAGGAGCTGGTTTACGAGATGTTTCAACATCAATCGAGAAAGAAAGCACAGTCCTCTCGGACAGAGACTTTGTAGTGGTAATGGCCGGAGCGAACGACGTCAGCACAAACGAAAGGAAGATTGCTACTTCGACACTGAAGGAGACTCTCGGAATGTTAACCCACACCAACGTGATTGTTGTTAATGTGCCACATCGACATGATTTGCCCCAGTGGTCATGTGTGAATAAGAGAGTGGAGCAGACAAACAAGGAGTACAAAGCTATCTGTAAGCACTTTTAAGAATGTTTCCTTAATTAACACCAGTAGTTGTAGCAGAGAATGGCGTACCAAGTGTGGTCAACATTTCTGTTATCTAGGTAAACGTGTTTTAAGTGATACAATTATCGGAATAGTATTGGATAAGCTAGAGAAGGAAAAAAGACCAGTAATGTGTTTGGATTATGTTTCAACTGAGATGACAAAAAACTTGTATGCATAGACCAGGTTGGGTGTCCTAGTGACATAAGGACACAACCTGGTCAACTTTCATGCAGTAACAGTACGTCATGTCAACTAAGAGAATATGCAAAAAAAGAAATGCCTAAAGTAGAGTTCAAAATATGCTACCTCAATATTCAGGGCATGGCAGACAAAAACTTAATTGTCAACAAATTTTCAAATGAAAACGTGATAGACGTTCTATGTTTAAGTCAATATTGGTGTAAAGAGGATGAGCTTGGGTACAAAGTATTGGATGATTACACAGTACTTAGTTGCTGTTGCAGAAAACAGCACTTACGTGGTGGTGTAGGAATATATGCAAAAACACCTCTTGCACCAAACTGAGGCAGGATAGATCTCAATACCCTTTGTAATGAAATGCATTTTGAAATATCAGGTCTAGTAATTGAGAGCCTTAAGGTAATGGTAGTAGTAGCGTACAGGCCACCTAGTGGTGACCCCCATATCTTTCTGGAGGAACTTGAGGAACTCTTAATGTACATATGTATACCGAAATGGAAACAGTACAATGTTGTCATTGAGGGGATATCAATTCAAGTTTTGATGTCCTGCAGGACATAAAAACTGTGACAGAGCTCAAAAATGTGATTCGACTATTTAACCTGTACTATGTTAACTGCAAACCTACCAGAGGCTCATCCTGTCTAGACAATATACTTACAAATATTAAGAGAACTTGTATGTCCACTGACGTAATTAGTGTGGTGTCACCGCCAGACATCACACTTGCTGGGTGGTAGCCTTTAAATCGGCCGCGGTCCGGCAGTATACGTCGGACCCGCATGTCGCCACTATCAGTGATTGCAGACCGAGCGCCGCCACACGGCAGGTCTAGAGAGACTCCCTAGCACTCGCCCCAGTTGCACAGCCGACTTTGCTAGCGATGGATCACTGACTTGCACGCTCTCATTTGCCGAGACGATAGTTAGCATAGCCTTCAGCTACGTCATTTGCTACGATCTAGCAAGGCGCCAGTATCCGTACTATTGATATTGTGAATCATGTACCATAAAGAGTGATGTTCGTCATTAATGGATTAAAGTTAAGTATTCCACCAGCTACATCGGTTTTTCTCAATTCTAATTCCCTTGTCATGTTCCAGACCTCACGGCAGCCTGCGTGAGCTGAGACGAGTGCATTTCGGCCTGCTTTAGCAATACAGTGTTGGCTCTCCTGCCAACCACAACAATTAGTTTCCCTTTCTCAGACCACGATGCAGTATATCTTAGTCTTAATAATGTAACTTCGGACTGCACCAAACCAGAATCTACAACTGTGATTAGTAGACCAGTGAGCAGAGAGAGGATGGATAGGATTAATCAGGCCCTCACTTATTTCAGTTGGGACACATGTTTTATTAGGCTTCAACACTGTTCAGCTGATATTGTATTCACAAAGTTTTTCTCTGTCTTTTTAAATGTATTTGAAAATAACATCCCTCTAAAAAAATGTACTGTGAATATTAGTAGTAATTACAAGAAAAGGAAAACGAAGGAATGGTATACTCCACAGTTAGGGCAACTGAAAAATACTGTTATGCTGTATTCTAGTCTATACAAAACTGGTAAATCAGAACTGTATAAAGAACTGTATGATAAAGCTAAATGCAAGTATAGGAAGACAATAAATGAAGCAAAGAAACTGCATAACATAGTAAACATTGAAAAATCTAACAATAAATGCAAGAAGGCCTGGAGGGTAATAAACTCCATTGCACACGCTAAACACAAAGAGGAAATTGCCATTACTCCAGAAGAATTTAATAAATATTGCAGTCAGTCCATTGAAGAAATTAGTAGTTCAATAATCAAACCACCTGAAAATGCACTTAGTATTATGGACAGCTGGTTTAAAAAGCTTCCCTCAGGCACCTTCACTTTCACAGGAGCCCAAATAACATCCTAAAAATAGTGAAAAATTTCAAACCTTCAGTTAGCGTTGATTTCTATGATATGTCATGTAATTTGTTGAAAGATGTTATTGATTGTGTGATTTATCCTTTAACCTTTTGTGTTAACAAATGCCTAGTTGAAAGTTCCCCGACATACTAAAAATTTCTAGAGTTGTGCCCATATACAAAAAAGGGGAAAAGAACTGTCCCGCTAGTTACAGACCTATATCCATAACCACAGTTTTAAAAAAAATAATTTAGAAATGATTATGTATGAACAAGTTAGTGCCTACTTGGGTAAACTAAATATAATTAGTGATAAACAGTTTGGATTTAGGAAAGGTAAATCCACAACGGATTCAATGGACTCCCTCGTAAAATTAGTCCTAGATGTGTTCGAGGCTAGGGACTATACCCAGGCTACATTTTGTGACCTGATCAGACCCTTTGACTGTGTATAGCACGACACAGTGCTCAATAAGCTAGTTTGCTATGGTTTCGATGACAACAGTATAAATATGTTCAGGTCTTTTCTAGAGAACCATCAACAAGTTGTGTGCATTGGTAGGGAGAAATCAAATTTGGTTAATGTTAGGTACGGAGTGCCCCAAGGGTCGGTGCTTGGACCTTTACTGTTTGTACTAATGATTATTGACCTGCCCTAGTTCATAAATTCTCATACAATATTGTATGCTGATGACACAACTTTTCTACATAAAAGCTCTGATCTAGGTACACTGAAAACACTGACCGAAAATACCCTTGCTCAGTCCTCATTATGGTTCAAAGCTAATGGCTTCTTCATAAATGAAAACAAAACCCAGACACTTTACTTTAGCCTCAAAGAGATTCCCAACTACCAGGAATTAGAAACTGTTAAATTTTTAGGTGTTACTATTGACAATAAATTGACGTGGGAAGCACACATTAAAAATATACTGGCTAGGCTTTCAAGAGTTATTTATCTAATTAGAAATTTACAAAGACATGTACCCAATGACTATGTGAGATCAGCATATTTTGCCTTCTTCCAAAGCATCATCTCTTATGGAATTTTACTGTGGGGTAGTAGCTGTCATGTAAATGACATTTTACTTTTACAGAAGAAAATAACAACAGATTCTGATAAAACAGGACATTGTAAACCTCTGTTTATTAAATTGCAATGTCTTACAGTAGTAAACTTATTCATCTACAATGTTTTAATGTACATGAGAAACAATGTGTCTAATTTTGAGTTGAGAAATGATATTCATAGCCATAATACTAGAAACAGAACATCTGTAGACGTATCATATCATAGATTATCAAAACCGCATAACTCTTACCTAGTTCTTGGACTAAGGATGTTTAATAGATTAAGTGCTGACTTTAAAGAACTGCCTGTTAATATCTTTAAAGCTAAATTATACAAGCTACTAGTGAACAATCCATTTTATACCATTTATGAATTCTTTGAAGATGAAAATACTGTATTCTAACGTGTACCTATTTTATGTTAACCAAATTACATCAATATAGTAGTTTATATAGAAATATATGCTCTTGACTTTGCTATTGCTGTAATCAGCCGAACGACAATAAAATTATTATTATTATATGCCTACTTTGGTTTCTAATAGCCGGATTTCTGAAGTTATATCTGTTCGTCCCAAACTGACGGGCCCTCATCGGAATGGTTCGTAGTTTAACCGCCCTTGCACAATCCCATCTTGTCTTCTCTCTGAATTTTCCCATTGTCTATTCCCGTTCCACCCATAATTATTTCTTGCCCTGTTCTCATTTCGTCTCCAGTTGCCCTTGTTTTCAGTATTGGAATTTCCCTGGCAGTTATAATGTTGATTTTGCTGATAATTTTGATTGTTCCCATTATAATTACTTCGATAATTTCCACTCTTTCATTTCATACCAAAATTGTCACTACTATTCACAATCAAGTCAACCGGGTGTAATTTTTCGACCCTGGAAAATTACGCACGTCAACACCTGGCCAAAATCCGCTAAAAGGAGTCACCACCGATTTCATTGCTACATTATCCCGAATCTCAGTTGTTTCTGTAATCGTGCTACCTCATTCTCATTGTCTTTAATTACGGCGTGACAACACTCTACATGATTCCCGACAGTCTTTACTTTTTCCACAACATTGTTTTCAAGTATTGACAATTTGCCATAGAAATTTTTCGTATCCAACTCCATTCTGGTAACCATTTCCCCCTCTGTAAGTTTAGAAATTTTTCGTATGCAACTCAATTCCGGTAATCATTACCCCCCTATCTAATTTTCCTTTAATTTGCAAATACTTCGAAATTTTTCGCGGTTTCTTCCGCTTACCGTTTGATCGTTAGTTTGACTATATTGAGCGTAACTTCTACGTCGACACCCTATCTTCAATCTTATTTGCACGTTATTCTAAATTAATTTTCATTAATTCCATGTCAGATCTGATACCTTCACTTCCTTTAACGAATTGCTGAGCCATTTGGCTATTTTCTTTCGAAAGTTTTACTTCTACACGTTTTGCATTTGCTAACAATTCGAGACACTTTTATTTTCAATTACGTTCTTCAATTCAGATTTTTTTTAAAAAAGTAATCGCAACATCGTGGATGTATCTAATTCTTCAACAACATTTTTTGATAACTCTATTCCTGTACTGGTGCTAAGCTCGCCACTTGCATTCGAATTTGCCTACCCAATCCCACCCAGCAACAAGATAGTATGTCATATCCTCCGTTAACGTCATTTTAAAGCAAGAAATTTTTAAACTTATTAACCCACAAAATACGCCTAAAAACAGCCAACAATATGAACAAATCAATATATGCACTTACCTTGTTTTTCGCGTGGTCTTGCCGTTAAGTGTAGGCCTAATTTTGTTGTTTCTTAATTGCTTCCGTACTTTAATACATGTTATTTGCCTTCGTCATTGGATTCCTTTTCCTCTTCCCCTTTATTGGCTGATTTACTGTTACTGTACCTATTATTATCTGTGAACATAGAACAAGTATCAGTTCGAACAATTCAATTTGAATCCCGGACAGGAAGTTCCCATATGTATTGTACCTCTCTCGTCCGGGGAAGAAATATTGAATATCATCAATTATTTTATATCAAATTATGACAAGTGTTTAAAAACCTGTGAGGTCTTCCTGGTTTCAATAGTGGACCACAAGTCCCCGTCAGTCTGTTCACTCTATTAACAGAGCATAAGAGACTTAAAGAGAAGGTAACTTCACAGTACGAACATGAAATAATTTAATTACCTCACCATGAATACTCGTTGTCTACGGGTAACTTCTGGATTTGCTGTAATTGTTACTACAATGGGTCCTTGGGTTTGTAATATGCTACGTAACTGATGCTGTTTAAAGGCTTCTATATTATATATTTTCGTAATATCATCTTCATAACAATCAGTACTTCACCAAAATAAGCTTTCCCAACATAAGTCGTTGTCTCAAAATGTTCAACAACACGAATTTTCTCAAAATTTTCCATTTCTCACGACTTCTCATGACACTGCCTCTTGGACTTAGTATAACGTAACTGCTTCTGCCTCAACAATCCACGACGTTACAAAGTACGCAGGTGTGCCAACATGAAATGAGCATACATAATTTTTACATCGCACGTATACACCTATGAAAACAGTGCGAAAATTGAATAGAGTTCTCAAATAGTTCTGCAGCCATACTTAATATTATTGTCCTGCAAATTATTAGTTTTTATAATAGAGCGATAATATATCTGTCTATGTTGACATAATTAAAGTTCACTGTAATTTTATATATAATTGTTCTTTCATGTCGATTCACAGCAACGCGTAGCTACCCTGTGGATTGTATCGATAGTTTCAGTCGTTCATTAAGCCGGGTTCACACACGCAACGAAAGTACCGCAACAAGTCAAGTCATTCTCGAGTGGCGCATTGAGTTACCGTTCACACAGGAAGCCACAAATTATTCGTAATTGCGCAGTTCCCAAAATGGCGTCACCTGTCTCGGCTGATTAAACGGCTGTACATATTACTAAATAAGATGTTTTGGAAACTTAATAAATATAAAATATTACTTACCAAAGTGTTTCTCATCTCTCTTCTCTCGACTACACGTTTTAAGAACCGGTCTGCAGCTTCAAACCAAGCAAGGCTGGGTTTATAAATACCGTCTGTAGAAGCACCACTCTTAAGTGATTTCAGTACTTCTTTATGTTCATTCATGTAAGCATTTCGAATTTTTAATTTTGTTGTAGCTACATCAATTCCAGGTACATATTCACGCATACTGTTTACTATTTCAATTAAAGCAGCATCTCTCAAAGTGATTTCAGTACTTCTGTATGTTCATTCATGTAAGCATTTCGAATTTTTAATTTTGTTGTAGCTACATCAATTCCAGGTACATATTCACGCATACTGTTTACTATTTCAATTAAAGCAGCATCTCTCAAATTTCTGTCTTTGTATGATTCGCTTTTGTGGTTCCAAAGGCATTCTCGTTCTTGATACACTTCCAAGAATCTCATAATTGTCGCTGTTGACCACTTTTTCGGCATATTAATAGCAAACTCCCAAACAAAAGCACTATCTACGAACGAATACGCACTAGAATGGTTTGAATCCAGCCGCGAGGTAGCAATGGAATGACGTTATTCGACTGTGGAGAAGGCAAAATGGTGCAACAAAGTAGAACCAACTTAAACTTTTTGTGGCGTGACAAAAGTTGCGCTTCTTAAATGGCGTCACCGAAAACTAAGAGTTCACACATGCAACTACAAAGCAGCAGCAGTTCGCCATTAGCAGTGGCGATACTTTTGTTGCCTGTTTGAATATTACAACTTTGTGACACATTTGCACAAAAACACGTTGAATGGAGAATAATTTTTGTAGTAACTCAAACAAGTATATTTATTACAATCTGAAGATCTGTTAGTTGGTAGGTGCACGTTGAGACTCATTTGCACCCAAAACACATTGAATGGAGAGTAACCTTTGTAGCCACACAACCAGATCACCCTGCTGTCTTTTTTTTTTTTTTTTTTTTTTTAACTTTACAACATTTCGCAATTCGAACAAACTATTCAGCTGTGAACTTGAGAAATAAGAATCTGATAAGAATAAAATTTAAAATAAGGGCAAACGAAAAGGATGAAGGCTTTCTAGTATCTCCCATATTCAGTATGCTGCAAGTGGTGGTTCCCTTCCACCAGATTTCAGGATGTATGCTAGCTTCCTACATCTGCAGAGTAGATATGGATGGAGGAGGAGTTGCCACATTCATTAAAAACTGCCATAAATTCAAGAATACTGACATTAATAAATTCTGTTTAGAGCAGCATCTAGAAGCATGTGCAACAGATGTAGAGTTCCATAACAGATCCTATATAATAGTGACTATTTACCAAGCACCTGCAGGAAATTATAATCTATTCATATCAACAAAGTTAATTATGGCAAATTCTTGTGAGCTTAGTACAATTCGAAATTACTTGTGTAACCAGTCTATTATAACTGGGACATTTCCTGATTGGCTAAAATATGCAGATGTTAAGCCTCTATTCAAAAGTGGGGATAAAGAGATAACATCAAACTACAGACTGATTTCACTTTTGCCAGCATTCTCAAAAATTTTAGAAAAAGTAATGTATAGGCAGCTTCTCAACCATCTGACCACAAATAACATATAAGCAAGAACACACTTTGGATTTCTGAAGGGTTCTGATATCGAGATGGCTATTTACACCTATATTGAAAATGTCCTTAATTCATTAAATAACAAATTATAAGCAGCAGGTATTTTCTGTGATTTGTCAAAGGCATTTGACTGTGTGAACCACAACATCCTTTTAAATGAATTAGAATTCTATGTTGTCACGGCAGTGCTGCAAAATGGTTGAAGTCATACCTTGGTAACAGGAAACAAAGGGTGTCAGTGCAAGGGACTAGTGAATTAAGTCATCAGTCATCAGAATGGGAAGAAATTACATGTGATATCCCACAAGGATTCATCTTAGGGCCATTGCTTTTTCCTGTGCACATTAATGATCTCTCATCAGTTACACTGCCAGAAGCAGAGTTAATTTTGTTTGCAGATAACACAAGTACTGCAATAAATAGTATGTTGAGTGTAGTTCTAGAAAGATCTGTTAATGATATTCTCATGGATAATAATAAATGGTTTAAAGCCAACATTAAACTTCGAAAAGACTCACTATATCCAATTCAGAACATGTAAGATGTTTCCACCCAGTATATGCATAAAGTATGAAGAAGAGCAGACAGAAGATGTTGACAGTCTTAAAATCCTGGGATTACAACTTGATAATAAATTCAGTTGGGAGGAGCACACCACAGAACTGCAATAACACCTCAATAAATCTGTGGTTGTAATTCGAGTGGTAGCAGACATAGGTTACATAAAAATGAAAGAGCTTCAAGTCAAACAAAAGTTTTTGGAGTACAAAAGCATGTAATATGTATTATTTGTGGAGTAAATTCATGGACGTCCTGTACATACCTCTTCAGAGAACTGGGTACACTAACTACTGCCTCTCTGCATATTTACTCCTTAATGAAATTTGTCTTAAGTAATATATATCTTTTTCCAACAAACAGCTCAGTTCATACATACAATACCAAGAACAAAAATGATCTGCACAAAGTCTTAAAAGCAATTACTTTAGATCAAAAAGGGGGTCAACTACTCAGGAAGACTTATCTTCAATAATTTGCCAGCAAAAATAAAAAAAATTTAGTTACAAATGAGAATCAGTCTTTAAACGAACCTGAAAGACTTACTAGTGGCCAACTCTTTCAATTCCATTGACAAATTTTTTAATAGAAACAAATGATGTTTCGTATATACTCACACTATTAGCATTGTTATTTCAGCTTAAGAATAGGATGTATTGTATATACTCATGCTATTATTATTGTTATTACAGCTTTAAATAAAATAAAAATATAAAAAAAAATTGACATGTTCCACATCCATGAGGATCTCCTCAGCATGGATCTATGGATTGGAAAACTAATCTAATCTAAGATTTCCAGTTGAGGGGAAAATAAACATTGCATCTGTACAATGGAATCTCCCTGCTGTAAGGAAATAAAGCTTTACTACTTATTGAAATGTACATTGATTGTTCCTAGTAAATCATTTTTATATGGTTTGTAAATATATAGAGTAAATGAAGGACATACTAGTCCCACCCATGAACCATGGACCTAGCCGTTAGTGGGGAGGCTTGCATGCCTCAATGCCTCAGTGATGCAGATGGCCATACCGTAGGTGCAACCACAATGGAAGGGTATATATTGAGAGGCCAGACATACGTGTGGTTCCTCAAGAGGGGCAGCAGGCTTTTCAGTAGTTGCAGGGGCAACAGTCTGTATGATTGACTGAACTGGCCTTGTAACATTAACCAAAACGGCCTTGCTGTTCTGCTACTGCAAACGGCAGAAAGCAAGGGGAAACTACAGCAATAATTTTTCCTGCGGACGTGCATCTGTACTGTATGGTTAAATGATGATGGCGTCCTCCTGGGTAAAATATTCCAGAGGTAAAATAGTCCCATATTTGGGTCTCTAAATGGGGACTACTCAAGAGGACGTCATTATCAGGAGAAATAAAACTGGCATTCTATGGATCGGAGCTTCGAATGTCAAATCCCTTAACTGGGCAGATAGGTTAGAAAATTTAAAGAGGGAAATGGATAGGTTAAAGTTAGATATGGTGGGAATTAGTGAAGTTCGGTGGCAGGAGGAACAACACTTTTGGTCAGGTGAATACGGGGCTGTAAATACAAAGTGAAATAGTGGTAACGCAGGAGTAGGTTTACTAATAAATAAAAAAATAGGAGTGTGGGTAAGCTACTACAAACAGCATAGTAAACGCATTATTGTGGCCAAGATAGACATGAAAGACCACACCTACAACAGTAGTACAAGTTTATATGCCAACTTGCTCTGCAGATGATGAAGAAATTGATGAAATGTATAATGAGATAAAAGATATTATTCAACTAGCGAAGGGGCGAAAATTTAATAGTCATGGGTGACTGGAATTGGACAGCAGGAAAAGGAAGAGAAGGAAACATAGTGGGTGAATATGGATTGGGGGTGAGAAGTGAAAGAGGAAGCCGTCTGGTAGAATTTTGCACAGATCATAACTTAATCATAGCTAACACTTGGTTCAAGAATCATTAAAGAAGGTTGTATACATGGAAGAATCCTGGAGATACTATAAGGTTTCAGATAGCTTATATAATGGTAAGACAGAGATTTAGGAACCAGGTTTGAAATTGTAAGACATTTCTAGAGGCAGATGTGGACACTGACCACAATCTATTAGTTATGAACTGTAGATTAAAACTGAAGAAACTGCAAAAAGGTGAGAATTTAAGGAGATGGGACCTGGATAAACTGACTAAACCAAGGGTTTTAAGTTTCAGGGAAAGCATAAGGGAACAATTGACAGGAATGGAGGAAAGAAATACAGTAGATGAAGAATGTGTAGCTCTGAGGGATGAAGTAGTGAAGGCAGCAGAGGATCAACTAGGAAAAAAGATGAGGGCTAGTAGAAATCCTTGGGTAACAGAAGAAATATTGAATTTAATTGATAAAAGTAGAAAATATAATAACGCAGTAAATGAAACAGGCAAAAAGGAATACAAACGTCTCAAAAATGAGATCGACAGGAAGTGCAAAATGGCTAAAAAGAATGGCTAGAGGAAAAATGTAAGGATGTAGAGGCTTATCTCACTACGGGAAAATTAAAGACACCTTTGGATAAAGGAGAGCCACTTGTATGAATATCAAGAGCTCAGATGGAAACCCAGTCTTAAGCAAAGAAGGGATAGCAGAAAGGTGGAAGGAGTATATAGAGGGCAATGTACTTGAGGACAATATTATGGAAATGGAAGAGGATGAAGATGAAGATGAAATGGGAGATATGATACTGCGTGAAGAGTTTGACAGAGCACTGAAAGACCTGAGTCGTAACAAGGCCCCAAGAGTAGACAACATTCCATTGAAACTACTGACAGCCTTGGGAGAGCCAGTCCTGACAAAACTCTACCATCTGGTGACCAAGATGTATGAGACAGGCGAGATACCCTCAGACTTCAAGAAGAATGTAATAGTTCCAATCCCAAAGAAAGCAGATGTTGACAGATGTGAAAATTACTGAACTATCAGTTTAATAAGTCACAGCTTCAAAATACTAACACGAATTCTCTACAGACAAATGGAAAAACGGGTAGAAGCTGACCTTGGGGTCAGTTTGGATTCCGTAGGAATGTTGGAACACGTGAGGCAATACTAACCCTACGACGTATCTTAGAAGAAAGAGTAAGGAAAGGCTAACCTGTGTTTATAGCATGTGTGGACATAGAGAAAGCTTTTAACGAAGTTGACTGGCATACTCTCTTTCAAATTTTAAAGGTGGCAGGGTAAAAAAAAAAGGAAGCGAAAGGCTATTTACAATTTGTACAAAAAGCAGATGGTAGTTATAACAGTTAGGGGCATGAAAGGGAAGTAGTGGTTGGGAAGGGAGTGAGGCAGGGTGGTAACCTTTATCTGATGTTATTCAATCTGCATTTTGAGCAAGCAGTAAAGGAAACAAAAGAAAAATTCGGAGTAGTCATTAAAATCCATGGAGAGGAAATAAAAACATTGAGGTTCGCCGATGACATTGTAATTCTGTCAGAGACAGCAAAGGACTTGGAAGAGGAGTTGAACAGAATGGACAGTGTCTTGAAAGGAGGGTATAAGATGAACATCAACAAAATAAAAACAAGGATAATGGAATGTAGTCGAATTAAGTCAGGTGATGATGAGGGAATTAGATTAGGAAATGAGACACTTAAAGTAGTGAAGGAGTTTTGCTATTTGGGGATCAAAATAACTGATGATGGTTGAAGTAGAGAGGATATGAAGTGTAGACTGGCAATGGCAAGTAAAGCACTTCTGAAGAAGAGAAATTTGTTAACATCGAGTATAGATTTTAGTGTCAGGAAGTTGTTCTTGAAAGCATTTGTATGGAGTGTAGCCATGTATGGAAGTGAAACGTGGACGATAAATAGTTTGGACAAGAAGAGAATAGAAGCTTTCAAAATGTGGTGCTACTGAAGAATGCTGAAGATTAGATGGGTAGATCACATAACTAATGTGGAGGTATTGAATAGAATTGGGGAGAAGAGGAGTTTGTGGCACAACTTGACAAGAAGGGACCAGTTGGTAGGACATGTCCTGAGGCATCAAGGGATCACAAATTTGGTATTGGGGGGCAGCGTGGAGGGTAAAAATCGTAAAGGGAGACCAAGAGATGAATACACTAAGCAGATTCAGAAGGATGTAGGTTGCAGTAGGTACTGGGAGGTGAAGAAGCTTTCACAGGATAGAGTAGCATGGAGAGCTGCATCAAACCAGTCTCAGGACTGAAGACCACAACAAAAACAACAACAATACAACAACTTAAAAAAGTATATTTATTAAGATCAAAAAATCTGTTAGTTGCTAAGGTGCACATTGTGACTCATTTGCACCAAATACAAATTGAATGGAAAATAATCTTCGTAGCAACACAACCACATCACTCCGCTGTAATGAATAAATTATTTAAATGTGAACTTGAGACATATATATCCAATTAGAATAAAATTTAAAAGAGTGTCACACCAAAAGAAAGAAGGCATTCTAGTGTCTCCCATAACCAGTATTCTGCATGTGGTGGTTCCCTCCCACCAGATTCCCAGTCGATGGGAAGTTAAACATGCACACCATGTCTCACTTGCATAAAACATTATTGAATGGAGAACAATATTTGTAACAAAACAAGCACAAGAATAAAATTTAATAGAAGGGCATACCAAAAGAAATAAGGCTTTCTAGTATCTCCCATAGTCAGTATGGTGCATATTTTAGTTCCCTTCCACCAGATTGCCAGACGATGGTAAAATAAACATACCAGTACAGTGGAATCTCCCTGTTGTGAGGAAAGTTAGACATACAACATTTTTTAGATATACAACATTTTGTAATGTACATTGACCATTCTGACATGATTTTTAAATATATAAAGTAAATGAAAGACATATCTAAAAAATATATTTATTAAGATCCAAAGATCTGTAAGTTGGTAAGATGCAGGTTTTGTCTCATTTGCACCAAAAACACATTGAATGGAGAATAATCTTTGTAGCATCACAACCACATCACCCTGCTGTAAAGAACAAAATCTTTACTACATTTTGCAATTAGAATAAATTACTTAACTGAGAACATGAGAAATATATCTGATAAGAATAAAATTTAAAAGAAGGGCATACTAAACAAAACAAGGATTTCTAGTTTGTCCCATAGTCAGTATGATGCATGTGGCTGTTCCATTCCACAAGGTACCCAGTCAATGGGAAAATAAACATTGCACTCGTACAATGGAATCTCCATGCTGGGAGAAATAAAGATTTGCTACATATTGTAATGTACATTGATTGTTCATAGTGACCATTGGGATATGATTTTTAAATATTTAAAGTAAATGAAGGACATTCCTAAAAAATGTATTTATTAAGATCCGAGAATCTGTTAATTGGTAAGGTGCACATTATGTCTTATTTGAACCGAAAACACATTGAATGGAGAATAAACTTTCTTGCCACACAACATGATAACTCTGCTGTAAATAACAAAACCTTCCCACATTTCACAATTCAAATAAATTATTACACTGTGAACTTGATGAATATAACTGATATGATTATAATTCAAAAGAAGGACATACCAAAAAAGAAGACTTTCCCAGTATCTCCCATGTTCAGTATGCTGGATGTGGTGGTTCCCTTTCACCAAAATCCCATTCTATGGTATAATAAACATTGCAACCATGCAATGTAATCTCGCTTCTGTGAGGAGAGATAGATTTACTCCAGCATCTCAAGCAAATAAATTTTTCTTTGTGAACATACTGATACAACATCTAACAATATAAAGCAATAGAAGGACATACATAATTAAGAAGATTTAGAAGTTTGGAATATCTGTTGGTTAATATTGTACATGCGGTGTCTCATTATAAAGATATACCAAAAGAAAGAAGATTTTCCTAGTTACTCCCATAGGATTTGGTGGTTCCCTTCCACCAAAAACCCAGTCGATGGAAAAAAAAATTGCAGACATACAATGTAATTTCCCTGCTCCGAGGAGAGAAATATTTTCTTCTTAGTGAATATTGGGATATGAATATGTAAAATATAATGCAAAGGAAGGACATTCTTAAACAAAGCACAGTCTTTCTTGGTGTATTCCACTGACGCATGCTTCTTGCGTTATCACCTGAGTGGTGGCGTTGTCTTGTCGCAATGTTTCAATGAGTTTCATACCCATCATTTTCTGGTGAAGTGTTGGGATGCTTTGTTCTGCATATCTATATGTCGAGGAAGCCACATGTGGACTCCCGCTGAGATCATCCGAGGAAGTGAGGAGGGAGACCAGCAGGGTACTCGAGAAAGCAAGAATGCCTGAGAACAACATTACAGCAGAAGAGCACAAGGCACTGATGAACCTTCACGACGACAGGGGTGTAGCGGTCTTAGCAGCAGACAAAAGCAATGCGACAGTCCTACTGAAGTCGGAAGATTACTGGTAGAAGATCTACATCTTACTGCAAGGTCCAGCATACAAAGAAGTGGGGAAAGACACAATTGCTTCTGTTACAGGCAAGACCATCAATCTTCTCAATAGCACAGGACTTGACAGAAACACCATCAGGAAGCTTTACCCTTGGGCACCGGTTCCACCACAACAGTATGCGCTCCCAAAGAACCTTAAGGAGAATGTCCCACTACATCCTATATTGAACACCATAAATTCTCTGATGTATGGTGTAGCCAAGCACCTAGCACACCTGTTAATACCACTCGTGGGTCATTGCCCTCCCCATGTCAAGAACTCGGCCGAATTTGTTAAGGTACTCCAAGGGTTACACCTGGACGAGAAGGATCTACTAGCTGGCTTTGATGTCACTTCTGTTTTCATCCGTGTGCCTCTGGATGATTCCGTAGCTCTACTTGAAGATCACTTCGATGAGGACACACTCAGACTCTTTTGTCTTGTGTTAACCACAATGTACTTCAAATGTGGTGGGAAATCAACAAACAGATGGTGTTACCATGGGTTCCCCTCTGGCCCCAGGTATGCCAACTTGTGCATGGAGCACTTTGAAAATGTGGCATTGAACACTATCTGCCATAAACCAAAGGTGTTCTACAGATACATAGATGACACTTTTGTAGTGTGGCCCCATGGTATGAAAAAACTATAGGAGTTCCTACACCATCTCAATGATGTACATGATAGCATCAAATTTAGCATGGAGGTAGAAGAGAATGGCTGCCTTCCCTTCTTGGATATTTTGACCAGGAAAAATCCAGACAGTACAATGGGACATTTGGTCTACAGCAAGAAGATGCACACGGACTTATATCTCAATGCTTGGAGTTGCCACCATCCAGCAAAATGTAACACAGTAATGAACACCTTAGTACAAAGAACCTGGTCAATCTGTGACAGCGAGAGTTTGCCATGTGAGTTAGCACATCTCTGGGAAACCTTCTTTAAGAGCTACACTGTGACACAAATAAGATACACCTTGCATGCAGACAAGGAGAAACAAGAAGAAGATGAAGCAAAACGTGTGGCGTTTCTGCCATGTGCTGGACTGCCAACAGCCAAGATCATAAAAATATTAAAGAAACAAAATAACGACCATCTTTTGTGCACCAAAAAAGTCAAAGATATTCTTGGCTCAACCAAAGACCAGCTGGGGTTGCAGACACTGATCATTTACAGTATTGAGTGCGAATGTGGGATGGAATATATCAGGTAGATACAATGATACATCAGAAACGTATGACTAGGACAGACAAACAAGTCTGCGGTAGCAAAACATAGCATTATCAAGGGACAATCAGGTAGATACAATGATACATCAGAAATGTATGACTAGGACAGACAAACAAGTCTGCGGTAGCAAAACATAGCATTATCAAGGGACACATCTTCGAAGAAGCTGTGCAGCATCAACAGTTTCTGGGGCTCGATCTTCAAAGAGGCAGTGGAGATATGTCTGCACAACAATTTAGTAAACAGCGGTAGCGGTTTTCAGCTCAGTGCAGCTTGGAATTCCACAATTGACATAATACATCAGGAACACTCTGATCTGAAGGCAGTGGCATCCGCAGACAGATTGGATAGCCACCTGGTCTAGATACTGGGCAGGGCCGCAGCCCCTGCCCCCACTAATAAGATGATGGGTACGAAACTCATTGAAACGTTGCGACAAGATGACACCACCACTCAGCTGATAACCAGAGAATAATTCATCAGAGCTTGTTTATCAAACTCTGATAATCTGTTAGTTAGTAAGGTGAATCTGGTATGTCATTTCCACCACAAAACCCATTCAAGGGATAATAATCAACTTAGCCACACAACCACATCACCCAGCTGTAAAGTAAAAAAATTTGAACATTTCACAAATCAAATACATTTTTCCACTGTGGACTGGAAGAATGTAACTGATAAGAATGCAAAGCAAAAGAAGAACATACCAGAAGAAAGAAGATTTTCCAATTATCTCCAGTAGTCAGTATGGTGGATGTGGTGGTTCCCTTCACCAAAACACAGTCGATGAGAAAATAAACATTGCACCCATGCAATGAAATCTCCCTGCTGTGAGGAAAGAACCATTTACTATGTTTTGTATTGCAAATAGATTGTTCTTGGTGAACATAGGGATATGACTATCAAAAATACAATACAAAGTAAGGACATACCTAAACAAAGCCGATTTATCATTTTTAAAAAATCTGTTAGTATGGTACATGTGGTGTCTCATTTCCACTGAAAACCTGTTGAAGTGAGAATAAACATTGTAGCCAAACAACAACATTACCCAGCTGTAAAGGATAAAAAATTTACAACATTTCAAAGAACAAATAAATTATTCTACTGTGAAATTGATGAATATAACTGATAAGAATGTAGGTAAATGAGAACATACAAGAAGAAAGAAGAATTTCCCAGTCTCTCCAGTAGTCAGTATGCTGGATGTGATAGTTCCCTTACACCAAACACCCAGTGGATGTGAAAATAAACATTGCCACCTGTTGTAACCTCTACAGGAATGCCACGGATTACCGCTAACCAAAATGTGGTGGTATCGACTGGAGCAGCTGTGAACAAACAAGAATGGAATGGAAGGACAGTCAAGATGACAGACAACCAAGCAAGGTACCAAGATCAACAACAAAGTATTAAGCAACAGGGTCATAAGAGATAACCTCACGAAATCAAACTATGCCCCCTCGTAAACAGGAAGCAGGCACACACAATGTGAACACGATGTCTGTAAGCGAGATGTCTACTGACTCAATGCAAGCACCAGGCTGCCTCACTGAGTGAGAGGCAGGGTATTTTGCTATTGTCCACTGGGCCACATGCTCCACAGTGGCGCCCCCACATTAGACTCAGGGTCAGTAGCACGTGCAGCCATAGCATTCGGGGTGATTGCTCCAGAGACCTCTAGTGGTCATCAAGTTCCATGCGGTCTCCTGTGGATTTGAAACTCATGGAGCTTGGTACCAGATCCTTCTCCCCACCTGCATTGGGGTGAAAATGCCCTTGTCTGTGCTGCGGTGTTCGGCAGATGGGAGAAGACCCAGGCTTGTCAACTGCCATTGTCGGGGAGGAAAGGACACCCGAGGTGTCCATGTCAGCCAAGCCAGAGGCCAGGGTGTTGCAAGGAGCTTCCGATCCAGCTCAGGATGGGAATGGTTGGCGGTAGGCTTGCGGGGATGTAGCAACTGAGGGCAGTGGCAACGACTCAATGACCATGTCTGTACCTGAAGGAGGTAGTGTAGGAGGAGGTGGCAGCGGTAGTCCGACAGGGGTACATGGATGGAGCTGGTTATGATGGTGGGGCTAGAATCCTTTCGACACGTGCACTGACGTCACACACTGACCATGGGCCATGACGACCATGGCAGACGCACAGCCCACCTTGCTCCCTTACATGCGGGCCCACAAGGCCATGCTCGGGGTGTAACGCTGAGATGGCTAAGAGTGGGGTGGGAAGTTGAAAGCTTCAGCAAATGGAGCAGGGTCTGCAACTGTCGCCCAAGGAGGAGCTCTGTCAGACTATGTCCGTCAGTTGGTGTGTTGGGATATGTGCTCAAGAACAGGGTGAGGGCTGATGTGGTTAGAGATGTTTCCACTACCTTTGTCAACTGTTGTTTAAATGTGCTGTTCTGAGCCATTGGTATTCCGATGTGTGAGGGCTGCCCCAGTGCCGTAGGCCGACGCATCCACCACCACAACCAAGGTGCGATCTAGAGATGAGGGAGTAACTCAAGGGGCACACTTCAGCATCGCCTTTAAATGAAGAAAAGCCTGGTCACAGGCAGGAGTCCTATCAAAAGGTACCCCTTTGTGATGCAAGTGATTGAAGGGTTGAGCAACAGAGGCAGCTTGGGGCAAGAAGTTTAAGTAATAAGTAACCTTGCCCAAAAACACCTGGAGTTCAGATACGTCCTTGAGATGAGGAAGGGCCTCAATGGCCATGACATTGCAATCTGAAGGGTGAATGCCATCTTTGCTAAGCCAGTGGCCTAAGTATTCCACTTCTAGTTGAAAAAAAAAACAACACTCGTCCAGGTGACCACTGATTGCAGAGCGTGAAACAAGGTGCTGAGGTTGTGCAAATGTTCCTGGCAGGAACGCCCGGTGACTGATATGTCATCTAGATAATTAACGTAGGCTGGGATAGGCTGTGGCATAAGCTGCTCCAGGAACCATTTTCAAATTAGCTGGCACTGAAGAGACACCAAATGGAAGGCGCTTGTACTTGTATAAGCCAAAAGGTGTGTTGATAACCAAGATGTTCAAGGAATTGGAATCCAAAGGTAACTGGTGGTATGCCTCAGCCAGGTTGATCTTAGAAAAGTACTCGTCCCCACAAGCTTGGCGGGAAGGTCTTCCTGTCAGGAAATGGGGTAAGTGTCTACTAAGGACTGAGCACTGACAGTAGCACTGAAGTCCCAAAACAGCTTAAGGGACCCATTGGGTTTCCATATAACCACCAATGGTGTCACCCAAGCACTGTATGTCACAGACTTGAGGACGCCAGCAGCCTGGAGCCGATGAAGTTCCTGCATGACTGCTAGCTGTGAGGCCACCAGAATGGGTCTGGCCTGGAAAAAGCAAGGCTGCACATCTGGCTGAAGTGTGATGTGTGCCTCAAAATGTGAAGCACACCCGAGATATGTCACAAACAATGATGCAAAACCCGAGCACAGATCGTCCAGGTTCTGAAAAGGAACAGCCATGGAAATGACCATAACTTCATCGGAAATTGAAAAGCCAAACAGTTGAAATGCATCTAGTCCAAAAATATTTGAAGCCGACGGATGGTCGATGACAAATAGGGTAAAGAGCCAGGGAACATGTTCGTAGGTGGACTGTTCACAAAGGGGAACGGAACTGTCGCCACAGGCAACCAAACATCAAGAGGGCGGCAACAATGCAGGAGAGTCCAGGGAGATGGTGGCCCCAGTGCCAACTGACATCCTCAGTAAAAAGGCGGAGCGTGAGGAATAGCCTCCGTACTGATGGGTCCCCCAGCAGGACGACTGATTGCAGAGCATGTACTGTATCCTGAGGCCCATTAGGGGAAGGACAGGGGTGAGTCGAACGAGTGTGAGAAACAGATCACATGTGGCCCTCCTTCTTACACAGCATGCACGTTTTCCAGCAATGGGGGCAATCAGCTCGAGCATGTGCGGTAAAGCACTGTGGGCAAGATGGAAGCTGGCCACACGACTAGCTCTGATACCATAGAGACATCAGACAAAGAGGAGTCCCAATGCCACTGGCCTCTGTTGGCTGGGCCACATCGACATTGCAAGGGTGGAACCCACTGAGATGCGTCGATCGCCGCCACTTGCAGCTGAGCCTTGAGACACTCATTAGCCACCTCAGCAATTTCAGATGAGTGGGCAATTCAGAGAATCTCTTCCAATGAGGGATTATTGAGTTTCAATGCCTCAGTGTGGACCTCAGTATCGGGAGCCAGCTGAACCACCACATCCTGGACCAGGAAGTCCACATACGAAGCCTTACATTGCTGATTGGTGCATTTAAAATCACATTGATGGCTGAGATCCTGCAAGTCCATGGCCCAGGAACGATATGATTGTCCAGGCTGTTTATGGCACTGGTGGAACTCCTGCTGAGGGGCGACCACATAGTAGCACTAGGAATAATAGTTTGACAGCAAAAGGCATATCTCCTGGAAAGAGAGAGCTACAGGATCAGACAAGGGTGCCAACTTGCGGAGAAGAAAGAATGTGTCTGGGGTGGCCCAAGACAAAAACAATGGCCACTGCAGTAGGTCATCCGTGATTTGAAAAGCCGTGAAATGTTGTTTCACCCTATGTAAGTATGTTTTACAGTCTTCTTTAGCGTCATCAAAAGTTGGGAATGACAGCGGATGTGGGGAAAGCATCGGACACCCGAGGACTTGAAGCTGTTGTGGTAATGCGTCCCGGGCATCAACTGTACCCATTAGCAACCACATCGACTTTTGTAATTTGTCTAACTGGAGGCTGCTGCTGCTGCACGAGCTGCTGTTGTTGTTATTGCAACAGACAGACCAACTTAGCCTCCATGCGAACAACTATCACCGTTTACCTTGTCACCAAAATGTTGTAACGGTCGGGGGATTGCCACTAACGAAAATGCGGCGGGACCGAATGGTAGCGGCCGGCGAACAAACAAGTCAGACGAATGGGAATGGAAGGACAAGCACAATGACAGACAACCAAGAAGACACCAAGATCAACAAGAAAGTATTAAACAATGGGGTCCCAAGAGAGAACCTCAAGAAATTAAAACAACATCCCCTCATAAACAGGAAGAAAGCACACGCAATGTAAACATGATGTCTGTAAGCGAGATATCAACCAACTCAATGCGAACACCAGACTGCCTCACCAATTTTTTTTTCTTTATTGTTATTTTAACACTTCATACAAAAGGTGGGCTGGCAGCGGCAATATTACGCCGCTCTTCGGTCACAGATAGTACAAATAGAAACAAGGAAGATACAGAAAAACAAAATATAATGGTGGACAAAAAACAGTAGACACATGAGTAAAAAACATGGAGCCATTTACAGGTGTAGCAAAATAAAAAACGTTTAGCACTTGTACACAAACACTGATGACTGAAATGACACACGTGAACGATGGAGCATGGGCGGTGAAAACACTGAGGAACTAACACGACGGTACACACAAAGAACTGATGGTAATGATCTCCAGTGCGCGAATGTTCACTTGACGTGTACGGGTCCGGGGACCTGCCAAAAGGGGAAAAGGTGGGGGAGGAAGGGGAGGGGAGGGTGTAGATGCCAGTGGCAGAGGATATGGAAGGTGGAGGAAAGAAGGTAGGGGGGGGGGCGGTAGGGGAAGCCCAGGGGGAGGAGGGGGGAAGGAAGGGAGGAGGAAGAGAAGGCAGAGAGGGTGCCCTAAGGAAAAAACACAGGATGTGGAAGGGGAGGATCAAAATTGGTAGGAGGGGGAGATGGAGGGGAGAAGGACATCATCAGGGAGGGGAAGTTGGTGGAAGCCACTATGGGTGAGGGTATGGAGAATGGAGAGATGGAGAGCAGGTGGAAGGTGGGAATACAGGCGCGGCAGCGGACGGGGGTGGGAGACAAGCGAGTGAGGGGGATCAAGTTTACGGGAGTTGTAAAAGATCTGCATCCGTAGCTAGCCGAGTGAGAGGCAGGTGCATAAATAGACGACAGCATATGTCGCCAATGGCCGCTGGGACCACGTGCTTCACAGTGGCGTCCTCACGTTAGACTCGAGGCCAGGAGCTCACGCAGCCACAGCTTATGGCGCGACTGCTACAGAGACCTCTAGTGGTCATCGAGTTCCATGCCGTCTGATGCGGATTCGAAACCCACAGCACTCGGTACCAGACACCCATACAATGGAATCTCTCTACTATGAGGAAAGTAAGATTTACATTTTGTAAAGCAAATAGATCGTTCCTAGTGTCCTGAGGAATATGACTTTTAAAAATATAAAGCAAACTTAGGAGATACCTAAACAAAGCAGATTTATCTAGTTCAGAAAATCTATTATTGAGTGTGGTGCGTGTGGTGTCTTATTTCCAGCAAAAACACACTGAAGGGAGAATAAACATTCTACACCTACATCTACATGGTTACTCTGCATTTCACACTTAAGTGCCTGACAGAGGGTTCATTGAACCATTTTCATACTACTTCCCTACCCTTCCACTCTCGAATGGCGCATGGGAAAAAGGAACACCTAAATCTTTCCGTTCGAGCGCTAATTTCTCTTATTTTATTATGATGATCATTTCTCTCTAGACAAGTGGGTGTCAACAAAATATTTTCGCATTCGGAAGAGAAAGTTGGTGATTGAAATTTCGTAAATAGATCTCGCCGCAATGAAAACTGCCTTTGTTTCAGTGACTGCTACCCCAACTCGCGTATCATATCAGTGACACTCTCACCCCTATTGCGCGGTAACACGAAACGCGCTGCCCTTCTTTGCACTTTTTCGATGTTCACCTGATGATGGCGACATGTTTGATCGCCGAAATATTGTGCCCGTTGAACACTATAGACCGGCAGTACACCCGTGGATAGTTTGATTGGTGATTCATAATGTTCGAGTACCGTACATGCTCCAAAATCCTACTGCAAATTGAGGTCAGTGATATGGGTCTGTAATTCAATGGGTTACTCCTATTTCATTTTTTGAATATCGCTGTGATCTGTGCTACTGTCCAGTCTTTAGGAACAGACCTTTCATCAAGTGAGCAGTTGTATAGGATTGCTAGGAAAGGCGCTCTTGTGTCTACATACGCTGAAAGGAACCTGAATGGTTATCATCTGGGCCAAGAAGACTTGCCTTTCTTAAGCAATCTGAGTTCTTTCGCAACACCTAAGACATCTACTTTTATGTCACTCATGCTAACAGCTGTTCTGGTTCCGAATTGTGGAATATTTCCTTCGTCTTCTTACGTGAAGGGATTATGGAAAACTGTGTTTAGTAACTCCGCTTTAGTAGCACCATCTTTGCGACTGGTGTACTTTACATACATCCAGAATCTCTTCGGGTTTTCTACCATATTTTGAGACAATTTTTCATTGTGGAAACTATTAAAAGCATCTCGCATTGACGTCCACACTAAATTTCGAGGTTCCGTGAAACTTAGCCAGTCATGAGGATTTTTCGTGCTTCTGAATTTGGCATGCTTTTTTCGTTGCTTCTGCAACAGTGTTCTGACGCGTTTTGTGTACCATGGTGGATCACTCCCGTCTCTTATTAACTTATGCGGTATGAATCTATCTCTTGCTGTCGATTCTGTACCTTTGAATTTGGGTCATATCTGGTCTATACTTACATAATTAGCTTGGAAAGAATGGAGACTTTCTCATGTGGGCTCATGAAGTAATTGTTCAAAGTAATTCTCAGAGAAAGCATTTAGTACAATTTCGGAAGATGTTTTCTGTCTGCCACTGGCTTTGAACATGTATTTTCGCCAACCAATTATAACTGTATGAGTGGGGTACTTATTTGTAATGTGATTCAAGTTTTCCTAGATCCATTCAGCTATTATATCGTCTGACTCGGGGGCGTCGTTAGAAGAAGCCAATTATTTATTTTGGCATGGCTGTTGAGTATAACCTTTACCCATAGTAATTTGCAGGAACTACTTATTTCAGCTTCATTACAAGATAAACTACTACAAACAGGCACAAACAGACCACCACCTACTTTATTTAATCTATCCTTTCTGAGCACACTTTGCGCCTCTGTAAAAATTTTGGCAGAATTTATCTCCGGCTTTAGCCAGCTTTCTGTTCCTATAACGATTTCAGCTTCAGTGCTTTCTATCAGCACTTGAAACGCTGGTACTTTTCCTACACAGCTACGACAATTTACAGCTACAATACCGACTGTTGCTTGGTCAATTCTTGTCGTTCCTTTGCCCTGTACCCTTTGAGTCTGGAGCCCTTTTTGATCTTTCCCGAGACGGTCTAACTTAAAAAAACCGCCCTGTCCCTGCCACACAGCCCGTGCTACACGTGTAGCCGCCTCCTGTGTGTAGTGGACACCTGACCTATTTAGCGGAACCCGAAACCCCACCACCCTATGGCGCAAGTCGAGGATTCTACAGCCTACATGGTCGCAGAACCGTCTGAGCCTCTGATTCAGACCCTCCACTCGGCTCTGTACCAAAGATCCACAAGTGGTCCTGACGACGATGCTGCAGATGATGGTGAGCTCTGCCTTCATCTCGCTATCAATACTGGCAGTCTTTACCAACTCAGATAGCCGCCGGAAACCAGAGAAAATCTCTTCCGATCCATAGCGACACACTTCATTAATGCCGACATGAGCCACCATCCACAGTTGGCTGCGCCCTGTACCCTTCATGGCATCCGGAAGGACCCTTTCCACATCTTGGATGACTCCCCGCAGTATGCACACAGAGTGCACATTGGCTCTCTTCCCGTCCTTAGCTGCCATATCCCTGAGGGGCTCCATCACTCGCCCCTTCCCCATGACAAGCAATCCGACCCTCTGCACTTGTCCGGACCTCTCAGGAAGACAGGCTACTGACTCAGCAGGTGTGGCCGCCCTTGCTGGCTCGGAAGTACTTTCAGCACTGGGCAGAACCTCAAACCTGTCACGGAGGCATAAGCGTACAGCCTTGCGACCAGCACCAACTTTCGCCTTCCGCCCAGGTATCCGTGACCCCGCCACGGTTCGCCAATCACCGTCAGGCAAGTGTCGACCTGCAGGGCGCAGTGGCATCAGAGATTCCAGGCAATGCTACAGGTTCCACAAGCGGCAAAGCGCTCGCCTTGGTTGTCCTAATGTCACCACGGCCCAAGGCAACAGCCTGGAACCTGTCGACCATGGCCAACACATCTTCCAGCTGTTTACAGACGGTGGACAATACCCCTCAATCCGTACGCAACAGGCGCAGTCCCTATCCATCATTAACATCTTTTTTCCTCTCTTTTATCTCACAAGCTGTTTAAAACAAACAGATGACTGGCGATTACGCGAATTTACACTACAGAGGTACTAAAATGTGATGCTACAACTCTAAAATACTATAATACACACGAAAATTACTACTTAAACTATGTAAGCACACAAAAACACGCAAAGAAATTAAGAATTAAACTATAAAACAAATAAGTGAGCTAAGAGTATGACTTGCTGCTGGCTGCTGCTTATCCATTGGCGGCAGGGTAGCAACACAACCAGATAACCCTGCTGTAAAGGACAAAACATTTACATTTCACATATTAAATAAATTATTCCACTGTTAACTTGATGAATGTAGCTATAAGAATATATAACAAAAGATGGACGTACCAAAAGAAAGTCCCTTTGCCCATACACTCCTGTAGTCAGTATGCTGGATGTGGTGGTTCCCTTCCAACAAAAACTGTCAATGCCAATAGCGAGTTCTTAGTGAACACAGGGATATAGCTATGAAAAATATAAAGCAAAGGAAGGACATACCTAAACTAACCAGATTTATCAAGATCCAAAAACCAGTTAGTTAGTGTGGTAAATGTGGTGTCTCATTTCCACCAAAAACCCGTTGAAGGGAGAATAAATATTACACCCACAAAACCGGGTGACTCTACTGTAAAGGACAAGAAATTTAGTACATTTCGCAAGTCAAATAAATTATTCCACAGTGAACTTGATTAATATAACTGATAAGAACGTAAGGCAAAAGAAGGATATACCAAAAGAAAGAAGATTTTCCCAGTGTCTCCTGTAGTCAGTACGTTGGACGTGGTGGTTCCCTTCCACCAAAAACCCAGTCGATGAGAAAATAAACATTGCACCAATAAACATTGCACCAATAAAATGGGATCTCCCTGCTGTGTGGAAACAACGACTTCCTACATTTTGTAATCTAAATAGATTGTAGAATGAGATTTTCACTCTGCAGCGGAGTGTGCGCTGATATGAAACTTCCTGGCAGATTAAAACTGTGTGCCCGACGGAGACTCGAACTCTTTTCTTTCAGGGGTGCTAGTTCTGCCCAACAGTATGTGGACCACATCGACAGAGAGGTGGGTCCTCATAGCGCAATAAATATCTGTGTGTCAGCCAAGTGTGGGCAATGCGAAGGCAGCAGAGGACCACAGAGACCCTGTGAGAAGCCCGCAGAGAAGACGACCACTCATTTGATCTCTCCATGATGGCGCGGATTTTATTGGGCGTAACTAAGCTGTGTCATTCAGCATCCCGAATCTTGAGAACTTTGTGGCATAACACTGATTAGAGGTCAGATTCGGGTACTCCAATCTCCAGAAGTGGTTTACGAGTGGCCTGTTTGGCCAGCCTGTCAACGAGCTCATTTCCCGGGATTCGAACGTGCCCTGGGGTCCATAGAATGACCACTGGACGACCAGATCATTTGAGGGCTTAAACTGACTCCTGGATACTTGCTACCAGAGGATGGCGTGGGTAGCACTGATCAATGGCCTGTAAACCATTCAGAGAATCACTGCGGACCAGGTAGGACACAATGGGCAAGAACGAATATGCTCAAGGGCGCGAGAGGTGGCCACCAGCTCGGCAGTGAAGACACTGCAGCCATCCAGTATGGAGTGCTGTTCGATATGCCCTGAGTGAGCATAGGCAAAGCCTACGCGACCATCAACCAGCGAGATGTCGGGATAAATGACTTGAGAATCGTGGGATTCGTCAAGGATCGATAAGAATTGACTGTGGAGTGCCTCAGGAGGATTGGAGTCCTTATAGAAATGCGATAGGTCCAGCCATAGTTTCGGCTGAAGCATACACCATTGAGGTGTATGTGATGGACCCACACCAGACGCCGTAAGGGAAAGGAATCGAGTTCAAACAATAGGAAATGGATACGTACAGCGATCGTTATCCCTGACTGAGGCCGCCATTCTGGGAGATGAATCACTGCATTCAGGAACAAAAGACAGCTATGGACGTGCGATGCATATTGGGCAAGCAGTTGGCGGCGCCTGATGTGCAATGGAGGGACTCCAGCCTCCACTAGTAGACTGGCCACTGGACTCGTTCGAAAAGCGCCCATCCCCAGATGGACCCTGCAGTGGTGCACAGGATCAAACAACTTCAATGCTGAAGGCACTGACGAACCATACACTTCACTCCCATCGTCAAGTCGTGACTGAACTAGGGCTTTCTAGAGGTGCAGTAATGTAGGGCGATCTGCTCCCCCTCCCCACCCCCCCTTTCCAGTGGTGTTTCTCAGGCAGCGGATTGCGTTAAGATACCGTCAGCACTTTCGCTTAAGCTGGCGAATGTGGGGGAGCCATCTTAGCTGGGCGTCGAAAACCAGTGCTAAAAAGCGATACGTTTCGACTACCTGTAGTGGATGGCCATCAAGAAAAAGTGCAGGGTCAGGGTGGACTGCCTGTCGCCGACAGAAGTGCAAAACGCAAGTCTTGTCGGCAGAGAAGTGAAACCCATGGGAGAGAGCCCAAGACTGTTCATTCTGAATGGCTCCCTGTAGTTGGCTTTCAGCAACACCGATGGTTGAGAAACTGAAGCAAAGGCAGAAATCGTCAGCATATATGGAGGGCGACACTGACGGTCCTAAAGCAGCTGCTAGGCCATTTATAGCGATTGAAAACAGGGGAACGCTCAACAGATAGCCATGTGGGACCCCCTTCTCTTGGATATGGGAGGAGCTAAAGGAGCCTCCGACTTGAACACGGAAGGTACAAAGGGAGAGAAAGTTCCATATAAAAATCGGGAGTGAGCCACTCATGCAGTGTGGCAAGGATGTGGTGGCGCCAGGTCGTGTCGTAGGCCCCCCGCAAATCAAAAATGACGACTACCAGATGTTGACAACTGGAAAAAGATGTTTGGATGGCAGACTCAAGGCACACCAAATTATGTGTCGTTGAGCGGCGTCGGCGGGAACGACCCTGGGATGGAGCCAGATGCCCCCGAGACTACAGGAGCCAACACAACCTCCGGCTTACCATTCATTTGAGTAATTTGCAGAGAACGTTGATGAGGCTAATGAGATGGTAGCTGTCCAATGCTGCGTGGTTCCTCCCAGTTTTCAAGACTGGGAGGATGATGCTGTTTTCTCACTGGGACGGGAACACTTCCCCACCCCAGGTGCAATTCAAGATAGACATGAGGCCAGAGACAGATGTTTGAGAAATTGGGAGTGAATTCGGTTAGCTGTGTCAGGACAATGGGCAAGGGCACTGAGGAATTCCCACTCAGTAAAAGTAGCATATTATGGCTCAGGGCGGGGCGATGTAAAAGACAAATGTTGTCGTTCTGCCATCTCTTTCAAGGAACAAAAAGCTGGGTGATAATTGGCAGGTGCACAACTTGGAGCAAAATGCTCAGAAAAATGCTCGGTGATTTCACATGAGTCGGTGCACACTGCCCCATTGACTGAAACTCCATGTACCCCCAGCGGGGTCAGGTAACCATAAAGGTGGCGAATCTGAGTCCACACCCGGGAGGCAGGGGTACGAGAACCAATGGAGGAAACATATCGTTCCCAGCACTCTTGCTTCCGTCATTGTATCAGGTGGCAGGCATGGGCACAGAGCCGCTTAAAAAAAATGAGAGTCTTCAATGATGGATGCCGCTTGTGTAGTTGGAGGGCCCGCCTACGCACTTTGATGGCCTCAGCGATTTCCAGCGACCACCAAGGCACAGTTTTACGCCGAGGGCACCCAGAAGGAAGAGGAACCGTGCGTTCTGCAGCTGATACGATCTACGCAGTGACCTGCTCGACCACCACATTAATAGCGCCATGAGTGGGAGTGTCAACAGTGACAGCAGATTTGAAAGCCAGCCAATTGGCCCTATTAAGGGCCCATCGCAGAAGACGTCCAGAACTGTGACGCTGGGGTAGTGGCAGGAAGATCGGAAAGTGGTCACGACCACACAAGTTGCTGTGAACCCTCCAATGGATGGATGGTGAAAATCCTAGGCTGCAAAGCGAGAGATCAATGGTCGTATTTGTGCCACGAACCACACTGAAGTGTGTGGGGTCTCCATTATTTAAGAGGCACAGGTCGAGCTGAGAGAGAAGATTCTCAACATCTCTAACCCGGCCAGTAATCACGGCCCCACCTTCCAAGGGTTTATAGGCATTGAAGTCCTCCAAAAGTAGGAATGGTGGAGGGAGTTGGGAAATCATAAGAGCCAATTCATTAAGAGGTACTTCACCATCTGGAGGAAGGTAGACATTGCAGACGGTAATATCCAAGATTGTCCTTATCCTCACAGCAACAGCCTCTAAAGCTGTGTGAAGAGGCACTGATTCAGAGTAAACAGAGATAAGGACACACAGACATATGCCACCTGACGCCCTGTTACAGTCAGTCTGATTTTTATAAAAACCCCGATAGCCACAAAGGGCATGGGTCTGCATTGCTGGGAACCAGGTTTCTTGGAGGGAAATACAGAGAGCAGGCGTTGAGCTCAAAATCTGTCTTAGTTCAGCCAAGTGGTTGAAAAAAAAACACTGAAATTCCACTGGAGGATGATGTCATGATTAGGCTGGAAAGACAGGAAGCGCTCAAGGAGGCAGGTCACGACTCAGGGTCACTTGCTGCCATCGATTGAGTACCTGTGAGAGTGACATCCATTGTGTCTGAGGGTCCAGCGAGATCTAGGTCCTCAGCAGACGCCAGAATCTCCACCTCTTCCTCAGATGCAGAGCTTGTAGGGAGCAGTGGAATGGGTGCCACCGCAAGGTCAGGATTCCTGTGTGCCTTCTTCTTGTCTCCTGCTGGTCCTTCGACAGATCCAGCTGAGAGGGCTTCACTGGGTCAGTCTCAGGGAATGGGGAGGACCGTGAAACTCTATGACCAGCCACCTGTGTGTGGTTGCTTCAGCCACTGGTGGGCATCCACTTTTCCACTGGTCAGAACTCAGGAAGGGAGTGACCCAAGGGACCCCTTCCTGGTGAGAAGAGCCAAAGAAGACGCACGCTTCTCTGAGTGAGAAGTGGGGACTGGTGTCCCCGATGATTGGGGAAGGGGGCGTTGCTCCTGAAGTATGTGGTGCAGGAGCAACAGGGAGGGAAATGTCCCCCACCATCAAGGGGGCGGGTGGAGTCTGACAGCTCTGAGAGCCAACTGTACACAATGAAATGGGAGATGGTAGAACCACTGTCGCAACAGCAGTGTAGGTTGATGTCATATGCACAGGATGGAGTCTCTCGTATTTCAGTTTAGCCTCAGTGTATCAGAGTAGGTCAGGCGATCCAGAGTCTTATATTCCATAATCCTCCATTCTTTCTGTAAAATCCGATAGTCCAGAGAGCAAGGGGAACGGTGTTCTCCGCTGTTAATACAGATGGGAGGCGGGACACAGGGGGTATTGGGAAGCAAAGGACGTCCACAATATCAACACGTGACGCTGGAAGTACACCAGGATGACATATCCCCAAACTTCCAGTGTGGTGTCACCGCCAGACACCACACTTGCTAGGTGGTAGCCTTTAAATCGGCCGCGGTCCGGTAGTATACGTCGGACCCGCGTGTCGCCACTATCAGTGATTGCAGACCGAGCGCCGCCAATCGGCAGGTCTAGACAGACTTCCTAGCACTCGCCCCAGTTGTACAGCCGACTTTGCTACCGATGGTTCACTGACAAAATACGCTCTCATTTGCCGAGATGATAGTTAGCATAGCCTTCAGCTACGTTATTTGCTACGACCTAGCAAGGCGCCATTATCAGTTACGATTGATACTGTGAATCATATAATGTCAAGAGCGAAGTTCGTCATTAATGGATTAAAGTTAAGTATTCCACCAGGTACGTCCGTTTTTCTCAATTCTAATTCCCCTGTCATGTTCTAGACCTCACGCCAGCCTGCGTGAGCTAAAACACGTGCATTTCGGCCTCTTGTAGTAACGGTGTTGGCTCTCCTGCCAACCACAACATTGGCGACGAGAGTAAAAGTGTTCTTACCGATATTGCCCTGATTTACTTGCGTAATGGCTTCGCCACAATCTCCAGATGTACTGTCCCAATTTCATCGCTTACAGAATCAGCAGACGCAGGCATTACTTGGTGCCTCTGGACAGCTCGTCCAGGGTCAACGTGCGATGCAAAACTATGCGGCAGCAGCCGCTTCACCGCTAACTCAGCTACAACACGCTGTTGCACCGACTTTTCGACCTTTTGATGCTGCACTGGAAAGCTGGACGGAGTGGTCACGCCAATTTGGATTCCATCTCGCCGCCTACAGAATTCAAGGTAACGAGCGGCAGCCTTTTTTGTTATCTTCCGTCGGGGTGACCATGAACCGTGTGATAGTCAAATTATTTCCCCGACGCAACGTAGCAACTCTGTCCTACGAAGAAATGTTGTCTGCATTAGGTGCATATGTCAAAGAATCAGTCAATGTAGTTGCAAAAAGGTATACCTTCTTTCGTACAAAACGCACGGCAGGTCAGACTAATCGTGAGTGGTTTGCAACCTCGCAAGGCCTTACTAGGGATTGTGCTTATGAGTGTCAATGTGGACTCCCTTATTCAGATACTATGGTACGTGATGCAATTGCACAGAAGTTTCTGATGTTCGTATAAGGGAACAGATTTTGAAACTAGTAAATCCCTCCCTTCAACAAGTGATGGTCATATTGGATCGGCAGGACACACTTGTCTTTGCTCAGGAATCATCTGAAACTTCGCGAGCAGTGTGTCAGGTTAACCGGCCCGCCGGGCGAGCTGCACGGAGCAGTAAACAGCCCTCCGCGCCCGGCCGCGCTGCTGCCGCCAGGGTCTCAGCCACATGTGCCGCGCAGGCAGTGATCAAATCATGCCCGCGGTGTCCTACTAAACATTCGCGTGAGAATTGCCCGTCACGCCAAGCTATTTGCTTTTATTGTAATAAAAAAGGACATGTTCAGAGTGTTTGCCAGAAATAGCACAGATCGGAAGCTCAAAACCGTTCCAGGCCCTTTGCTTCGCGCCGGAATCGGAATCGAACCATGGATACTCAGGCTCGCGAAACTTCGCCCATGGAAATTCATGTAGTTCATTCCACTCCGCCCAGTGCCACTCTCTCTAACAGTGACTGTGTTCGTCCCAAAAATAGTGTGCGTCGTCATCGCCGGAATTCCCGTCAAGTCGCAAGTGATTATGTACCAGTGTCAGTTCACGTTGCACGAGACAGTCGCTCTTGTCGTCAGCAGGACAATAAACTTTTTGTAGACTTGGACATTAACGCAAAGTGATACCATTCCAGCTCAATACCGGAGCTGCAGTTTCACTGGTCAATCAAGACACTTACAAACTGCTGGGCACACCTCCTTTGCGTGCCGCAAATGTTAAGTTAACTAGCTATTCAGGGCAAGGTATCCCTGTGTTCGGACAGTGCAGCCTTCTTGCAACATACAAAGGACAAACAAAACTTGTGTCATTTTACATCCTTCGTTCTTCTTCTGCAGTGAACTTGTTTGGTTTCGATTTATTTCAGTTGTTTTACTTGTCTATAGTAAATCAGGTCCTATCAGTGAACCAGACTGTGCCTTCAGACAGTGTTTATCGTCTATGTGAAGAATTTGCAGACATTTTTGCACCGGGCCTCAGTGGCGCTAAGAACTATAAAGCACATTTGGAACTGAAAGTAAACGCGAAACCGAAATTTTTCAGAGCGTGCAGTGTTCCCCACGCATTGCGTGATAAGGTCGCAAAAACATTACACGATTTGGAATCGCCAGGTGTAATTGAACGTGTGCAGGCTTCTCTCTGGGCATCAGCCTTAGTAATTTTGCCAAAACCTTCCAGAAAGTTGAGACTTTGTGTGGACTTCAAGGCAACGGTGAATCTACAACTAGTGATTGCAACTTTTCCTTTACCCCGCCCGGAAGATCTTTTTGACAAACTGTGCCCGGGGAAATATTTTTCGAAGTTGGACCTCGCAGATGTGTACTTGCAAATACCGGTGGACAAGAATCCCAGCGCGTTTTGGTGGTTAACACGCATCTTGGTTTGTATCGATTTAAACGACTGCCATTCGGGTGTGCATCCGCCCCTGCATTGTTTCAGCAATATCTACAAACTGTTTGTGCGTCGGTCCCTACTGCAGCAAATTATCTGGACGATATTGTGAACCGGCCGTGGTGGTCTAGCGGTTCAGGCGCTCAGTCCGGAACCGCGCGACTGCTACGGTCGCAGGTTCGAATCCTGCCTCGGGCATGGATGTGTGTGATGTCCTTAGGTTAGTTAGGTTTAATTAGTTCTGTTCTAAGGGACTGATGATCACAGATGTTAAGTCCCATAGTGCTCAGAGCCATTTTTCGATATTGTGATCTCCGGAAAAACGGAAGAAGAACATTTGGCCAATCTCCGAACATTATTTCAGGTCTTGCGACAAAATGGTCTTCGCTTGCGGAAGGACAAATGTGTATTTTTTACTCGGGACTTGCCATACTTGGGACTTGTACTCAATGCCCAAGGCATACATCCCTGTTCCACACACCTTCGTGCCATACAAGACTTGCCATCGCCGCAGAATTTTAAGCAGCTACAGAGTGTGCTGGGAAAAATTAATTATTATCACCGTTATATACCGCATGCCTCTTCTATTTCAGCTCCGCTTCATCGCTTACGCCGTAAGGGTGTTCCGTTCGTCTGGACGACGGAATGCGAATGCGCCTTTCGCCAGTTGAAATCGGCGTTGCTTTCCAATACTTGCCTTACGCCATTCGACAACCGGCAGCCCATTTTGTTGATGGTGGATGCATCGGATTTCGGGATCGGTGCTGTGCTTGCGCACAAAGATGGATCGCACGATCGCCCTATTGCCTTTGCGTCCAAATTGCTCTCGTCTGCGCAAAGAAATTATTCACAGATCGAGAAAGAAGCATTGGCTATCGTATTTGGTGTTACAAAGTTTCATGATTTCTTGTATGGTCGTCACTTTACCATAATCACAGACCATAAACCTTTGACATCGCTTTTTCATCATCCGACCAAGCTTGTACCTCCACGTACAGCGCAGAAATTCATTCGCTGGTCTATTTTCCTCTCGCAGTACCGCTACGATATCTTGCATCGGTCCACTGCTAAGCACGGAAACGCCGATGCGTTGTCCCGCTTGCCTGTTGCTGAGGATAGGGCATTCGATTCCTCCGAACTTGCTTGCATATTCATTGATGCGGAAACCGATGTCGTGGTCGAATCGTTTCAGATTGATTTTCGTCGTGTAGCTACAGCCACAGCTGCCGACCCTGTCCTTGCTACCGTTCTGCGTTTTGTTGCTACGCAATGTCCCTTGTCAAATTCAAGGATCGGGGACCCGTTCGTTCGCCGATTTTTTGCTCACAAGGAGAGACTTTTTGTACGACGTGGTGTTTTGCTGTTGCGTTCTGATAATGATCAGTCCAGGGTCGTGGTACCACGTTCGTTACATTCCTCTGTCTTACAGCTTCTCCACCAAGGACATTGGGGTATAGTGAGAACGAAACAACTTGCTCGTCAGCGCTGTACTTGGTTCGGAATCGATGCCGCGATTACGAATATGTGCTCTTCTTGCAGGGTGTGTGCCGAACAACAATCAGCACCACCGCGGGAGTTCTTTGCATGGCCAAAAGCCACATCCCCTTGGCAACGCTTACACATCGATTTTGCTGGTCCATTCTGGAATGCTCGATGGTTGGTTGTGGTAGATTTATTCAGTAATCTTCCTTTTGTTGTCCGGATGTCTTCCACGACGACATCTGCCACCATCCAAGTGTTATCCGCTATCTTTTGCATTGAAGGTCTTCCACAGACAATTGTTTCCGACAATGGCCCACAATTCATGTCCGCGGAATTTCAGTCATTCTGCAAGGCCAATGGTATTCAACATCTGACGTCCGCGCCGTTTTCGCCACAGTCAAACGGTGCAGCTGAACGATTGGTCAGAACTTTCAAGCCACAGATGTTGAAGTTGAAAGAGCCGCATTCTCGGGAAGACGCGTTATTGCTCTTTTTGTCCTCGTGTCGCTCTCAGCCCCGAGATGGTCGCTCGCCGGCTGAGTTGCTTCACGGTCGCCCTCATCAAACCTTGATGTCTTTGCTACATCCGCCGCATCAAGTTCCTGTGCAGCGACAGACACCTGCTTTTGCTCCAGGCGACGTTATCTACTATCGCCACTACCAAGGTTCACGGCGTTGGCTCGAAGGGCGCATTCTTCGCTGCCTCGAACGCGCTACGTATCTGGTTTTGGGGGCCTCTGGTGAGGTGCGTCGGCATCTCAATCAGCTGCGCCTCTGTCGTCGCACGGGATCTGTCGCTCGCCGTCTGCTTTCAGCGACGGTGCCGCCCGGTCAGCGCCCCGGGGACCCCTCTACTGGCTCGCCTCAGCCCCAGGTGTTACCGACGCTGCCTTCCATTTTGCCCCATGGCGACGCGCCGCCGACGCGCCCGCCAACGCGGCCGCCGCCGCCTGTTCTCCCGCCGACGACGCCCGCAGTGGTCGCGTCGCTGCAACCGCCGGGCGCCTCCCTGAGTCACGTGCCGCCGATCGCTTCCCGTGACCAGTTGTCCTCCGCCATGGAACTCTTGCCCGCTCCGGACCATATGTCGTCTTCGCCCGTCGGGTGCCCCGGCCCGATGGAGGTCGACCCTTCGGCCCCTCCTGTCTCTCTATGGGCGCATACACCGCATATTGGCGTACACCCTGGAGCAGGTTTTCAGGCGTTTCCTAGCTCACCGCGCTCCGAATAGCAGGATGCGGGTGGCACAGCCTCGCCTGTTGTATCCCCACCTCGTCGCATACGTCAACATGGAATCCTCCCCACGGTGGGCGGAAGCCTTATGCCACAACCGTACGCCGATTTGCGGGGGAGGAATGTGGTGTCACCGCCAGACACCACACTTGCTAGATGGTAGCCTATAAATCGGCCGCGGTCCGGTAGTATACGTCGGACCCGCGTGTCGCCACTATCAGTGATTGCAGACCGAGCGCCGCCACTCGGCAGGTCTAGACAGACTTCCTAGCACTCGCCCCAGTTGTACAGCCGACTTTGCTACCGATGGTTCACTGACAAAATACGCTCTCATTTGCCGAGAGAATAGTTAGCATAGCCTTCAGCTACGTTATTTGCTACGACCTAGCAAGGCGCCATTATCAGTTACGATTGATACTGTGAATCATGTAATGTCAAGAGCGTCATTAATGGATTAAAGTTAATTATTCCACCAGGTACGTCCGTTTTTCTCAATTCTAATTCCCTTGTCATGTTCCAGACCTCACGCCAGCCTGCGTGAGTTAAAACACGTGCATTTCGGCCTCCTGTAGTAACGGTGTTGGCTCTCCTGCCAACCACAACCTCCAGCATTTAAAACACCGCATCGGGGGAGAGATATACGTTTCACAACACAGCAGTAAACCATCACCTTGACCTTTTCGGGTAATGCATCATCCTCGAAGGCCAAGACGAAGACAGTGGTGACTTCCTGATTATCCCTCAGATCTCAATGGATGCGCCAGAGAAAGTGAACACCTTATTGTTCTAGCTTGGTGGGAGTTCATTGTCAGACTGCAAAAGAAGATCCTTGTGGAATATAATGCCCTAGACCATATTTAAACTCTTATGGGGCGCTATGGTAACTGAAACATCCCCCAACTTTACACAAGCAAGTAACCGTCATGACTGGACAAAGGATGCTGTTTCTTTCAAAACTGCCCCAGAGCACATTTTCGACAAGCCCTCACCTCCCCAAACATGTCCTCTAAATGCTCCACAAAAAACTGAGGCTTTGTTGATATTAATGATTGCCCATCAACTTATGTACAGGTGAGGTACTGGGGTGAATAACCTTCGCTGCCATCTTTAGCCGTTTGTTCCTCTCATGGAGTGGCCAGGGAAGGGAACGCTCTTGGGTCGTATTTTCTTCGGTTGAGGTTTGACCTAGATCGCTTAGAGACTGCTGCTGGAGACCCCCTACTGAGAGATGATATACCACGCTTCATTGCATGTCTTCCGCCCTGATGCAACCCACTCCAACCAAGGGCCCTCCCCATGGGCGCCACCCAGCCTCAGTAAGGGCCACCTGGCAGGATGGCCATTGCTGGGAGTTCCGATGCTCCAGGGAGATAGGCATCTACTACTTGGCATATGTGGGGAGTTAACGGCTCAGGCATCAGCAGAGCAATCCCTGTGTTGCAGGGCCACTGTGCTGGATATTAGGTACCAGGAAGTCCATGATCGTCAGATCCGCACAAAGTGACACTGCACAGTGCATGGCGGAAACCAAACCCAGGAATGTATCCACGCCCAAGAGATGGAGAACGAGTGGGACTGCAATGCAACGATGAGTAAGCAGGCAAAATTTCTCAATGCACGAGGGACACAATCCACCATGTAAGGTGCCCTTCCGTAATTGGCTCGCTCTTTTGAAAAATGTTTGAATATGGAGGTAAAACCCGAGGGGGGACCATCACACAAAGGTCGAAATGTGTGAGACTCATTTTAGTCACCTCTTATGGCAGACAGGAATACCACAGGCATATTCTAACCCCTGGACCCACATGGGGGGAGGGGGGAGGAACCCAGTTGATGGGAAAGTAAATATTGCACGCATACAATGGAATCTCCCACCTGTGAGGAAAGAATGATTCACTACATTCTGTAAAGCAAATAGACCATTCTTAGAAACCAAAAGAATGTAATCCAAAAGAAGGACACTGTGTGGAAAGGCAGTAGAACGTTGTGTGTCTCAGAAAATGGGGATCTTGGTTTCACTGCCCACATTGCAAAGATGAAATAAACCTCTATAAAAAAAAAAGCAATCTCAAGGTGTGCTGCATACTAAGGAGATGCATGAGTGTTGAGATGGAACAGTCATTAGCAGGCAAACTCTGAGGAATCTGCCGCACCTCAGTTGTATAAGGCTTACTCAGGCACATGGGACTCTGTCTGAGAGGACGCTTATTTCCCTAGCTACTCGTGGGACCGAGATGGAACCCTCAAAATCTTCTTCCCTTCACTGGAAAGGGTGTACTGCCTGGGAGTTCTCACGCTCCTTCATCAAAAATAATGCAGGAGGCTAGTCATTGTGATAATCAACTTGTTATCAGTAACGGGCCTCAAGGAGTCATGAATTATAAAGGCTTTGTAGTGATCAAGAGGAAAGCGGGGACGTTTTAAAAAATGTCTCCCTCGTATATACATAAAGGCTTAGAACGACTGGCTGGTTCCCTAAAGTCTGTTAAGCAGTTTCAAATTGGCTCCTTTCTTGTCGAGACTAACTGTGCAAAGCAGGTGGAACTTCTTATTAAGTCACAGAAATTGGGTGAGTACAACATTATTGTAGAGTTGCATAACTCTCAGAACTCCAGCAAAAGTGTGGCAACCTGCCGTTGTATTATGGACATTGACGTTGCTGAACTGAGACAAGAATGGACCCCACAGGGGATCATAGATGTGGAAAAAAAGGACACACAAGACCAATGGACAGACTGAGAAGGACGCCACTTTTGTTGTGGCTTTCAATTCTCCAACACTACCTGAACACATTATGGCAGGTTCCCTCCGACTTAGGGCTCTGCCCTATGTACCTAACCCTATTTGATGCTTCAAATGCCAGCATTTTGGCCATGTGACTCTAAGTTGCGGAGGTGAAGCGAATTGTGGGAAGTGTGGAAAGGCAGGCAGTGAAGTTGAGACTGACTGTCCGTCTCCAGCAGTCTGCATTAGCTGCTCTGAAAGCCATCCAATCTGGAGCTGAGCCTGCCCTGTTTTTGCAGAGGATCGCAGAATTCAAGAAATCGAAGTGACCAAGCGGATCCCCTATGCAGAAGCCAAAAAGGAGTATCAGGATATGAAACGCGCCGTCTTTGCCACTTCTTATGCTTCCTTGGTGCAAGAACCTATCATTAAGATTGACGCTTTGAGTCAGACGATGTCCAGTGAGCCATTCTTTACTACTATACTACTAGCACCTGTACTTGCACCTGCATGTGCCAAAGCCGATTGAAAGACATAGCACACCAGCCAGCTTCGATGGAAGACGCCAATAATGCTTCTGCAGCTTACAGCCCAAAGGCACCCAAAAGCAGAGTGCCTCTCAACACCAACTTTCTTCAAAGACAGGTGGCTCTCACTGCCCTCATTCTGCCTCATCCTTGCTGGGAAAGGGAGCAGGAAAAGAAACTCAACATTCGTATCGAAAGCTGACCCAGGTACCATAAGACGTCATTCTGGCACGTCTGACTGATGATGAGGACATCCTGGATTTTTATGCCTCGTCACCAGACCCAGTCAGCCCCACCACTATGCCTTGCTCTACAAGCGCCTCACCACTTTGGTGCAAAGACAGGGCTAAATCGAGATCACATTGATGAAATGGCTATCATACTCCAATGGAATATCAATGGATACAGAACTCATCTGGAGGAATTGAGAGTCCTTGTACTGGAGAGAGCGTTTTGCCTTTGCCGTTTTGCCTTTGCCTACAAGGGACATACGTGTACTTGGAGGCTATCACCTTTACAGAAAAGATGATCTTACTGGTGATACGGCAAAAGGTGGGGTTTCAGTGTTCGTAAAGGACACTTTTCACTCCTCACTCCTTAAAAACAACACTACAAACAGTTGCTGTTCGGATAGTGGCCCACGTTGACTTCACAGTGTGCTCTTTGTACCTACCACTTCATGAGCCTCTTAAAAGTGCGGTTCACACTCATCCTTTTGACGAACTCCCCTGTTCCTTCCTCCTTTTGGTGGACTTCAATGCACACAGCGCACTATGGTGTTCTCACACCACTCACCCCAAGTGTCGGGTGCTTGCGGATCTACTGCACACAACAGATCTCATACTATTGAACATGGGTCAAGCTGCTAAAATATCAGGTTTGTCTACCACCATAGATCTCTCCTTCAGCTCGCCTGCTATTGGGGACACTGCTCAGTGGCTAGTGGACGATGACCTTCATGGTAGTGACCATTTGCATATATGGATCCATCTGCCTGATCGAACAGATCCTGAAATAAAGGCACCGAGATGGTTGTTCAAAAAGGTTAACTGGATACTTTACAGGCGGTTAGTTGTTTTCTAGCAATGTGATGCCATCCAGGACTGGGTGGATCACATTACAGCTGTGATTCACCATGCCACTGATGCATCCATCCCAAAGTCTGTGGAAATGCCTAGGAACCGACCTGTCCCTTGGTGGAACGATGAGTGTCGTTTTGCAATCAGGAACAGGATAGCAGCAATGCGCAGATTCAGTCGATGCCATGCAGATGAGGATCTTGCAAACTTTTGAATGGCATGTGCAAAGGTGAAGAGAATAATTTGGCAGAGTATGCAGAGGTCTTTGCAAGGGTTCCTGAAATCCATGAATAAATTGACACCCACACGTAAAGTATGGGAAGCCTTTAGAAGGCTCTCAAGGCACAACTCTCGACCACCAATAGCAGCTGTACGAATACAGGGGTCTCTTGTAACATCGACGAGGGATATAGCTCAGAAATGGCTGAATCATATAAATCCATTATGGCCGATTCCAGCCAGGATACCAGCTTCTGTCAATATCGGGAGGAACAGGAGAATGCTCATCTTGGTTTCTGTTCCACCAACATCGATGAATACAAACAGCCTTTCTCTCTGTGGGAGCTGGATTCAGCATTGCCATTTGCTTGTGATACGTCCCCTGGAAATGACCTTACAACCTACATCATGCTGCAACAGTTGGACTGACAGCCAAAGGAAGTCCTCATTCAGCTCTCCAACAAAATTTGGATAACTGCCAGCTTTCCCAAGTCATGGAAGTATTCTATTTTAATCCCAATTTTAAAATCAGGACCCTGGTAGTTATCATAGTATTAGCCTGACAAGCTACGTAGACATATGGTCAATTGGCGCCTAGTGTGGGTACTGGAAACCAGGTCCCTACTCAGTCGCTACCACTGTGAGTTCAGGAGGTACCACTCCACTCCCGATAACTTGACCCTGCTCGAGGCTGCAGTTCAACAAGCTTTCCTTCGTAAGCAACACCTTATCGGTGTTTTCTCCGATTTGGAATAGGCCTATGACACTACCTGGGGGCATAATATTTTGTTGCAGCTCCATCAGTGGGGATTCCGTGGACGTCTACTGACCATCATACAGTCCTTTCTCTTGGACATATATTTTAGACGAAGGGTTGGGAATGTCCTGTCTCACCATTTTAAGCAGGAGAATGGTGTCCCTGAATGGAGTGTCTTAAGTGCCACCACTGCAAGCAGTAGTGTTACAACCACGATGCCCAGTACTATGTTCCTTGTCTGTGGATGATTTCTCCACCTTCCGTTCATCCTCCAGCCTCACCACAGCTACTCGGCAACTGCAGCTGACGATCAGGTGGTTGGAGGATTGATCTTGTACCACAGGTTTTAAATTCTCATCAGAGAAAACAGTTTGTGTTGATTTTAATCATTCCTGCTGTCTGTTTAATTTCCCCATTTTAAAACTAGGGGACACTGTTCTCACTTTTAAGGAAATGGTGAAGTATCTGGGTCTTATATTTGATGAGACGTTACCATGGTTGTCACACATTAAAGAAGTGAAACAGAGATGTCTCGAGGTCTTAAACACCCTTAAATGTGTCAGTTGAAGGTCTCGGGGAGCTGACAGAGTACGTCTGCTCCAACTTTATAAGCCCTTTGTGTGACACCGGCTTGAATATGGATGCCAGATTTATGGGTCAGCAAGGCCTTAATACCTTAAAATGCTGGATGCAGTTCACCTGAAGCGTATTTGGGTGTCAACAGTGGCCTATCGCACGAACCCTGTTGCTAGTTTGTGTGTGCAGACTGGTGAGACTCCACTGTCTATTCGACGTCTTCTTCTCGTGGTACGCCAAGCATATAGAGCATTCTCCATTCCTATATCACTAGCATCCAGTTACATTATTCAGCCACCACTGTAATGGCTGTTCGATCATCGACCACAAGCAACATGGCCATTTGGGATCCGTGCAAAAGAGAGCTTTGGGTTATTACAGGTGGTCCAAAGCCAGGAGTGGAGTAGGGCACACCCTGGCAACTACCAAGGCCCAGATCGCTTTCAGAACTGACTGCTCACAAGAAGCATTGTGCCCCAGACTCTGTTTTTAATATTAAATTTAATGAAATTTTACGTAGCCACCCAGATTTTATTTCTGTCTACACGGATGATTCTAAGCAGGGATATGTTTTCGGTTGTTCCGTCGTGTTCCCCGACATTGTCCTCAAAATGCTGTTTTCAGTGTATTTCATGGAACTGTCTGCTATCCTGAGGGCAATGGAGCAGGTGATATGGTGTTGTGACGAAAAATTATCGTCTGCTCCGACTCTCAAAGTGGCCTTCTCTCTGTTAGACAGATGTATGATGGTGCAACAAGTGCAGGATGCTCTCCTACTCTTGTGAAGGCAAAACAACGAAGTCATTTTTGGCTGGGTTCCACGACACACAAGACACCCAGGGAAACAAACTCGCTGCTGCTGCTGCTAAGGAGGCTCGCTCCCTTCCTCCTCCTGCCCACTGCTCAGTCTCTCTACGGGCTGCCACTTCATTTGTGACTAGCAGGACCCATATGTTGGCGGGAGTCCCAGTGGCTGGAGCTGAGGAACAACAAACTACGTTCCACCAAGACTTAAGTGCGACCATGGATCACCTCCTTCGACTCGCAATGGCGTGAAGAAGCAGCCCTTACTCGGCTTAGAGTGGGACATCGTCCATTGAGGCATGGCTTCCTTTCATGTGGCGAGGAGCCCCCAGTATGTCAAAGATGCAGGATATAGCTGCCAGTGTGACATCTTTTAAATGAACGTGTTGTATATGTAGACATGAGAGTTGAACTGGACCTCCCACAGGATCTTCCCTCTATTTTAACTAATAACGAGGCGAATGTTATTCATGTCTTAAAATTTTGTGTGTTGTCTGGAGTTCTTCCCAAAAAAACTTGCTGTAAGATCTTAATGTGTCACAGAGTGGCTGGGTCATGAATTATTTGTAAGTTTTCATCCAGCCATGGTTATTTGTCCCTTTTTAACATCATCTTTACAGGTATTTTCTACATGATTTTATTTAGTTATCCCGCTATGTCTCACTGGGGTTTTATTATGGGCTTTCCTGGACCTAATCTTTTTGGGGTTGCTTTATTTTTCCTGTGGTGGGATCAAACGCAGTATTCCAGTTTATTGATCTCCTTCCACTGACTGTGAAAATCTTCTCCAGTAAAACATTAAAAGGCAATGATGACCTAGCAGTTTATCACCCTCTACCATAAACCACCATCATCATCAATTCCACCAAAAAGCAGTCAAAATCAGAATAAACATTGCAGCCCCAACACCCAGGTCACCATGCTGTAAAGGACAAGAAATTTAGTACATTTCGCAAGTCAAATAAATTATTCCACTGTGAACTTGATGAATATAACTGGTAAGAATGTAAGGCAAAAGAAGGATATACCAAAAGAAAGAAGATTTTCCCAGCAACTCCTGTAGTCAGTATGTTGGATGTGGTGGTTGCCTTCCACCAAAAACCCAGTCGATGGAAAAATAAACATTGCACACATACAGTGGAGTCTCGCTGCTGTGAGGAAGAAAAGAGTCATTACATTTTATAAATCAAATAGATCATTCTTAGTGACCATAGGAATATGACTTCTAAAACTTTAATGCAAACGAAGGAAACACCTAAACAAATTAATTGTTCTTAGTAAACATACGGATCTGACAATCAAAAATAAAAGACAAAGGAAGGACATAACTAAACAAAGCAGATTTATCAAGTTCCAAAAATCTGTTGGTTAGTATGGTGCATATGGCGTCTCTTGTCCACCAAAATCCCACTGAAGGGAGAATAAACATTGTAGCATACCATCAGAACACCCCGTTGTAAAGGTCAAGCCGGCCGCGGTGGTCTCGCGGTTCTAGGCGCTCAGTCCGGAACCGTGCGACTGCTACAGTCGCAGGTTCGAATCCTGACTCGCGCATGGCTGTGTGTGATGTCCTTAGGTTAGTTAGGTTTAAGTAGTTCTAAGTTCTAGGGGACTAATGACCACAGCAGTTGAGTCCCATAGTGCTCAGAGCCATTTTTTTGTAAAGGGCAAAAACTTTACAACATTTCGCAAATCAAGTCAATTACTTCACTGTTAACTTGATACATATAATTGATAAGAATGTAAAGCAAAATACATACATAATAAAATATAGAAGATGGGCAGGTAGTCAGTATGAGGGATGTGGTGGTTACCTTCCATCTAAAACCCAGTTGATGGATGAGTGATCTGTGAGGGGTTGAAGGAAACAGATTACAAAGGCCATCGTTTCCTTGTTTCAGGACCATAAAAGTCTACAAGGAATAAAAAAAGAAGATTGTTCTTAGTGAACTTACGGATATGACTTTTAAGAATATAAAGCAAAAGAAGGGCATACCAAAAGAAAGAACATTTATCAAAGATCTCCCATAGTCAGTATGGTGGATGAAGTGTCTCTGTTCCACCAAAAATCCAGTCGATTGGAGAATAAACATTGCAGTCCTTTAACCTGATCACCCTGGTGTAGAGGACAAATTATTTACTACATTTCGTAAATGAAAGATCATTCTTAGTTGAACCCTGAGGATGTACTTTTAAAAATAATAGTACGGAGGAAGGATGTTGTTGTTGTTGTGGTCTTCAGTCCTGAGACTGGTATGATGCAGCTCTCCATGCTACTCTATCCTGTGCAAGCCTCTTCGTCTCCCAGTAGCTACTGCAACCTACATCCTTCTGAATCTGCTTAGTGTATTCATCTCTTGGTCTCCCTCTACGATTTTTACCCTCCACGCTGTTCTCCAATGCTAAATTTAAGATCCCTTGATGTCTCAGAACATGTCCTACCAACCGGTCCCTTCTTCATGTCAAGTTATGCCACAAGCTCCTCTTCTCTCCAGATATATTCAATACCTCCTCATTAGATATGTGATCTACCCATCTAATCTTCAAAACCCTTCTGTAGCACCACATTTCGAAAGCTTCTATTCTCTTCTTGTCCAAACTATTTATCGTCCACGTTTCACTTCCATACATGGCTACACTCCATACAAATACTTTCAGAAACGACTTCCTGACACTTAAATCTACTCGATGTTAACAAATTTCTCTTCTTCAGAAACGCTTTCCTTGCCATTGCCAGTCTACATTTTATATCCTCTCCACTTCGACCATCATCAGTTAATTTTACTCCCCAAATAGCAAAACTCCTTGACTGCTTTAAGTGTCTCATTTCCTAATCTAATTCCCTCAGCATCACCCGAGTTAATTCGACTACATTCCATTATCCTCGTTTTGCTTTTGTTGATGTTCGCCTTATATCCTGCTTTCAAGACACTGTCCATTCCGTTCAACTGCTCTTCCAAGTCCTTTGCTGTCTCTGATTCTTGAGTATCTTTAACTTATCTGTGATTCTATCAGGTAGGACTGATAGACGGGATAGAGGAGATCCAACGAAGAGCGGCGCGTTTCGTTACGGGATCGTTTAGCTGGCGAGAGACCGTTACGGAGATGCTGACGTTACAAGAAAGGCGCTGTGCATCACGGAGAGATTTACACTGAAATTTCAGGACAGCACTTTTCAAGAGAGGTCGGACAACATATTACTTCCACACACAGACATCTCACGTATTGACGACGAGGAGAAAATTCGAGAAATTAGAGCCAATACAGAGGCTTACCGACAATCATTCTTCCCACGCACTACTCGCGAGTGGAACAGGGTTGAAGGGATCAGATAGTGGTACCTAAAGTACCCTCCGACACTCACCGTTAGGTGACTTGCCGAGTATGACGTAGATGTTGATGTAGGTGAACTGGTAGAAACCTGCGTTATATTTGTGACTTGAAACTTGTAAGAGAGGAATCCGAATTTTTTATTTAAGTACTGTTGGAGTCGAAGCTAATTTTAGACTGTGAAGAGGGGGTGGGGTTATGGGGGGAGAGTGGGGCTCAAAATTAAGTTATTTCGATTCAGGGAAACACACACAGACATACAGAGAGAGGGTAAACACTTTTACGCAACCTGCTTACAAATAATTTACATTTGTTGCACATAGCGCCAGGATTAACTGAACGCATTCCAGAGGATGACTGCACCAGTTGAGTGGTACTAAAGGTACAAGGCAGTCACTGCCATCAACACAACGTTTGCAAGCTGCGACCATTAACTTGTCAGACAGTAGATTATGAACATAAAACTGATCAGAAACTTAATATGGGTCAGCGACATTAAAGACAAACTCAACTAGTTTCTTATCTATTCCAAGCCACTGACAACCGAAAGAAGCACCATTTCAATTACAATAGGGGTTTTAACTATGATTGATCGTGAAGGAAATGGCTGCCGCAGAGGTTGCGGAACACGAGAAACTGCGTGTAGTACGACCACTTAACGTTTTTCACATATACTGACACGTCTAACAAACGCACAACAGCCTTAACATCCTCGACGAACATAAAAATCACACATTTTCGCCACTACCTATGAGCACCACCGCTATCGATCACGTGTCAGTCTCATCTTGCGCTACAAGAGTTGATTATCTCTTACCTCTACGCCGAGAAAAATTTCTGCTGGACGCTGGAAAAATCGCTCTGAGCACTATGGGACTTAGCTTCTGAGGTCATCAGTCCCCTAGAACTTAGAACTACTTAAACCTAACGAACCTAAGGACATCATACACATCCATGCCCGAGGCAGGATTCGAACCTGCGACCGTAGCGGTCGCGCGGTTCCAGACTATAGCGCTTAGAACCGCTCGGCCACCCTGGCCGGCGGGCGCTGGAAACCTACAATAAGAGCTTCTGTTGCAGAACTCTGTTATAAAATACTGGAAGCTTCAAATTCGCCTCGTTATGTGATTGTCGAAGACAGAGCAAACAACACAAGTGTCGCAAAGCCACAGCAGCTCGTATACATAAGCCGTTCAAAGAGCAGTTGTTCGTCGCGGGAAAACACTCAAAGAGTAAATAATACGTGGCGGGAAAAGCAATCTCGTAGCGAATATGACTGAAAGTTGCCCATCAGTCGTACAGAATTTTGACATGAACTAAAAATCAAATATATTAACTGAAGCAATGTATTGTTTTGTAAATAACAACGTCGATTGCACTAGCCCTCTGTCAACCTGTATGTTTGCAGAAATAATCCCCGCAAATTTTTTCATCAATTGATATGAAACTATTTATAAAGACCACAGATTCGACAAATGAACTTGAGTGTGTCAGCGCTGCAGCCTGAAGTTTTTAGCCGACAGTTTGTCATACCGATAGCTAAACATGCTGGCAAAAGAACCGAGAATATTACTTTTTCTTTTTTGTTACAGATCTGCGTATTAAAGAAATAAACTTCTGCTAAACCCCCTGTTTATTCACATAAAAATCAATATTCGTGTGGTTCTGGACCATTCACGATTTATTCCTATTGGGTATGTGGGTTTTAAAAGTAGTCTCATGACATGGTGTGGTATCAGGAATTAGGAAATGTGTCAAAGACTAAAGAGAACACTCAGCAGTCCATATCATTCATAATTGACAGTTGTTTACCCAGTGGCACCTCAATAAGTTTAAATGATAACGCAGTGAACGACCGACTAAGGGCTCACATTGATTTCTTGTCTATAATGCTCAGAGTATGTGCTAGCCAACATCAAGAAAACGAGATATATCCCACTTCTACGGAAAATTATCATTATACAAGGTCCGGTCAAAAGGTTTACGTCTGAAGGCGTTACTGCAGCGTATATGCAATGTAGCGCAACACCGATGCGAGTATATAAGCACCGACATGTAGGCGAGGGATTGATGTAACATTCGTGTCTTTCCGACGTGTATGTAGTAAATGCTGAAACGTGAACTATGACGACGCTATCACCAAATGCGACCAAAGAGGAACAACGTGCTGTTGTTCTTTTCTTCTGAAGGTCAAACGCCGGTAGACATGCATCGGAGTATGAAGAGTGTGTATGGGGAAGCATGTCCGTGGAAAGCTACCGTTGTGGAATGGCACAACAATTTCCGTGCTGATCGCGACTCGGCACACGATCCCTGTCGACCTGCGAGGCCGGACTCATTTTAATGAACGGCAAATCTACTTCACTGGGGAAGGGTACCTGCGCCTCACAGGAAATTGTGTAGGATTTTTCTTCGATGGTTGTTCTACAATGGCAGGCAGAGAGAGCAGTGTACAGGCCATTTTCCAGAAAGAAATATTATCGATCCTCAGAATTTCTTTGCTCAAGCCGCAGACTCAACCTTGTGGGTAACGACGTAAACGCAGTGCCAGAAATTACGATTACTGTTGTCACTGTAAACGATGCTATAAACTTTTTTTGGAGAATCCACTACACACTGGAAATACGCTTCCAGTTTATCACGAATGTGAGAGACGAGATAGTGTGAAAAAATATAAAATCGTCACAGTATTTTTTCAACTTTTCCCAGACATTGTGAGAACCCTAGAGAAATTGTCTGCAAACGGAAATTATGCAACGAGAATATCTACGATCAGCTGCATTCAGCCATACCAAACCAGTGCTCATCTTACGTTTTCAGACAATAGGCAAGTACTCAGCAGTTATGGAATAGTACTTCACGCGATATAGGCAACGCCTGTATTATTCCTAATTAAGATTCAGTGTTTCTTCGGACATGCACTGCAGCGACTAAGTCGTTATGAAATATACGAAATGTATCCGCAGTTGTGAATATGGACAATCATCAGCTGTATAATGGAATGACGACAGTGAAAACTTGTGCCGGACCGACGCTCGATCCTTGATTTCCAGCGTATCTCCAGCCGTCGCCTTACCATTTGACTACCCTAGCACGATAAATCGCCACACCCGAACTTCCATATATGTCAACCATCAGACTACAACCTGTACTAGTACATCCATTATGTATATTCCCGTGGACAGGAGACATTTCACTTGAAAGTCGCTTGCCCAGAATCGGCGGATAAATACGATAGTGCAGGGCCTGTGTTATACAGAATGGATGGAGACACATCGTAAAATGTAGAAGAAATTTCAGGTGTGCCCAAGGGAAGTATGTATGGGACCCTTCCTGTTCGCGGTGTGTTGTTGTGGTCTTAGTCCTGAGACTGGTTTGATGCACCTCTCCAAGCTACCCTATCCTGTGCAAGCTTCTTCATCTCCCAGTACCTACTGCAGCCTACATCCTTCTGAATCTGCTTTGTGTATTCATCTCTTGGTCTCCCTCTGCGATTTTTACCCTCCACGCTGCCCTCCAATACTAAATTGGTGATCCTTTGATGACTCAGAAAATATCCTACCAACCGATCCCTTCTTCTAGTCAAGTTGTGCCACAAACTCCTCTTCTCCCCAATCCTAATCAATACCTCCTCATTATTTATGTGATCTACTCATCTAACCTTCAGCGTTCTTCTGTAGCACCACATTTCGAAAGCTTCTATTCTCTTCTTGTCCAAACTATTTATCGTCCACGTTTCACTTCCATACATGGCTACACTCCATACAAATACTTTGAGAAGCGACTTCCTGACACTTAAATCAATATTCGATGTTAACAAATTTCTCTTCTTCAGAAACGCTTTCCTTGCCGTTGCCAGTCTACATTTTATATCCTCTCTACTTCGACCATCATCAGTTATTTTGCTCTCCAAATAGCAAAACTCCTTTACTACTTTAAGTGTCTCATTTCCTAATCTAATTCCCTCAGCATCATCGAACTTATTTCGACTACATTCCATTATCCTCGTTTTGCTTTTGTTGATGTTCATCTTATACCCTCCTTTCAAGGCACTGTCCATTCCGCTCAACTGCTCTTCCAAGCCCTTTGTTGTCTCTGACAAAATTACAATGTCATCGGCGAACCACAAAGATTTTATTTCTTTTCCATGGGTTTTAATACCCACTCAGAATTTTTCTTTTGTTTCCTTTACTGCTTGCTCAATGTACAGATTGAATAACATCGAGAAGAGGCTACAAGCCTGTCTTACTCCCTTCCCAACCACTGCTTCCCTTTCATGTCCCTCGACTCCTATAACTGCCATCTGCTTTCTGTACAAATTGTAAATAGCCTTTCGCTCCCTGTGTTTTACCCATGCCGCCTTCAGAATTTGAAAGAGACTATTCCAGTCAACATTGTCAAAAGCTTTCTCTAAGTCTACAAATGCTAGAAACGTAGGTTTGCCTTTCCTTAATCTTTATTCTAAGATAAGTCGTAGGGTTAGTATTGTCTCACGTGTTACAACGTATCTACGGAATCCAAACTGATCTTCCCCAAGGTCGACTTCTACCAGTTTTTCCATTCGTCTGTAAAGAATTCGCTTTAGTATTTTGCAGCTGTGATTTTCAGAGCTGATAGTTGGGTAATTTCACATCTGTCAACACCTGTTTTCTTTGGGATTGGAACTATTACAATCTTCTTAAACTCTGAGGGAATTTCGCCTGTCTCATACATCTTACTTATCAGATGGTAGAGTGTGGTAGGACTGGCTCTCCCAAGGCTGTCAGTCGTTCTAATGGAATGTTGTCTACTCCAGGGGCCTTGTTTCGACTTAGGGTTTTCAGTGCTCTCTCAAACTCTTCACGCAGTTCCATTTCATCTTCATCTACCTCCTCTTCCATTTCCATAATATTTTCCTCAAGAACATCGCCCCTGTGTAGACCCTCTATATACTCCTTCAACCTTCCTGCTTTCCCTTCTTTGCATAGAACTGGGTTTCCATCTGAGCTCTTGATATTCATGCAAGTGGTTCTCTTTTCTTCAAAGGTCTCTTTAATTCTCCTGTAAGCAGTATCTATCTTACCCCTCGTGAGATAACCCTCTACATCCCTACATTTGTCCTCTAGCCATCCCTGCTTATCCATTTTGCACTTCCTGTCGATCTCATTTTTGAGACGTTTGTATTCCTTTTTGCCTGCTTCATTTACTGCATTTTTATATTTTCTCCTTTCATCAATTAAATTCAATATTTCTTCTGTTACCCAAGGATTTCTATTAGCCCTCGTCTTTTTACCTACTTGATTCTCTGCTGCATTCACTATTTCATTTTTCAAAGCTACCCATTCTTCTTCTACTGTATTTCGTTCCCCCATTCCTGTCAATTGTTCTCTTATGCTCTTCCTGAAACTCTGTACAACCTCTGGTTTAGTCAGCTTATCCAGGTCCCATCTCCTTAAATTCCAACTTTTTTGCAGTTTCTACAGTTTTAATCTACAATTCATAACCAATAGATTGTGGCCAGAGTCCACATCTACCACTAGAAATGTCTTACAATTTAAAATCTGGTTCCTAAATCTCTGTCTTACCATTATATAATCTATCTGAAACTTTTATTATCTCCAGGGTTCTTCCATGTATACAACCTTCCTTCATGAATCTTGAACCAAGTGTTACCTATGGTTAAGTTCTGCTCTGTGCAAAATTCTACCAGGTGGTTTCCTCTTTCATTTCTTAGCCCCAACCCATATTCACCTACTATGTTTGCTTCTCTTCCTGTTTCCTTCTCTTCTTTTTCCTCCTGTCGAATTCCAGCCACCCATGCCTATTAAACTTTCGTCTCCCTTCACTACCTAAATAATTTCTTTTATCTCATTACACATTTCATCAATTTCTTCATCATCTGCAGAGCTAGTTGGCATATAAACTTGTACTACTGTAGTAGGTTTGGGCTTCGTGCCTATCTTGGCCACAATAATGCGTTTACTATGCTGTTTGTAGTAGCTTACCCACACTCCTATTTTTTATTCATTATTAAACCTACTCCTGCATTACCCCTATTTGATTTTGTATTTATAACCCTGTATTCACCTGACCAAAAGTCTTGTTCCTCCTGCCACCGAACTGCACCAATTCCCACTATATCTAACTTTGACCTATCCATTTCCCTTTTTAAATTTTCTAACCTACCTGCCCAATTAAGGGGTCTGACATTCCACGCTCCGACCCGTAGAACGCCAGTTTTCTTTCTTCTGATAATGACAACCTCTTGAATAATCCCTGCCCAGAGATCCTAATGGGGAACTGTTTTACCTTCGGAATATTTTACCCAAGAGGACGCCATCGTCATTTAATCATACAGTAAAGGTGCATGCCCTCGGGAAAAATTATGGCAGTAGTTTTTCCTTGCTTTCAGCCATTCACAATACCACAACAGCAAGGCCGTTTTGGTTAGTGTTACAAGGCCAGATCAGTCAATCATCCAAACTGTTTTGCCCCTGCAACTACTGAAAAGGCTGCTGCCCCTCTTCAGGAACCACACGTTTGTCTGGCCTCTCAACAGATATCCCTCCATTGTGGTTGCACCTACGGTACGGCTATTTGTATCGTTGCGACACGCAAGCGTCCCCACCAATGGCAAGGTCCATAGTTATTGGGGGGGGGGGAGGGTGGCCTTCCTCTTCGTGTTGTATATTAATGATCTTGCAGACAATATTAATACACTACTGGCCATTAAAATTGCTACACCAAGAAGAAATGCAGATGTTAAACGGGTATTCTTTGGACAAATATATTACACTAGAACTGACATGTGATTACATTTTCACGCAATTTGGGTGCATAGATCCTGAGAAATCAGTACCCAGAACAAACACCTGTGGCTGTAATAGCGGCCTTGATACCCCTTGGCATTGAGCCGAACAGAGCTTGGATGGCGTGTACAGGTACAGCTGCCCATGCAGTTTCAACACGATACCACAGTTCATCGAGAGTAGAGACTGGCGTATTGTGACGAAACAGTTGCTCAGCCGCCATTCACCAGACGTTTTCAATAGGTGAGAGATCTGGAGAATGTGGTGGCCAGGGCAGCAGTCAAACATTTTCTGTATCCTGAAAGGCCCGTACAGGACCTGCAACATGCGGTAGTGTATTATCCTGCTGAAACGTAGGGTTTTGCAGGGATCGAATGAAGGGTAGGGCCACGGTCGTAACACCTCTGAAATGTAACGTCCACTGTTCAAAGTGCCGTCAATGCGAACAAGAGGTGACCGAGACGTGTAACCAATGGCACCCCATACCATGACGCCGGGTGATACGCCAGCATGGCGAAGACGAATACACGCTTCCAATGTTCGTTCACCGCGCTGTCGTCAAACACGGATGCGACCATCATGATGCTGTAAAGAGAGCCGGGATTGATCCGAAAAAATGACTTTTTGCCATTCGTGCACCCAGGTTCGTCGTTGAGTACACCATCGCAGGCACTCCTGCCTGTGATGCAGCGTCAAGGGTAACCGCAGCCACGGTCTCCAAGCTGATAGTCCGTGCTGCTGGAAACGTCGTCGAACTGTTCGTGCGGATGATTGTTGTCTTGCAAACGTCCCCATCTGTTGGCTCAGGCATCGAGACGTGGCTGCACGATCTGTTACATCCGTGCGGATAAGATGCCTGTTATCTCGAGTGCTAGTGATACGAGGCCGTTGGGATCCAGCACGGCGTTCCGTATTATCCTCCTGAACCCATCGATTCCATATTCTGGTAACAGTCATTGGATCTCGACCGACGCGAGCAGCAATGTTGTGATACGGTAAACCGCAATCGTGACAGGCTACAATCCGACCTTTACCAAAGTCGGAAACGTAATGGAATGCATTCCTCCTCTGTACACGAAGCATCACCAGACAACGCCGGTCAACTGCTGTTTGTGTATGAGAAATCGGTTGGAAACTTTCCTCATGTCAGCACATTGTAGGTGTCGGCACCGGCGCCAACCTCGTGTGAATGTTCTGGAAAGCTTATCATTTGCATATCACAGCATCCTCTTCCTGTCGGTTAATTTGGCGCCTGTAGCATTTTATCTTCGTGGTGTAGCAATGTTAACGGCCAGTAGTGTAGTAGCATAAGGCTCTTTGCAGCTGATGCACTTATCTATATGAAGTACTATCTGAAAGAAGCTGGATAAATATTCAGTCAGATCTTAATAAAATTTCAATGTCTGCAGAGATTGGAAACTTGCTTTAAATGTTCAGAAACGTAAAATTGTGCACTTCATAAAACAAAAACAAATGCCTATGACTATAATATCAATGATTCATTGCTGGAATAGGTCAGCTCATACAGATACCTGGGTGTGACACTTTGCAAGGACATGGAACGATCAAATTGGCTCAGCCGTGTTTACAGCAGACGGTAGACTTCGGTTTATTGGCCGAACACTGGAGAAGTGCAATCAGTCTGCAAAGGAGATGGCTTACAAACCACTCGTACGACCAGCCTGCGAATACTGCCGAAGTGTGTGGGACTCGTACCAGATGGGAATAACAGGGGATATTGAACGTATACAGAGAAGGGTAGTACGAATGTTCACAGTTTTATTCAATCCGTGGGAGAGTGTCACAGAAATACTGAACGAATTGGAATAAAAAGACTCTTGAAGGTAGACGTAAACTATTCCGAGAACGTCTATTAACAAAGTTTCAGGAACCGGCTTTAAACGATGACTCTAGGTATATACTAAAGTCTTGTACGTTTAGCTGACATAGGAATCGTGAGGATAAGAAGAGAATAATTACTGCACACGCAGAGGCATCAAACAATCATTCTTCCCCCACTCGATACGTCAATGATGCGGGAAGAAACACTAATAATTGGTAAAATGGGACGTACCCCCTGCCATGCATCTCGCGTGGTTTACAGAGTGTAGATGTAGAATTAGCTGTAGAAATCCGAGAAAATTATCATTAAATGAAAATGTTATATTGTTATGAAAGTGCATTCTTATGTTTAAAATGTTAATTAAAACAGTCTTTCACCAGTTTTCTGTCGTATTTGTTAAGAAATGATGCCTCTTGTTCCTGCTATCTGTTTCAAATGGTTGAAATGGCTCTGAGCACTATGGGACTTAACATCTGAGGTCATCAGTCCCCTAGACTTAGAACTACTTAAACCTAACTAACCTAAGGACATCACACACATCCATGCCCGAGGCAGGGTTCGAACCTGCGAGAGTAGCAGCAGCGCGGTTCCGGACTGAAGCGCCTAGAACCGCTCTGCCGCAATGGCCGGCCTCCCTGTTTCTTGAGACTAACATGACTCCCTTCCAGTCTAGCTCAGGTCCTTGGTGCGGCTATGCATGTGGTATAGATGGCGACAAACCGTGAGGATCGGATCACAATTTTGTAAGACCCACTCATCGTGACAAAGCAAAATGAGTGAAATAATTTGGCCCATAAGGTTTTCACAGTGCTCGGTAGCAAACACTGGCCATGCAACAGTACGTTTCAGTAACTATTATATCATTCACTCTAGAGTTTACAATTTTACCCCGAATAGAGCAGCACTCTTCGTGACGTACATTTACCCTAAGACAAGGAAATCGACTGTTTTTCCGAAGGTCATGTCGGTCTTACACCTGTAAATTTCGGTGGTTTCTGTGGGCTAGGGACAGGATCTGGTCGGTCAAGGATCATTTAATGCTTTTTAAATGTCCAACACTCAGCTGACAACCATCAAAAACTTTTATGCGTAGAGGAGACTGGGACACAGTGAGCAGTGGGGCACACTGACCAATTGATTATGTAAAATCTGTGGCTGTGAGGATACCATCATAGCTCTGCACATGTAGCCTACACCCTCTTAGCATCTAGAAGACTGTGAAAACTAGATGGCTGAATTTTGCCGGAGTGTTGAAGTTGTGAGAGTCTAGTGGTTTACTATCTTGCTCTGCAAATTTTTCCACGTCTGTAGCAATTATTTGTACTTCCTCATACTATAGAAACCAAATATCAAGACGGTAAGCTGTTACCACAGATATTGTCTCTTCATACTAAATTACATACAGAATTATAACATCTGCATGTGACTGAATAAATATGTTCAGTTGAAGGGGTATGGGGCATAGTGAGCAATTTTTTCTGCGTCACAGTGAGCATACACTGATGAGCCAACACATTATGACCACCTGCTTAATAAATTGTTAGTCCGTCTTTGGAACGAAATACATCACTGATTCCACATATCATGGATCCGACAGTTTGTTGGTAGGTTTTTGGAGGTATGTGGCATTATAAATAACAGGCCGCTGATAAGCGTATGTGGTGATGGCACCCGATAGAGACCCTATGGGTTGCATAGGATTTACATCTGGTGAATCTAGTCGTCGAGACATCAACCTGGTTTGAGATAATGCTCCTCAAACCACTCTGGCTCCCAGGTACGGGCAATTATACTGCTGAAAGATGACATCGCCGTTTGGGAAGGCATCAAGTATGTACGGACGCACATAGTTCACAGCTGTCAGCGTATCTTCGATTAGTACCTCAGATCCCATGTAAGCGCAGGAGAATGTCTCCCGTAGCGTAATGTTGCTCCCACCAGCCTGAGTCCGTGCCGCGCTGCACTTTCGAGCCGCCGCTCACCTCGATGACGTCGTTTGAGGAGGCGCCTATCGACCGAGTGTAGCAAAAATGTAATTCACCCAAAGAGCCGACACGTTTCCATCGATCGACTGTCGAGTCGCGATGGTCCCGAGCCCGTTGGAATCGTAATTGACGATGTCGTTGGGTCAAGATGAGAACACGCAGGTGTGGTCTGTTACGAAGCTACATGTTCACCAATGCTCGATGAACGGTGTGCTCCAAAACAATTGTGCATGCACCAGAATTGTGCTCTCTCGGCAGAGATGCCACAGACCACTTCTGTCCCACTTTAGAGAGCAGGCAAGCCTCCAAACACCATTTTCTGTGAAGGATCGTTGACGTCCGACCATTTAGCGTCTAGTTGTATTTTCACTGTCCTACATCTGTCCATAAATGCTCACGACAGTAGGAAGCGAACATTCGAACAGCTTCACTGTGTTTGAGATACTCGTTTACAGGGTCTGTGCACTAATAATATGCCCTTTGTCAACGTCGCTTGTCTCACTGGATTTCCGCACTAGCAGCCCATTCCTTCGCTAGGTTGATCCCCCGTCCGTGCCTGCTCCGCATATGTACTTTTGTTACCGCGTCACGCGCCAGCGATGCCACCAGGCGGCATCCAGCGTTGCAGTGGGAAGTGATCATACTGTTTTGGCTTACCAGTGTACGTGATGGAAATAAAAATGGTTTCCTACAGAGTGAGAAAAACTACTTTTGGTTTAGTACCTGCTGAAGAAATGATGAAGGCTGTGAATAGTGTAATTCAAGCAGGCACGATAGTTCTGTCAGCAGCAAAACAATACAACACTCCTCGTCAGACTCTTGAAAGGTTAGTTATCCTCGTACTGTGACAGTAAAAAAGGTGCAGTAGTTGCAAATCTACCGGTAAATACTGATAATGACACCAACAGGACACATAAAACAGATACCAGCAACAGGCACCACTCCAGATGTAAGTCTGTCTGCGATTAGTAGCTGTTTATATACACACATAAGAAAAAAGTTTTGCGTCACCCTGGTCTCCAGCACTCCTGAAGATAGACGTTGACTGTGGATATTGTATAATGTATTACAGACACAGTCGCCTTGAGTGTTCAGAGATGTCACTAAACCTGCCCAAAGATGTAAACAACCATGCATGAGCAGCGCCTATTAAGCGGAGGGGTTCCGACAACCGATCAGTTCCAGTAATTCCACAAGGAAGGAGGTACATGGCTTGTGTTGTACGTAGTTCAACCATGCCTAGATGGTCAATACCGCAGTTCACTTGCGTCCGCATTGTTACTTGGAGCCAGGAAGGGCTCTCAACAAGAGAAGGCATATAGGAGTGAACAAAAGCGATGTTTTTCGGACATGGAGGAGATACAGAGAAACAGGAACTGTAGATGACATGCATCGCTCAGGCCACCCAAGGGCTACTATTGCAGTAGATGACAGCTACCTACGGATTATGGCTCGGAGAAACCCTGACAGCAACGCCACCATGTTGCATAATTCCTTTTGTGCAGTCGTGTTACGACTCAAACTGTGCGCAGTAGGCTGCACGATGCACAACTTCCCTCCAAACGTCCATGGCGAGGTCCATCTTTGCAACCACGACACCATGCAATGCGGTGCCAGCCGGAGTGGCCGCGCGGTTCTAGGCGCTAAAGTCGGGGACCACGTGACCGCTACGGTCGCAGGTTCGAATCCTGCCTCGGGCATGGTTGTGTGATGTCCTTAGGTTAGTTTGGTCTAAATAGTTCTAAGTTCTAGGGGACTGATGACCTCAGAAGTTAAGTGCTCAGAGCCATTTGAACCATTATTATTATTATTATTATTATTATTATTATTATTATTTTGCAATGCTGTACAGATGGGCCCAACAACGTGCCGAATGAACCGCTCAGGACTGGCATCACGTTCTGTTCACCAATGAGTGTTTCCTATGCGTTCAACCAGATTATCATTGGAGACATCTACATCTACATGACTACTCTGCAATTCACATTTAAGTGCTTGGCAGAGGGTTCATCGAACCACAATCATACTATCTCTCTACTATTCCACTCCCGAACAGCGAGCGGGAAAAACGAACACCGAAACCTTTCTGTTGGAGCTCTGATTTCTCTTATTTTATTCTGATGATCATTCCTACCTATGTACGTTGGGCTCAACAAAATATTTTCGCATTCGGAAGAGAAAGTTGGTGACTGAAATTTCGTAAAAAGGACTCGCTGCGACGAAAAACGTCTATGCTGTAATGACTTCCATCCCAACTCGTGCATCATATCTGCCACACTCTCTCCCCTATAACGTGATAATACAAAACGAGCTGCCCTTTTTTGCACCCTTTCGATGTCCTCCGTCAATCCTACCTGGTAAGGATCCCACACCGCGCAGCAATATTCTAACAGAGGACGAACGAGTGTAGTGTAAGCTGTCTCTTTAGTGGACTTGTTGCATCTTCTAAGTGTCCTGCCAATGAAACGCAACATTTGGCTCACCTACCCGACAATATTATCTATGTGGTCCTTCCAACTGAAATTGTTCGTAATTTTAACACCCAGGTACTTAGTTGAATTGACAGCCTTGGGAATTGTACTATTTATCGAGTAATCGAATTCCAAAGGATTTATTTTGGAACTCATGTGGATCATCTCACACTTTTCGTTATTTAGCGTCAACTGCCACCTGACACACCATACAGCTATCTTTTCTAAATCGCTTTGCAACCGATACTAGTCTTCGGATGACCTTACTAGACGGTAAATTACAGCATCATCTGCGAACAATCTAAGAGAACTGCTCAGATTGTCACCCACGTCATTTATATAGATCAGGAACAGCAGAGGTCCCAGGACGCTTCCCTGCGGAACACCTGATATCACTTCCGTTTTACTCGATGATTTGCCGTCTATTACTACGAACTGCGACCTTCCTGACAGGAAATCACGAATCCAGTCGCACAACTGAGACGATAGCCCATAGCTCCGCAGCTTGATTAGAAGTCGTTTGTGAGGAACGGTGTCAAAAGTTTTCCGGAAATCTAGAAATACGGAATCAGCTTGAGATCCCCTGTCGATAGCGGCCATTACTTCGTGCGAATAAAGAGCTAGCTGCGTTGCACAAGAGCGATGTTTTCTGAAGCCATGCTGATTACGTGTCAATAGATCGTTCCCTTCGAGGTGATTCATAATGTTTGAATACAGTATATGCTCCAAAACCCTATTGCAAACCGACGTCAATGATATAGGTCTGTAGTTAAATGGATTACTCCTACTACCCTTCTTGAACACTGGTGCAACCTGCGCATTTTTCCAATCTGTAGGTACAGATCTATCGGTGAGTGGGCGGTTGTATATGAGTGCTAAGTAGGGAGCTATAGTATCAGCGTAATCTGAAAGGAACCTAATCGGTATACAATCTGGACCTGAAGACTTGCCCGTATCAAGCGATTTGAGTTGATTCGCAACCCCTAAGGTATCTACTTCTAAGAAACTCATGCTAGCAGATGTTCGTGTTTCAAATTCTGGAATGTTCCATTCGTCTTCCCTGGTGAAGGAATTTCGGAAAACTGCGGTCAATAACTCCGCTTTAGCGGCACAGTCGTCGGTAACAGTACCATCGGCACTGTGCAGTGAAGGTATTGACTGCGTCTTGCCGCTTGTGTACTTTACATACGACCAGAATTTCTTCGGTTTTTCTACCAAATTTCGAGACAATGTTTCGTTGTGGAACCTATTAAAGGCATCTGGCATCGAAGTACGTGCCAAATTTCGAGCGTCTGTAAATTTTAGCCCATCTTCGGGATTTCGCGTTCTTCTGAACTTCGCATGCTTCTTCCGTGGCCTCTGCAACAGCGTTCGGACCTTTTTTGTGTACCACGGGGGATCCGTTCCATCTCTTACCAATTTATGAGGTATGAATCTCTCAATTGCTGTTGCTACTATATCTTTGAATTTGAGCCACATCTCGTCTACTTTTGCATAGTCAGTTCGGAAGAAATGGAAATTGTCTTTTAGGAAGGCTTCTAGTGACACTTTATCCGCTTTTTTAAATAAAATTATTTTGCGTTTGTTTCTGATGGATGTGGAAGAAATGGTATTGAGCCTGGCTACAACGACCATGTGATCACTAATCCCTGTATCAGTCATGATGCTTTCTATCAGCTCTGGATTGTTTGTGGCTAAGAGGTCACACTCCACCACCAATTCTGCCTAATCTCTCTTTCCTGAACACCGTCTGAGACTTCGTAAAAATTTCTGCATAACTTATTTCAGGCTTTAGCCAGCTTTCTGTACCTATAACGATATCAGCTTCTGTGCTTTCTATTAGCGCTTGAAGCTCAGGGACTTTTCCAGCGCAACTACAACAATTTACAACTATAATTCCGACTGTTCCTTGATCCAAGCACGTCCTGTAATTGCCATGCACCCTTTGACATTGCAGCCCACCCCGTACTTTCCCGAGGCCTTCTAACCTAAAAAACCGCCCCGTCCACGCCACACAGCCTCCGATACCCGTGTAGCCGCCAGCTGAGTGTAGTGAACTCCTGACCTAATCAGCGGAACCCGAAACCCCACCACCCTATGGCGCAAGTCAAGGAATCTGCAGACAACACGGTCGCAAAACCGTCTGAGCCTCTGATTCAGAACCTCCACCCGGCTCTGCACCAAAGGTCCGCATTCGGTTCTGTCAACGATGCTGCAGATGGTGAGCTCTGCCTTCATCTCGTAAGCAAGACCGGCAGCCTTCACCAAATCAGATAGCCGCTGGAATCCAGAGAGAATTTCCTCAGATCCAAAGCGACATACGTCATTAGTGCCGACATGTGCCACCACCTGCAGCTGGCTGCACCCTGTGCTCTTCATGGCATCCGGAAGGACCCTTTCCACATCAGGAATGACTCCTCCCGGAATGCACACGGAGTGCACACTGGATTCCTTCCCCTCCTTAGCCGCCGTATCCCTAAGGGGCCCCATTACGCGCCTAACATTGGAGCTCCCAACTACCAGTAAGCCCACCCTCTGCGATTGCCCGGACCTTGAAGGCTGAGAATGATCCTCTGAAACAGGGCAGGCAGCTGCATCTGGCTCAGCTAGAGACAGTGCCTGAAATCTGTTTGTCAGACGCACCAGGGAGGCTTTCTGATCAGCGTCCGGGGACGCCTTTCGCTGCCTGCCACGCCTTGGAACGACCTCCCAATCAACCACAGGCGAGGGCTCAGCCCCACTGCGGGCAGCAACCGAGGCAACCACAGCGGCAGACCGATCTGGGGACAGACGGGACGAGGTTGACATTCCCGTGATACCCAAGTCCGGCTCTCCACAGTGGTGCCCATTGGCAACAGCCTCAAGCTGCGCGACCGAAGTCAGCGCCGATTGCAGCTGTGAGCCCTCATCCGAACACAGCAATCGCAGCCCCTGTCCATTCTAATCGATGTCGAACAACAGTTACTGAAACACGAGTCCGTGCCTAGATAACGCAAGCGAAACACGTAAAGAATGTATCAACTAACCTGTACAAATGCCTAACGACTGCGCTACAATCTGCTGAATTTACGATTACAGTAACTAAAACTCGAAATTGCAACTCCTATATGAAACTCACACGCAATTTAAATAAGAATCTACCAAGTAAACACTAAAGCGCGATGCTACAACTGTGAAATACTATAATACCCCCGAAATAAATGAATTAAACAATGCAAGTACCCAAAAACACGCAAAGAAATTAATTAAACTATCTAACAAATAAGTAAGCTAGGGTTATACGACTTGCTGCTGCAGCTGCTTATACAACGGCGGCAGGGAGCACCTGTTTGGAGGCATCCTGGTCAAGCTGAACGCCTTAGACACACAGTCCAGCGAGTGCAGCAAGGTGGAGGTTCGCTTATCTATTGGGGTGGTGTTATGTGGGGCCGACGTGCGCCACGGGTTGTCATGGAAGGCGCCGTAACGGCTGTACGATACATGAATGCCATCCTCCAACTGATAGTGCAACCATATCGGCAGCATACTGGCGAGGCATTCGTCTTCGTGGACGACAATTCGCGCTCCCATCGTGCACATCTTTTGAATGAGATCCTTCAGGATGACGACATCGCTCGACTAGAGTGACCAGCATCTTCTCCAGACATGAACCGTATCGAACATGCCTGGGATACACTGAAAAGAGCGTTTTCAGGGCGTGGCCCACCAACCACCCTGCGGGATCTACGCTGAATCGCCTTTGATGAGTGGGACAATGTGAACCAACAGTGCCTTGAACTTGTGGATAGTACGCCACGAAGAATGCAGTCATGGATCAATGCAAGAGGACTTGCTACTGGGTATTAGAGGTACCGGTGTGGGCAGCAATGTCGACCACCACCTCTGAATATCTTGCTGTACGTATGGTTTTCATGACCAATAAAAAGGGAGGAAATGGCATGTATGTTGATCTCCATTCCAATTTTATGTACAGGTTCCAGAGCTCTAGGAACCGAGGTGATGCAAAACGTTTTTTTGATGTATGTAGCTCAATACATTTGGTAACACTGAAGGAATTTCCACATTTTCCAAAAGCAAAAACCTGTAAGATAAGAGCTCATTTATCGAAGAAAAAGAGAAAGAACAAGAATTCTTAATGACAGCTCCAAGAAGCAGGAGTTTCTAGAGCGTACAAATGGGAAGAAAATGAACTTTCAAACTCTCAAAATTAAGCAACGCGTCCATTTCTAAACGTGTCAGAAGGCAACTTCAGCCAGAGAGCAGCTCAAGAAGGCTCTGCGATTCTTCTGATGGGTGACAGCGGTGATAATCTGAGTTTTCGCTATAAGGCATAATTAAAGATGAAAGGCGACGTTGAAAAGAAAGGACTAAGTTACACTGCAGTTTTGACTTACCTGCAGAACCCATGAAAGTTTGACAGATATTTTTCGTTTGCTGCAGGTACAGAAGCACATGAAATTAGTTTCACAGATGTCATTTGTAGGCAGACTACCGAAGACTTACACAGTCAGCGGCACAAAAGAAACTGTAGTGATGCTTGTATTCCCTACTGACATGGATACTTACAATGCCATTGATTTTACTATGCGCAAATTCAATGTATCACATGTTTACCAAGAAAAATAAATGTTTCCAGTGTGTCTGTGGACTTCGTTTCTGTTGCTCACTGCGGCCGACGTCAACACTCAGTGTGCGCCACCATGGGGGTGCTATCAATAATTCCGTGTGCAATGTTTTTGTCACAACAAAACGTATGAATAAATATGGAGATTAGATGGTATAGGCTTCCTAAATGGTCCGAAATAATTCACAAATATTATCAAATTTCGTCACAAACTGTTCTAAAACAAAGCCGTGCCCACTGTGTCGCAGTCTCCCCTATTGAATTAACAGTGATTCAGCATTTACTTCTGCTTCCACTCTTTTTAATTTTATCTCCTACTTTGGATGGTCAGGATCAGCCGCTCTGCCTCCACCGTTTCCCTTACCGTCCGGATCCCTGTAACAAAGCCCGTCACCCCAGCCTCGACGAGTTTCGAAACTGGAGAACCATAGTCGGTGTCTGGGTTAGACCTGTGTTACTGCTACAGTTTAGTGTTGAAAAGGACTGAGAAGGTCAGCTAAGCTTAGAATTAACTTTCAACGACTTTTCTCTTTTTTAAAAAAGAAAGAAAAGCAAACAAACAATCATTCACATTTATTATTAATTTTCAAGGTTGCTGTGTACTCGTGTGATGTTTAAAGTACTTTATACAGAAAGCGTCTTACGTGTATGTAACAGTGTAATCCACTAGCAGTTATGGATTGACGAGTATCGAAGTCGACGTATAAGCAATCACCATCAAAATACACTGAAGAGCCAAAGAAACTGGTACACCTGCCTAATATTATGCACGGCCCCTGCGAACGCACAGAAGTGCAGCAACATGATGTGGCGTGGACTCGATTAATGTCTGACGTAGTGCTGGAGGGAACTGCCACCATGAATCCCGAATAGCTGTCCATCAATCGATAAGAGTACAAGGGGGTGGAGATCTCTTCTGAACAGCATGCTGCAAGGCACCTCAGATATGCTCAATAATCTTCATGTCTGGGGAGTTTGGTGGCCAGCGGAAGTAATTAAACTCAGAAGACTGTTGCTGGAGCCACTCTGTGGCAGTTCTGGACGTGTGGGGCACCGCATTGTCCTGCTAGAATTGTTCGTGTCCGTCGGAATACATAATGGACATGAGTGGATGCATGTGATCAGACAGGACGCTTATGTACGTGTCACCTGTCAGAGACGTATCAGGGGTCCCCTATCACTCCAACCAACAGTCCCTGCTGACATGCAGAGTCAGTGGATTCATGAGGTTGTCTCCATACCCGTACATGTCCATCCGCTCGATACAATCTGAAACGAGACTCGTCCGACCAGGCAACATGTTTCCATTCATCAACAGTTCAATGGGTGTTGATGGGCCCAGGCGAGGCGTAAAGTTTGTGTCAAGCTGTCATCAAGACTACACGAGTGGGCCTTCGGCTCCGAAAGCCCATGTCGATGATGTTCCATTGAATGGGTCGCACGCTGACACTTGTTGATGTCCCAGCACTGAAATCTGCAGCAACCTGCGGAAGGGTCGCAGTTCTGTCACGCTGAACGAGCCTTTTCAGTCGTCATTGGTCCCTACCTTGCAGGATCTTTTTGCGGCTGCAGCGATGTCTGAGATTTGATGTTTTACCAGATTCCTGATATTCACGGTACACTCGTGAAATGGTGGCACGGGAAAATCCCCACGTCATCACTGTCTCGGCGATGCTGTGACCCATCGCTCGTGCGCCGACTATAGCACCACGTTCAGACTCACTTAAATCTTGATAACCTACCATTGTTTCAGCAGTAGCCGATCTATTAACTGCGCCAGGCACTTTTTGTCTTATGTAGGCGTTGCCTACCGCAACGCCGTATTCTGCCTGTTTACGTATCTCTTTATTTGAATACACATGCCTATACCACTTCAGAGTAGTTGACTGTTGCACCACTCCCCATTTGGTATAGAGTCCCGTCCGCAGTACCAGTGCGTTAGCATCTTTGTTCATGTAATTTGTCTCAGCTGTGTCTACTCAGAATATGTAGACACACACACAACAGAGAAAAAAAGTACAACCCAATAACTAGTATGTGTACGTGAAAATGTTTTGCGTTGAGTGCGGGGTGGTAGACCGAACAGTGTGAGAAACTTATTGTAAATGTACTTAACGTCATCCATAGCAACCTAACAAAACATGGTAACATACATGTACCAAATTTTGTCTTAGTGAGACTGACAGTATGTCCAAATACAGGTTCGATTTTCGAATGTTTTTCATCATAAGAGACCAAACCACAGTAACTGGTTAAAAGTGGAGGACCTTTTCTGTAAATATAATGGATGAAGAGAGCTAATACAGCCGACGGAGTTGTTTTCAAATCGATAGTTCAATTAATTTGGTCCATCTTATTTCTGATTATGATAAAATCATATGAATTTTTAAGTCGATGTAATCGACACCGATGATTGACAGTAAATACTTAATGACAGCTCTCTTTTTACAGATGCCGCCCCCTTATGTCAATTCCGGCATTGTCCTCTACCCGAGGAAGAAAGACTACGCCGTCATGTGCATCAGAGGTCAAGCGATTCATTATTTATTTGGAGGTATAGAACTCATGGATTCTTGGAACTGTTTAAACGATCCTCATTGCGCTATTGCGAAGAACCCTAAGTACAGTCAACACTTCTCGAAGTTCTTGCAGAGCATCTTCCACGATCCGCCCCATGGTTGGATTATTCATCGCAGGAGATAATGTGATTCATTCACACAAGCAGATGAACAGATAACGGTATGTACACGACACTACAAGAAGACATGGCATGAAAAATGAGCACGGCGTCCGTAGAGTACCGACGCCGTGTGTGCGTGTTACAGAAGTGTTACCTTGCGTTTGTTTTTCTTTCTTTTAGAGACAGATCGGGAGAAATGTGGATTATATTTTGTCAAAAAACAAATGAATAATCTCCTGTGGCCATTTTCCCGTTCCATAAGTCCCCGTTTGGGGACGCAGACATCATGTGCAGACCTCGTACAATGACCCCTGCTCACTTCGCCCCCAGACCATTCCTTCTATTCCTTGACCCTACATAAAAAAGTGGCCAGGTGTTGGACTATCAAGCAGGCGAGCTGTGTTCAAACCTCCCGTGTGCCAAAAACTTTTTTTTACCGTTAGCCGTATTCAAATCTGTGTATGTATCGTGGTGTAACGTCCTTTTGCAACACTGAGGTGTAAGGAAGGGACCTATAATGACAGTAGATTCTGCTCAACTACTCTATTAGCAGCCGAAAGGAAGTGGCTCTCGATTGGGAAGCACAAGCGTTTGATGACAAAGAGACAAGTCAATCGAATCCTCCAACGGAAAACATATCTAGTGTATCAGACACGGCATTACTGACAGAATGTGTGTCATATGACACGAATCTCTTACGGACACACCTAATTTGTACGCCTGGTGAGTGAGTGGGATACGCCTCCTTGCCCGATTTAGGTGTTCGTATGAATTTGAACGTGGTCACTCCCAAGGAAATGACGAAAACATATACGAGGGCAGTTCAATAAAGAATTACCATAATTTTTTATGGTCGTAATTTATAACGCTAAAATTTACTCTTATGATATTCTGTTAGCTTAATGTGCAGCAAACAGCCCGTAGTAGTTTCAATGTTGGGACTCCTGGTTCCCGCCTGTGAGAGGCAGGCAAGGTCAAACATGTTCAGTGTCGCCTTCCGCTGCAATGCAGGTAACACGCAAGGAATAACACGCAAGGAACAATATGCGGATTTGAAATTCTTCTTTCGTCTCAACAAATCTTCAACTGAGGCCTCTACAATGTTACAGGAGGCCTATGGAGAGTCTGTTCTTCCCTATAGCACAGCTCGAAAGTTGTTTAAAGTGTTTAACGATGGGAGACAATCAATTTCAAAGGAAGGTGGACCCGGTTTTCCAGTTACTGCTCTTACGGAAGAAAACATGAACACTGCTGCCGTCATTGTGAGAGAGGATCGACGAGTTACCTTAAGATCACTTTCTGAAATACTCTACATTTCATTGGGTGCCACCCACACGTTGCTGACAGAAAAATTACACATGACACGTGTTTGTGCGCGATGGGTTCCAAGACAGTTGATTCCCAAACAAAAGGACATTCGCGTGCAGGTCTGCATGCAGTTAAAATTGATGTTAGAGGAAGATCCGGAGTATCTTTCAAATGTAATCACTGCTGATGAAACTTGGCTAGAACATTTTGATCCTGAGAGCAAACAGCAAAGCTCAGTGTGGATATCTCCTTCATCACCAACCCCCCAAAAAGCGAAAGTGGTTGCTTCTGCTGAGAAAGTTATGGTCACCTCATTCTCTGATATTCATGGAATGGTTTGTCAGCATGTTGTACCTGTACACTTATCAGTAACTGGAAAATACTACAGGAGTGTCCTAAGAACATTACAAGTCTGTATCAGGCGCAGAAGACCAGATTTCCGTGAAGCAGGCTGGAAGCTGCACCATGATAATGCGTGACCGCATGTTGCCAATGTGGTTGCTGAATATCTTGCAAAAATCAACGTGAAGTGCATCCCTCACCCTCCCTATAGTTCGGAGTTAGCCCCAAGTGACTTTTTTCTATTCCCTAACATGAAGAATCGCCTTTGTGGGAGGCATTATCAATCATTAGAATCAGTGGCGAAGGGTGCGGAAGCGATTTTGAAGGATGTCTCAAAAAATGCTTTCCAGCGCGTATTTGAAGAGTGGCAGAAACGCTGAGACAAGTGCATCGGATTCATGGGAGACTACCTTGAGAAGGAGCATCAAAATTATGAGAATGATAAAGGTATGTTGTCAAAAAAATTACGATCATTCTTTAGTGAACAGCCCTCGTAGTTTGCTACATGAGCTGAAAAAAATGAACGCAACAGTTTCACAATCACATACTTTCACTGTGTTCTGTGAAAACAAGTGTTTTTAACGTTTTTGATGTTGCGTTCCTTTTTGGAAGTTTTAACTCTCGAACTCCTTAGTTGTATCATAGTTCACACCGGTTTACTTGTTTTCATTTATGTGAGACATCTATATGGTACTTCGCCTGCTCTCACTATTCACGACGTTTACCTGCAACGGTAACGCATTCATGACTCATATTCTGTAACCAGTCTATAGTATAACAAGTGCCAAGATTATGGAAAGACACCAAACATTTCAGTGACCGAACGGACAGCTCATAATGTTGTGAAGAAAATAAAAATAAGTACCACCAGAGAGTTTCGAAACTGGCTCGTCAGTTTCATAGTCAAATACCGTACACACTTTTCCATGACGCCACAGCTGTTCACTTGCGCTCAGCACTACACTTGCTAAGCTTCAATCGCTCACTTATAATTTTTACTTTTTTCTCACAGCTCAGTTCATCTTCCTCCTTTTTTCATGCTTGATCTGTGTTCAGTTTTTGACGGGATATCCACTGGGCCATCACACCACTAAATCTGAGCGTGCTAGCTGTGTGTTTTGGTTTGAAGAATCAAAGTCGGCGACACAGTTCAAAATAATTTCCGTATCAAGTACGCTAGAGATCTTCCTAGTAGGTCTACAGTTTATGAGTGGCATAAATGTTTTGTAGAAACAGGACGCTGAGTAAGACATGGGAAATCATCAGGTCGTCCAAGCACATCTGACGACGTCATTGAGCGAGTGAGACAACTTTTGTCAACAGCCTTACGAAAATGACCCAGCGTGCATCTCGCGAACTGCAAACCTCACAAATGACCATTTGGCGAGTGTTGAGAAACCGTTTGTATTTGAAACCGTGCAGATTGACGATTGTACAAGCAACAAAACACACTGATAAAATTGCTCGCAAGAACTTCTTTGCGGATATGTTAAATCGATTACATGAGGATGAAAATTTCTTCGACAAAATCATTTTTCCTGACAAGTCGACTTTTCACTAAGTGGCAAGGTTGACACACATAACTGTAGGATTTGGGGCAGTGAAAATCAACATCAAATATTGCATCGTGTTCGTGATAGCCCTAAACTGAACACATTTTGTGTATTGAGCAAGAACAAAGGGTACGGCCCCTTTGTCCGTGAGAGAGCCATCAATGAGACAGCGTACCTAGATATGTTGCAATTTTTGACACCACAGCTTGAAATGTTTACTTCATACAAGATAATACACCAGCCCACTACCGGGCTGACATCTGGGATTCTCTCAGTGACCACTTACTACCAGGTCAATTGATTGGCCGCGATGCACAAATTGCATGGTCCGCACATTTCCCAAACCTGACACCGCTCGAATTTCTTATGGGGATTCATCAACGATATTGTGCTTTGTACCTCCTGTGGCAGCTTCTCTACCTGAACTTGAGCAAGAATTTATGCCGCCACTAAGCAAGTTACACTTGCAACGCTACAAGGAGTTTGAGAAGAAATTGACTCCGATGGAGTGTGTGCAGGATAAGCAACGGAAGCCACGTACAACATCTTTAGTTTAAGGTAAAAAAAAAATTGATGTGTTTCCCTACAAAATAACATTAAACCCAGGTCTATATCTTCTTTCAATAAATGTATATGAATTTTTAAAGTTATAAAGTGCTTTTTGAAACACCCTGTATATGAACGGTTGCGAAAAGCTGTATCAACGCTCACCAGCTACATTGACCCCCATTTCTTCATAAAATCTGGAAGCTCTTACGGTAAACGCCCCACCATAAAATCACGCTCCATGGTTTCAGATTCCAATTTGTAAAATTGACGTTGAGGATTTCAGAACATCTGAGAGTGTTATCGGCCTCTCTATCACACCTAAAACTGATGTTCATCGTAACAATGCACTTTTAAGAAATTTTGAAATGATGAAATTTTCAACGGGTTTCCGTGAACATTGTTTAAAGCAACGTATTCTTGATTGTAATAGTGGGAGGCCACCATTTTCTGCAAGTCACATCGAGAGAGACCACAATTTGCTGTTTCTCCACAGTGTGTAGATGCCTCGCAAATCCTAGTGCCCAATAGGTGGAAGCAAATACCAACCTTGAAACACGAACTCTTAATAAAATAGTATATCAAACTTGAAACACGTAGACATGACAAAACTACTACAACTCATGCCTAAAGTGAACAGACAGTTTCGTCTGAGCCTCAAGCCAGAGAACGTGCTTAATGAAAATGATGACAACGAGGAATATGACGTGTTGGGACAGGTCACAACTATATGTGTGGTGCATTAAGTGTCTGTTACTTATGTCCTGATTCTAGTTTTACGTTAAGTACAAACTATACTACAATTAAAAGAAACTATTGTCTCTAGCCTATATACAAAAATTTTGTAAATTAACAATAAGAATAACAACAATAATAATAATAACAAATATTACGTGGCTTTTATAGGAAGGATGTTAAAAAAAAACAAGTCAAACATATGAGGCTGGTGGTTAATAAATATTACATGGCTTTTATAGGAAGGATGTTAAAAAAAAAGGGTCAAACCTATGACACTGGTGGTTTCCCTGCAAATTTCATTTTCACAAGTACATGTTTTTCCGTAAACTTTGCATATGTGCTTTGGGCCCTTCTGGTTCTCAGTGCCTGAATTATTAATGGTTCAAATGGCTCTGAGCACTATGGGACTTAACATCTTAGGTCATAAGTCCCCTAGAACTTAGAACTACTTAAACCTAACTAACCTAAGGACATCACACACCTCCATGCCCGAGGAAGGATTCGAACCTGCGACCGTAGCAGTCCCGCGGTTCCGGACTACAGCGCCTAGAACCGCACGGCCACCGCGGCCGGTCCTGAATTATTATTATAACTTACGCTAGGAAGTGAAAGAACCACAGACTATCTTAAAAGTTCACTGCAGCATCACTCATAATAAACTCGTAATATTGTGGAATAGCGGCAGGTCTTAATAAGAAGTATCGGATCTTAGGAGGGTGGAGTTTTGAACGGAGGGGTGGAGTTTTGAATGTGCACAAACTAAAATCTAACACAAGAACTGCAAAATGAGATTGCAAAAGGAACGTAAGCAGGACATTACCGGGAAATAAGAAGAAAGCAACACAGAATTTCTAAGAGAAAAGTCACTACACACGTAACGAAAAAATAACAAATCTTGGAATCGATAACCTAAGGCGCTGCAGTCATGGACTGTGCGGCTGGTCCCGGCGGAGGTTCGAGTCCTCCCTCGGTCATGCGTGTGTGTGTTTGTCCTTAGGGTAATTAGGTTAAGTAGTGTGTGAGCTTAGGGACTGATGATCTTAGCAGTTAAGTCCCATAAGATTTCACACACATTTGAACAATCGATAACCAGAAGTGGGCTGTATAGGTCAGTTCTAGTTGTCGATTCGAAGGCTTGCTATTAATCGCTTTTTTGCATTAGTACAGAAAGCGATACCATACAGGTAAATCCTAAGGGAATTGGGGAGCCACCCTTAATGAAAATGACATAATAATGGAACGTGCAGTTACCAATTTCAGCGGTATCACGCATGAAAATTCTAAAAGACTTCACAGTTATACGATTTCTGTTTTCATGTTACTCGCTGTACAACTGATGTTGCAGGTGTGTACTGCACATTCTTTGAGAATTGTCATGAACGGTATCACTCTAATTTTTGATTCCATGTTCCGTTATTTTCATGATTTCTATTGGCTGTTAGTTATTTCGCCAAACGTTTAATTTTTTCGTATCATTCGTTATGCTACTGGAAGAACGGGAAACATAATTAACGTTGGAATCGACAATGTGATTTGACCTACGGTATATAGACACAAAAAGTAAATAAATAAACAAATAATCCTAAAAGGAATAACAACAAGCAATGAAAAACCACGACAAATAACGAACTGTGGGATGAAGAACTATAATTGACGTATATAACTGTCCTCTTGGGGTTGCTGCCTAATCTCACCCTCGGCGGTGATGGCACATTCGGAGAAAAACAACCAAATGTTTGTGAGAAGCAGGATTATATATACCGGTAAATGTAGATAGTCGCAGCTGTGCTCTTAAGTTTCTGGCCAACCCCACCTTTGTAAATGGTGCCGTATTTGGAAAAAATAGTCATATATATTTATGAGAACTAAGATTATAAACAAGATTGCTACTTGATTCACGAGCAGCAACTTAAGCTGTGCACTTAGGTTCTTGCCTACCCCACAACCTGGGATATCGCGATATATTTGTAATAAACAGCATAGTTTACGGCACAGATAACCACAGATGAAATTTAATAACAAGCCACTTCCATCCTTCGCTTCCTAAACTCATGGCGTCCTTCACTCGGGGTGTCATTGGTCAAAGCTGTAGGTGGAATCGGACGCTGGATTTGACTCAAAATAGAGCTTAATGCCTGACAATTATTTAAAATACGTTAGAAAGTATATTATTTCTTACGACAGGGGGATGGAAAACGTGTGTTTCACGGCAGCATCGCGATGTACTACGCTTGTCGAGCGTTATCTACGCGAGCGAATACGGTAAGGACGTGGCATGTGCATCTCCGTAGGAACACGTATAATTTGTAGTATTTCGATCTTACTCTAATTGCAAGATTAATGAGGTTAATGGTTCTCAAACACAAACTGCTTTAGACGAACTGTGGTAAATAGTCTCGACGACGGATTTGGAAAATTAAATTACCTCGAATATAACGGCTGTGTTGAAGATCTCCATATTCATTCAATATATGTGATGTGTGAATTAATGTTACGCTTTCGCAGAAAGATGCAATCGATTTAACGCCTTTGTGTCAGCTGATAGGGATTGTCGGAAATCAGATGCTAATTATTGACTTACCAGAGGCCACTATCGTCGCCCGTGCACCTACTGCATTTCACGATTTCTTCAGATTCGCTGGATGCGGACAGCGCCATTCACGTTGCTCTCCGTTCGACTCGACTCAGACTGTTGCTAAGAAACGACACGGGACGTCGAAGAACCCCCTGTATTGTTGAAAAATGCGTCATGTCACCGTTGCCTTTGTTTACTCTATGAGGATATGAGCACAATTATGGTCGTATAATTAAACGATCTGTACACCGATAATAGTAGTAGCATAAATGGTTTGTGTTGTCCGGGACAGTTCCGCCGAGAACAACACCGTCACAGCGGCAGTATCTCATCGAATACAGTGAAGAGCCCAAGAAACTGGTACACCTGCACAGTATGGCTATAGCAATTTTCTTTGGGGCTTCAGTGAACATTCCAAACCACACAGTTCTGCTGCGAAACTTCCGAGGCCTGGACTCCTGGAAGAAAGGATGTTGCGGGGACGTGGTATAGTCCCTGGCTGTAGCCAAGCAATGAGTCCGCAAACTTCTTTCTTCTAGGAGTGCCGGTCTTGCATGATTCGCAGGAGAGCTTATGTGAAATTTGCAAGATAGAAGACGAGGTTCTGGCGGAGGTAAGGTTGTGAGGACAGGTCGCGAGTCATACTTGGGTAACTTAGCTGGTAGAACACCTGCCCGCAAACGGTGAAGGTCGCGAGTTCGATTCTCGTTCACACACTTTTAACCTGCCAGGAATTTCATAACAATGGAAAATGAAAATTTCGCTTTGGAAAGTAATTTATATATTTTTATTTTATTTTATATGCCTTGTTCATTAGGATCAAATTGACTATCAGATCTCCGTGATCGTGGAAGGAGGAAGTACATGAATTTAACATCAAAAACGTTAACAACAGATAAAATTTACACAGATCGTATGCAAATTACAAGTTGAAGACCAAAATCTAGTACAATCAACAATATAACACACTAATTTCTTTCTTTCTTCCACAGTAGTGGGTCGAGGTTTAGTGACACTAGATATTACGTGTCAGTGACAGAGCAGACCAAAGGTCATTTTTTGTCAGGGATGGCGGGAGGGAGAACGACACTGTGTGGGCTGTGCAGTGGGCTCTTTCCTTGGCTTAGAGGGTGAGGTGTGAGAGAAACATTGGTGGTTTCACTAGCAGTCGTTTATTGAGACAAAAGACCCTTCGAACAAACAGAGTAATACAGTGTTTTTTTAACTCGCTGAGTTCCTCGCGGCGGAGTCATGGAGTGAAGGTTCCGGTGACGGCTGATGCGACGACGGCTCGTGTTGCAGCGGTGCGCCGGCGGTTTGTTCTCCAGTTCAGCACTGTGCTCGTGACTCACTGCGGCAGCGGCGCGGTCTTCTCCTTGTGAATTCGCTCGTTGTGTATTAACAAGCGACTACGGCGAGGCGCCGAGTGCTGCGTTCTGAAATCGAACCAGCGACCCTCAGGTTCGGCGTCTTCTGTGGGAGTTCATCAATCCCTAGCTTCACACGCGATCCATTTGGTGAGGTCACAGTCCTCACCAGGCACCTGAGTAATTACCACGCAGTCTGTAAAACTTATGCCAGGGCCTTTCCCGCCCGGAATTGTCTTTTGCTTACTTTGCTGGCTGACAATCGGCATGTTTCCACTGCTTTGACTGTTGATTTGTTTCTGGGGTATAGTAGTGCACCCTAGTTTCATCTGTGGTCACAAACCAGTGCAAAAAATCTTGTTCGTTTCTCCTAAAACGAGCCCAACATTGTTCAGATATGCCCATTCTCATGCGTTTTTGATCCAGTGTAGAGTCGCGGCACTCATCTTGCACATAATTTTTTCATTTATAATTCTTCAGTTAAAATAGGATATACCCTTTCACATGAACCTGGCAAGCACGAGCAGTTTCACGCACTTTCAATCGGCGATCCTCTGTGAACAATTTGTGCAGTTTCGCTATGATTTCTGGAGTAGTGACACATCTTGGCTGACCAATGCACGGATCATCATCTAACCTCTCCCAAACAAATTTAAATTCGTTTGTCCACTTGGCGACTGTTGAATATGAAGGAGCAAAGTCCCCCAGTGTATTCTGGAAATCGACACGAATGTCCTCTGTTTTCATGCATTTCTTTACAAAGTACTTAATCACTGCTCGAATCTAGATTTTTTTCCTTCTTCGCAAATCACTTCGCAGGAGCAACAACAGAGCCACGTCACCACCACAGCTCTCTTCCAAGAGCACTGACGTGGCACGTGTTTACAGGCAAGAGTCCAATGAATATCACGTGAACAACCCGTTGCGCTAGTGCTGACCTCTCGTGGTGATTCCAAGAACTTTTCATATCACCCTCGTACTACAGGCCATCTGCCGACATCTCTCCAAGGCAATAATGCTGCCCTCAGGAATTGCTTCGCCATTAGTTGGGTGCTGCGATATTGCATATGCCTCGAGGACATTCTTTGAGTCATTCTGCTAGTGTATATCCATAATACTTAAACCAGAATTTGGTTATGGCCACCATATGGCGCCGATCCTGGGTGTCCAGTAGTCTGTAGCTCATGCACCACTGCTGGTTTACTGCAATAATCGCATCGTCACATTGATGATGGGACACAGAAATTGCTTTCCCATTGCATACTACAGGCTCTCTACCGCCATCCCTCGAAGACACAATTATTGCCCTCGAGAATTGCCTCACCATTAAACGTGTGGTGCGCAGAAGGAGAGGACATAGTCGAGGCTTCTTCTGCTAGAGTATATCTACGATACTCGCACTGGCATTTTGGTAAGGACACTGCATGGAACCTCTCCTGGGTGTCCAGTAGCTTCCACCCATTGCACTGCTACTGGTTTACTGTAACCCTCACATCCTCATATTGACGGTAGGATACAGAATTTGATTTGCTAGTGCATACTACACGCTCTGTGCTGACGTCTCTCCAAGACACTAATGCTGCCGTCAAGAACTGAATCTCCATCAGACGGATGCTGCGCTATTTCATATGCCTCGAGGACATTGTCAGAGTCATTATGCTAGAGTATATGAATGATACTGGAGCCTCTCCTGGATGTCCAATAGCTTGTAACCGATGCACTACTGCCGGTTTACTTTAACCTCGCAACCCTGACATTGGTGATGGGATGTAGAAATACACACATAAAAAAAGTTTTTCATCACCCCAGTTCCCAGAACTCTTGAAGATAGACATTGACTGTGGATAGTATATCATCGCATTGTTTCTTTGTGCCAGGAAGGGCTCTCACCAAGGGAACTGTGTCTCTGAGTGAACCAAAACGATGTTTGGACATGGAGGAGGTACAGAGAGACAAGAACTGTCGATGACATGCCTCGCTCAGGCCGCCCAAGTGTCACTACTGCAGTGGGTGACCGTTACCTACGGATTATGGCTCAGAGGAACGCTGACAGCAACGCAACCATGTTGAACAATGCTTTTATGCAGCCACAGGACGTTGTGTTGTGACTCAAATTGTGCACAATGTCACTCCCGACGCCCATGGCGAGGTCCATCTTTGCAAACCATGACACTAACCAGTACAGTACAGATATAGCCCAACAACATGCCGAATGGACCACTCAGGATTGGCATCATGTTCTCCTCACTGATGAGTGTTGCAGATGCCTTCAACCAGACAATAATCGGAGACGGTTTTGGAGGCAACCCGCTCAGGCTGAACGCCTTAGACACACTGTCCAGCGAGTGCAGCAAGATGTAGGTTCCTTGCTGTTTTAGGGTAGCAGCATGTGGGGCCAGCATACGCCACTGGTGGTCACTGAAGGCGCTGTAATGGCTGTACGATATGTGAATGCCATCCTCCAACTGATAGTGCAATCACATCAGCAGAATATTGGCGAGGAATCTTCATGGACGACAATTTGCGCATCCATCGTGGTCCGCAGCTCGTGGTCGTGCGGTAGCATTCTCGCTTCTCGCGCCCAGGTTCCAGGGTTCGATTCCCGGCGGGGTCAGGGTTTTCTCTGCCTCGTGATGACTGGGTGTTGTGTGCTGTCCTTAGGTTAGTTAGGTTTAAGTAGTTCTAAGTTCTAGGGGACTGATGACCATAGATGTTAAGTCCCATAGTGCTGAGAGCCATTTGAACTATCCATCGTGTACATCTTCTTAATGACTTTCTTCAGGATAACGACATCGCTCGTTAGAATGGCCAGCATGTTATCCAGACATGAACCCTTTCAACCATCCCGGGATAGATTGATAAAAGCTCTTTATGGACGACGTGACCCACCAACCACTCTCAGGGATCTATGTCGAATCGCCAGTGAGGAGTGGGACATTATGGACCAACAGTGCCTTGTTGAACTTGTGGATAGTATGCTACGACGAATACAGGCATGCATCAATGGAAGAGGACATGCTACTGGGTATTAGAGGTTCTGGTGTGTACAGCATTCTGGACCACCACCTCTGAAGGTCTCGTTATATGGTGGTACAATATGCAGAGTGTCGTTTTCATGAGCAGTAAAAAGTGTGCAAATAATGTTTATGTGGATCTCTATTCCAATTTTCTGTACAGGTTCCAGAACTTTCGTAACCGAGTAGATGCAAAACTTTTTTTGATGTGTGTAATTTCACCATTACATACTACAGCGTCTTCAAGACACTAACACGGGCTCAGTAATTGCAATTCTCCGCTACTGGCGCTGACATTCTTCTACGATCACTGAATGGAACCTCTTCTGGGTGTCCAGCAACTTGTAACCAATGCTCTGCTGCTGGTTTACTGTAATTCTCACACAGTCACGTTGACAATGGGACACACAAATTACTTCTCCATTGCATACTACAGGCTCCCTTCCCATGTCTGCTAAAAACACTAATGCTGCCCTCAGAAACTGCATTTCTATCACATGGGTTCTGTGCTAAAGCATATGCCTCGAGGACATTGTCGGTATCATTCTGAATGTCTATATCTATGATAATGGCGCTCGCAGTTGGGTATGGTCACTGATAGAACCTCTCCTGGGTGTCCAATAGCTTGTAACTGAAGCACTGCTGCCAGTTTACTGTAATCCTCACACCTTCACATGGACGACAGGACACAGAAATTGCTTCGCTATTGCATATTACAGGCTCCGTTCTGACCTCTCTCCTAGACACTGACGCTGACTTCAGGAATTTTTTCTCTATCAGAAAGGTGCTGCGCTACTGCATATGCCTCAAGGAGACTGTCGGAGACATTTTGGTAGTGCATATCTGTGATACTGGCGCCAACATGCGGCTACTGTAACCACATGGAACCTTTTGTGGGTGTCCAGTAACTTTTCACCAATGCACCGCTGATCTTATACTGTAATTCTCACATACTCACATTGACATTGGAACACAGAAATTGCTTCACCATTGCATACTACAGGCTCTCTGCCAACGCCTCTCCAAGACATTATAGGTAACCTCAGGGATGGCATCTCCATCAGATAGGAGCTACTCAACTGCAAATGCTTCGATGAGATTGTCAGAGTCATTTGGGTGGTGCATACATATGATACTGGCACCAGCATTCGGCCATGGTCACTGCATGGAGCCTCTCCTGGGTGCCCAGCAGTATGTAGCTGATGAACCACTGCCAGGTTATTGTAAGCCTCGCAGCCTCACCCTGACATTGGGACACAGAGATTGGTTTGCCACTGTATACTACAGGCTCTCATCTGACATTTCTCCAAGAATCTAATGCTGCCCTCAGGAACTGCCTCTTCATCATACAGTTGCTGTGCTATTGCATATGACTCGAGGACACTGTCAGAATCATTTTGCTAATGTAGTCTATGATACTGGCACTGGCTTTTGGCTACGGTCACAACTCGGAACCTCTCACCTTGTTGTCCAGTAGCTTGCAACCGATGCTCCACTGCCAGTTTACTGTAGCACTTGCACCCTCAGAATGACAACTGGATAAAGCAATTGCTTCACCATTGCACACTACAGGTTCTGAGCTGACGTCTCTTCAAGACACTATTGCTGCCCTCATGAATTGGATCTCCATCAGACGGCTGCTTCACTATTGTATTTGCCTCGTGGACATTGTCAGAGTCATTCTGCTAGTGTATATCTATGATAATGGCACTGGCATTCGGCTATGGTCACCGCATGGAACCTCTGGTGGGTGTCCTACAGTTTTGTAACTAATGTACCAGTGATGGTCTACTGTAACCTTCACACACTCATGTTGATGATGGGACGCAGAAACTGATACGCCATTTCATACTACAGGCTCTCTGACGATGTCTCTCCAACACACTAAAGCTGCCCTCAGGAATTGCCTTGCCATCTGACTGGTGCTGCGATATTGCATACACTGTGAGGACACTGTTGGAGTCTTTCTGCTAGTGTGTATCTATGATACTTGCTTCGAGCCGGCCGCGGTGGTCTCGCGGTTCTAGGCGCGCAGTCCGGAACCGTGCGACTGCTACGGTCGCAGGTTCAAATCGTGCCTTGGGCATGGATGTGTGTGATGTCCTTAGGTTAGTTAGGTTTAAGTAGTTCTAAGTTCTAGGGGACTAATGACCACAGCAGTTGAGTCCCATAGGGCTCAGAGCCACTTTTTTTTTTTTTTTTTTTTTTTTTTTTTTTTTTGCTTCGACATTCGGCTGTGGTCACTGCATGGGAATCTGCTGGGTGTCTAGTAGCAAGTAACTGATGCACCACTGCAAGTTTACTGTAACGCTCCGACATTCTTTTTGACGATGGGACACAGAAATGCTTCGCCATTCCGTACTACAGGCTCTCTGCCTACGTCTTTCCAAGGCACTAATGCTGCCTTTCGAAATTGCCTTGCAGTAGGGCACGTGCCAAGAAATTTCCTATGGCACGAGGAGGTTGTCAGGATTATTCTGCTAGTGTATATCTATGTTACTGGTGCTGACATTCAGCTACAGTCATTGCTATGAAACTCTTCTTGGTGTTTAGTAGCTTGTAGCCGATGCACCACTGCCTGTTTACTGTAATCCTCGCACCCACACATTGATGGGAGGACACAAATATTGCTTCGCAGTTGCATACTACATGCTCTCTCCCAGCATTTCTCCAAGACACAAATGGCAAGGCTATACCTGAAGACGGAATTAGACAGGTGCTGCAACATTGCACATGCCTCGAGGACAATTTTGGAGTAATTGTGCTAGTGTATAGCTATGATACTGGCGCTGGCATTCGTCTATGGTCAGTGCATGAAACCTCTCCTGAGTGTCCAGTAGTTTGCGACTGATTTACTACTGCGGCTCACTGTACCTCTCGCACCCTCACATTGACAATGAGACGGAAACTGCTTCGCCAAAGCTCTATACCGCTGTCTGTCCAAGATACTAATGCTGCTCTCAGGAATTGCATCCCCACTAAACTGTTGCTGCACTACTGCATATGCCTCGAGGACATTGTCAGAATCATTCTGCTGTCGTATATCTGTGGTACTGGTGGTAGATTTTCGCTATGTCATTGCATGTAACCCCTCCCAGTTGTCCCATAGTTTGTAAGAGATGCACTGCTGGTGATTTACTGTAACCCTCGTACCCTCACATTGACCATGGATCACAGAAATTGCTTCGCCATTGCATACTGTGGGGTGATGCCCATTCGTTGCTTACAGGGTGTCTAAATGATGGTTTGTCCTCAGAATGCTTTACGACAATTCTAACTAATAACATTAGTAGCTTTATTTCTATAAAACAGATATGACAATACTTAAGTTTGGAATTACATCGGTATCGCAAGTAACATGCAAACAATAATAGTTATCGCTATAGTCGATGTACGGACAAATAACTGATAACAATCACAACTAGCTTTTCTTGTAGCACGCTCTGCAAATATGTTCCACTAATGTCAGTACTGTGAGGCGATCTGAGCGGCCTTAGCCAACAGTAGCGGCGCTTATATTCACTTCTTCCAGGTGTCACTCTTGGCACAGCTCGGTAAAATTCAACGCGTCATTTTCGGACGTTTTCTCACCACCTTCTCTGGTTTGCATTCTGCATCTCCGTTCCTTTGCTTACGGTTATGAAAGAACACATTCTACTGGCTCAATGCCGTTGTCTCTAGAAGACATTAATGATGGGCCCAGGAAGTTCATCTCCACCAGACGACTGCTAACCTGTTGCATATGCCTCGAAGACATTGTTGGACTATTACGTTAGTGTACATCTATGAAACTGGCGCTGGCATTTGGCTACTGACTCCGCATGCAGCCTCTCCTGGGTGTCCAGCAGTTTGTGACTGATGCACACCTGCCGACCCCACACACACTCTCATTGACGATGAGACACAAATATTCCTACGCCTTTTCACACTAAGGCTCTCTTCTGATATCTCTCCAAGACAATAACGCTGCCCTCGGAATTGTAACTCCACCATACAGGTGCTCCGCCATTGCATATGCCTCGAAGACATTTGGCTGAGGTAATCACATGGAACCTGTCCTGCATATCCAGTACCTGGTAATGGATGCACCGCTGCAGGTTTACTGCATCCCTTACACCCTCAAATTGATAACAGGACACAGAAGTTGCTTCACCGTTTCGTATTACTGGCTCTCTGCCGACATCTCTTCAAGACACTTACACGGCCCTCAGGGATTGCATCTCCACAGTACGGGTCTGCGCTATTCCATATGAATCTAGGATATTGTCGGAGTCATTTTGCTGGTGTATGTCTATGATAATGTCGCTCGCATTTGGCTACAATCACCGTATGGAACGTCTCCTGGAGGTCCAGTAGGTTGTAACCGGTGCACTGCTGCCAGTTTACTACAATCCTAGTACAAGCAGTTAGACCACGGGACATAGAAATTGCTTCATAACTACATATTAGAGGCTCTCTACCGACATGTCTCCAAGACACTAATGCTGCCCTTGGGCATTGACTCACCATTAGACAGGTGCTGCAGTATTGCACATGACTCGAAAACATTGTCACAGTCATTCTGTTAACGTATATCTATGACACTTGCGATGGACTGGGGCTACCGTTACTGCACGGAACCTCTGTTGGGTGTCCAGTAGCTTGTAACTGATGCAGCGCTGCCAGTTAACTGTAACCCTTGCACCCTCACATTGACGATATGACATACAAATTGCTTTGCCATTGCATGCTACAAACTCTCTGCCAACGTCTCTCCAAGACACTAATGCTGCTATAAGGAACTGCATTTCCATGAGAAGTATGATGCGCTATTGCATATGCCTGAAGACATTGTTACAGTCTTTCTGCTAGTATGTATCAATGATAAAGGCGCTGGCATTCGGCTATGGAAATTACATATAATCTCTCCTGCTCGTCCAGTAGCTTGTAACTGATGCACTGCTGCTGGTTTTCTGTTACAGTACGATGGGACGCAGGAATTGCTTCGCCATTGCAAATTACATCTCTCCAAGACACTAACGCTGCCCTCAGGAATGGCATATCACCAGACTGGTCCTGCGGTATTGCATACGCCTTTAGGACATTGACGGAGTCATTCTGCGAGTGTATACCTATGATACCACATGGAACCTCTCCTGTGTGTCCAGTAGCTTGTAACCGATGCATTGCTGGTGTTCTACTGTAGGTCTTGCTACCGCACATTCATCATGGGGGACAGAAATCCTTCGGCATTGCATACCATGGGCTCTCTGCTGACGTCTCCCATAAACACTAATCCTGCCCTTGAGAACTGCCTCGCCATTAGATGGGTGCCTCACTATTGCACATGCCTAGGGGACATTGTTGAGATCATTATTTTAGTGTATATCTATGATACTGGCGCTGGCGCTACGTTTGCCACATGGAACCTCTCCTGGGTGTCCAGGAGCTTGTGACTGTTCAGCCACTGCCTTTTACTGTAACCCTCGCACCCTCTCATTGACGATGGGTCGCAGAAATTGCTTCCCTCATTGCGTACTACAGACTCTCTCTCGTCATCTCTCCAAGACATTAATGCTGCCCTCAATAACTGCATCTTCATCAGATAGATTCTGACCTATTACATATGCCTCAAGGACATTGTCCGAGTCATTCTGCTAATGTATATCTATGATACCGGAGCTGGCATTGTGCTAAGGAACCACGTGGAATCTCTCCTGCGTGTCCAGTAGCTCGTACTCGATGCACTGCTGCAGGTTTACTGTAAGCGTCGCAGCCTCACATGGACGATGTAACACACAATTTGCTTCGGCATTGCATACTACATAACCTCTGCCAATGTGTCTCCAAGACACTAACACAACCCTCAGGATTTGCATCTCTACCACATGGGTACTGCGCCATTGCAGATGCCTCAATGACATTGTCAGAGTTATTTGCTAGTAAATATCTATGATATTGGCGTTGGTATTCGGCTGCTGTTACTGTATGGAACCTCTCCTGGGTGTCCAGTAGGTTGTAACCAATAGTCTGCTGGTGGTTTACTGTAACCCACGCAGATTCACATTGACGATGGGACACAGAAATTTCTTTGCCATTGCATACTACAATCTCTTCGCTGACGTCTCTACAAGACACTAATGCTTCGTTCAGGAACTGCATTGCCATTAGATGGATGCTGCACTATAGCATATGGCTTGAGGATTTTGCGGGAGTAATTCTGCTAGCGCGTGTCTATGATATTGGCGCTATCATTCAGCTACAGCCACAGTAACTGATGCTCCTATCCCAGTTTACTGTAACTCTCGCCCCCTCACATTGACAATGGGAAACTGAATTTATTCACCCTTGCATACTACAGACTCTCAGCTGACATCTCTCCAAGACACTAACGAGTCATGGAAACTCTTGTAGTAGTCTAGCAGCCATGTCGTTGGGAGGGGGGGGGGGGCAATAACATAAAGGCAGAGGGAGTGTCTTATTCAGCCGTCTGCAGAATGAGTATTATATTTCAATGGCGAAGCAATTACTGTGTTCCAGAACCAAGGCGGGAGAGCTACAGCAAGCAATCTGTTTTGCCTTGTGGAAAGACTGCTGGACACCCAGAGGAATTTCCACAGTCAGACCCTAGTAGGATGCCAGCAGGAGTCTCAGAGAAACGATCTTGTCTAATGACTCCAACTGTGTCATAGAGACACTTGGTGTAGCCCAGCAGACATGTAAAAGAGAGGCGATTCCTGAAGAGTGTCATAACTGGGTGAGTTGTTGGTCGATGGAGGATTCTGTGAAGATACTCATGAGGAAGGTGGGGCCGAAGTCACTGGAAATGCGGCAGGCAGAATGGGTTTCAAGTGCAGGTTGTGTTTTCAGTTTGGCCAACACCACTACCTCCCTGACCATGGGGCTAAGCTTCTTGATTATTGTGGTGAGGGTTGGAGGATGGAAAGGAGGTTGCGCCTGGCAGGGAGAGTAGGAGGTAAGGAAAAATGTAAGTGTGGCATATGGCCAATGGTGACATAAGAGACCTTTTTGAGGAGTTCAGTGTTGAGTGAGGGATTGGTTGCAAGTAATGAGAAATGGGGGCATTGGGGAAGAATTTGCAGATTTCTAAGCTGAGGGGGTGGGCATCAAGGAACTTGGAGTTGGGGTGGGAGAGGATGAAGGTGTGGCATGTGCGGATAGGGTGGTATTCATGAGGGATCAGAAGGGGTGGGGTGGGTGGTGGTTTTTTGGTGGAGGGGTAGGAGCTGTGTCAACACAAGGTCGTTCAGGGGTTTTCTGCTGAGTGCGACCTGGGAAGAAGGATGGGTTGGAGCTGATAGGAGGCAGGCCTTTCTGGAGGTCCAGAGATGTACACCTGTGGTGGTGTCAGTGTATTGTCTGGAGTGGTTACTGTGGCCCAGAGGGATAGGACCCAGGCAGATGAAGGATGTGCTGGGGTTGTAGGGCAACTGGGGAGAGGGAAACTCTTGAGGGTGAGAGTGAGTGGGAGTGGACTGATATATGTGGGGATACAATATGGTGGAGGAGATCGGAGACGAAACCGTAATGAGGTGCAGCTGGACATAAGGATGGGGCTGGAGGAGGAACTCCAGGAAATGATGGTGGGGACATGGGAAAGGAAGGTTCGGATAACAGTGGTGGTTGGGGTGTTCATGTTTAAATGGACAAGTGCCTATTGACGACAGGTGGCGCCAAGTAAGGAAACGAAAATGATGAGGGGGTGAGGGGGGGGGGGGGTGATGAAGACGAAGGCGAAGCAAAAGCATAGGAACAGCGACGGCGACAGCGATGGCGAACTACAGAGGCAGAGGCAAGCAGCCGGCAGCGGACCCAGGAGGCGACAACAGTGGCGGCAGGCAGACTACAGCCACAGAGAGCTTGCAACCGGCGAATAGATACTGAGAGTAGCCTAGTCGACAAATTCTTCCGTAAGGAAGGAGGGATTCCAACCCCCTGGATGCTACACTTCAACTGTAACAGCCTATCCTATGTAGAGGATCTGTAGCAGCGTCATTGGAGAATGAAATACGTTTATACCCACTTACGAGTTGCAAGGCACATCCTAATCAACAGAAATATTTTTTACGAATGTTGTGGTTGTTGCGGTCTTTAGTCTAAAGACTATTTTGATACAGTACTCCGTGCTACTCTATGCTGTGCAAGCCTCTTCATCTTTGAATAACTACTGCAACCTATGTCCTTCTGTATTTCCTTAATGTATTCATCTCTTGGTGATCCTCTACGACTTTTACCATCCACACTTCCCTCCAATGCTAAATTTGTGATCCCTTGAAGCATCACAATGTGTCCCACCAACCGATCCAGTCTTCTAGTCAAGTTGTGCCGCAAATTCATCTTCTCCCCAATTCAGTTCAGTGCTTCCACATTAGTTATGTGATCTACCCATCTAATCTTCAGCTTTCTTAGGTAGCACCACATTTCGAAAGCTTCTACTCTCTTCTTGTCTAAAAATGTATCATCCATGTTTCACATCGATACATGGCTACACTCCATACAGATACTTTCAGGAAAGATTTCCTGACACTTAAATCTACACCCGATGCTAACAAATTTGTCTTCTTCAGAAATGCTAGCCTACATATTATATCCTCTCTACTTCGACCATCATCAGCCATTTTGCTCCCCAAATAGTAAAACTCATCTACCACTTTAAGTGTCTCATTTTGTAATCTAATTCCCTCAGCATCACCTGATATAATTCAACAACATTCCTCGTTTTCGTTTTGTTGATGTTCATCTTATATCCTCCTTTCAAGATACTGTCCATTTCATTAAGATACTCTTCCAGGTCCTTTTGCTGTCTCAGACAGAATTAAAATGTCGTCGGCAAACCTCAAAGTTTTAATCCCTAATCCAAATTTTTCTTTTGTTTCTTTTGCTGTTCGCTCAGTATACAGATTGAATAACATCAGCGATAGGCTACAACCCTGTCTCACGCCCTTCTCAGTCACTGATTCCATTCCATACCCCTCGACTTTTACAGCTGCCACCTGGTTTCTATACAAATTCGCCCCCCGTGTTTTACATCTGCCACCTTCAGAATTTGAAAGATAATATTCCAGTCAACACGGTCAAAAGTTTTTTCTAAGTCTACAAATGCTAGAAACGTAGGTTTGCCTTTCCTTAACCTATCTTGTAAGTCGAGTCATTAGGTCAATATTGCGTCTAGTGTTCCAACACTTGTCTGCAACTCGTGGTCATGCAGTAGCGTTCTCGCTTCCCGCGCCCGGATTCCCGGGTTCGATTTCCGGTGGGGTCAGGGATTTTCTCTGCCTCGTGATGATTGAGTGTTGTGTGATGTCCATTTGTTAGTTAGGTTTAAGTAGTTCTAAATTCTAGGGGACAGATGACCATAGATGTTAAGTCCCATAGTGCTCAGAGACATTTGAACCATTTTTTCCCCAACACTTCTACGGAATCCAAATTGATCTTCCCCGAGGTCGGCTTCTACCAGTTTTCCCATTCGTTTGTAAAGAATACATGTTAGTTTTTTGCGCCCATAACTTATTAAATTGATAGTTCGGTAATTTTCACACCTGTCAAGACATGCTTTATTTGGAATTGTTATATTCTTCTTGAAGTCAGAGGGTATTTCGCCTGCCTCATACATCTTGCTCATCAGATGGAAGAGACATATCACGGCTGGGTCTCCGAAGGCGATAGTTCTAACGGAATACTGTCTTCTTCTGGGGCCTTGTTTCAATTTAAGTCTTTCAGTGCTCTCTCAAATTTTTCACTGAATATCTAATGTTCCATTTCATCTTCAAGTACGTCCTCTTTTATTTCCATAATATTGCCCTCAAGTCCATCGCCATTTATAGACCCTCTATATACTCCTTCCACCTTTCTGCTTTCCCTTTCCATTTGAATTCTTGGTATCCATACAGGTGGATCTCTTTTCTCCAAAGGTCTCTTTAATTTTCCCGTAGGTAGTACGTATCTTAGCCATAGTGATCTACGTGAACATTTACATCTATGATATATACTATGTGATCAAAAGTATCTGGACACCTGGCTGAATATGACTTACAAGTTCGTGGCACCCTCCATCGCTAATGTTGGAATGCAATATTGTGTTGGCCCACCCTTACCCTCGATGACAGCTTCCACTCCCGCACGCGTATGTTGCATTAGGTGCTGGAAGGTTTCTTGGGAAATGGCAATCCCCATTCTTCATGGAGTGCTGCACTGAGGAGGGGTTTCGATGTCGGTCGCTGAGGCCTGGCACAAAGTCGGCGTTCCAAAACATCCCAAAAGTGTCCTATAGGATTAAGGTCAGGACTCTGTGCAGGCCAGTCCATTACAGGGTGTTATTGTTGTCTAACCACTCCACCACAGGCCTTGCATTATCAACAGGTGCTCGATCGTGTTGAAGGATCCAAACACCATCCCCAAATTGCTCTTCAACTGTGGGAAGCAAGAAGGCACTTAAAGTATCTGTGTAAGACTGTGCTGATCAGGTCGCCACATTTTGTACCGTGATTCGTCACTCAACACAACGTTTTTCCACTCTTCAATCGGCCAATGTTTACGCTCGTTACACCAAGTGAAGCGTCGTTAGGCATTTACCGCGTGATATGTGGCTTATGAGCAGCCACTCGAGCATGAAATCCAAGATTTCTCACGTCCCATCTAACTGTCATAGTACTTGAAATGGATATTGATGCAGCTTGGAATTCCTTTGTGATAGCCTGGATAGATGTCTGCCTATTACACATTACGACCCTCTCTAACTGTCGGTGGCCTATGTCAGCCAACAGATGAGATTGGCCTATACGCTTTTGTGCTGTGCCTGTCTCTTCACGTTTCCACTTCATCATCACGCCGGAAACAGTGGACCTATGGATGATTAGGAGTGTGGAAATCTCGCGTACAGAGTATGACACAAGTGACACCCAATCATATGATCACGTTCGAAATCCGTGAGTTTTGCGGAGCGCCCCATTCTGCTGTCTCACGACGTGTAATGACTACTAAGGTCGCTAATATGGAGAACATGGTAGTAGGTTGCAGCACAATGCACCTAAAATGAAAAACGTACGTTTTCGGTGGTGTCCAGACCCTATTGATCACATAGTGTATGCCTCTACGTCCTTACAGTTGTCCTCTAGGCATCCTTGCTTAGTCATTTTGCACTTCCTGTCGATCTCATTTTTGAGACGTTTGTATTCCTTTTCGCAGGCATCATTTACTACATTTTTATATTTTCTTCTTTCATCAATTAAACTTAATATCTCTTCTGTTACCTTAGGATTTCTACTAGCCCTCATCTTTTTACCGACTTGATTCTCTGCTACCTTCGCTATTTCATCTCTCGAAGCAACCCATTCTTATTCTACTGTATTTCTTTCCCCTGTTCTCGTCAACGCTTCTCTAATTTTCTCTTTGGAACTCTCTACAACCTCTGGTTTTTTCCGTTTATCGAGGTCCAATCTCCTTAAATCCCTACCTTTTTGTGGTTACTTCAGCTTTAATGTACAGTTCATAACCAATAAATTGTGGTCAGAGTCCACATCTTCCCCTGGAAATGTCTTACAGTTTAAAACTCGGTTCGTAAATCTCTGTCTTACTATTATATAATCTATCTGAAAGCTTCTTCGTTGTATAAAACCTTCTATCATGATTTTTAAACCAAGTGTTAGCCATTATTAAGTTGTGATTTGTGCAAAATTCTACCAAGAGGCTTCCTCTTTCATCCCTTTCCCCCAGTACATATTCACCTACTACTTTTCCTTCGTACAATTTAATTCCAGTCCCCCATAACTATTAAATTTTGGGCTCCATCCTTTTATCACATCATACATTTCGACAATCTCTTCGTCATCAGCGGAGCTAGTTGGCATATAAACTTGTAATATTGTGGTAGGTGTGGGCTTCGCGTCTACCTTGGCTACAATAATGCGTTCACTATGCTGTTCACAATAGCTTGTTTGCATTCCAATTTTTTACAAGTCATTATTAAACCTACTCCTGTATTAGTTGAGTTTGAATTTATAAACCTGTTTTCACCTGACGAGAAGTCTTGTTCTTTCTGCTACCAAACTTCACTAATTCCCACTATACATAACTTTAAACTATCCATTTCCCTTTTTAAATTTTCTAACCTACCTGCCCGATTAAGGGATCTGACATATCCCCGTTCCGATCCGTAGAACGCCAGTTTTGTTTCCGCTGATAACGAATGCAGTGCACATTATCATACCTGCACGCGGTATCTCAAGACGAAACTGAAAACTGGCCCGTCACCTCCAGTCTGGCCCAGCGCCACCTACCATGTGTATTGTGTACCTGACGTGGCGGCCAGCCGGGGAACCATGGCTGGAAGTGGCTGAGGCTGGGTACTTCCCTGCTTCCACTCCCACCGCCAGCTGCGTTACAATGCGGCGCCAGTCCGTCCAACTGCAGCCACATCCCTGACACAGACTCCTCACTTTAAAAGGTCCCAAACGGGAATGTTCTTCTGTCGAAATACCTCAAATTTCTCTCGTGAATTCCTCCCATTTATAAGAGTTATTTTCGAACACTGAAAAAGTCGGACCACAGATGAGTTTCCATATAGCTAAAGTATCGTTACTTCTTGAGAAAATGTTGTGCATCACTGTGGCATAGGCTTCATTTCTTCTAAGTATTCCCTCTTCCGGCAGAACAATATCTGTTGCTATCTGTTACGTGCTGCATCACTGGGCTAGAATATTAAACTCATTTTTGTCTCGTGATGGAGTACCAAGAGCACTCTCTACCTCTGTCACTGGATGCCTCCTCACTTGCGAACTGTCTCTTCAAGTAACCAAATGTTTTACAACATGTGAAGTCTCTTAAAGTAACAGCTTAGAGAACTTGTACATATGAGATTTAGACTACACGACACTTTATAATTTCGATAATACAATAATTCCATTACGATTATCATCTCACGTTTTACAGGTTCTGTTTAAAAATCTCACTGCACCTAATGTTGTTGTTGTTGTGGTCTTCAGTCCTGAGACTGGTTTGATGCAGCTCTCCATACTACTCTATCCTGTGCAAGCTTCATCATCTCCCAGTACCTACTGCAACCTACATCCTTCTGAATCTGCTTAGTGTATTCATCTCTTGGTCTCCCTCTGCGATTTTTACCCTCCACGCTGCCCTCCAATACTAAACTGGTGATCCCTTGATGCCTCAGAACATGTCCTACCAACCGATCCCTTCTTCTAGTCAAGTTGTGCCACAAACTTCTCTTCTCCCCAATCCTATTCAACACTTCCTCATTAGTTATGTGATCAACCCATCTAATCGTCAGCATTCTTCTGTAGCACCACATTTCGAAAGATTCCATTCTCTTCTTGTCCAAAATATTTATCGTCCATGTTTCACTTCCATACATAGCTACACTCCATACAAGTACTTTCAGAAACGACTTCCTGACACTTAAATCTATACTCAATGTTAACAAATTTCTCTTCTTCAGAAATGCTTTCGTTGCCATTGCCAGTCTATATTTTATACCCTCTCTACTTCGACCATCATCAGTTATTTTGCTCCCCAAATAGAAAAACTCCTTTACCACTTTAAGTGTCTCATTTCCTAAATTAATTCCCTTAGCATCACCTGACTTAATTCGACATCCATTCCGTTCAACTGCTCTTTCAAGTCCTTTGCTGTCTCTGACAGAATTATAATGTCATCGGCGAACCTCAACGTTTTTATTTCTTCTCCATGGATTTTAATACCTACTCCGAATTTTTCTTTTATTTCATTTATTACTTGCTCAATATATAGATTGAATAACATCGGGGAGGGGCTAAGACCCTGTCTCACTCCCTTCGTAACCGCTGTTTCCATTTGATGTCCCGCGACTCTTATAACTGCCATCTGGTTTCTGTATGACTTGTAAATAGCTTTTCGCTCCCCGTATTTTACTCCTGCCACATTCAGAATTTGAAAGAGAGTATTCCAGTCAACATTGTCAAAAGCTTTCTCTAAGTCTACTAATGCTATAAACGTAGGTTTGCCTTTCCTTAATCTTTCTTCTAAGATCAGATGTAGGGTCAGTATTGGCCTGTTCCAACATTTCTAAGGAATGCAAACTGATCTTACCCGAGGTCGGCTTCTAGTTTTTCCATTCGTCTGTAAAGAATCAGAGTTATTATTATGCAGCCATGACTTATTAAACTGATAGTTCGGTAATTTTCTCATCTGTCAATGTCTACTTTCTTTGGGATTGGAATTATTATATTCTTGTTGAAGTCTGAGGGTATTTCGTCTGTCTCATACATCTTGCTCACCAGATAGTAGAGTTTTGTCAGGACTGGCTCTCTCAAGGCTGTCAGTAGTTCTAATGGAATGTTGTCTACTCCTGGGGCTTTGTTTTGACTCAGGTCTTTCAGTGCTCTGTCGAACCCTTCACGCAGTATCGTATCTCCCATTTCATCTTCATCTACATCCTCTTCCATTTCCATAATATTGTCCTCAACTACATCGCCCCTATATAGACCCTCTATATACTCCTTCCTCCTTTCTGCTTTCCCTTCTTTCCTTAGAACTGGGTTTCCATCTGAGCTTTTGATATTCATACTTCTCTTTTCTCCATAGGTCTCTTTAATTTTTCTGTAGGCAGTATCTATCTGACCCCTAGTGAGATAAGCCTCTACATCCTTACATTTGTCCTCTAGCCATCCCTGCTTAGCCATTTTGCACTTCCTTTCAATCTCATTTTTGAGACGTATGTGTTCCTTTTTGCCTGCTTTATTTACTGCAATTTTATATTTTCTCCTTTCAACAATTAAATTCAATATTTCTTCTGCTACACAAGGATTTCTACTAGCCCTCGTCTTTTTACCTACCACTAGCCACTTTATAAATTCGACAATATAGTTGGTTTTATTAAGATGATTATCTCGCCCTGTGGAGGTTCCATTAAAAAATTTCATCACAATGGAAAAACGCTTGATCAACGCTCCAACTCCCGAATCATATGCTTGGTACTCTCAGTCTTGCATGCACACGCTAAGCGACACGTCGTCCATATCAAATTGAAAGGCTAATTAATTAATTTGATCATGAGAATTCCTTTTTCCTGCAATCAAATTACACTCGCCAGGTACCTATTACAGAGTCTTGCCTGATGTCTCTGGAGGCTTCCCACAGGCTAGGTAAACACTTCCTCTGATACGAGTGCGGCTGGTAACGGCTGTAATAGATGACGACATCCATCGCTATTTGGATTCTGTCTCTCTGTTTTCTTGACATGCTGGTGCAAGCAAGTCACTTAGCATTCTGGTATTCTGTTCTGAAATTAATTCTGCTGAGATCTGTCGGTCTATGGGGGGCAGTACGATGTTTCACTCTCTTCTCCATCCCTAGATTGCTTACGAAGAGCTGTCACCAGGGCGCGAACCTCCTCCTGAGCGTCAAGGCTGTACGCTCGCCGTGCCGGATAGCTGTTAATGATTCCAGACCCTCAAAAGTTGTCCTGTCCTTCCCAGAAGAACTCGCTGCATAAATGTCGATGGGGTAAATACTGGGACGTTGAAAAATATGCTTCCCCTCATCCCTCCAGTAAACCGAAACATTCTGAGATTTGTTTTGGAATATACCGGGAAGGCTGACACATGAGCAATAAAAAAATACCTGTCTACTCCGGGAAGGCTGACTCATGAGCAATAAAAAAATACCTGTCTACTGGCCGCCACATCCCAGACGCGTAAGAGTCTGCAGATCTGTGTTTCCCTCACAGTACAGTTCTATAGAAGTGTTCCTATTGCCTCCCGCAAATTAGTGGGCGGGTGATCCGAGAACTCTAATCGGAATCCCTGGAGGGAACTCTATTGAGAACTGACATTTGAAGCTGACCGCAGAAAGATTCTACTGCCACCAAAGTACATTTCGCATAAGGCCCACGAAGATAAGATCCGTGAAGTTAGCGCTCACTGGGAACATGTAGGCATTCTTTTTCCCTCGCGTTATTCACATTTGGAATAGGAACGGGAATGAAAAGCAGTGGTACAGCATGCACCACGTGATCGCTTGCCAAGGAACCATATGGATGTAAATCTAGTCTACCTATTAAGATGTCACGCAATCCAGCTATTCGCTCACACAACTCACAGAGGAATGTTAGCTCTCATTTATCGAGGAAACAAAAGACAGAACTACTGCTGCTGATTGTCCCTCTGTAGAAACCACCGTTTAGCCCCTAATCCTCTCATTGCAGTCAGTTCTCGAGACGTATATAAGAGGTTGTGATATTTTTGCCAAATGTACTTAGAAGAAACGGTACAGGGCTCACTTCTCAACTACCCCAGTCATCAAGGTGTGTTTTACCTGCTGTATTCTCACGAATCTACCTGCTTCCGTACATATAGAATTTGAATCCACCTGATTTCAGTGAGTAAGCCAACTTACGGACCCTTGCTAATTATCTCGAAATCCCATCATGTTCTGACAGCAATATTCCGCCAGTTAGAAGGCTAACAGGTAGAGAGCTATCGCAATGAGAAAAATAGCTCACAAAAGCACAGGAGGGAATTAAAACCATGTAGGGCATGCATGGGCTGCACAAAGAAATTCTGAAGCATAACACCTTCAGTTAATCTATGTCGAATGACTGACTATAAATATCCCTGCTGTACATGACCTAATCTCGTTTATAGTATTTCTGTGACTACCACGCTAGAAATACGACAGTGTGTTGGTGTCCAAGTATTTGTTGAGAGCGCAATGCCTCTCTCCTCGTTATTTTTGTAAACATAACTGAATACAACTATGAACTACGAAAGCTTTGCTAACATCACCTGGTAGAGAATTCTATAAGGTATTACTGCTTCCCTCTCCTCTGATATCTAGTGAAACACCGTCTGCATGCTGACATCGACCATATGTGGCGATGCTATCAAGTATACAGGTATTACTCCACTGGAACAAGTGGCCAGTGATCGAAATTGCTGGCACAGACTAGTGTAAAGTTTCGTCCCCTATACTGTAGGAGGACCATATTCCACAGACTACCCATCACAGGAGAGGGTCACTGTGTTGTTCTTTCATAAGCAGTTTGGTACATTGTTCTTTCTGCTGTAACACACCAAAGCAGTGTGTGACTGCAGCTTTGTACACCACCATACGTTTTGTCATCCCTCCACGACTTCCGGGTCTGTGTCAGATGCTAAATCACATTAACATGTTTTGATCTACTGGCTCTCACAAAAAGCTGAACATCACATGGTATAAACTACGCTCCATCCACAACACACAGGGTGGTTGAAATAAGAGAGGTGGTGTTTCTTAGTGACATAAAGTTTGGAAGACTTCACAACATATGGAAACTGGAAGAGTTTGAAGCTTTTTCAAACGGCTTTCTGAAGATGATGACCTCTTAATTTAATTTTATCTTCCGCAGTGATGAAGTGGCTGATGTCTCGTTCTTCTGTTTCGATTGATTCCTTATATCGCACCTTGTACAGGATCACTTTCCAGTGATGACCAACAATGAAAGATGTTGCTCCCACCAAGGCTCTCTCCATCTCAAGCAAGTAGTATCAGTCAATTATTATGTCATAATCAACGTGTACTAGTGGACAGATGGGATAGAAAAGACACAGCTGATACGGGACAATGAACTGTAATAGGCGCCACTGTTGATAGTGCAATCAATTTTAGCAATTTTACCAGTGTTTCCGAAATTCCAACGCCGACCAACGACATGACAGCATGCTCCTCAATTTCTGTATCATCGCTAAATTACCTTTGCTGCATACTAGATTAAGAGAATAGATAGATGACTGGGCAGTACATCCATTCATGATTAATTCTCGCATTCTCAGGATAAAGTTGGAGACTGAATGATGGTATTTGACCTACCCTTCCTACAACTCTGTCACCTATTTAATTTGCAGGTGACTAGAAGTAGGAGGCCGCTACATTCCAGAAGTCTCGAGAAGGAACAGAGCCACCTGAGTCTGTAGCTACTGTTCAGTGAAAACTGTTCCACATCAATCTTACTCATTACACCAATCAGAGTGTAGAAGATCTCTCCAGATGCGCGCATGTCGAGGAGGTTAGCACTCGTTATTGGTACACAGTAGACCTGAGAGTGCTGTGACAATATAACAGGCGGATTATGCATGTGGAGCTCCACATGGATGGAGTTTGAAGCATTTTACGTAACTCAACTGCCTTATAAATTCTTAAGTGTTGTTCTTGTATCTGCAATCAGTACCAAAAACTTATTGAGAGAAATTATTGTAGAACATAAACACTTACCCTCCTAAGGATACATAGTTCTGCACTTAAACACGCTATAATGTTAAAACCAAGCGGTTTCCAAGATATTAGTCATGAGGAATGCAATGCTCTTAATGCCGTAATGCAGGACATATATGTCCAACATCTGACCGACATCCTCCCTGCAAGTTATCCATCCCACTCACTATGGTGACAAACGTTAAGACGATAAAACTATTTCCTTATAAAAAAACAGACTCTTTGCGATACAGGTGAATATCTATTTTCTCAAGGTGATGGTTGGTTGGTTGGTTGGTTTGTGGGATTAAAGGGACCAGACTACTATGGTCATCGGTCCCTTTTTCTAAAAAAACTAAAACCACCCAAAGAGAATAAAAAACGAACAACAGGAAAGACAGCACACGAAACAGGACATGAAATACTCTGACAGAGACCAGACAAAACAAATTAAAACACACAGGGTGACGGTGGTTGGCCGACCATAGAGAAAAAAAAAGGAAAAGCCGACCACCAAGAACACATTAAAACTCAGTTTAAAATCATAGGCTAAAAGCCGGAATCAACACTAAAAAACAAACCCTCAGATTAAAGGATAAAAACCCCCTGCCCGAATAAAACGCAAAACCAAGTCCAACATGGCAGAGTCATCTAATAAAAGAGCAGAGAGCGTGTCAGGCAGCGCAAGCGTCTGCCTGAGCACAGATAAAAGTGGACAGTCCAACAAAATGTGGACCACTGCAACGCCAAGCCGCAGCGGCATAGAGGGGGGTCCACACGGCGCAATAAGTGGCCGTGGGTCATCCGTGTGTGCCCAATGCGCAGTCGGCAGGAGTCTTTGCAGGAGAAAATTGAAATCCATGGGCTAGGGCCCACGCCTGCGCCTTGCGTATGGCTCCGTGCAACCTATGTTCTGCAAACACTAATGGTGGAGCAGCTGAAAAAGATGCAGAAATCGTCAGCATATAACGTGGGTGCAACGGACAACCCTACTGCTGCTGCAAGACCATTAATGACTACAAGGAAAAGGGGCCCGCTAAATACAGAGCCCTGTGGAACGCCGTTGTCCTGGATGTGAAGTAAACTATGGGCTGTGCCAATTAAAACGCGGAATGTCCGAACAGATAAAAAATTCTGAATAAAAGTGGGGAGAGAGCCCCGGAGACCCCACCCGTGCAACGTGACGAGAATATGGTGCTGCCACGTCGTGTCATATGCTCTGGAGAGATCGAAAAAGATGGAGATGAGGTGCTGGCGCCAGGAAAAAGCAGTGCGGATTGCAGACTCAGGGAAGACCAAAGTATCGGCGGTGGAACGGCCCTGACAGAAGAGGCTCTGGCATGGAACCAGAAGACCCCGAGACTCGAGCAGCCAACACAGCCGTCGACTCACCATACGTTCCAGTAGCTTGCGCAGAGTATTTGTCAAGCTGATGAGCCGATAGCTATCCACATTAAGCGGGTCCTTACCAGGTATCAGCACTGGAATGATGGTACTTTCTCGCCACTGCGACGGAAAGACACCATCGTCCCATATACTGTTGAAGATGGCAAGAACACATCGCTGACAGTCCGGGGACAGGTGTTTCAGCATCTGATTGTGAACGCCATCTGGCCCAGAGGCTGTATCGGGACACTGTGCCAGGGTGCTGTGGAGTTCCCACGAACTAAATGGGGCGTTATACGCCTCAGGGTGGCGAGAAGCAAAAGAAAGCCGTTTGCCTTCCGTCCGGCGTTTTAGAGAGCAAAACGCATGCGGGTAATTCCCCAATGCAGAGGCACGAACATAGTGCTGTGCAAAATGCTCGGCGATTGCATCGGCATCGGTGGATAGCGCCCCGTTGATGGTAAGCCCTGGGACACTTGTAGAGTGCTGCAATCCAAACATGCGCCGTATCTTCATCCACACCTGGGAGTGTGAAGTACGGGAACCAATGTTGGAAACGTACCGCTCCCAGCACTCCTGTTTCCGCCTCTAGATGAGCCGTCGGGCCTGAGCACGGAGACGTTTGAATAAAATGAGGTTGTCCAAAGACGGGTACCGCTTATGTCGCTGAAGAGCCCGCCGACAGCGACCTCCGGAGATCACCAAGGCACTGTCTTTCGCCGGGGCACCCTAACGAACGAGGAATGGCACGTTCCGCAGCGGAAACAATCGCTTCAGTCAGTGCCCCAACCGCCACATAGATGGTACCGCGGAGGAGAGGTTCAACAGTGGCAGCAGAGGAGAACGTGACCCGGTTTGCCTTGCTAAACGCCCATCTAGGCAATCGTTCATGGGAGCGACGCTGGGGTAGTGAAAGGAAGATGGGAAAATGGTCACTACCACACAAGTCGTCATGGACCCTCCAGTGGACCGATGGTACAAGCCCTGGGCTGCACAACGACAGATCTATGGCCGAGAACGTGCCATGCGCCACACTGAAATGTGTGGCGGCGCCAGTGTTTAACAGGCAGAGGTCGAGTTGGAAGAGGAGATTCTCGACCTCTCTGCCTCGGCCAGTAAACTTCGTTCCACCCCACAGGGGATTGTGGGCGTTAAAATTACCCAGGAGAAGAAAAGGCGTGGGGAGTTGGGTGACAAGTGCAGCCAATTCGGTCAGGGAGACTATACCACCTGGAGGGAGATAGACACTGTAGATGTTTATGTCCTGGGTAGTCCTTACTCTGACAGCCACAGCTTCCAATGATGTGTGAAGGGGCACAGGAGCACTGTATACAGAGTTAAGGACATACACGCAGGCTCCACCTGACACACTGTTGTAAACACTATGGTTACAGTAACAGCCTCTATAACCATGAAGGACAGGGTCCGCATTGCTGAGAACCAGGTTTCCTGGTGGGCAATGCAGAAAGCAGGTCTCATGCTTAGAAGCTGTCGTAGCTCAGGGAGACAGCTAAAATAACCACCACAATTCCACTGGAGGATTGTACAAAGCGTGCCCTGTAGGGGCATGAAGGCAGTGAAGATTCAGTTCATCAGGGGACCCAAAGAGCTCGACCTCTTCCTCAGAAAGCGGAGGCGCGGAACCACTGGGTCCTTATTCTTCTTAGAGAGCTTCCTCTTCTCTCTCTTGTCTTTGAGAGGAGGTTTTGCAAGCTGGGAGGGCTTTCTTGACGTATTGCCAGGAACAGAGGTAGAGCGTGAAGCCCTTCGACCAGCAGCTGGTGCCTTCTTGAGACACTGGCTAGTGAGACACTGGTAAAGTCCTTGGAAGGGACTGTCCTAAGGCACCACTTCTGAATCAGTGAGGCTGGAGGAGGCTGTTGCCTCTCCAGCTGATCGGCCGGAGAAGGCTGGCGCCTTTCCAGCTGAGAGGTGGGGATAGATGTCCCCAGTTGTTCGGGGTCCACTGCTCCCAAACCGGGTGTTTTGGGATTAGTGGAAGAGAGAGTGGCCCCTACCAGTGGTGGGGCAGGCGTAACTTTACTGTTCTGTGGGCCAACTGACAAGGGAGTCTTTGCAGGAACTGGTGGCGGCAGAGTTACAGCAGCATAACTCCTCAACATAGATGTGGGGCTGTTCTAGCTTCTTCATGGCCTCTTGGTAAGTTAAACGGTCCAGGGTCTTAATTTCTTGTATCTTCCGCTCTCGTTAGTAGACTGCACAGTCTGGTGACCAGGGAGAATGATGCTCTCCACAGTTAACGCAGGTGGGAGGTGGAGCACATGGAGCATTAGGATGTGAAGGTCGTCCACAATCACGACACATGGGGCTGGCAGTTCATCTGGAGGACATGTGTCCAAACTTCGAGCACTGGAAGCATCGCATAGGGGGCGGGGCATAGGGCTTGACATCGCACCGTTAGATCATGACCTTGACCTTCTCAGGCAAGCAGTCTCCCTCAAAGGCCAGGATGAATGCACCAGTAATGACCCTATTATCCTTCGGCCCCCTAAAGACACGACGGACAAAGTGTATGCCTCGTCGCGCCAGGTTCTCCCTTAGCACGTAATCAGACTGCAACAGGAAGATAATCCCCTGGACCAAATTTAAGGACTTATGGGGAGTGATGCTAATGGGGATGTCACCGAGCTTCTCACAGGCGAGTAATGCCCGTGACTGTGCAGATGAAGCTGCTTGTATCAGAATGGCCCTGCTCCTCATTTTGGAAAGAGACGTCACTTCCCCAAACGTATCTTCAAGTTTGTGAACAAAGAAGAGAGGCTTAGTCCCCAAAAACGAATCCCCATCAGTTCTGCAGCACACAAGGTATCGCGGCGAATATGGCTCCTGTATGTCCGCATCCCTATGTTCATCCCATGGCGTGGCTAGGGAAGGGATCGATTTGGGGTTATATGTCACAGCATTAATTTCTGCCTTACCGCGCTTAGAAACGTTGGTAGTCGTGCGACCAACGGATTGAGACGTCACCCGCTTCCTTGCAGGGCATCCGCCCCGATGCCACCGACTCCGACCAGGGGCTCTCCCCACAGGCGCCACCCAGCACAGCAAAGGCCACCTGGCAGGATGGCCATTGCCAGGAGTCCCGATGCCCCAGAGAGACGAGCATCTACTACTTGGCTTACGTGGAGAGGTGTCAGCTCAGACATGGCAGTACGATCGCTGTGTTGTCAGGGGGCTACAACCTAGAGGCTACATGACGAACCCACCACAACGAGCTGGCTACCTTTCTGGATTTTGGGTGCCATGGGAAGTCCATAGGTATCGTGGATGCAGATGGTGACGCACTAATGGTGAACTTACACAACCCATCAGGTGTGAATGCCCAAAATGAGTGATGGAGGGTGCAGTTACGACGCGAAGACGATAAAGAGTGCCAAGGCCTTAGGGCACAGAGGGCCAATGGGGCACCACGTAAGTTGTCCTTCCCCAAAAGGCTCGTACTTCTGTTGAATTTGGAAAAATGGAGGTCAAACCCCGATGGGGACCATCACATTAAAGGCCAAAACAGTTGAGACTCCTTTCAGTCGCCTCTTACGACAGGCAGGAATACCACGGGCCTATTCTTACCCCTGGACCCGCAGGGGGGATCGAGCAATCGAGCAAGAGAGATGGTGCTCTCTGCAGTTGACACAGATGGGAGGCAGGGCACATGGAGTATCAGGATGGGATTTACGTCCACAATCGCGACATATAAGGCTGGAAGCACAGCAGGAAGACATATGGTCGAACTTCCAACACTTGAAGCACTGCATCGGGGGATGGATATATGGCTTGATATCACAGTGGTAGACTATCACCTTGACCTTCTCAGGTAATGTGTCACTCTCGAAGGCCAAGATGAAGGCACCAGTGGCAACTTGACGACTCCTCATACCCTGTCGGACGTGCCGGACGAAATGGTCACCTCATCACACTAAGTTGATGCGCAACGCGTTATCGGATTGTAAAAGATCATCGCTGTGGAAAATAATGCCCTAGACCATATTTAAGCTTTTATGCAGGGTGATAGTAACAGAAACATCCCCCACCTTTGTACAAGAGAGCAAGGCTCGTGACCGGGCAGAGGATGCTGTTTTTATTAAGACTGACAATGACCACACTTTGGACAAACCCTCCACCTCCCCGAACTTGTCCTCTAAATGTTTTACAAAGAAGTGAGGCTTTGCAGGCACTCTGGTACAGACGAGATACTGGGGCGAATGCCTTTCGCTGTCATTCATAGCCTTTCGTTCCTCCCATGGTGTGGCCAGGGAGGGGAACGATTTGGGGTCATACATATGAGCCTTAAAGTGAGCTTTGGAACGCTTAGAGACTGCTGGCGGCTGGTCGCCAGCGAGAGGTGAAGTACCACGCTTCATTGCGGGTCATCCGCCCTGATCCCACCTACTCTGACCAAGGGCCCTCCCCATGGGCGCCACCCGGCAGCAGCAGTAGCCACCTGGCAGGATGACCATTTCCGGGAGTCCTGATGCCCCAAGGAGACCGGCATCTACTACTTGGCATACGTGGGGAGTTAACGGTGCAGGCATCAGTAGAGTGATCCCTGTGTTGTCAGGGGGCTACAACTAACAGGGGACATGGCGGCCCCTCCACAACGGACTGACTACCATGCTGCATGTTAGGTGACATGTGGTCCATGGTCGTCGTCAGTGCAGATGGTGACACTGCACAGTGCAAGGTCGAAAGTGCACGCAGGAACGTATCCATGCCCAAAAGATGGTGAGCGGGCAGCACTGCAATGCAACAACAAACAAGCTGGCGAAAGGTCTGGTCGCAAGTTGGACACAATGCACCGAGTAAGGCGCCCTTCCCCAATCGGCTCGCTCTTCAGAAGAATTTTGAGATATGGAGGTCAAACCCAACAGTGGACCATCACATAAGGCCGATACGTTTGAGACTCCTTTTAGTCGCCTCTTACGGCAGGCAGGAATACCGCAGGCCTATTTTTACCCCCGAACCCGCAGGGGATCTCCACCTGTCTTTGGTTTCCTGAGTTGGAGTGGACTCGCTGGCTTCCAACAGCGTCAGTACATGGCGATGTACTGTGTCTTAATACACCGTGATGGGGAAACAATTTTTTATTGTGATTATTTGCTTGTTTCATTGGTCTCAGCTTGAACCCATCTGCAACAGTCTAGCATCCTGTAGATTCTTCGCTTAATATTGGTTCTTTGGGAATTTTGTAATACCGCTTATCTGGGATAATTGGTGTATAGCTCTTAAGAGTCTTCCAACGTTTCCCTGACGTCCTCGAGTCAAAGATAGCTGTTAGACAATACTAATTGTAACCTCAGGCATTTTGCAGATGACACAATGTGTAACCAAGTGCTGTTGAAAAGAGGTGCACAGATGTTTTGTCAGAAATTGATAACATTTGATATTGTTCAGAAATGTAAAACTGTGCACGTCATAAAATTCATAAAACGGGTATTCTGTGACTAGAATGTCACTCAGTGAAAACTAGACTCTTTCACCCCATACAAATACGTGATTGCAGGAGGTATGAAATGCAAAACCCCATTGTGAAAGAAAAGGACGAGTTTATGAAACACTCATGCGACCCAGAGTAAAATATCGTTGAAGTATGCGGGACCCATACCAGATAGGACCCACAGGGGATGCTGAAACACAGAAAGAAGTGTCACCGAGGTGATGATGAAACTGGTCTCGTAAAGTAGAGGTCAACAGTTACCCCTCAACCTAATCTCGATGGAAGTAGAGGACTGGGTATTAATTGTCCACGCTGAATTATATGAAATCTCTTTGAACAGTTTCATGAAGCTCTCCAGGATGACCGCCGCCCGACACCCACTAGGTGGCGGAGAGATTGAAGACGCCCTCTTGGCCCTGCTGGCGGAATTCTGAATCTCCGTAGAATCTCGGGGGGGGGGGGGGGGGGGGGGAGGAGGTGTCCCACAGAACCTGCTGGTGAGACCTGACCCTGGCTGAAACTGCAACAAGCCACAGCAGGACTTCTGAAACTGCGACCTCAGTTACTACTATCTTCAAGCAATTGACTAAATACGCGGTGCCAGAAACAACAACGAGAAATTTAAAGTTCCTTTAACATAGACACAGGGGTTTAATGTTCAATAAACAGATAATTGACCTATTCTTAAGGCCTCTGGTATGCGGTACCAACATCAGGAACCCAACAACTTAACAATATGTGCTCGTCTCTTATAATACAATATAATATAATATAATATAATATAATATAATGATAATATAGTAGGATAGGGAATGAATAATAATAAAATTTTGGAATGTGTGGCCTTTTTTAAATGGATGAATTAAAGAGATTAATTCTTTGGCATGAAGGACAAGCACAATAAGCTAGACATTGCCTGTAACGGGATAGGAAACATTTGAGTTTATATTTATATAAATAAATCGTCTTCATAGTATTTTATGAGTACCAATTATTAATATTATGTCCGATCGAGGTCTCCTTGACTGTGGCCGTGTTGTTATATTCGAATCATCGTAAATTTTCCGAAGTACACAGGTGGGCTTCCGTTCTTCTTATTGCATTACTACTTGAAATAATAATAGCCCTCACAAATATTCTGTTAATAAAACACTACAATATTTCTGTTCGATGCACATAGAAAATACACACAATGGCGGTCTGCAATTACTCGCTAAAAATGGCGGTTCTCACTCGTTCACTCCCTGAGCGAAACCTACCTTCCTTCCAACAACTCGTAAAAGGAACAAAAACTGCTCTGTCTCTTAAAATCTGAAAGTCAAATATACCTGACGGTAGGCACAGGCTCTACGCTGGGCTTCTACCGCCTCATCTTTTCTCTTTGCTTTTAAAGAGGATGAAAACATAAAAGTAAGGAATGCAAAACGTATATCACAGCTAGGACCTTAAGATTGTGCATGAAAGGAGGACTAGCAGCCGCGTTGAACGGGAGAATGTGAAAAGTGTTCATATGTAGTAAAAACCTGAGAAACCCGTCCGTTTTCGTCATTTGTTATCGAATCGACATCAAGCCAGATCGTCATGTTGGCCGCTCTTCTCTCTGAAACGGTTACACTATCGTCTGCAAAGCTATGTCGCGTGCTGCGTCTGCGGAGACACTAAAAGCACCATAGTAGAACACAGAACAAGCTTGCAAGTTGATGTAATAGCCAGTAAGAAGCAGTATAATTCAAGTTTTAGGTATAGATTATTGACTTTTTACCCTCCTTTGGTGCCTTGTACATTAGCCAGGACCTTAAGATTTTGCATCAAAGGAGGACTAGCAGCCGCGTTGCACGGGAGAATGGGAAGAGTGTTCATATATAGTAAAAACTTGAGAAATCCGTCCGTTTTCGTCATTTGATATCGAATCGACTTAAAGCCACATCGTCACATTGGCCGCTCTTCTCTCTGAAACGGTCACATTTATCGTCTGCAAAGCTATGTCGCGTGCTGCGGTATGCGGAGAGACTAAAAGCACCATAGTAGAACACAGAAGAAGCTTGTAAGTTGATGTAATAGCCAGTAAGAAGCAGTATAATTCAAGTTTTAGGTATCGATTATTGACTTTTTACCCTCCTTTGGTGCCTTGTACATGAGCCAGGACCTTAAGATTTTGCATGAAAGAAGGGCTAGCACCCGCGTTGCACGGGAGAATGTGAAGAGTGTTAATATATAGTAAAAACTTGAGAAATCCGTCCGTTTTCGTCATTTGTTATCGAATCGACTTAAAGCCACATCGTCACATTGGCCGCTCTTCTCCCTGAAACGGTCACATTTATCGTCTGCAAAGCTACGTGGCGTGCTGCGGTATGTGGAGACACTAAAAGCACGATAGTAGAACACAGAAGAAGCCTCTAAGTTGATGTAATAGCCAGTAAGAAGCAGTACAATTCAAGTCTTAGTTATCGATTATTGAATTTTTACCCTTCTTTGGTGCAGTGGACTTGAGCTGGGACCTTAAGATTTTGCATTAAAGGAGGACTAGCACCCACGTTGCACGGGAGAAAGTGAAAAGTGTTCATATGTATTAAAAAGCTGAGAAATCCGTCCGTTTTTCTCATTTGTTATCTAATCGACTTAAAGCCAGATCGTCACATTGGCCGCTCTTCTCTCTGAAACGGTTACATTTATTGTCTGAAAAGCTACGTCGCGTTCTGTGGTATACGTAGACACTAAAAGCACCATAGTACAACACAGAAGAAACTTCTAAGTTGATGTAATAGCCAGTAAGAAGCAGTACAATTCAAGTTTTAAATATCCATTATTGACTTTTTACCTTTCTTTGGTGCCTTGGACATGACCTGGGACCTTAAGATTTTGCATGAAAGGACGACTGGCAGCCGTGTAGCACGGGAGAATGTGAAAAGGGTTCATATGTTGTAGAAACCTGATAAATCCGTCCATTTTCGTCATTTGTTATCGAATCGACTTAAAGCCACATCGTCACATTGGCCGCTCTTCTCACTGAAACGGTCACATTTATCGTCTACAAAGCTACGTCGCGTGCTGCGGTATGTGGAGACACTAAAAGCATCATAGTAGAACACAGAAGAAGCTTGTAAGTTGATGTAATAGCCAGTAAGAAGCAGTATAATTCAAGTTTTAGGTATCGATTATTGACTTTTTACCCTCCTTTGGTGCCTTGTACATGAGCCAGGACCTTAAGATTTTGCATGAAAGAAGGGCTAGCACCCGCGTTGCACGGGAGAATGTGAAGAGTGTTCATATATAGTAAAAACTTGAGAAATCCGTCCGTTTTCGTCATTTGTTATCGAATCGACTTAAAGCCACATCGTCACATTGGCCGCTCGTCTCCCTGAAACGGTCACATTTATCGTCTGCAAAGCTACGTCGCGTGCTGCGGTATGCGGACACACTAAAAGCACCATTGTAGAACACAGAAGAAGCTTCTAAGTTGATGTAATAGCCAATAAGAAGCAGTACGATTCAAGTTTTAGTTATCGATTATTGAATTTTTACTCTTCTTTATTACCTTCGACATGAGCTAGGACCTTAAGATTTTGCATGAAAAGAGGAATGGCACCCACGTTGCACGAGAGAATGTGAAAAGTGTTCATATGTAGTAAAAACCTGAAAAACCCGTCCGTTTTCGTCATTTGTTATCGAATCGAGTTAAAGCCAGATCGTCACATTTTACACTCATCTCTCTGAAACGGTTACATCTTTCGTCTGCAAAGCTATGACGAGTGCTGCGGCATGCGGAGACACTAAAAGCACCATAGTAGAACACAGAAGAAGCTTCTAAGTTGTTGTAATAGCCAGTATGAAGCAGTACAATTCAAGTTTTAGTTACCGACTATTGACTTTTTACCTTCCTTTGGTGCCTTGGGCATGAGCTAGGATCTTAAGAGTTTGCATGAAAGGCGGACTAGCACCCACGTTGAACGGGAGAAAGTGGATAGTGTTCATATGTAGTAAAAATCTGAGAAATCAGTCCGTTTTCGTCATTTGTTATCGAATCGACTTAAAGCCTAATCGTCACATTGGCCGCTTTTCTCTCTGAAACGATTTCATTTATCGTCTGCAAAGCTATGTCGCGTGCTGCGGTATGCGGAGACACTAAAAGCACCATAGTACAACACAGAAGAAGCTGTAAGTTGATGTAATAACCAGTAAGAAGCAATACAATTCAAGTTTTAGGTATTGATTATTGACATTTTACCATTTTTTGGTGCCTTGGACATGAGCTAGGACCTTAAGATTTTGCGTGAAAAGAGGACTGGCAACCGTGTTGCACGGGAGAATGTGAAAAGTGTTCATATGTAGTAAAAACCTCAGAAACCCGTCCGGTTTCGTCATTTGTTATCGAATCGTCTTAAAGCCAGATCGTCATGTTGGCCGCTCTTCTCTCTGAAACGGTTACACTATCGTCTGCAAAGCTATGTCACGTGCTGCGTATGCGGAGACTCTAAAAGCACCATAGTAGAACACAGAAGAAGATTCTAAGTTGATGAAATCGCCAATAAGAAGCAGTACAATTCAAGTTTTAGTGATCGATTATTGACTTTTTACCCTTCTTTGGTGCCTTGGGCATGAGCAAGAATCTTAAGATTTTGCATGAAAGGAAGACTATCACCCACGTTGCACGGGAGAAAGTGAAAAGTGTTCATATGTAGTAAAAACCTGAGAAATCCGTCCGTTTTTCTCATTTGTTATCAAATCAACTTAAAGCCAGATCGTCACATTGGCCGCTCTTCTCTCTGAAACAGTTACATTTATCGTCTGCAAAGCTATGTCACGTGCTGCGGTATGCGGAGACACTAAAAGCACCATTGTAGAACACAGAAGAAGCTTCTAAGTTGATGTAATAGCCAGAAAAAAGCAGTACAATTCAAGTTTTAGTTATCGATTATTGACTTTTTACTCTTCTTTGGTACCTTCGACATAAGCTAGGACCTTAAGATTTTGCATGAAAAGAGGACTGGCATCCACGTTGCACGGGAGAATGTGAAAAGTGTTCATAAGTAGTAAAAACCTCAGAAACCCGTCCGGTTTCCTCATTTGTTATCGAATCGACTTAAAGCCAGATCGTCATGTTGGCCGTTCTTCTCTCTGAAACGGTTACACTATCGTCTGCAAAGCTATGTCGCGTGCTGCGTATGCGGATACACTAAAAGCACCATAGTAGAACACAGAAGAAGCTGTAAGTTGATGTAATAACCAGTAAGAAGCAGTACAATTCAAGTTTTAGGTATCGATTATTAACTTTTTACCATTCTTTGGTGCCTTGGACATGAGCTAGGACCTTAAGATTTTGCGTGAAAGGCGGACTAGCACCTGCGTTGCACGGGAGAATGTGAAGAGTGTTCATATATAGAAAAAACTTGAGAAATCCGTCCGTTTTCGTCATTTGTTATCGAATCGTCTTAAAGCCACATCGTCACATTGGCCGCTTTTCTCTCTGAAACGGTTTCATTTATCGTCTGCAAAGCTATGTCACGTGCTGCGGTATGCGGAGACACTAAAAGCACCACAGTAGAACACAGAAGAAGCTTCTAAGTTAATGTAATAGCCAGTAAGAAGCAGTACAATTCAAGTTTTAGTTATCGATTATTGACTTTTTTCTCTTCTTTGGTACCTTGGACATGAGCTAGGACCTTAAGATTTTGCATGAAAGGAGGACTAGCAGCCGCGTTGCACGGGAGAATGTAAAAAGTGTTCATATGTAGTAAAAACATGAGAAATCCGTCCGTTTTCGTCATTTGTTATCGAATCGACTTTAAGCCAGGTCGTCATGTTGGCCGCTCTTCTCTCTGAAACGGTTACACTATCGTCTGAAAAGCTATGTCGCGTGCTGCGATATAAAGGAGACACTAAAAGCACCATAGCAGAACACATATGAAGCTTCTAAGTTGATGCAATCGCCAGTAAAAAGGAGTACAATTCTAGTTTTAGATATCTATTAATGACTTTTTACCCTTCTTTGTTACCTTGGACATGAGCTAGGACCTTAAGATTTTGCATGAAAAGAGGACTGGCACCCGCGTTGCACGGGAGAATGTGAAACGTGTTCATATGTAGTAAAAAGTTGAGAAATCCGTCCGTTTTCCTCATTTGTTATCGAATCGGCTTGAAGCCAGCTCGTCACATTGGCCGCTCTTCTCTCTGAAACGGTTACATTTATCGTCTGCAAAGCTATGTCGCGTGCTGCAGTATGCGGAGACACTAAAAACACCATAGTAGAACACAGAAGAAGCTTCTAAGTTGATGTAATACCAAATAAGAAGCAGTACAATTCAAGTTTCGGTTATCGATTATTGACTTTTTACCCTTGTTTGGTGCCTTAGGCATGAGCTAGGATCTTACGATTTTGCATGGAAGGAGGACTAGCACCCAGTTTGAACGGGAGAATGTGAAAAGTGCTCATATGTAGTAAAAACCTGAGAAATCCGTCCGTTTTTCTCATTTGTTATCGAATCATCTTTAAGCCAGATCGTCACATTGGCCGCTCTTCTCTCTGAAACGGTTACATTTATCGTCTGCAAAGCTATGTCGCGTGCTGCGGTTTGTGGAGACACTAAAAGCACGATTGCAGAACACATAAGAAGCTTCTAAATTGATGTAATAGCCAGTAAGAAGCAGTACAATTCAAGTTTAAGTTATCGATTATTGACTTTTTACCTTTCTTTGGTGCCTTGGACATGAGCTGGGACCTTAAGATTTTGCATAAAAGGGGGACTGGCAGCCGTGTAGCTCGGGAGAATGTGAAAAGTGTTCATATGTTGTAAAAACATGAGAAATCCTTCCGTTTTAGTCATTTGTTATCGAATCGACAATAAAGCCAGATCGTCACATTGGCCACTCTTCTCTCTGAAACGGTTACATTTATCGTCTGCAAAGCTATGTCGCGTGCTGCAGTATGCGGAGACACTAAAAGCACCATTGTAGAACACAGAAGAAGCTTCTAAGTTGTTGTAATAGCCAGTATGAAGCAGTACAATTCAAGTTTTAGTTACCGACTATTGACTTTTTACCTTCCTTTGGTGCCTTGGGCATGAGCTAGGATCTTAAGAGTTTGCATGAAAGGCGGACTAGCACCCACGTTGAACGGGAGAAAGTGGATAGTGTTCATATGTAGTAAAAATCTGAGAAATCAGTCCGTTTTCGTCATTTGTTATCGAATCGACTTAAAGCCTAATCGTCACATTGGCCGCTTTTCTCTCTGAAACGATTTCATTTATCGTCTGCAAAGCTATGTCGCGTGCTGCGGTATGCGGAGACACTAAAAGCACCATAGTACAACACAGAAGAAGCTGTAAGTTGATGTAATAACCAGTAAGAAGCAATACAATTCAAGTTTTAGGTATTGATTATTGACATTTTACCATTTTTTGGTGCCTTGGACATGAGCTAGGACCTTAAGATTTTGCGTGAAAGGAGGACTGGCAACCGTGTTGCACGGGAGAATGTGAAAAGTGTTCATATGTAGTAAAAACCTCAGAAACCCGTCCGGTTTCGTCATTTGTTATCGAATCGTCTTAAAGCCAGATCGTCATGTTGGCCGCTCTTCTCTCTGAAACGGTTACACTATCGTCTGCAAAGCTATGTCACGTGCTGCGTATGCGGAGACTCTAAAAGCACCATAGTAGAACACAGAAGAAGATTCTAAGTTGATGAAATCGCCAATAAGAAGCAGTACAATTCAAGTTTTAGTGATCGATTATTGACTTTTTACCCTTCTTTGGTGCCTTGGGCATGAGCAAGAATCTTAAGATTTTGCATGAAAGGAAGACTATCACCCACGTTGCACGGGAGAAAGTGAAAAGTGTTCATATGTAGTAAAAACCTGAGAAATCCGTCCGTTTTTCTCATTTGTTATCAAATCAACTTAAAGCCAGATCGTCACATTGGCCGCTCTTCTCTCTGAAACAGTTACATTTATCGTCTGCAAAGCTATGTCACGTGCTGCGGTATGCGGAGACACTAAAAGCACCATTGTAGAACACAGAAGAAGCTTCTAAGTTGATGTAATAGCCAGAAAAAAGCAGTACAATTCAAGTTTTAGTTATCGATTATTGACTTTTTACTCTTCTTTGGTACCTTCGACATAAGCTAGGACCTTAAGATTTTGCATGAAAAGAGGACTGGCATCCACGTTGCACGGGAGAATGTGAAAAGTGTTCATAAGTAGTAAAAACCTCAGAAACCCGTCCGGTTTCCTCATTTGTTATCGAATCGACTTAAAGCCAGATCGTCATGTTGGCCGTTCTTCTCTCTGAAACGGTTACACTATCGTCTGCAAAGCTATGTCGCGTGCTGCGTATGCGGATACACTAAAAGCACCATAGTAGAACACAGAAGAAGCTGTAAGTTGATGTAATAACCAGTAAGAAGCAGTACAATTCAAGTTTTAGGTATCGATTATTAACTTTTTACCATTCTTTGGTGCCTTGGACATGAGCTAGGACCTTAAGATTTTGCGTGAAAGGCGGACTAGCACCTGCGTTGCACGGGAGAATGTGAAGAGTGTTCATATATAGAAAAAACTTGAGAAATCCGTCCGTTTTCGTCATTTGTTATCGAATCGTCTTAAAGCCACATCGTCACATTGGCCGCTTTTCTCTCTGAAACGGTTTCATTTATCGTCTGCAAAGCTATGTCACGTGCTGCGGTATGCGGAGACACTAAAAGCACCACAGTAGAACACAGAAGAAGCTTCTAAGTTAATGTAATAGCCAGTAAGAAGCAGTACAATTCAAGTTTTAGTTATCGATTATTGACTTTTTTCTCTTCTTTGGTACCTTGGACATGAGCTAGGACCTTAAGATTTTGCATGAAAGGAGGACTAGCAGCCGCGTTGCACGGGAGAATGTAAAAAGTGTTCATATGTAGTAAAAACATGAGAAATCCGTCCGTTTTCGTCATTTGTTATCGAATCGACTTTAAGCCAGGTCGTCATGTTGGCCGCTCTTCTCTCTGAAACGGTTACACTATCGTCTGAAAAGCTATGTCGCGTGCTGCGATATAAAGGAGACACTAAAAGCACCATAGCAGAACACATATGAAGCTTCTAAGTTGATGCAATCGCCAGTAAAAAGGAGTACAATTCTAGTTTTAGATATCTATTAATGACTTTTTACCCTTCTTTGTTACCTTGGACATGAGCTAGGACCTTAAGATTTTGCATGAAAAGAGGACTGGCACCCGCGTTGCACGGGAGAATGTGAAACGTGTTCATATGTAGTAAAAAGTTGAGAAATCCGTCCGTTTTCCTCATTTGTTATCGAATCGGCTTGAAGCCAGCTCGTCACATTGGCCGCTCTTCTCTCTGAAACGGTTACATTTATCGTCTGCAAAGCTATGTCGCGTGCTGCAGTATGCGGAGACACTAAAAACACCATAGTAGAACACAGAAGAAGCTTCTAAGTTGATGTAATACCAAATAAGAAGCAGTACAATTCAAGTTTCGGTTATCGATTATTGACTTTTTACCCTTGTTTGGTGCCTTAGGCATGAGCTAGGATCTTACGATTTTGCATGGAAGGAGGACTAGCACCCAGTTTGAACGGGAGAATGTGAAAAGTGCTCATATGTAGTAAAAACCTGAGAAATCCGTCCGTTTTTCTCATTTGTTATCGAATCATCTTTAAGCCAGATCGTCACATTGGCCGCTCTTCTCTCTGAAACGGTTACATTTATCGTCTGCAAAGCTATGTCGCGTGCTGCGGTTTGTGGAGACACTAAAAGCACGATTGCAGAACACATAAGAAGCTTCTAAATTGATGTAATAGCGAATAAGAAGCAGTACAATTCAAGTTTTGGTAATCGATTATTGACTTTTTACACTTCTTTGGTACCTTCAACATGAGCTAGGACCTTAAGATTTTGCATGAAAAAAGGACTGGCAACCGCGTTGCACGAGAGAATGTGAAAAGTGTTCATATGTAGTAAAAACCTGAGAAACCCGTCCATTTATGTCATTTGTTATCGAATCGACTTAAAGCCAGATCGTCATGTTGGCCGCTCTTCTCTCTGAAACGGTTACATTAATCGTCTGCAAAGCTATGTCGCGTGCTGCGTATGCGGAGACACTAAAAGCACCATTGTAGAACACAGAAGAAGCTTCGTAGTTGATGTAATAGCAAGTAAGAAGCAGTACAATTCAAGTTTTAGTTATCGATTATTGACTTTTTACCCTTCTTTGGTGCCTTGGACATGAGCTAGGACCTTAAAATGATGCATGAAAGGAGGACTAGCAGCCGCGTTGCACGGGAGAATGTGAAAAGTGTTCATATGTAGAAAAAACTTGAGAATTCCGTCCGTTTTCGTCATTTGTTATCGAAGCAACTTAAAGCCAAATCGGCACATTGGCCGCTCTTCTCTCTGAAACGGTTACATTTATCGTCTGCAAAGCTATGTCGCGCGCTGCGGTATGCGGAGACACTAAAAGCACCATAGTAGCACACAGAGGAAGCTTCTAAGTTGATGTAATAGCCAGTAAGAAGCAGTACAATTCAAGTTTTAGTTATCGATTTTTGACTTTACCCTTCTTTGGTGCCTTGTACATGAGCTAGGACCTTAAAATTTTGCATGAAAATAGGACTAGCAGCCGCGTTCACGGGAGAATGTGAAAAGTGTTCATATGTAGTAAAAACCTGAGAATTCCGTTCGTTTCCGTCATTAGTTATCGAATCAACTTAAAGCCAGATCGTCACATTGGCCGCTCTTCTCTCTGAAACGGTTACGTTTATCGTCTGCAAAGCTATGTCGCGTGCTGCGGTATGCGGAGACACTAAAAGCACCATAGTACAACACACAAGAAGCTTCTAAGTTGATGTAATAACCAGTAAGAAGCAGTACAATTCAAGTTTTAGGTATCGATTATTGACGTTTTACTCTTCTTTGGTACCTTGGACATGAGCTAGGACCTTAAGATTTTGCATGAAAGGAGGACTAGCAGCCGCCTTGCACGGGAGAATGTGAAAAGTGTTCATATGTTGTAAAAACATGAGAAATCCGTCCATTTTCGTCATTTGTTATCGAATCGAGTTAAAGCCAGATCGTCACATTGGCCGCTCTTGTCTCTGAAACAGTTACATTTATCGTCTGCAAAGCTAAATCACGAGCTGCGGTATGCGGAGACACTAAAAGCACCATTGTAGAACACAGAAGAAGCATCTAAGTTGATGTAATAGCCAGTAAGAAGCAGTACAATTCAAGGTTTAGTTATCGATTATTGACTTTTTACTCTTCTTTGGTACCTTGGACATGAGCTAGGACCTTAAGATTTTGCATGAAAAGAGGACTGGCATTCACGTTGCACGGGAGAATGTGAAAAGTGTTCATATGTAGTAAAAACCTCAGAAACCCGTCCGGTATCCTCATTTGTTATCGAATCGTCCTAAAGCCAGATCGTCATGTTGGCCGCTGTTCTCTCTGAAACGGTTACACTATCGTCTGCAAAGCTATGTCGCGTGCTGCGGTATGCGGAGACACTAAACGCACCATAGTGCAACACAGATGAAACTTCTAAGTTGATGTAATAGCCAGTAAGAAGCAGTAGGATTCAAGTTTTAAATATCGATTATTGACGTTTTACCCTTCTTTGGTACCTTGGACATGAGCTGGGAAATTAAGATTTTGCATGAAAGGAGGACTGGCAGCCGTGTAACTCGGGAGAATGTGAAAAGTGTTCATATGTTGTTAAAATCTGAAAAATCCTTCCCTTTTCGTCATTTGTTATCGAATCGACTTAAAGCCACATCGTCACATTGGCCGCTTTTCTCTCTGAAACGGTTACACTATCGTCTGCAAAGCTATGTCGCGTGCTGCGGTATGCGGAGACACTAAAAGCACCACAGTAGAACACAGAAGAAGCTTCTAAGTTAATGTAATAGCCAGTAAGAAGCAGTACAATTCAAGTTTTAGTTATCGATTATTGACTTTTTTCTCTTCTTTGGTACGTTGGACATGAGCTAGGACCTTAAGATTTTGCATGAAAGGAGGACTAGCAGCCGCGTTGCACGGGAGAATGTGAAAAGTGTTCATATGTAGTAAAAACCTGAGAAATCAGTCCGTTTTCGTCATTTGTTATCGAATCGACTTAAAGCCTAATCGTCACATTGGACACTCATCTCTCTGAAACGGTTACATTTATCGTCTGCAAAGCTATGTCGCGTGCTGCGGTATGCGGAGACACTAAAAGCACCATAGTACTACACAGAAGAAGCTGTAAGTTGATGTAATAACCAGTAAGAAGCAATACAATTCAAGTTTTAGGTATTGATTATTGACATTTTACCATTTTTTGGTGCCTTGGACATGAGCTAGGACCTTAAGATTTTGCGTGAAAGGAGGACTGGCAACCGTGTTGCACGGGAGAATGTGAAAAGTGTTCATATGTAGTAAAAACCTCAGAAACCCGTCCGGTTTCGTCATTTGTTATCGAATCGTCTTAAAGCCAGATCGTCATGTTGGCCGCTCTTCTCTCTGAAACGGTTACACTATCGTCTGCAATGCTATGTCACGTGCTGCGTATGCGGAGACTCTAAAAGCACCATAGTAGAATACAGAAGAAGATTCTAAGTTGATGAAATAGCCAATAAGAAGCAGTACAATTCAAGTTTTAGTTATCGATTATTGACTTTTTACCCTTCTTTGGTGCCTTGGGCATGAGCAAGAATCTTAAGATTTTGCATGAAAGGAAGACTAGCACCCACGTTGCACGGGAGAAAGTGAAAAGTGTTCATATGTAGTAAAAACCTGAGAAATCCGTCCGTTTTTCTCATTTGTTATCGAATCAACTTAAAGCCAGATCGTCACATTGGCCGCTCTTCTCTCTGAAACAGTTACATTTATCGTCTGCAAAGCTATGTCACGTGCTGCGGTAGGCGGAGACACTAAAAGCACCATTGTAGAACACAGAAGAAGCTTCTAAGTTGATGTAATAGCCAGTATAAAGCAGTACAATTCAAGTTTTAGTTATCGATTATTGACTTTTTACTCTTCTTTGGTACCTTCGACATAAGCTAGGACCTTAAGATTTTGCATGAAAAGAGGACTGGCATCCACGTTGCACGGGAGAATGTGAAAAGTGTTCATATGTAGTAAAAACCTCAGAAACCCGTCCGGTTTCCTCATTTGTTATCGAATCGACTTAAAGCCAGATCGTCATGTTGGCCGTTCTTCTCTCTGAAACGGTTACACTATCGTCTGCAAAGCTATGTCGCGTGCTGCGTATGCGGATACACTAAAAGCACCATAGTAGAACACAGAAGAAGCTGTAAGTTGATGTAATAACCAGTAAGAAGCAGTACAATTGAAGTTTGAGGTATCGATTATTAACTTTTTACCATTCTTTGGTGCCTTGGACATGAGCTAGGACCTTAAGATTTTGCGTGAAAGGCGGACTAGCACCCGCGTTGCACGGGAGAATGTGAAGAGTGTTCATATATAGAAAAAACTTGAGAAATCCGTCCGTTTTCGTCATTTATTATCGAATCGACTTAATGCCAGATCGTCATGTTGGCCGCTCTTCTCTCTGAAACGGTTACACTATCGTCTGCAAAGCTATGTCGCGTACTGCGTTATAATGGAGACACTAAAAGCACCATAGTAGAACACAGAAGATGCTTCTAAGTTGATGCAATCGCCAGTAAAAAGCAGTACAATTCAAGTTTTAGATATCTATTAATGACTTTTTACCCTTCTTTGGTACCTTGGACATGAGCTAGGACCTTAAGATTTTGCATGAAAAGAGGACTGGCACCCACGTTACACGGGAGAATGTGAAAAGTGTTCATATGTAGTAAAAGCCTCAGAAACCCGTCCGGTTTCGTCATTTGTTATCGAATCGACTTGAAGCCAGATCGTCACATTGGGCGCTCTTCTCTCTGAAACGGTTACATTTGTCGTCTGCAAAGCTATGTCGTGTGCTGCGGTATGCGGAGACACTAAAAGCACGATAGTAGAACACAGAAGAAGCTTCTAAGTTGATGTAATAGCCAATAAGAAGCAGTACAATTCAAGTTTTAGTTATCGATTATTGACGTTTTACTCTTCTTTGGTACCTTGGACATGAGCTAGGACCTTAAGATTTTGCATGAAAGGAGGACTAGCAGCCGCCTTGCACGGGAGAATGTGAAAAGTGTTCATATGTTGTAAAAACATGAGAAATCCGTCCATTTTCGTCATTTGTTATCGAATCGAGTTAAAGCCAGATCGTCACAATTGCCGCTCTTGTCTCTGAAACAGTTACATTTATCGTCTGCAAAGCTAAATCACGTGCTGCGGTATGCGGAGACACTAAAAGCACCATTGTAGAACACAGAAGAAGCTTCTAAGTTGATGTAATAGCCAGTAAGAAGCAGTACAATTCAAGGTTTAGTTATCGATTATTGACTTTTTACTCTTCTTTGGTACCTTGGACATGAGCTAGGACCTTAAGATTTTGCATGAAAAGAGGACTGGCATTCACGTTGCACGGGAGAATGTGAAAAGTGTTCATATGTAGTAAAAACCTCAGAAACCCGTCCGGTTTCGTCATTTGTTATCGAATCGTCTTAAAGCCAGATCGTCATGTTGGCCGCTCTTCTCTCTGAAACGGTTACACTATCGTCTGCAAAGCTATGTCACGTGCTGCGTATGCGGAGACTCTAAAAGCACCATAGTAGAATACAGAAGAAGATTCTAAGTTGATGAAATAGCCAATAAGAAGCAGTACAATTCAAGTTTTATTTATCGATTATTGACTTTTTACCCTTCTTTGGTGCCTTGGGCATGAGCAAGAATCTTAAGATTTTGCATGAAAGGAAGACTAGCACCCACGTTGCACGGGAGAAAGTGAAAAGTGTTCATATGTAGTAAAAACCTGAGAAATCCGTCCGTTTTTCTCATTTGTTATCGAATCAACTTAAAGCCAGATCGTCACATTGGCCGCTCTTCTCTCTGAAACAGTTACATTTATCGTCTGCAAAGCTATGTCACGTGCTGCGGTATGCGGAGACACTAAAAGCACCATTGTAGAACACACAAGAAGCTTCTAAGTTGATGTAATAGCCAGAAAGAAGCAGTACAATTCAAGTTTTAGTTATCGATTATTGACTTTTTACTCTTCTTTGGTACCTTCGACATAAGCTAGGACCTTAAGATTTTGCATGAAAAGAGGACTGGCATCCACGTTGCACGGGAGAATGTGAAAAGTGTTCATATGTAGTAAAAACCTCAGAAACCCGTCCGGTTTCCTCATCTGTTATCGAATCGACTTAAAGCCAGATCGTCATGTTGGCCGTTCTTCTCTCTGAAACGGTTACACTATCGTCTGCAAAGCTATGTCGCGTGCTGCGTATGCGGATATACTAAAAGCACCATAGTAGAACACAGAAGAAGCTGTAAGTTGATGTAATAACCAGTAAGAAGCAGTACAATTCAAGTTTTAGGTATCGATTATTAACTTTTTACCATTCTTTGGTGCCTTGGACATGAGCTAGGACCTTAAGATTTTGCGTGAAAGGCGGACTAGCACCCGCGTTGCACGGGAGAATGTGAAGAGTGTTCATATATAGAAAAACTTGAGAAATCCGTCCGTTTTCGTCATTTGTTATCGAATCGTCTTAAAGCCACATCGTCACATTGGCCGCTTTTCTCTCTGAAACGGTTTCATTTATCGTCTGCAAAGCTATGTCGCGTGCTGCGGTATGCGGAGACACTAAAAGCACCACAGTAGAACACAGAAGAAGCTTCTAAGTTAATGTAATAGCCAGTAAGAAGCAGTACAATTCAAGTTTTAGTTATCGATTACTGACTTTTTTCTCTTATTTGGTACCTTGGACATGAGCTAGGACCTTAAGATTTTGCATGAAAGGAGGACTAGCAGCCGCGTTGCACGGGAGAATGTGAAAAGTGTTCATATGTAGTAAAAACATGAGAAATCCGTCCGTTTTCGTCATTTGTTATCGAATCGACTTAATGCCAGATCGTCATGTTGGCCGCTCTTCTCTCTGAAACGGTTACACTATCGTCTGCAAAGCTATGTCGCGTACTGCGTTATAATGGAGACACTAAAAGCACCATAGTAGAACACAGAAGAAGCTTCTAAGTTGATGCAATCGCCAGTAAAAAGCAGTACAATTCAAGTTTTAGATATCTATTAATGACTTTTTACCCTTCTTTGGTAACTTGGACATGAGCTAGGACCTTAAGATTTTGCATGAAAAGAGGACTGGCACCCACGTTACACGGGACAATGTGAAAAGTGTTCATATGTAGTAAAAGCCTCAGAAACCCGTCCGGTTTCGTCATTTGTTATCGAATCGACTTGAAGCCAGATCGTCACATTGGGCGCTCTTCTCTCTGAAACGGTTACATTTGTCGTCTGCAAAGCTATGTCGTGTGCTGCGGTATGCGGAGACACTAAAAGCACGATAGTAGAACACAGAAGAAGCTTCTAAGTTGATGTAATAGCCAATAAGAAGCAGTACAATTCAAGTTTTAGTTATCGATTATTGACGTTTTACTCTTCTTTGGCACCTTGGACTTGAGCTAGGACCTTAAGATTTTGCATGAAAGGAGGACTAGCAGCCGCCTTGCACGGGAGAATGTGAAAAGTGTTCATATGTTGTAAAAACATGAGAAATCCGTCCATTTTCGTCATTTGTTATGGAATCGAGTTAAAGCCAGATCGTCACATTGGCCGCTCTTGTCTCTGAAACAGTTACATTTATCGTCTGCAAAGCTAAATCACGTGCTGCGGTATGCGGAGACACTAAAAGCACCATTGTAGAACACAGAAGAAGCTTCTAAGTTGATGTAATAGCCAGTAAGAAGCAGTACAATTCAAGGTTTAGTTATCGACTATTGACTTTTTACTCTTCTTTGGTACCTTGGACATGAGCTAGGACCTTAAGATTTTGCATGAAAAGAGGACTGGCATTCACGTTGCACGGGAGAATGTGAAAAGTGTTCATATGTAGTAAAAACCTCAGAAACCCGTCAGGTATCCTCATTTGTTATCGAATCGACCTAAAGCCAGATCGTCATGTTGGCCGCTGTTCTCTCTGAAACGGTTACACTATCGTCTGCAAAGCTATGTCGCGTGCTGCGGTATGCGGAGACACTAAACGCACCATAGTACAACACAGATGAAACTTCTAAGTTGATGTAATAGCCAGTAAGAAGCAGTAGAATTCAAGTTTTAAATATCGATTATTGACTTTTTACCCTTCTTTGGTACCTTGGACATGAGCTGGGAAATTAAGATTTTGCATGAAAGGAGGACTGGCAGCCGTGTAACTCGGGAGAATGTGAAAAGTGTTCATATGTTGTAAAAACCTGAAAAATCCTTCCCTTTTCGTCATTTGTTATCGAATCGACTTAAAGCCTAATCGTCACATTGGACACTCATCTCTCTGAAACGGTTACATTTATCGTCTGCAAAGCTATGTCGCGTGCTGCGGTATGCGGAGACACTAAAAGCACCATAGTACAACACAGAAGAAGCTGTAAGTTGATGTAATAACCAGTAAGAAGCAATACAATTCAAGTTTTAGGTATTGATTATTGACATTTTACCATTTTTTGGTGCCTTGGACATGAGCTAGGACCTTAAGATTTTGCGTGAAAAGAGGACTGGCAACCGTGTTGCACGGGAGAATGTGAAAAGTGTTCATATGTAGTAAAAACCTCAGAAACCCGTCCGGTTTCGTCATTTGTTATCGAATCGTCTTAAAGCCAGATCGTCATGTTGGCCGCTCTTCTCTCTGAAACGGTTTCATTTATCGTCTGCAAAGCTATGTCGCGTGCTGCGGTATGCGGAGACACTAAAAGCACCACAGTAGAACACAGAAGAAGCTTCTAAGTTAATGTAATAGCCAGTATAAAGCAGTACAATTCAAGTTTTAGTTATCGATTATTGACTTTTTACTCTTCTTTGGTACCTTCGACATAAGCTAGGACCTTAAGATTTTGCATGAAAAGAGGACTGGCATCCACGTTGCACGGGAGAATGTGAAAAGTGTTCATATGTAGTAAAAACCTCAGAAACCCGTCCGGTTTCCTCATTTGTTATCGAATCGACTTAAAGCCATATCGTCATGTTGGCCGTTCTTCTCTCTGAAACGGTTGCACTATCGTCTGCAAAGCTATGTCGCGTGCTGCGTATGCGGATACACTAAAAGCACCATAGTAGAACACAGAAGAAGCTGTAAGTTGATGTAATAACCAGTAAGAAGCAGTACAATTCAAGTTTTAGGTATCGATTATTATCTTTTTACCATTCTTTGGTGCCTTGGACATGAGCTAGGACCTTAAGATTTTGCGTGAAAGGCGGACTAGCACCTGCGTTGCACGGGAGAATGTGAAGAGTGTTCATATATAGAAAAAACTTGAGAAATCCGTCCGTTTTCGTCATTTGTTATCGAATCGTCTTAAAGCCACATCGTCACATTGGCCGCTTTTCTCTCTGAAACGGTTTCATTTATCGTCTGCAAAGGTATGTCGCGTGCTGCGGTATGCGGAGACACTAAAAGCACCACAGTAGAACACAGAAGAAGCTTCTAAGTTAATGTAATAGCCAGTAAGAAGCAGTACAATTCAAGTTTTAGTTATCGATTATTGACTTTTTTCTCTTCTTTGGTACCTTGGACATGAGCTAGGACCTTAAGATTTTGCATGAAAGGAGGACTAGCAGCCGCGTTGCACGGGAGAATGTGAAAAGTGTTCATATGTAGTAAAAACATGAGAAATCCGTCCGTTTTCGTCATTTGTTATCGAATCGAGTTAAAGCCAGATCATCACATTGGCCGCTCTTCTCTCTGAAACAGTTACATTTATCGTCCGCAAAGCTATGTCACGTGCTGCGGTATGCGGAGACACTAAAAGCACCATTGTAGAACACAGAAGAAGCTTCTAAGTTGATGTAATAGCCAGTATAAAGCAGTACAATTCAAGTTTTAGTTATCGATTATTGACTTTTTACTCTTCTTTGGTACCTTCGACATAAGCTAGGACCTTAAGATTTTGCATGAAAAGAGGACTGTCATCCACGTTGCACGAGAGAATGTGAAAAGTGTTCATATGTAGTGAAAACCTCAGAAACCCGTCCGGTTTCGACATTTGTTATCGAATCGACTTTAAGCCAAGACGTTATGTTGGCCGCTCTTCTCTCTGAAACGGTTACACTATCGTCTGAAAAGCTATGTCGCGTGCTGCGATATAAAGGAGACACTAAAAGCACCATAGCAGAACACATATGAAGCTTCTAAGTTGATGCAATCGCCAGTAAAAAGGAGTACAATTCTAGTTTTAGATATCTATTAATGACTTTTTACCCTTCTTTGTTACCTTGGACATGAGCTAGGACCTTAAGATTTTGCATGAAAAGAGGACTGGCACCCGCGTTGCACGGGAGAATGTGAAAAGTGTTCATATGTAGTAAAAAGTTGAGAAATCCGTCCGTTTTCCTCATTTGTTATCGAATCGGCTTGAAGCCAGCTCGTCACATTGGCCGCTCTTCTCTCTGAAACGGTTACATTTATCGTCTGCAAAGCTATGTCGCGTGCTGCAGTATGCGGAGACACTAAAAACACCATAGTAGAACACAGAAGAAGCTTCTAAGTTGATGTAATAGCAAATAAGAAGCAGTACAATTCAAGTTTCGGTTATCGATTATTGACTTTTTACCCTTGTTTGGTGCCTTAGGCATGAGCTAGGATCTTACGATTTTGCATGGAAGGAGGACTAGCACCCACGTTGAACGGGAGAATGTGAAAAGTGCTCATATGTAGTAAAAACATGAGAAATCCGTCCGTTTTTCTCATTTGTTATCGAATCATCTTTAAGCCAGATCGTCACATTGGCCGCTCTTCTCTCTGAAACGGTTACATTTATCGTCTGCAAAGCTATGTCGCGTGCTGCGGATTGTGGAGACACTAAAAGCACGATTGCAGAACACATAAGAAGCTTCTAAATTGATGTAATAGCCAGTAAGAAGCAGTACAATTCAAGTTTAAGTTATCGATTATTGACTTTTTAATCTTCTGTGGTACCTTCGACATAAGCTAGGACCTTAAGATTTTGCATGAAAAGCGGACTGGCATCCACGTTGCACGGGAGAATGTGAAAAGTATTCATATGTAGTAAAAACCTCAGAAACCCGTCCGGTTTCCTCATTTGTTATCGAATCGACTTAAAGCCACATCGTCACATTGGCCGCTTTTCTCTCTGAAACGGTTTCATTTATCGTCTGCAAAGCTATGTCGCGTGCTGCGGTATGCGGAGACACTAAAAGCACCACAGTAGAACACAGAAGAAGCTTCTAAGTTAATGTAATAGCCAGTAAGAAGCAGTACAATTCAAGTTTTAGTTATCGATTATTGACTTTTTTCTCTTCTTTGGTACCTTGGACATGAGCTAGGACCTTAAGATTTTGCATGAAAGGAGGACTAGCAGCCGCGTTGCACGGGAGAATGTGAAAAGTGTTCATATGTAGTAAAAACATGAGAAATCCGTCCGTTTTCGTCATTTGTTATCGAATCGAGTTAAAGCCAGATCGTCACATTGGCCGCTCTTCTCTCTGAAACAGTTACATTTATCGTCCGCAAAGCTATGTCACGTGCTGCGGTATGCGGAGACACTAAAAGCACCATTGTAGAACACAGAAGAAGCTTCTAAGTTGATGTAATAGCCAGTATAAAGCAGTACAATTCAAGTTTTAGTTATCGATTATTGACTTTTTACTCTTCTTTGGTACCTTCGACATAAGCTAGGACCTTAAGATTTTGCATGAAAAGAGGACTGTCATCCACGTTGCACGAGAGAATGTGAAAAGTGTTCATATGTAGTGAAAACTTAAGAAACCCGTCCGGTTTCGTCATTTGTTATCGAATCGACTTTAAGCCAGGTCGTCATGTTGGCCGCTCGTCTCTCTGAAACTGTTACACTATCGTCTGCAAAGCTATGTCGCGTGCTGCAGAATGCGGAGACACTAAAAACACCATAGTAGAACACAGAAGAAGCTTCTAAGTTGATGTAATAGCAAATAAGAAGCAGTACAATTCAAGTTTCGGTTATCGATTATTGACTTTTTACCCTTGTTTGGTGCCTTAGGCATGAGCTAGGATCTTACGATTTTGCATGGAAGGAGGACTGGCACCCACGTTGAACGGGAGAATGTGAAAATTGCTCATATGTAGTAAAAACCTGAGAAATCCGTCCGTTTTTCTCATTTGTTATCGAATCATCTTTAAGCCAGATCGTCACATTGGCCGCTCTTCTCTCTGAAACGGTTACATTTATCGTCTGCAAAGCTATGTCGCGTGCTGCGGTATGTGGAGACACTAAAAGCACGATTGCAGAACACATAAGAAGCTTCTAAATTGATGTAATAGCCAGTAAGAAGCAGTACAATTCAAGTTTAAGTTATCGATTATTGACTTTTTACCCTTCTTTGGTGCCTTGGACATGAGCTGGGACCTTAAGATTTTGCATGAAAGGAGGACTGGCAGCCGTGTAGCTCGGGAGAATGTGAAAAGTGTTCATATGTTGTAAAAACATGAGAAATCCTTCCGTTTTAGTCATTTGTTATCGAATCAACAATAAAGCCAGATCGTCACATTGGCCACTCTTCTCTCTGAAACGGTTACATTTATCGTCTGCACAGCTATGTCGCGTGCTGCAGTATGCGGAGACACTAAAAGCACCATTGTAGAACACAGAAGAAGCTTCTAAGTTGATGTAATAGCCAGTAAGAAGCAGTACAATTCAAGTTTTAGTTATCGATTATTGACTTTTTACTCTTCTTTGGTACCTTCGACATAAGCTAGGACCTTAAGATTTTGCATGAAAAGAGGACTGGCATCCACGTTGCACGGGAGAATGTGAAAAGTGTTCATATGTAGTAAAAACCTCAGAAACCCGTCCGGTTTCGTCATTTGTTATCGAATCGACTTAAAGCCAGATCGTCATGTTGGCCGTTCTTCTCTCTGAAACGGTTACACTATCGTCTGCAAAGCTATGTCGCGTGCTGCGTATGCGGATACACTAAAAGCACCATAGTAGAACACAGAAGAAGCTGTAAGTTGATGTAATAACCAGTAAGAAGCAGTACAATTCAAGTTTTAGGTATCGATTATTAACTTTTTACCATTCTTTGGTGCCTTGGACATGAGCTAGGACCTTAAGATTTTGCGTGAAAGGCGGACTAGCACCTGCGTTGCACGGGAGAATGTGAAGAGTGTTCATATGTAGTAAAAACATGAGAAATCCGTCCGTTTTCGTCATTTGTTATCGAATCGAGTTAAAGCCAGATCATCACATAGGCCGCTCTTCTCTCTGAAACAGTTACATTTATCGTCCGCAAAGCTATGTCACGTGCTGCGGTATGCGGAGACACTAAAAGCACCATTGTAGAACACAGAAGAAGCTCTAAGTTGATGTAATAGCCAGTATAAAGCAGTACAATTCAAGTTTTAGTTATCGATTATTGACTTTTTACTCTTCTTTGGTACCTTCGACATAAGCTAGGACCTTAAGATTTTGCATGAAAAGAGGACTGGCAGCCGTGTAGCTCGGGAGAATGTGAAAAGTGTTCATATGTTGTAAAAACATGAGAAATCCTTCCGTTTTAGTCATTTGTTATCGAATCGACAATAAAGCCAGATCGTCACATTGGCCACTCTTCTCTCTGAAACGGTTACATTTATCGTCCGCAAAGCTATGTCACGTGCTGCGGTATGCGGAGACACTAAACGCACCATTGTAGAACACAGAAGAAGCTTCTAAGTTGATGTAATAGCCAGTATAAAGCAGTACAATTCAAGTTTTAGTTATCGATTATTGACTTTTTACTCTTCTTTGGTACCTTCGACATAAGCTAGGACCTTAAGATTTTGCATGAAAAGAGGACTGTCATCCACGTTGCACGAGAGAATGTGAAAAGTGTTCATATGTAGTGAAAACCTCAGAAACCCGTCCGGTTTCGACATTTGTTATCGAATCGACTTTAAGCCAAGACGTTATGTTGGCCGCTCTTCTCTCTGAAACGGTTACACTATCGTCTGAAAAGCTATGTCGCGTGCTGCGATATAAAGGAGACACTAAAAGCACCATAGCAGAACACATATGAAGCTTCTAAGTTGATGCAATCGCCAGTAAAAAGGAGTACAATTCTAGTTTTAGATATCTATTAATGACTTTTTACCCTTCTTTGTTACCTTGGACATGAGCTAGGACCTTAAGATTTTGCATGAAAAGAGGACTGGCACCCGCGTTGCACGGGAGAATGTGAAAAGTGTTCATATGTAGTAAAAAGTTGAGAAATCCGTCCGTTTTCCTCATTTGTTATCGAATCGGCTTGAAGCCAGCTCGTCACATTGGCCGCTCTTCTCTCTGAAACGGTTACATTTATCGTCTGCAAAGCTATGTCGCGTGCTGCAGTATGCGGAGACACTAAAAACACCATAGTAGAACACAGAAGAAGCTTCTAAGTTGATGTAATAGCAAATAAGAAGCAGTACAATTCAAGTTTCGGTTATCGATTATTGACTTTTTACCCTTGTTTGGTGCCTTAGGCATGAGCTAGGATCTTACGATTTTGCATGGAAGGAGGACTAGCACCCACGTTGAACGGGAGAATGTGAAAAGTGCTCATATGTAGTAAAAACATGAGAAATCCGTCCGTTTTTCTCATTTGTTATCGAATCATCTTTAAGCCAGATCGTCACATTGGCCGCTCTTCTCTCTGAAACGGTTACATTTATCGTCTGCAAAGCTATGTCGCGTGCTGCGGATTGTGGAGACACTAAAAGCACGATTGCAGAACACATAAGAAGCTTCTAAATTGATGTAATAGCCAGTAAGAAGCAGTACAATTCAAGTTTAAGTTATCGATTATTGACTTTTTAATCTTCTGTGGTACCTTCGACATAAGCTAGGACCTTAAGATTTTGCATGAAAAGCGGACTGGCATCCACGTTGCACGGGAGAATGTGAAAAGTATTCATATGTAGTAAAAACCTCAGAAACCCGTCCGGTTTCCTCATTTGTTATCGAATCGACTTAAAGCCACATCGTCACATTGGCCGCTTTTCTCTCTGAAACGGTTTCATTTATCGTCTGCAAAGCTATGTCGCGTGCTGCGGTATGCGGAGACACTAAAAGCACCACAGTAGAACACAGAAGAAGCTTCTAAGTTAATGTAATAGCCAGTAAGAAGCAGTACAATTCAAGTTTTAGTTATCGATTATTGACTTTTTTCTCTTCTTTGGTACCTTGGACATGAGCTAGGACCTTAAGATTTTGCATGAAAGGAGGACTAGCAGCCGCGTTGCACGGGAGAATGTGAAAAGTGTTCATATGTAGTAAAAACATGAGAAATCCGTCCGTTTTCGTCATTTGTTATCGAATCGAGTTAAAGCCAGATCGTCACATTGGCCGCTCTTCTCTCTGAAACAGTTACATTTATCGTCCGCAAAGCTATGTCACGTGCTGCGGTATGCGGAGACACTAAAAGCACCATTGTAGAACACAGAAGAAGCTTCTAAGTTGATGTAATAGCCAGTATAAAGCAGTACAATTCAAGTTTTAGTTATCGATTATTGACTTTTTACTCTTCTTTGGTACCTTCGACATAAGCTAGGACCTTAAGATTTTGCATGAAAAGAGGACTGTCATCCACGTTGCACGAGAGAATGTGAAAAGTGTTCATATGTAGTGAAAACTTAAGAAACCCGTCCGGTTTCGTCATTTGTTATCGAATCGACTTTAAGCCAGGTCGTCATGTTGGCCGCTCGTCTCTCTGAAACTGTTACACTATCGTCTGCAAAGCTATGTCGCGTGCTGCAGAATGCGGAGACACTAAAAACACCATAGTAGAACACAGAAGAAGCTTCTAAGTTGATGTAATAGCAAATAAGAAGCAGTACAATTCAAGTTTCGGTTATCGATTATTGACTTTTTACCCTTGTTTGGTGCCTTAGGCATGAGCTAGGATCTTACGATTTTGCATGGAAGGAGGACTGGCACCCACGTTGAACGGGAGAATGTGAAAATTGCTCATATGTAGTAAAAACCTGAGAAATCCGTCCATTTTTCTCATTTGTTATCGAATCATCTTTAAGCCAGATCGTCACATTGGCCGCTCTTCTCTCTGAAACGGTTACATTTATCGTCTGCAAAGCTATGTCGCGTGCTGCGGTATGTGGAGACACTAAAAGCACGATTGCAGAACACATAAGAAGCTTCTAAATTGATGTAATAGCCAGTAAGAAGCAGTACAATTCAAGTTTAAGTTATCGATTATTGACTTTTTACCCTTCTTTGGTGCCTTGGACATGAGCTGGGACCTTAAGATTTTGCATGAAAGGAGGACTGGCAGCCGTGTAGCTCGGGAGAATGTGAAAAGTGTTCATATGTTGTAAAAACATGAGAAATCCTTCCGTTTTAGTCATTTGTTATCGAATCAACAATAAAGCCAGATCGTCACATTGGCCACTCTTCTCTCTGAAACGGTTACATTTATCGTCTGCACAGCTATGTCGCGTGCTGCAGTATGCGGAGACACTAAAAGCACCATTGTAGAACACAGAAGAAGCTTCTAAGTTGATGTAATAGCCAGTAAGAAGCAGTACAATTCAAGTTTTAGTTATCGATTATTGACTTTTTACTCTTCTTTGGTACCTTCGACATAAGCTAGGACCTTAAGATTTTGCATGAAAAGAGGACTGGCATCCACGTTGCACGGGAGAATGTGAAAAGTGTTCATATGTAGTAAAAACCTCAGAAACCCGTCCGGTTTCGTCATTTGTTATCGAATCGACTTAAAGCCAGATCGTCATGTTGGCCGTTCTTCTCTCTGAAACGGTTACACTATCGTCTGCAAAGCTATGTCGCGTGCTGCGTATGCGGATACACTAAAAGCACCATAGTAGAACACAGAAGAAGCTGTAAGTTGATGTAATAACCAGTAAGAAGCAGTACAATTCAAGTTTTAGGTATCGATTATTAACTTTTTACCATTCTTTGGTGCCTTGGACATGAGCTAGGACCTTAAGATTTTGCGTGAAAGGCGGACTAGCACCTGCGTTGCACGGGAGAATGTGAAGAGTGTTCATATGTAGTAAAAACATGAGAAATCCGTCCGTTTTCGTCATTTGTTATCGAATCGAGTTAAAGCCAGATCATCACATAGGCCGCTCTTCTCTCTGAAACAGTTACATTTATCGTCCGCAAAGCTATGTCACGTGCTGCGGTATGCGGAGACACTAAAAGCACCATTGTAGAACACAGAAGAAGCTCTAAGTTGATGTAATAGCCAGTATAAAGCAGTACAATTCAAGTTTTAGTTATCGATTATTGACTTTTTACTCTTCTTTGGTACCTTCGACATAAGCTAGGACCTTAAGATTTTGCATGAAAAGAGGACTGGCAGCCGTGTAGCTCGGGAGAATGTGAAAAGTGTTCATATGTTGTAAAAACATGAGAAATCCTTCCGTTTTAGTCATTTGTTATCGAATCGACAATAAAGCCAGATCGTCACATTGGCCACTCTTCTCTCTGAAACGGTTACATTTATCTTCTGCAAAGCTATGTCGCGTGCTGCAGTATGCGGAGACACTAAAAGCACCATTGTAGAACACAGAAGAAGCTTCTAAGTTGATGTAATAGCCAGTAAGAAGCAGTACAATTCAAGGTTTAGTTATCGATTATTGACTTTTTACTCTTCTTTGGTACCTTCGACATAAGCTAGGACCTTAAGATTTTGCATCAAAAGAGGACTGGCATCCACGTTGCACGGGAGAATGTGAAAAGTGTTCATATGTAGTAAAAACCTCAGAAACCCGTCCGGTTTCCTCATTTGTTATCGAATCGACTTAAAGCCAGATCGTCATGTTGGCCGTTCTTCTCTCTGAAACGGTTACACTATCGTCTGCATAGCTATGTCGCGTGCTGCGTATGCGGATACACTAAAAGCACCATAGTAGAACACAGAGGAAGCTTCTAAGTTGATATAATAGCCAGTAAGAAGCAGTACAATTCAAGTTTTAGTTACCGACTATTGACTTTTTACCCTTCTTTGGTGCCTTGGGCATGAGCTAGGATCTTAAGATATTGCATGAAAGGCGGACTAGCACCCACGTTGAACGGGAGAAAGAGACAAGTGTTCATATGTAGTAAAAACCTGAGAAATCAGTCCGTTTTCGTCATTTGTTATCGAATCGACTTAAAGCCATATCGGCACATTGGACACTCATCTCTCTGAAACGGTTACATTTATCGTCTGCAAAGCTATGTCGCGTACTGCGGTATGCGGAGACACTAAAAGCACCATTGTAGAACACAGAAGAAGCTGTAAGTTGATGTAATAACCAGTAAGAAGCAGTACAATTCAAGTTTTAGGTATCGATTATTGACTTTTTACCATTCTTTGGTGCCTTGGACATGAGCTAGGACCTTAAGATTTTGCGTGAAAGGCGGACTAGCACCCGCATTGCACGGGAGAATGTGAAGAGTGTTCATATATAGAAAAAACTTGAGAAATCCGTCCGTTTTCGTCTTTTGTTATCGAATCGTCTTAAAGCCACATCGTCACATTGGCCGCTTTTCTCTCTGAAACGGTTTCATTTATCGTCTGCAAAGCTATGTCGCGTGCGGCGGTATGCGGAGACACTAAAAGCACCATAGTAGAACACAGAAGAAGCTTCTAAGTTAATGTAATAGCCAGTAAGAAGCAGTACAATTCAAGTTTTAGTTATCGATTATTGACTTTTTTCTCTTCTTTGGTACCTTGGACATGAGCTAGGACCTTAAGATTTTGCATGAAAGGAGGACTAGCAGCCGCGTTGCACGGGAGAATGTGAAAAGTGTTCATATGTAGTAAAAACATGAGAAATCCGTCCGTTTTCGTCATTTGTTATCGAATCGAGTTAAAGCCAGATCACCACATAGGCCGCTCTTCTCTCTGAAACAGTTACATTTATCGTCCGCAAAGCTATGTCACGTGCTGCGGTATGCGGAGACACTAAACGCACCATTGTAGAACACAGAAGAAGCTTCTAAGTTGATGTAATAGCCAGTATAAAGCAGTACAATTCAAGTTTTAGTTATCGATTATTGACTTTTTACTCTTCTTTGGTACCTTCGACATAAGCTAGGACCTTAAGATTTTGCATGAAAAGAGGACTGTCATCCACGTTGCACGAGAGAATGTGAAAAGTGTTCATATGTAGTGAAAACCTCAGAAACCCGTCCGGTTTCGACATTTGTTATCGAATCGACTTTAAGCCAGGTCGTCATGTTGGCCGCTCTTCTCTCTGAAACGGTTACACTATCGTCTGAAAAGCTATGTCGCGTGCTTCGATATAAAGGAGACACTAAAAGCACCATAGCAGAGCACATATGAAGCTTCTAAGTTGATGCAATCGCCAGTAAAAAGGAGTACAATTCTAGTTTTAGATATCTATTAATGACTTTTTACCTTTCTTTGTTACCTTGGACATGAGCTAGGACCTTAAGATTTTGCATGAAAAGAGGACTGGCACGCGCGTGCACGGGAGAATGTGAAAAGTGTTCATATGTAGTAAAAAGTTGAGAAATCCGTCCGTTTTCCTCATTTGTTATCGAATCGGCTTGAAGCCAGCTCGTCACATTGGCCGCTCTTCTCTCTGAAACGGTTACATTTATCGTCTGCAAAGCTATGTCGCGTGCTGCAGTATGCGGAGACACTAAAAACACCATAGTAGAACACAGAAGAAGCTTCTAAGTTGATGTAATAGCAAATAAGAAGCAGTACAATTCAAGTTTCGGTTATCGATTATTGACTTTTTACCCTTGTTTGGTGCCTTAGGCATGAGCTAGGATCTTACGATTTTGCATGGAAGGAGGACTAGCACCCACGTTGAACGGGAGAATGTGAAAAGTGCTCATATGTAGTAAAAACCTGAGAAATCCGTCCGTTTTTCTCATTTGCTATCGAATCATCTTTAAGCCAGATCGTCACATTGGCCGCTCTTCTCTCTGAAACGGTTACATTTATCGTCTGCAAAGCTATGTCGCGTGCTGCGGTATGTGGAGACACTAAAAGCACGATTGCAGAACACATAAGAAGCTTCTAAATTGATGTAATAGCCAGTAAGAAGCAGTACAATTCAAGTTTAAGTTATCGATTATTGACTTTTTACCCTTCTTTGGTGCCTTGGACATGAGGTGGGACCTTAAGATTTTGCATGAAAGGAGGACTGGCAGCCGTGTAGCTCGGGAGAATGTGAAAAGTGTTCATATGTTGTAAAAACATGAGAAATCCTTCCGTTTTAGTCATTTGTTATCGAATCGACAATAAAGCCAGATCGTCACATTGGCCACTCTTCTCTCTGAAACGGTTACATTTATCGTCTGCAAAGCTATGTCGCGTGCTGCAGTATGCGGAGACACTAAAAGCACCATTGTAGAACACAGAAGAAGCTTCTAAGTTGATGTAATAGACAGTAAGAAGCAGTACAATTCAAGTTTTAGTTATCGATTATTGACTTTTTACTCTTCTTTGGTACCTTCGACATAAGCTAGGACCTTAAGATTTTGCATGAAAAGAGGACTGGCATCCACGTTGCACGGGAGAATGTGAAAAGTGTTCATATGTAGTAAAAACCTCAGAAACCCGTCCGGTTTCGTCATTTGTTATCGAATCGACTTAAAGCTAGATCGTCATGTTGGCCGTTCTTCTCTCTGAAACGGTTACACTATCGTCTGCAAAGCTATGTCGAGTGCTGCGTATGCGGATACACTAAAAGCACCATAGTAGAACACAGAAGAAGCTTCTAAGTTGATGTAATAGCCAGTAAGAAGCAATACAATTCAAGTTTTAGTTACCGACTATTGACTTTTTACCCTTCTTTGGTGCCTTGGGCATGAGCTAGGATCTTAAGATATTGCATGAAAGGCGGACTAGCACCCACGTTGAACGGGAGAAAGAGACAAGTGTTCATATGTAGTAAAAACCTGAGAAATCAGTCCGTTTTCGTCATTTGTTATCGAATCGACTTAAAGCCATATCGGCACATTGGACACTCATCTCTCTGAAACGGTTACATTTATCGTCTGCAAAGCTATGTCGCGTACTGCGGTATGCGGAGACACTAAAAGCACCATAGTAGAACACAGAAGATGCTGTAAGTTGATGTAATAACCAGTAAGAAGCAGTACAATTCAAGTTTTAGGTATCGATTATTGACTTTTTACCATTCTTTGGTGCCTTGGACATGAGCTAGGACCTTAAGATTTTGCGTGAAAGGCGGACTAGCACCTGCGTTGCACGGGAGAATGTGAAGAGTGTTCATATATAGAAAAAACTTGAGAAATCCGTCCGTTTTCGTCATTTGTTATCGAATCGTCTTAAAGCCACATCGTCACATTGGCCGCTTTTCTCTCTGAAACGGTTTCATTTATCGTCTGCAAAGCTATGTCGCGTGCTGCGGTATGCGGAGACACTAAAAGCACCACAGTAGAACACAGAAGAAGCTTCTAAGTTAATGTAATAGCCAGTAAGAAGCAGTACAATTCAAGTTTTAGTTATCGATTATTGACTTTTTTCTCTTCTTTGGTACCTTGGACATGAGCTAGGACCTTAAGATTTTGCATGAAAGGAGGACTAGCAGCCGCGTTGCACGGGAGAATGTGAAAAGTGTTCATATGTAGTAAAAACATGAGAAATCCGTCCGTTTTCGTCATTTGTTATCGAATCAAGTTAAAGCCAGATCGTCACATTGGCCGCTATTCTCTCTGAAACAGTTACATTTATCGTCTGCAAAGCTATGTCACGTGCTGCGGTATGCGGAGACACTAAAAGAACCATTGTAGAACACAGAAGAAGCTTCTAAGTTGATGTAATCGCCAGTATAAAGCAGTACAATTCAAGTTTCAGTTATCGATTATTGACTTTTTACTCTTCTTTGGTACCTTCGACATAAGCTAATACCTTAAGATTTTGCATGAAAAGAGGACTGTCATCCACGTTGCACGAGAGAATGTGAAAAGTGTTCATGTGTAGTGAAAACCTCAGAAACCCGTCCGGTTTCGTCATTTGTTATCGAATCGACTTTTAGCCAGGTCGTCATGTTGGCCGCTCGTCTCTCTGAAACTGTTACACTATCGTCTGCAAAGCTATGTCGCGTGCTGCAGAAATCGGAGACACTAAAAACACCATAGTGGAACACAGAAGAAGCTTCTAAGTTGATGTAATAGCAAATAAGAAGCAGTACAATTCAAGTTTCGGTTATCGATTATTGACTTTTTACCCTTGTTTGGTGCCTTAGGCATGAGCTAGGATCTTACGATTTTGCATGGAAGGAGGACTAGCACCCACGTTGAACGGGAGAAAGTGAAAAGTGTTCATATGTAGTAAAAACCTGAGAAATCCGTCCGTTTTTCTCATTTGTTATCGAATCATCTTTAAGCCAGATCGTCACATTGGCCGCTCTTCTCTCTGAAACGGTTACATTTATCGTCTGCAAAGCTATGTCGCGTGCTGCGGTATGTGGAGACACTAAAAGCACGATTGCAGAACACATAAGAAGCTTCTAAATTGATGTAATAGCCAGTAAGAAGCAGTACAATTCAAGTTTAAGTTATCGATTATTGACTTTTTACCCTTCTTTGGTGCCTTGGACATGAGGTGGGACCTTAAGATTTTGCATGAAAGGAGGACTGGCAGCCGTGTAGCTCGGGAGAATGTGAAAAGTGTTCATATGTTGTAAAAACATGAGAAATCCTTCCGTTTTAGTCATTTGTTATCGAATCGACAATAAAGCCAGATCGTCACATTGGCCACTCTTCTCTCTGAAACGGTTACATTTATCGTCTGCAAAGCTATGTCGCGTGCTGCAGTATGCGGAGACACTAAAAGCACCATTTTAGAACACAGAAGAAGCTTCTAAGTTGATGTAATAGCCAATAAGAAGCAGTACAATTCAAGTTTTAGTTATCGATTATTGACTTTTTACTCTTCTTTGGTACCTTCGACATAAGCTAGGACCTTAAGATTTTGCATGAAAAGAGGACTGGCACCCACGTTGCACGGGAGAATGTGAAAAGTGTTCACATGTAGTAAAAACCTCAGAAACCCGTCCGGTTTCGTCATTTGTTATCGAATCGTCTTAAAGCCAGATCGTCATGTTGGCCGCTCTTCTCTCTGAAACGGTTACACTATCGTCTGCAAAGCTATGTCACGTGCTGCGTATGCGGAGACTCTAAAAGCACCATAGTAGAACACAGAAGAAGATTCTAAGTTGATGAAATAGCCAATAAGAAGCAGTACAATTCAAGTTTTAGTTATCGATTATTGACTTTTTACCCTTCTTTGGTGCCTTGGGCATGAGCAAGAATCTTAAGATTTTGCATGAAAGGAAGACTAGCACCCACGTTGCACGGGAGAAAGTGAAAAGTGTTCATATGTAGTAAAAACCTGAGAAATCCGTCCGTTTTTCTCATTTGTTATCGAATCAACTTAAAGCCAGATCGTCACATTGGCCGCTCTTCTCTCTGAAACAGTTACATTTATCGTCTGCAAAGCTATGTCACGTGCTGCGGTATGCGGAGACACTAAAAGCACCATTGTAGAACACAGAAGAAGCTTCTAAGTTGATGTAATAGCCAGTAAGAAGCAGTACAATTCAAGTTTTAGAAATCGATTATTGACTTTTTACTCTTCTTTGGTACCTTCGACATAAGCTAGGACCTTAAGATTTTGCGTGAAATGCGGACTAGCACCTGCGTTGCACGGGAGAATGTGAAGAGTGTTCATATATAGAAAAAACTTGAGAAATCCGTCCGTTTTCGTCATTTGTTATCGAATCGTCTTAAAGCCACATCGTCACATTGGCCGCTTTTCTCTCTGAAACGGTTTCATTTATCGTCTGCAAAGCTATGTCGCGTGCTGCGGTATGCGGAGACACTAAAAGCACCACAGTAGAACACAGAAGAAGCTTCTAAGTTAATGTAATAGCCAGTAAGAAGCAGCACAATTCAAGTTTTAGTTATCGATTATTGACTTTTTTCTCTTCTTTGGTACCTTGGACATGAGCTAGGACCTTAAGATTTTGCATGAAAGGAGGACTAGCAGCCGCGTTGCACGGGAGAATGTGAAAAGTGTTCATATGTAGTAAAAACATGAGAAATCCGTCCGTTTTCGTCATTTGTTATCGAATCAAGTTAAAGCCAGATCGTCACATTGGCCGCTCTTCTCTCTGAAACAGTTACATTTATCGTCTGCAAAGCTATGTCACGTGCTGCGGTATGCGGAGACACTAAAAGCACCATTGTAGAACACATAAGAAGCTTCTAAGTTGATGTAATAGCCAGTATAAAGCAGTACAATTCAAGTTTTAGTTATCGATTATTGACTTTTTACTCTTCTTTGGTACCTTCGACATAAGCTAGGACCTTAAGATTTTGCATGAAAAGAGGACTGTCATCCACGTTGCACGAGAGAATGTGAAAAGTGTTCATATGTAGTGAAAACCTCAGAAACCCGTCCGGTTTCGTCATTTGTTATCGAATCGACTTTAAGCCAGGTCGTCATGTTGGCCGCTCGTCTCTCTGAAACTGTTACACTATCGTCTGCAAAGCTATGTCGCGTGCTGCAGAATGCGGAGACACTAAAAACACCATAGTAGAACACAGAAGAAGCTTCTAAGTTGATGTAATAGCAAATAAGAAGCAGTACAATTCAAGTTCCGGTTATCGATTATTGACTTTTTACCCTTGTTTGGTGCCTTAGGCATGAGCTAGGATCTTACGATTTTGCATGGAAGGAGGACTAGCACCCACGTTGAACGGGAGAATGTGAAAAGTGCTCATATGTAGTAAAAACCTGAGAAATCCGTCCGTTTTTCTCATTTGTTATCGAATCATCTTTAAGCCAGATCGTCACATTGGCCGCTCTTCTCTCTGAAACGGTTACATTTATCGTCTGCAAAGCTATGTCGCGTGCTGCGGTATGTGGAGACACTAAAAGCACGATTGCAGAACACATAAGAAGCTTCTAAATTGATGTAATAGCCAGTAAGAAGCAGTACAATTCAAGTTTAAGTTATCGATTATTGACTTTTTACCCTTCTTTGGTGCCTCGGACATGAGCTGGGACCTTAAGATTTTGCATGAAAGGAGGACTGGCAGCCGTGTAGCTCGGGAGAATGTGAAAAGTGTTCATATGTTGTAAAAACATGAGAAATCCTTCCGTTTTAGTCATTTGTTATCGAATCGACAATAAAGCCAGATCGTCACATTGGCCACTCTTCTCTCTGAAACGGTTACATTTATCGTCTGCAAAGCTATGTCGCGTGCTGCAGTATGCGGAGACACTAAAAGCACCATTTTAGAACACAGAAGAAGCTTCTAAGTTGATGTAATAGCCAATAAGAAGCAGTACAATTCAAGTTTTAGTTATCGATTATTGACTTTTTACTCTTCTTTGGTACCTTCGACATAAGCTAGGACCTTAAGATTTTGCATGAAAAGAGGACTGGCACCCACGTTGCACGGGAGAATGTGAAAAGTGTTCATATGTAGTAAAAACCTCAGAAACCCGTCCGGTTTCCTCATTTGTTATCGAATCGACTTAAAGCCAGATCGTCATGTTGGCCGTTCTTCTCTCTGATACGGTTACACTATCGTCTGCAAAGCTATGTCGCGTGCTGCGTATGCGGATACACTAAAAGCACCATAGTAGAACACAGAAGAAGTTTCCAAGTTGATGTAATAGCCAGTAAGAAGCAATACAATTCAAGTTTTAGGTATTGATTATTGACATTTTACCATTTTTTGGTGCCTTGGACATGAGCTAGGACCTTAAGACTTTTCGTGAAAAGAGGACTGGCAACCGTGTTGCACGGGAGAATGTGAAAAGTGTTCATATGTAGTAAAAACCTCAGAAACCCGTCCGGTTTCGTCATTTGTTATCGAATCGTCATAAAGCCAGATCGTCATGTTGGCCGCTCTTCTCTCTGAAACGGTTACACTATCGTCTGCAAAGCTATGTCACGTGCTGCGTATGCGGAGACTCTAAAAGCACCATAGTAGAACACAGAAGATGATTCTAAGTTGATGAAATAGCCAATAAGAAGCAGTACAATTCAAGTTTTAGTTATCGATTATTGACTTTTTACCCTTCTTTGGTGCCTTGGGCATGAGCAAGAATCTTAAGATTTTGCATGAAAGGAAGACTAGCACCCACGTTGCACGGGAGAAAGTGAAAAGTGTTCATATGTAGTAAAAACCTGAGAAATCCGTCCGTTTTTCTCATTTGTTATCGAATCAACTTAAAGCCAGATCGTCACATTGGCCGCTCTTCTCTCTGAAACAGTTACATTTATCGTCTGCAAAGCTATGTCACGTGCTGCGGTAAGCGGAGACACTAAAAGCACCATTGTAGAACACAGAAGAAGCTTCTAAGTTGATGTAATAGCCAGTAAGAAGCAGTACAATTCAAGTTTTAGTTATCGATTATTGACATTTTACTCTTCTTTGGTACCTTCGACATAAGCTAGGACCTTAAGATTTTGCGTGAAAGGCGGACTAGCACCTGCGTTGCACGGGAGAATGTGAAGAGTGTTCATATATAGAAAAAACTTGAGAAATCCGTCCGTTTTCGTCATTTGTTATCGAATCGTCTTAAAGCCACATCGTCACATTGGCCGCTTTTCTCTCTGAAACGGTTTCATTTATCGTCTGCAAAGCTATGTCGCGTGCTGCGGTATGCGGAGACACTAAAAGCACCACAGTAGAACACAGAAGAAGCTTCTAAGTTAATGTAATAGCCAGTAAGAAGCAGTACAATTCAAGTTTTAGTTATCGATTATTGACTTTTTTCTCTTCTTTGGTACCTTGGACATGAGCTAGGTCCTTAAGATTTTGCATGAAAGGAGGACTAGCAGCCGCGTTGCACGGGAGAATGTGAAAAGTGTTCATATGTAGTAAAAACATGAGAAATCCGTCCGTTTTCGTCATTTGTTATCGAATCGAGTTAAAGCCAGATCATCACATTGGCCGCTCTTCTCTCTGAAACAGTTACATTTATCGTCCGCAAAGCTATGTCACGTGCTGCGGTATGCGGAGACACTAAAAGCACCATTGTAGAACACAGAAGAAGCTTCTAAGTTGATGTAATAGCCAGTATAAAGCAGTACAATTCAAGTTTTAGTTATCGATTATCGACTTTTTACTCTTCTTTGGTACCTTCGACATAAGCTAGGACCTTAAGATTTTGCATGAAAAGAGGACTGTCATCCACGTTGCACGAGAGAATGTGAAAAGTGTTCATATGTAGTGAAAACCTCAGAAACCCGTCCGGTTTCGACATTTGTTATCGAATCGACTTTAAGCCAGGTCGTCATGTTGGCCGCTCTTCTCTCTGAAACGGTTACACTATCGTCTGCAAAGCTATGTCGCGTGCTGCGATATAAAGGAGACACTAAAAGCACCATAGCAGAACCCATATGAAGCTTCTAAGTTGATGCAATCGCCAGTAAAAAGGAGTACAATTCTAGTTTTAGATATCTATTAATGACTTTTTACCCTTCTTTGTTACCTTGGACATGAGCTAGGACCTTAAGATTTTGCATGAAAAGAGGACTGGAACCCGCGTTGCACGGGAGAATGTGAAAAGTGTTCATATGTAGTAAAAAGTTGAGAAAACCGTCCGTTTTCCTCATTTGTTATCGAATCGGCTTGAAGCCAGCTCGTCACATTGGCCGCTCTTCTCTCTGAAACGGTTACATTTACCGTCTGCAAAGTCATGTCGCGTGCTGCAGTATGCAGAGACACTAAAAACACCATAGTAGAACACAGAAGAAGCTTCTAAGTTGATGTAATAGCAAATAAGAAGCAGTACAATTCAAGTTCCGGTTATCGATTATTGACTTTTTACCCTTGTTTGGTGCCTTAGGCATGAGCTAGGATCTTACGATTTTGCATGGAAGGAGGACTAGCACCCACGTTGAACGGGAGAATGTGAAAAGTGCTCATATGTAGTAAAAACCTGAGAAATCCGTCCGTTTTTCTCATTTGTTATCGAATCATCTTTAAGCCAGATCCTCACATTGGCCGCTCTTCTCTCTGAAACGGTTACATTTATCGTCTGCAAAGCTATGTCGCGTGCTGCGGTTTGTGGAGACACTAAAAGCACGATTGCAGAACACATAAGAAGCTTCTAAATTGATGTAATAGCCAGTAAGAAGCAATACAATTCAAGTTTAAGTTATCGATTATTGACTTTTTACCCTTCTTTGGTGCCTTGGACATGAGCTGGGACCTTAAGATTTTGCATGAAAGGAGGACTGGCAGCCGTGTAGCTCGGGAGAATGTGAAAAGTGTTCATATGTTGTAAAAACATGAGAAATCCTTCCGTTTTAGTCATTTGTTATCGAATCGACACTAAAGCCAGATCGTCACATTGGCCACTCTTCTCTCTGAAACGGTTACATTTATCGTCTGCAAAGCTATGTCGCGTGCTGCAGTATGCGGAGACACTAAAAGCACCATTGTAGAACACAGAAGAAGCTTCTAAATTGATGTAATAGCCAGTAAGAAGCAGTACAATTCAAGGTTTAGTTATCGATTATTGACTTTTTACTCTTCTTTGGTACCTTCGACATAAGCTAGGACCTTAAGATTTTGCATCAAAAGAGGACTGGCATCCACGTTGCACGGGAGAATGTGAAAAGTGTTCATATGTAGTAAAAACCTCAGAAACCCGTCCGGTTTCCTCATTTGTTATCGAATCGACTTAAATCCAGATCGTCATGTTGGCCGTTCTTCTCTCTGAAACGGTTACACTATCGTCTGCAAAGCTATGTCGCGTGCTGCGTATGCGGATACACTAAAAGCACCATAGTATAACACAGAAGAAGCTTCTAAGTTGATGTAATAGCCAGTAAGAAGCAGTACAATTCAAGTTTTAGTTACCGACTATTGACTTTTTACCCTTCTTTGGTGCCTTGGGCATGAGCTAGGATCTTAAGATATTGCATGAAAGGCTGACTAGCACCCACGTTGAACGGGAGAAAGAGACAAGTGTTCATATGTAGTAAAAACCTGAGAAATCAGTCCGTTTTCGTCATTTGTTATCGAATCGACTTAAAGCCATATCGGCACATTGGACACTCATCTCTCTGAAACGGTTACATTTATCGTCTGCAAAGCTATGTCGCGTACTGCGGTATGTGGAGACACTAAAAGCACCATAGTAGAACACAGAAGAAGCTGTAAGTTGATGTAATAACCAGTAAGAAGCAGTACAATTCAAGTTTTAGGTATCGATTATTGACTTTTTACCATTCTTTGGTGCCTTGGACATGAGCTAGGACCTTAAGATTTTGCGTGAAAGGCGGACTAGCACCCGCGTTGCACGGGAGAATGTGAAGAGTGTTCATATATAGAAAAAACTTGAGAAATCCGTCCGTTTTCGTCATTTGTTATCGAATCGTCTTAAAGCCACATCGTCACATTGGCCGCTTTTCTCTCTGAAACGGTTTCATTTATCGTCTGCAAAGCTATGTCGCGTGCTGCGGTATGCGGAGACACTATAAGCACCACAGTAGAACACAGAAGAAGCTTCTAAGTTGATGTAATAGCAAATAAGAAGCAGTACAATTCAAGTTTTGGTTATCGATTATTGACTTTTTACCCTTGTTTGGTGCCTTAGGCATGAGCTAGGATCTTACGATTTTGCATGGAAGGAGGACTAGCACCCACGTTGAACGGGAGAATGTGAAAAGTGGTCATATGTAGTAAAAACCTGAGAAATCCGTCCATTTTTCTCATTTGTTATCGAATCATCTTTAAGCCAGATCCTCACATTGGCCGCTCTTCTCTCTGAAACGGTTACATTTATCGTCTGCAAAGCTATGTCGCGTGCTGCGGTATGTGGAGACACTAAAAGCACGATTGCAGAACACATAAGAAGCTTCTAAATTGATGTAATAGCCAGTAAGAAGCAGTACAATTCAAGTTTAAGTTATCGATTATTGACTTTTTACCCTTCTTTGGTGCCTTGGACATGAGCTGGGACCTTAAGATTTTGCATGAAAGGAGGACTGGCAGCCGTGTAGCTCGGGAGAATGTGAAAAGTGTTCATATGTTGTAAAAACGTGAGAAATCCTTCCGTTTTAGTCATTTGTTATCGAATCGACAATAAAGCCAGATCGTCACATTGGCCACTCTTCTCTCTGAAACGGTTACATTTATCGTCTGCAAAGCTATGTCGCGTGCTGCAGTATGCGGAGACACTAAAAGCACCATTGTAGAACACAGAAGAAGCTTCTAAGTTGATGTAATAGCCAGTAAGAAGCTGTACAATTCAAGTTTTAGTTACCGACTATTGACTTTTTACCCTTCTTTAGTGCCTTGGGCATGAGCGAGGATCTTAAGATATTGCATGAAAGGCGGACTAGCACCCACGTTGAACGGGAGAAAGAGCCAAGTGTTCATATGTAGTAAAAACCTGAGAAATCAGTCCGTTTTCGTCATTTGTTATCGAATCGACTTAAAGCCATATCGGCACATTGGACACTCATCTCTCTGAAACGGTTACATTTATCGTCTGCAAAGCTATGTCGCGTACTGCGGTATGCGGAGACACTAAAAGCACCATAGTAGAACACAGAAGAAGCTGTAAGTTGATGTAATAACCAGTAAGAAGCAGTACAATTCAAGTTTTAGATATCGATTATTGACTTTTTACCATTCTTTGGTGCCTTGGACATGAGCTAGGACCTTAAGATTTTGCGTGAAAGGCGGACTAGCACCCGCGTTGCACGGGAGAATGTGAAGAGAATTTGGTGCTAGGATCTTACGATTTTGCATGGAAGGAGGACTAGCACCCACGTTGAACGGGAGAATGTGAAAAGTGGTCATATGTAGTAAAAACCTGAGAAATCCGTCCGTTTTTCTCATTTGTTATCGAATCATCTTTAAGCCAGATCCTCACATTGGCCGCTCTTCTCTCTGAAACGGTTACATTTATCGTCTGCAAAGCTATGTCGCGTGCTGCGGTATGTGGAGACACTAAAAGCACGATTGCAGAACACATAAGAAGCTTCTAAATTGATGTAATAGCCAGTAAGAAGCAGTACAATTCAAGTTTAAGTTATCGATTATTGACTTTTTACCCTTCCTTGGTGCCTTGGACATGAGCTGGGACCTTAAGATTTTGCATGAAATTAGGACTGGCAGCCGTGTAGCTCGGGAGAATGTGAAAAGTGTTCATATGTTGTAAAAACATGCGAAATCCTTCCGTTTTAGTCATTTGTTATCGAATCGACTTAAAGCCAGATCGTCATGTTGGCCGCTCTTCTGTGTGAAACGGTTACACTATCGTCTGCAAAGCTATGTCACGTGCTGCAGTATGCGGAGACACTAAAAACACCATAGTAGAACACAGAAGAAGCTTCTAAGTTGATGTAATAGCCAATAAGAAGCAGTACAATTCAAGTTTTGGTTATCGATTATTGACTTTTCACACTTCTTTGGTACCTTCGACATGAGGTAGGACCTTAAGATTTTGCATGAAAGGAGGACTAGCAGCCGCGTTGCACGGGAGAATGCGAAAAGTGTTCATATGTAACAAAAACCTGTGAAATCCGTAGGTTTACGTCATTTGTTATCGAATCGACATAAAGCCAGATCGTCACATTGGCCGCTCTTTTCTCTGAAACGGTTACATTTATCGTCTGCAAAGCTATGTCGCGTCCTGCGGTATGCGTAGACACTAAAAGCACCATAGTACAACACAGAAGAAACTTCTAAATTGATGTAATAGCCAGTAAGAAGCAGTACAATTCAAGTTTTAAATATCGATTATTGACATTTTACCCCTCTTTGGTGCCTTGGACATGAGCTGGGACCTTAAGATTTTGCATGAAAGGAGGACTGGCAGTCGTGTAACTCGGAAGAATGTGAAAAGTGTTCATATGTTGTAAAAACATGAGAAATCCGTAGGTTTACGTCATCTGTTATCGAATCGACTTAAAGCCATATCGTCACATTGGCCGCTCTTCTCTCTGAAACGGTTACATTTATCGTCTGCAAAGCTATGTCGCGTGCTGCGGTATGCGGAGACACTAGAAGCACCATAGTAGAACACAGAAGAAGCTTCTAAGTTGATGTAATAGCCAGTAAGAAGCAGTACAATTCAAGTTTTAGTTATCGATTATTGACTTTTTACCCTTCTTTGGTGCCTTGGACATGAGCTAGGATCTTAGGATTTTGCATGAAAGGAGGATCAGCAGCCGCGTTGCTGGGGAGAATGTGAAAAGTGTTCATATGTAGTAAAATTCTGAGAAATCCGTCCGTTTTCGTCATTTGTTATCGAATCGAGTTAAAGCCAGATCGTCACATAGGCCGCTCTTCTCTCTGAAACAGTTACATTTATCGTCTGCAAAGCTATGTCGCGTGCTGCTGTATGCGGAGACACTAAAAGCACCATCGTAGAACACAGAAGAAGCTTCTAAGTTGATGTAATAGCAAGTAAGAAGCAGTACAATTCAAGTTTTAGTTATCGATTTTTGACTTTTTACCCATCTATGGTGCCTTGGACATGAGCTGGGACCTTAAGATTTTGCATGAACTGAGGACTAGCAGCCGCGTTGCACGGGAGAATGTGAAAAGTGTTCTAATGTAGTAAAAACCTGAGAAATCCGTCCATTTTCCTCATTTGTTATCGAATCAACTTAAAGCCAGATCGTCAAACTGGCCGCTCTACTCTCTGCAACGGTTACATAATCGTCTGCAAAGCTATGTCGCGTGCTGCGGTATGTGGAGACACTAAAAGCATGATAGTAGACCACAGAAGCAGCTTCTAAGTTGATGTATTAGCCAGTAAGAAGCAGTACAATTCAAGTCTTAGTTATCGATTATTGACTTTTTACACTTCTTTGGTGCCGTGGACTTGAGCTCAGACCTTAAGAGTTTGCATGAAAGGAGGACTAGCACCCACGTTGCACGGGAGAAAGTGATAAGGGTTCATATGTAGTAAAAACCTCAGAAATCCGTCCGTTTTTCTCATTTGTTATCGAATCCACTTAAAGTCAGATCGTCACATTGGCCGTTCTTCTCTCAGAAACGGTTACATTTATCGTGTGTAAAGCTATGTCGCGTGCTGCGGTATGCGGAGACACTAAAAGCACCATAGTAGAACACAGAAGAAGCTTGTAAGTTGATGTAATAGCCAGTAAGGAGCAGTACAATTCAGGTCTTAGTAATCGATTATTGACTTTTTACCCTTCTTTGGTGCCGTGCACTTGAGCTCAGACCTTAAGAGTTTCCATGAAAGAAGGACTAGCACCCACGTTGCACGGGAGAATGTGAAAAGTGTTCATATGTAGTAAAAACCTGAGAAATCCTTCCGTTCTCGTCATTTGTTATCGAATCGACTTAAAGCCAGATCGTCACATTGGCCGCTCATCTCTCTGAAACGGTTACATTTATCGTCTGCAGAGCTATGTCGCGTGCTGTGGTATGCGGAGACACTAAAAGCACCATACTAGAACACAGAATAAGCTTCTAAATTGATGTAACAGTTAGTAAGAAGCAGTACAATTCAAGTTTAAGTTATCGATTATTGACTTTTTACCCTTCTTTGGTGCCTGGGACATGAGCTAGGACCTTAAGATTTTGCATGAAAAGTGGACGGGCACCCGCGTTGCACGGGAGAATGTGAAAAGTGTTCATATGTAGTAAAAACCTCAGAAACCCCTCTGGTTTCTTCATTTGTTATCGAAGCGACTTAAAGCCAGATCGTCATGTTGGCCGCTCTTTTCTCTGAAACGGTTACATTTATCGTCTGCAAAGCTACGTCGCGTGCTTCGGTATGCGTGGACACTAAAAGCACCATAGTAAAACACAGAAGAAACTTCTAACTTGATGTAATAGCCAGTAAGAAGCAGTACAATTCAAGTTTTAGTTATCGGTTATTGACTTTTTACCCTTTACTCTTCTCTCTGAAACGGTTACATTTATCGTCTGCAAAGCTATGTCGCGTGCTGCGGTATGCGGAGAGACTAAAAGCAACATAGTAGATCACAGAAGAAGCTTCTAAGTTGATGTAATAGCCAGTAAGAAGCAGTACAATTCAAGTTTTAGTTATCGATTTATGACTTTTTACCCTTCTTTGGTGCCTTGGACATGAGCTAGGACCTTAAGATTTTGCATGAAAAAAGGACTGGCAACCGCGTTGCACGAGAGAATGTGAAAAGTGTTCATATGTAGTAAAAAACTGAGAAAACCGTCCGTTTATGTCATTTGTTATCGAATCGACTTAAGGCCAGATCGGCATGTTGGCCGCTCTTCTCTCTGAAACGGTTACATTAATCGTCTGCAAAGCTATGTCGCGTGCTGCGTATGCGGAGACACTAAAAGCACCATAGTACAACACACAAGAAGCTTCTAAGTTGATGTAATAGCCAGTAAGAAGCAGTACAATTCAAGTTTTAGTTATCGATTATTGACTTTTTACCCTTTTTTGTGCCTTGGACATGAGCTAGGACCTTAAGGTTTTGCATGAAAGGAGGACTAGCAGCCGCGTTGCACGGGAGAATGTGAAAAGTGTTCATATGTAATAAAAACCTGAGATATCCGTCCATTTTCGTCATTTGTTATTTAATCGAGTTAAAGCCAGATCGTCACATTGGCCGCTCTTCTCTCTGAAACGGTTACAATTTTCGTCTGCAAAGCTATATCGCGTGCTGCGGTATTCGGAGAAACTAAAGGCAACACAGTAGAACACAGAAGACGTTTCTAAGTTCATGTAATAGCCAGTAAGAAGCAGTACAATTCAAGTTTTAGCTATCAATTATTGACTTCTTACCCTTCTTTGGTGACTTGGACATGAGCTAGGACCTTAAGATTTTGCATGAGAGGAGGACTAGGAGCCGCGTTGCACGGGAGAATGTGAAAAGTGTTCATATGTACTAAAAACCTGAGAAATCCGTCTGTTTTCCTCATTTGTTCTCGAATCAACTTAAAGCCAGATCGTCACATTGGCCGCTCTACTCTCTGCAACGATTACATTTATCGTCTGCAAAGCTATGTCGCGTGCTTCGGTATATGGAGACACTAAAAGCAACATAGTAGAACATAGAAGAAGTTTCAAAGTTGATGTAATAGCCAGTAAGAAGCAGTACAATTCAAGTTTTAGTTATCGATTATTGTCTTTTTACCCGTCTTTGGTGCCTTGGACATGAGCTAGGACCTTAAAATTTTGCATGAAAATAGGACTAGCAGCCGCGTTGCACGGGAGAATGTGAAAAGAGTTCATATGTAGTAAAAAACTGAGAATTCCGTTCGTTTCCGTCATTAGTTCTCGAATCAACTTAAAGCCAGATCGTCACATTGGCCGCTCTTCTCTCTGAAACGATTACATTTATCGTCTGCAAAGCTATGTCGCGTGCTGCGGTATAAGGAGGCACTAAAAGCAACATAGTAGAACACAGAAGAAGTTTCTAACTTGATGTAATAGCCAGTAAGAAGCAGTACAATTCAAGTTTTAGTTATCGATTATTGTCTTTTTACCCGTCTTTGGTGCCTTGGACATGAGCTTGGACCTTAAGATTTTGCATGAAAGGAGGACTGGCAGCCGTGTAGCACGGGAGAATGTGAAAAGTATTCATGTGTAGTAAAAATCTGAGAAATCCTTCCGTTCTCGTCAATTGTTTTCGAATCGACTTAAAGCCAGATTGTCACATTGGCCGCTCATCTCTCTGAAACGGTTACATTTATCGTCTGCAAAGCTATGTCGCGTGCTGCGGTAAGCGGAGACACTAAAAGCACCATAGTAGAACACAGAATAAGCTTCTAAATTGATGTAACAGCCAGTAAGAAGCAGTACAATTCATGTTTTACTTAGCGATTATTGACTTTTTACCCATCTTTGGTGCCATGGACATGAGCTGGGACGTTAAGATTTTGATGGACTGAGGACTAGCAGCCGCGTTGCGCGGGAGAATGTGAAAAGTGTTCTAATGCAGTAAAAACCTGAGAAATCCGTCCGTTTTCATCATTTGTTATCGAATCAACTTAAAACCAGATCGTCACACTGGCCGCTCTACTCTCTGCAACGGTTACATTTATCGTCCGCAAAGCTATTTCGCGTGCTGCGGTATGCGGGGACACTAAAAGCATCAAACCAGAACACAGAGGAAGCTTCTAACATGATGTAATAGCGAATAAGAAGCAGTACAATTCAAGTTTTGCTAATCGATTATTGACTTTTTACACTTCTTTGGTACCTTCGACATGAGCTAGGACCTTAAGATTTTGCATGAAAAAAGGACTGGCAACCGCGTTGCACGAGAGAATGTGAAAAGTGTTCATATGTAGTAAAAACCTGAGAAACCCGTCCACTTATGTCATTTGTTATCGAATCGACTTAAAGCCAGATCGTCATGTTGGCCGCTCTTCTCTCTGAAACGGTTACATTTATCGTCTGCAAAGCTATGTCGCGCGCTGCGGTATGCGGAGACACTAAAAGCACCATAGTACAACACACAAGAACTTCTAAGTTGATGTAATAGCCAGTAAGAAGCAGTACAATTCAAGTTTTAGTTATCGATTATTGACTTTTTACCCTTTTTTGTACCTTGGACGTGAGCTAGGACCTTAAGGTTTTGCATGAAAGGAGGACTAACAGCCGCGTTGCACGGGAGAATGTGAAAAGTGTTCATATGTAGTAAAAACCTGAGATATCCGTCCATTTTCGTCATTTGTTATCGAATCGAGTTAAAGCCAGATCGTCACATTGGCCGCTCTTCTCTCTGAAACGGTTACAATTATCGTCTGCAAAGCTATATCGCGTGCTGCGGTATGCGGAGACACAGTAGAATACAGAAGACGGTTCTAAGTTCATGTAATAGCCAGTAAGAAGCAGTACAATTCAAGTTTTAGTTATCGATTATTGTCTTTTTACCCGTCTTTTGTGCCTTGGACATGAGCTGGGACCTTAAGATTTTGCATGAAAGGAGGACTGGCAGCCGTGTAGCACGGGAGAATGTGAAAAGTGTTCATATGTAGTAAAAACCTGAGAAATCCTTCCGTTCTCGTCAATTGTTATCGAATCGAATTAAAGCCAGGTCGTCACATTGGCCGCTCATATCTCTGAAACGGTTACGTTTATCGTCTGCAAAGCTATGTCGCGTGCTGCGGTATGCGGAGACACTAAAAGCACCATAGTACAACACACAAGAAGCTTCTAAGTTGATGTAATAGCCAGTAAGAAGCAGTTCAATTCAAGTTTTAGTTATCGTTTATTGACTTTTTACCCTTTTTTGTGCCTTGGACATGAGCTAGGACCTTAAGGTTTTGCATGAAAGGAGGACTAGCATCCGCGTTGCACGGGAGAATGTGATGAGTGTTCATATGTAGTAAAAACTTGAGAAATCCGTCTGTTTTCGTCAGTTGTTATCGAATCGACTTAAAGCCACATCGTCACATTGGCCGCTTTTCTATCTGAAACGGTTACATTTATCGTCTGCAAAGCTATGTCGCGTGCTGCGGTATGCGGAGACACTAAAAGCACCATAGTAGAACACAGAAGATGCTTGTAAGTTGATGTAATAGCCAGTAAGAAGCAGTACAATTCAAGTTTTAGGTATCGATTATTGACTTTTTCCACTTCTTTGGTACCTTCGACATGAGCTAGGACCTTAAGATCTTGCATGAAAAAAGGACTGGCAACCGCGTTGCACGAGAGAATGTGAAAAGTGTTCATATGTAGCAAAAACCTGAGAAACCCGTCCGTTTATGTCATTTGTTATCGAATCGACTTATGGCCAGTTCGGCATGTTGGCCGCTCTTCTCTCTGAAACGGTTGAATCAATCGTCTGCAAAGCTATGTCGCGTGCTGCGTATGCGGAGACACTAAAAGCACCATAGTAGCACACAGAAGAAGCATCTAAGTTGATGTAATAGCCAGTAAGAAGCAGTACAATTCAAGTTTTAGTTATCGATTATTGACATTTTACCCTTCTTTGGTGCCTTGGACATGAGCTAGGACGTTAAAATTTTGCATGAAAGGAGGACCAGCAGCCGCGTTGCACGGAGGATGTGAAAAGTGTTCATATGTAGTAAAAACCTGAGAAATCCTTCCGTTCTCGTCAATTGTTATCGAATCGACTTAAAGCCAGATCGTCACATTGGCCGCTCATATCTCTGAAACGGATACATTTATCGTCTGCAAAGCTATGTCGCGTGCTGCGGTATGCGGAGACACTAAAAGCACCATATTAGAACACAGAATAAGCTTCTAAATTGATGTAACAGCCAGTAGGAAGCAGTACAATTCAAGTTTAAGTTATCGATTATTGACTTTTTACCCTTCTTTGCTGCCTTGGACATGAGCTAGGTCCTTAAGATTTTACATGTAAGGAGGACTAGCAGCCGCGTTGCACTGGAGAATGTGAAAAGTGGTCATATGTAGTAAAAACCTGAGAAATCCGTAGGTTTACGTCATTTGTTATCGAATCGACTTAAAGCCAGATGGTCACATTGGCCGCTCTTCTCTCTGAAACGGTTACATTTATCGTCTGCAAAGCTATGTCGCGTGCTGCGGTATAAGGAGACACTAAAAGTACCATACCAGAACACAGAAGAAGCTTCTTAATTGATGTGATAGCTAATAAGAAGCAGTACAATTCAAGTTTTGGTTATCGATTATTGACTTTTTACACTTCTTTGGTACCTTCGGCATGAGCTAGGACCTTAAGATTTTGCATTAAAAAAGGACTGGCAACCGCGTTGCACGAGAGAATGTGAAAAGTGTTCATAAGTAGTAAAAACCTGAGAAAACCGTCCGTTTATGTCATTTGTTATCGAATCGACTTAAGGCCAGATCGGCATGTTGGCCGCTCTTGTCTCTGAAACGGTTACATTAATCGTCTGCAAAGCTATGTCGCGTGCTGCGTATGCGGAGACACTAAAAGCACCATATTATCACACAGAAGAAGCTTCTAAGATGATGTAATAGCCAGTAAGAAGCAGTACAATTCAAGTTTTCGTTATCGATTATTGACATTTTACCTTTCTTTGGTGCCTTGGACATGAGCTAGGACCTTAAAATATTGCATGAAAATAGGACTAGCAGCCGCGTTGCACGGGAGAATGTGAAAAGTGTTCATATGTAGTAAAAACCTGAGAATTCCGTTCGTTTCCGTCATTAGTTATCGAATCAACTTAAAGCCAGATCGTCACATTGGCCGCTCTTCTCTCTGAAACGGTTACATTTATCGTCTGCAAAGCTATGTCGCGTGTTGCGGTATGCGGAGACACTAAAAGCACCATAGTACAATACACAAGAAGCTTCTAAGTTGATGTAATAGCCAGTAAGAAGCAGTACAATTCAAGTTTTAGTTATCGATTATTGACTTTTTACCCTTTTTTGTGCCTTGGACATGAGCTAGGACCTTAAGGTTTTGCATGAAAGGAGGACTAGCAGCCGCTTTGCACGGGAGAATGTGAAAAGTGTTCATATGTAGTAAAAACCTGAGATATCCGTCCATTTTCGTCATTTGTTATTTAATCGAGTTAAAGCCAGATCGTCACATTGGCCGCTCTTCTCTCTGAAACGGTTGCAATTATCGTCTGCAAAGCTATATCGCGTGCTGCGGTATTTGGAGAAACTAAAGGCAACACAGTAGAACACAGAAGACGTTTCAAAGTTCATGTAATAGCCAGTAAGAAGCAGTACAATTCAAGTTTTAGCTATCGATTATTGACTTTTTATCCTTCTTTGGTGACTTGGACATGAGCTAGGACCTTAAGATTTTGCGTGAGAGGAGGAGTAGGAGCCGCGTTGCACGGGAGAATGTGAAAAGTGTTAATATGTACTAAAAACCCGAGAAATCCGTCTGTTTTCCTCATTTGTTCTCGAATCAACTTAAAGCCAGATCGTCACATTGGCCGCTCTACTCTCTGCAACGATTACATTTATCGTCTGCAAAGCTATGTCACGTGCTTCGGTATATGGAGACACTAAAAGCAACATAGTAGAACATAGAAGAAGTTTCAATGTTGATGTAATAGCTAGTAAGAAGCAGTACAATTCAAGTTTTAGTTATCGATTATTGTCTTTTTACCCGTCTTTGGTGCCTTGGACATGAGCTAGGACCTTAAAATTTTGCATGAAAATAGGACTAGCAGCCGCTTTGTACGGGAGAATGTGAAAAGACTTCATATGTAGTAAAAAACTGAGAATTCCGTTCGTTTCCGTCATTAGTTATCGAATCAACTTAAAGCCAGATCGTCACATTGGCCGCTCTTCTCTCTGAAACGGTTACATTTATCGTCTGCAAAGCTATGTCGCGTGCTGCGGTATAAGGAGGCACTAAAAGCAACATAGTAGAACACAGAAGAAGTTTCTAACTTGATGTAATAGCCAGTAAGAAGCAGTACAATTCAAGTTTTATTTATCGATTATTGTCTCTTTACCCGTCTTTGGTGCCTTGGACATGAGCTTGGACCTTAAGATTTTGCATGAAAGGAGGACTGGCAGCCGTGTAGCACGGGAGAATGTGAAAAGTATTCATGTGTAGTAAAAATCTGAGAAATCCTTCCGTTCTCGTCAATTGTTTTCGAATCGACTTAAAGCCAGATTGTCACATTGGCCGCTCATCTCTCTGAAACGGTTACATTTATCGTCTGCAAAGCTATGTGGCGTGCTGCGGTATGCGGAGACACTAAAAGCACCATAGTAGAACACAGAATAAGCTTCTAAATTGATGTAACAGCCAGTAAGAAGCAGTACAATTCAAGTTTTAGTTAGCGATTATTGACTTTTTACCCATCTTTGGTGCATTGGACATGAGCTGGGACGTTAAGATTTTGATGGACTGAGGACTAGCAGCCGCGTTGCACGGGAGAATGTGAAAAGTGTTCTAATGCAGTAAAAACCTGAGAAATCCGTCCGTTTTCATCATTTGTTATCGAATCAACTTAAAACCAGATCGTCACACTGGCCGCTCTACTCTCTGCAACGGTTACATTTATCGTCTGCAAAGCTATTTCGCGTGCTGCGGTATGCGGAGACACTAAAAGCACCATACCAGAACACAGAGGAAGCTTCTAAGTTGATGTAATAGCGAATAAGAAGCAGTACAATTCAAGTTTTGGTAATCGATTATTGACTTTTTACACTTCTTTGGTACCTTCAACATGAGCTAGGACCTTAAGATTTTGCATGAAAAAAGGACTGGCAACCGCGTTGCACGAGAGAATGTGAAAAGTGTTCATATGTAGTAAAAACCTGAGAAACCCGTCCATTTATGTCATTTGTTATCGAATCGACTTAAAGCCAGATCGTCATGTTGGCCGCTCTTCTCTCTGAAACGGTTACATTAATCGTCTGCAAAGCTATGTCGCGTGCTGCGTATGCGGAGACACTAAAAGCACCATTGTAGAACACAGAAGAAGCTTCTTAGTTGATGTAATAGCAAGTAAGAAGCAGTACAATTCAAGTTTTAGTTATCGATTATTGACTTTTTACCCTTCTTTGGTGCCTTGGACATGAGCTAGGACCTTAAAATGATGCATGAAAGGAGGACTAGCAGCCGCGTTGCACGGGAGAATGTGAAAAGTGTTCATATGTAGAAAAAACTTGAGAATTCCGTCCGTTTTCGTCATTTGTTATCGAAGCAACTTAAAGCCAAATCGGCACATTGGCCGCTCTTCTCTCTGAAACGGTTACATTTATCGTCTGCAAAGCTATGTCGCGCGCTGCGGTATGCGGAGACACTAAAAGCACCATAGTAGCACACAGAGGAAGCTTCTAAGTTGATGTAATAGCCAGTAAGAAGCAGTACAATTCAAGTTTTAGTTATCGATTTTTGACTTTACCCTTCTTTGGTGCCTTGTACATGAGCTAGGACCTTAAAATTTTGCATGAAAATAGGACTAGCAGCCGCGTTCACGGGAGAATGTGAAAAGTGTTCATATGTAGTAAAAACCTGAGAATTCCGTTCGTTTCCGTCATTAGTTATCGAATCAACTTAAAGCCAGATCGTCACATTGGCCGCTCTTCTCTCTGAAACGGTTACGTTTATCGTCTGCAAAGCTATGTCGCGTGCTGCGGTATGCGGAGACACTAAAAGCACCATAGTACAACACACAAGAAGCTTCTAAGTTGATGTAATAGCCAGTAAGAAGCAGTACAATTCAAGTTTTAGTTATCGATTATTGACTTTTTACCCTTTTTTGTGCCTTGGACATGAGCTAGGACCTTAAGGTTTTGCATGAAAAGAGGACTAGCAGCCGCGTTGCACGGGAGAATGTGAAAAGTGTTCATATGTAGTAAAAACCTGAGATATCCGTCCATTTTCGTCATTTGTTATTTAATCGAGTTAAAGCCAGATCGTCACATTGGCCGCTCTTCTCTCTGAAACGTTTACAATTATCGTCTGCAAAGCTATATCGCGTGCTGCGGTATGCAGAGACACTAAAGGCAACACAGTAGAACACAGAAGACGTTTCTAAGTTCATGTAATAGCCAGTAAGAAGCAGTACAATTCAAGTTTTAGCTATCGATTATTGACTTTTTACCCTTCTTTGGTGACTTGGACATGAGCTAGGACCTTAAGGTTTTGCATGAGAGGAGGACCAGGAGCCGCGTTGCACCGGAGTATGTGAAAAGTGTTCATATGTAGTAAAAACCTGAGAAATCAGTCTGTTTTCCTCATTTGTTCTCGAATCAACTTAAAGCCATATCGTCACATTGGCCGCTCTACTCTCTGCAACGATTACATTGATCGTCTGCAAAGCTATGTCGCATGCTTCGGTATAAGGAGACACTAAAAGCAACATAGTAGAACATAGAAGAAGTTTCAAAGTTGATGTAATAGCCAGTAAGAAGCAGTACAATTCAAGTTTTAGTTACCGATTATTGTCTTTTTACCCGTCTTTGGTGCCTTGGACATGAGCTGGGACGTTAAGATTTTGCATGAAAGGAGGACTGGCAGCCGTGTAGCTCGGGAGAATTTGAAAAGTGTTCATATGTTGTAAAAACCTGAGAATACCTTCCGTTTTCGTCATTTGTTATCGAATCGACAATAACGCCAGATCGTCACATTTGCCGCTCTTCTGTCTGAAACGGTTACATTTATCGTCTGCAAAGATATGTCGCGTGCTGGGGTATAAGGAGACACTAAAAGTACCATACCAGAACACAGAAGTAGCTTCTTAGTTGATGTTATAGCTAATAAGAAGCAGTACAATTCAAGTTTTAGTTATCGATTATTGACTTTACCCTTCTTTGGTGCCTTGGACATGAGCTAGGACCTTAAAATTTTGCATGAAAGGAGGACTAGCAGCCGCGTTGCACGGGAGAATGTGAAAAGTGTTCATATGTAGTAAAAACCTGAGAAATCCGTAGGTTTACGTCATTTGTTATCGAATCAACTTAAAACCAGATCGTCACACTGGCCGCTCTACTCTCTGCAACGGTTACATTTATCGTCTGCAAAGCTATGTCGAGTGCTGCGATATGAGGAGACACTAAAAGCACGATAGTAGAACATAGAAGCAGCTTCTAAGTTGGTGTATTAGCCAGTAAGAAGCAGTAGAATTCAAGTCTTAGTTATCGATTATATACTTTTTGCCCTTCTTTGGTGCCGTGGACTTGAGCTCAGACCTTAAGAGTTTGCATGAAAGGAGGACTAGCACCAACGTTGCACGGGAGAAAGTGAAAAGTGTTCATATGTAGTAAAAACCTGAGAAATCCGTCCGTTTTTCTCATTTGTTATCGAATCCACTTAAAGCCAGATCGTCAAATTGACCGCTCTTTTCTCTGAAACGGTTACATTTATCGTCTGCAAAGCTATGTCGCTTGCTGCGGTATGCGGAGACATTAAACGCACCATAGTAGAACACAGAAAAAACTTCTAAGCTGATGTAATAGCCAGTAAGAAGCAGTACAATTCAAGTTTTAGTTATCGATCATTGACTTTTTACCATTCCTTGGTGCCTTGCAGATGAGGTAGGACCTTAAGGTTTTGCATGAAAGGAGGACTAGCCGAAGTGTTACACGGGAGAATGTGAAAAGTGTTCATATGTAGTAAAAACTTGAGAAATCCGTCCGATTTCTTCATTTGTTATCGAATCGACGTAATGCCAGATCTTCACATCGGACACTCTTCTCTCTGAAACGGTTACATTTATCGTCTGCAAAGCTATGTCGCGTGCTGCGGTATGCGGAGACACTAGAAAGCACCATAGTAGAACACAGAAGAAGCTTGTAAGTTGATGTAATAGCCAGTAAGAAGCAGTACAATTCAAGTTTTAGGTATCGATTATTGACTTTTTCCACTTCTTTGGTACCTTCGACATGAGCTAGGACCTTAAGATCTTGCACGAAAAAAGGACTGGCAACCGCGTTGCACGAGAGAATGTGAAAAGTGTTCATATGTAGCAAAAACCTGAGAAACCCGTCCGTTTATGTCATTTGTTATCGAATCGACTTATGGCCAGATCGGCATGTTGGCCGCTCTTCTCTCTGAAACGGTTGAATCAATCGTCTGCAAAGCTATGTCGCGTGCTGCGTATGCGGAGACACTAAAAGCACCATAGTAGCACACAGAAGAAGCATCTAAGTTGATGTAATAGCCAGTAAGAAGCAGTACAATTCAAGTTTTAGTTATCGATTATTGACGTTTTACCTTTCTTTGGTGCCTTGGACATGAGCTAGGACGTTAAAATTTTGCATGAAAGGAGGACCAGCAGCTGCGTTGCACGGAGGATGTGAAAAGTGTTCATATGTAGTAAAAACCTGAGAAATCCGTCCGTTTTCGTCATTTCTTATCGAATCGATTTAAAGCCAGATCGCCACTTTGGCCGTTCTTCTCTCTGAAACAGTTACATTTATCGTCTGCAAAGCTATGTCGCGTGCTGCGGTGTGCGGAGACACTAAAAGCACCATTGTAGAACACAGAAGAAGCTTCTAAGTTGATGTAATAGCAAGTAAGAAGCAGTACAATTCAAGTTTTAGTTATCCATTATTGACTTTTTACCCTTCTTTGGTGATTTGGACATGAGCTAAGACCTTAACATTTTGCATGAAAGGAGGACTAGCAGCCGCGTTGCACGGGAGAATGTGAAAAGTGTTCATATGTAGAAAAAACCTGAGAAATCCGTCCGTTTTCGTCATTTGTTATCGAATCAACTTAAAGCGAGATCGTCACATTGGCCGCTCTATTCTCCGCAACGGTTACATAATCGTCTGCCAAGCTATGTCGCGTGCTGCGGTATGCGCAGACACTAAAAGCACCATAGTAGAACACAGAAGAAGCTTCTAAATTGATGTAACAGCCAGTAAGAAGCAGTACAATTCAAGTTTAAGTTATCGATTATTGACGTTTCACCCTCCTTGGTGCCTTGGACATGAGCTAGGTCCTTAAGATTTTGCATGAAAGGAGGACTACCAGCCGCGTTGCACTGGAGAATGCGAAAAGTGTTCATATGTAGTAAAAACATGAGAAATCCGTAGGTTTACCTCATTTGTTATCGAATCGACATAAAGCCAGATCGTCACATTGGCCGCTCTTCTCTCTGAAACGGCTACATTTATCGTCTGCAAAGCTATGTCGCGTGCTGCGGTATGCGGAGACACTAAAAGCACCATAGTACAACACAGAAAAAGCTTCTAAATTGATGTAATAGCCAGTAAGAAGCAGTACAATTCAAGTTTTAGTTATCGATTATTGACCTTTTATCCGTCTTTGGTGACTTGGACATGAGCTGGGACCTTAAGATTCTGCATGAAAGGAGGACTGGCAGCCGTGTAGTACGGGAGAATGTGCATAGTGTTCATATGTAGTAAAAACCTGAGAAATCCTTTCGTTCTCGTCATTTGTTATCGAATCGACTTAAAGCCACATCGTCACATTGGCCGCTCTTCTCTCTGAAACGGTTACATTTATCGTCTGCAAAGCTATGTCGCGAACAGCGGTATGCGGAGACACTAGAAAGCACCATAGTAGAACACAGAAGAAGCTTGTAAGTTGATGTAATAGCCAGTAAGAAGAAGTAAAATTCAGGTTTTAGTTATCGATAATTGACTTTTTACCCTTCTTTGGTGCCTTTTAAATGAGCTAGGTCCTTAAGATTTTGCATGAAAGGAGGACTAGCAGCCCCGTTGCACGGGAGAATGCGAAAAGTGTTCATATGTAGTAAAAACCTGAGAAATCCGTAGGTTCACGTCATTTGTTATCGAATCGACATAAAGCCGTATCGTCATATTGGCCGCTCTACTCTCTGCAACGGTTACATTTATCGTCTGCAAAGCTATGACGCGTGCTGCGGTATAAGGGGACACTAAAAGTAACATAGTAGAACACAGAAGAAGTTTCTAAATTAATGTAATAGCCAGTAAGAAGCAGTACTATTCAAGTTTTAGTTATCGATTTATGACTTTTTACCCTTCTTTGGTGCCTTGGGTATGAGCTAGGACCTTAAGATTTTGCATGAAAGGAGGACCAGCAGCCGCGTTGCACCGGAGAATGTGAAAACTGTTCATATGTAGTAAAAACCTGAGAAATCCGTCCGTTTTCATCATTTGTTATCGAATCCAGTTAATGCCAGATCGTCACATTGGCCGCTCTTCTCTCTGAAACAGTTACATTTATCGTCTGCAAAGCTATTTCGCGTGCTGCGGTATGCGGAGACACTAAAAGCACCATTGTAGAACACAAAAGAAACTTCTAAGTTGATGTAATAGCATGTAAGAAGCAGTGCAATTGAGGTTTTAGTTATCGATAATTGACTTTTTACGCTTCTTTGGTGCCTTGGACATGAGCTAGGACCTTAAGATTTTGCACGAAAGGAGGACTAGCTGCCGCGTTGCACGGGACAATGTGAAATGTGTTCATATGTATTAGAAACCAGAGAAAATCGTCCGTTTTCGTCATTTGTTATCGAATCGACTTAAAGCCAGATCGTCACATTGGCCGCTCTACTCTCTGCAACGGTTACATAATCGTCTGCAAATCTATGTCGCGTGCTGCGGTATGCGAAGACACTAAAAGCACCATAGTAGAACACAGAAGGAGCTTCTAAATTGATGTAATAGCCAGTAAGAAGCAGTACAATTCAAGTTTAATTTATCGATTATTGACTTTTTACCCTTCTTTGGTGCCTTTTACATGAGCTAGGTCCTTGCGATTTTGCATGAAAGGAGGACTAGCAGCCGCGTTGCACTGGAGAATGCGAAAAGTGTTCATATGTAGTAAAAACCTGAGAAATCTGTAGGTTTACGTCATTTGTTATCTAATTGACAAAAAGCCGTATCGTCACATTGGCCGCTCTTTTCTCTGAAACGGTTACATTTATCGTCTGCAAAGCTATGTCGCGTGCTGCGGTATGTGTAGACACTAAAAGCACCATAGTACAACACAAAAGAAACTTCTAAGTTTATGTAATAGCCAGTAAGAAGCAGTACAATTCAAGTTTTAGTTATCGATTATTGACTTTCTACCCTTCTTTGGTGCCTTGGACATGAGCTAGGACGTTAAAATTTTGCATGAAAGGAGGACCAGCAGCCGCGTTGCACGGGAGAATGTGAAAGGTGTTCATATGTAGTAAAAACCTCAGAAATCCGTCCGTTTTCGTCATTTGTTCTCGAATCAACTTAAAGCCAGATCGTCACATTGGCCGCTCATCTCTCTGAAACAGTTACATTTATCGTCTGCAAAGCTATGTCGCGCGCTGCGGTATGCGGAGACACTAAAAGCACCATAGTAGAACACAGAAGAAGCTTCTAAGTTGATGAAATAGCAAATAAGAAGCAGTACAATTCAAGTTTTTGTTATCAATTATTGACTTTTTACCCTTCTTTGGTGCCTTGGACATGAGCTAGGACCTTATGATTTTGCATGAAAGGAGGACTAGCTGCCGCGTTGCACGGGAGAATGTGAAATGTGTTCATATGTATTAAAAACGTGAGAAAATCGTCCGTATTCGTCATTTGTTATCGAATCGACTTAAAGCCAGATCGTCACATTGGCCGCTCTTCTCTCTGAAACAGTTACATTTATCGTCTGCAAAGCTATGTCGCATGATACGGTATGCGGAGACACTAAAACACCATTGTAGAACACAGAACAAGCTTCTAAGTTGATGTAATAGCAAGTAAGAAGCAGTACAATTCAAGTTTTAGTTATCGATTATTGACTTTTTATCCTTCTTTGGTGCCTTGGACATGAGCTAGGACCTTAAGATTTTGCATGAACTGAGGACTAGCAGCCGCGTTGCACGGGAGAATGTGAAAAGTGTTCATATGTAGTAAAAACCTATGAAATCCGTCCGTTCTCCTCATTTGTTATCGAATTAACTTAAAGCCAGATCGTCACATTGGCCGCTCTTCTCTCTGAAACGGTTACATTTATCGTCTGCAAAGGTATGTCGCGTGCTGCGGTATGCGGAGACACTAAAAGCACCATTGTAGAACACAGAAGAAGCTTCTAAGTTGATGTAATAGCAAGTAAGAAGCAGTACAATTCAAGTTTTAGTTATCGATTATTGACTTTTTACCCTTCATCGGTGCCTTGGACATGAGCTAGGACCTTAAGATTTTGCATGAAAGGAGGACTAGCAGTCGCGTTGCGCGGGAGAATGTGCAAAGTATCATATGTGGTAAAAAGTTGAGAAATACGTCTGTTTTCGTCATTTCTTATCGAATCGACTTATAGCCAGGTCGTTACACTGGTCGCTCTTCTGTCTTAAACGGTTTTATTTATCGTCTGCAAAGCTATGTCGCCCGCTGCGGTATGCGGAGACACTAAAAGCACCATAGTAGAAAACAGAAGAAGTTTCTAGGTTGATGTAATAGTCAGTACGAAGCAGTGCAATTCAAGTTTTAGTTATCGATTATTGACTTTTTACCCTTCTTTGGTGCCTTGGACATGATCTAGGACGTAAGATTTTGCATGAAAGGAGCCTACCACCAGCGTTGCACTGGAGAATGTGAAAAGTTTATATATATAGTAAAAACTTGAGAAATCCGTCCGTTAGCGTCATTTGTTGTCGAATCGACTTAAAGCCACATCGTCATATTGGCCGCTCTTCTCTCTGAAACGGTTAGATTTATCGTCTGCAAAGCTATGTCACGTGCTGCGGTATGCGGAGACACTAAAAGCACCATAGTACAACACACAAGAAGCTTCTAAGTTGATGTAATAGCAAGTAAGAAGCAGTACAATTCAAATTTTAGTTATCGATTATTGACTTTTTACCCTTCTTTGGTGCCTTGGACATGATCTAGGACCTTAAGATTTTGCATGAACTGAGGACTAGCAGCCGCGTTGCACGAGAGAATGTGAAAAGTGTTCATATGTAGTAAAAACCTGAGAAATCCGTCCGTTTTCGTCATTTGTTATCGAATCGAGTAAAGCCAGATCGTCACATTGGCCGCTCTTCTCTCTGAAACAGTTACATTTATCGTCTGCAAAGCTATGTCACGTGCTGCGGTATGCGGAGACACTAAAAGCACCGTTGTAGAACACAGAACAAGCTTCTAAGCTGATGTAATAGCCAGTAAGAAGCAGTACAATTCAAGTTTAAGTTATTGATTATTGACTTTTTACCCTTTTTTGGTGCCTTGGACATGAGCTAGAACCTTAAGATTTTGCATGAAAGGAGGACTAGCAGCCGCGTTGCACGGGAGAATGTGAAAAGTGTTCATATGTAGTAAAAATCTTAGATATCCGTCCATTTTCGTCATTTGTCATCGAATCGAGTTAAAGCCAGATCGTCACATTGGCCGCTCATCTCTCTGAAACGGTTACATTTATCGTCTGCAAAGCTATGTCGCGTGCTGCGGTATGCGGAGACACTAAAAGCACCATAGTACAAAACACAAGAAGCTTCTAAGTTGATGTAATAGCCAGTAAGAAGCAGTACAATTCAAGTTTTAGTTATCGATTATTGACTTTTTACCATTTTTGTGCCTTGGACATGAGCTATGACCTCAAGATTTTGCATGAAAGGAGTACTAGCAGCCGCGTTGCACGGGAGAATGTGAAAAGTGTTCATATGTAGTAAAAACCTGAGATTTCCGTCCATTTTCGTCATTTGTTATCGAATCGAGTTAAAGCCAGATCGTCACATTGGCCGCTTTTCTCTCTGAAACGGTTACAATTATCGTCTGCAAAGCTATATCGCGTGCTGCGGTATGCGGAGACACTAAAGGGAACACAGTACAACACAGAAGAGGTTTCTAAGTTCATGTAATAGCCAGTAAGAAGCAGTACAATTCAAGTTTTAGCAATCGATTATTGACTTTTTACCCTTCTTTGGTGACTTGGACATGAGCTAGGACCTTAAGATTTTGCATGAAAGGCGGACTAGCCGCCGCGTTGCACGGGAGAATGTGCAAAGTTTCTATATGTGGTAAAAACTTGAGAAATCCGTCAGTTTTCGTCATTTGTTATCGAATCGACTTAAAGCCACACCGTCATATTGGCCGCTCTTCACTCTGAAACGGTTATATTTATCGTCTGCAAAGCTATGTCGCGTGCTGCGGTATGCGGAGACACTAAAAACACCATAGTAGAACACAGAAGAAGCTGTAATTTGATGTAATAGCCAGTAAGAAGCGGTACAATTCAAGTTTTAGGTATCGATTATTGACTTTTTACCTTTCTTTGGTGCCTTGGACATGAGCTAGTACCTTAAGATTTTGCATGAAAGGAGGACTAGCAGCCGTGTTGCGCGGGAGAATGTAAAAAGTGTTCATATGCAGTAAAAACCTGAGAAATCCGTCCGTTTTCGTCATTTGTTATCGAATCAACTTAAAGCCAGATCGTCACATTGGTCGCTTTTCTCTTTAAAACGGTTACATTTATCGTCTGCAAAGCAATATCGCTAGCTGCGGTATGCGGAGACACTAAAAGCAACATAGTAGAACACAGAAGAAGCTTCTAAATTGATGTAATAGAAAGTAAGAAGTAGTACAATTCAAGTTTTAGTTATCGTTTATTGTCTTTTTACCCTTCTTTGGTGCCTTGGACATGAGCTAGGTCCTTAAGATTTTGCATGAAAGGAGGACTAGCAGCCGCGTTGCACGGGAGAATGTGAAAAGTGTTCATATGTAGTAAAAACCTGAGAAATCCGTCCGTTTTCGTCATTTGTTATCGAATCGAGTTAAAGCCAGATCGTCACATTGGCCGCTCTCCTCTCTGAAACAGTTACATTTATCGTCTGCAAAGCTATGTCGCGTGCTGCGGTATGCGGAGACACTAAAAGCACCATTGTAGAACACAGAAGAAGCTTCTAAGTTGATGTAATAGCAAGTAAGAAGCAGTACAATTCAAATTTTAGTTATCGATTATTGACTTTTTACCCTTCTTTGGTGCCTTCCATATGAGCTAGGACCTTAAGATTTTGCATGAACTGAGGACTAGCAGCCGCGTTGCACGAGAGAATGTGAAAAGTGTTCATATGTAGTAAAAACCTGAGAAATCCGTCCGTTTTCGTCATTTGTTATCGAATCGAGTAAAGCCAGATCGTCACATTGGCCGCTCTTCTCTCTGAAAATGTTACATTTATCGTCTGCAAAGCTATGTCACGTGCTGCGGTATGCGGAGACACTAAAAGCACCGTTGTAGAACACAGAACAAGCTTCTAAGTTGATGTAATAGCAAGTAAGAAGCAGTACAATTCAAGTTTTAGTTATCGATTATTGACTTTTTACCCTTCTTTGGTGCCTTGGACATGAGCTAGGACCTTAATATTTTGCATGAAAGGAGGACTAGCAGCCGCTTTGCACGGGAGGATGTGCAAAGTGTTCATATGTAGTAAAAACCTATAAAATCCGTCCGTTCTCCTCATTTGTTATCGAATCAACTTAAAAGCCAGATCGTCACATTCGCCGCTCTACTCTCTGCAACGGTTACATTTATCGTCTGCAAAGCTATGTCGCATGCTGCGGTATAAGGGGACACTAAAAGTAACATAGTAGAACACAGAAGAAGTTTCTAAGTTGATGTAATAGCCAGTAAGAAGCAGTACAATTCAAGTTTAAGTTTTCGCTTATTGACCTTTTATCCGTCTTTGGTGCCTTGGACATGAGCTCGGACCTTAAGATTTTGCATGAAAGGAGGACTGGCAGCCGTGTAGCACGGGAGAATGTGAATAGTGTTCACATGTAGTAAAAACCTGAGAAATCCTTAAGTTCTCGTCATTTGTTATCGAATCGACTTAAAGCCACATCGTCACATTTTCCGCTCTTCTCTCTGAAACGGTTACATTTATCGTCTGCAAAGCTATGTCGCGAACTGCGGTATGCGGAGACACTAGAAAGCACCATAGTAGAACACAGAAGAAGCTTGTAAGTTGATGTAATAGCCAGTAAGAAGAAGTACAATTCAGGTTTTAGTTATCGATAATTGACTTTTTACCCTTCTTTGGTGCCTTGGAAATGAGCTAGGTCCTTAAGATTTTGCATGAAAGGAGGACTAGCAGCCCCGTTGCACGGGAGAATGCGAAAAGTGTTCATATGTAGTAAAAACCTGAGAAATCCGTAGGTTCACGTCATTTGTTATCGAATCGACATAAAGCCGTATCGTCATATTGGCCGCTCTACTCTCTGCAACGGTTACATTTATCGTCTGCAAAGCTATGTCGCGTGCTGCGGTATAAGGGGACACTAAAAGTAACATAGTAGAACACAGAAGAAGTTTCTAAATTAGTGTAATAGCCAGTAAGAAGCAGTACTATTCAAGTTTTAGTTATAGATTATTCACTTTTTACCCTTCTTTAGTGCCTTGGACATGAGCTAGGACCTTCAGATTTTGCATGAAAGGAGGACTAGCAGCCGCGTTGCACGGGAGAATGTGCAAAGTGTTCATATGTAGTAAAAACCTGAGAAATCCGTCCGTTTACGTCATTTGTTATCGAATCAACTTAAAGCCAGATCGTCACATTGGCCGCTCTACTCTCTGCAACGATTACATTTATCGTCTGCAAAGCTATGTCGCGTGCTGCGGTATGCGGAGACACTAAAAGCAACATAGTGGAACACAGAAGAAGTTTCTAAGTTGATGTAATAGCCAGTAAGAAGCAGTACAATTCAAGTTTTAGTTATCGATTATTAACTTTTTACCCATATTTGGTGCCTTGGACATGAGCTAGTACCTTAAGATGTTGCATGAAAAAAGGACATTTATCGTCTGCAAAGCTATGTCGCGTGCTGCGGTATAAGGAGGCACTAAAAGCAACATAGTAGAACACAGAATAAGCTTCTAAATTGATGTAACAGCCAGTAAGAAGCAGTACAATTCAAGTTTAAGTTATCGATTATTGACTTTTTACCTTTCTTTGGTGCCTTGGACATAAGCTAGGACCTTAAAATTTTGCATGAAGGGAGGAATAGCAGCCGCGTTGCACGGGAGAATGTGAAAAGTGTTCATATGTAGTAAAAACCTGAGAAATCCGTAGGTGTACGTCATTTGTTATCGAATCGACTTTAAGCCAGATGGTCACATTGGAAGCTCTTTTCTCTGAAACGGTTATATTTATCGTCTGCAAAGCTATGTCGCGTGCCGCGGTATGCGGAGACACTAAAGGCACCATAGTAGAACACAGAAGAAGCTTCTAAGTTGATGTAATAGCCAGTAAGAAGCAGTACAATTCAAGTTTTAGTTATGGATTATTGACTTTTTACCCTTCTTTGGTGCCGTGGACTTGAGCTCAGACCTTAAGAGTTTGCATGAAAGGAGGACTAGCACCCACGTTGCACGGGAGAAAGTGAAAAGTGTTCATATGTAGTAAAAACCTGAGAAATCCGTCCGTTTTTCTCATTTGTTATCGAATCCACTTATAGGCAGATCGTCAAATTGGCCGCTCTTTTCTCTGAAACGGTTACATTTATCGTCTGCAAAGCTATGTAGCTTGCTGCGGTATGCGGAGACACTAAACGCACCATAGTAGAACACAGAAGAAACTTCTAAGCTGATGTAATAGCCAGTAAGAAGCAGTACATTTCAAGTTTTAGTTATCGATCATTGACTTTTTACCCTTCTTTGGTGCCTTGCTGATGAGGTAGGACCTTAAGGTTTTGCATGAAAGGAGGACTAGCAGAAGTGTTACACGGGAGAATGTGAAAAGTGTTCATATGTAGTAAAAACTTGAGAAATCCGTCCGATTTCTTCATTTGTTATCGAATCAACTTAAAGCCAGATCTTCACATTGGACACTCTTCTCTCTGAAACGGTTACATTTATCGTCTGCAAAGCTATGTCGCGTGCTGCGGTATGCGGAGACACTAAAAGCACCATAGTAGAACACAGAATAAGCTTCTAAATTGATGTAATAGCCAGTAAGAAGCAGTACAATTCAAGTTTTAGGTATCGATTATTGACTTTTTACCATTTTTGTGCCTTGGACATGAGCTAGGACCTCAAGATTTTGCATGAAAGGAGTACTAGCAGCCGCGTTGCACGGGAGAATGTGAAAAGTGTTGATATGTAGTAAAAACCTGAGATTTCCGTCCATTTTCGTCATTTGTTATCGAATCGAGTTAAAGCCAGATCGTCACATTGGCCGCTTTTCTCTCTGAAACGGTTACAATTATCGTCTGGAAAGCTATATCGCGTGCTGCGGTATGCGGAGACACTAAAGGCAACACAGTAGAACACAGAAGAGGTTTCTAAGTTCATGTAATAGCCAGTAAGAAGCAGTACAATTCAAGTTTTAGTTATAGATTATTGACTTTTTACCCTTCTTTAGCGCCTTGGACTTGAGCTAGGACCTTAAGATTTTGCATGAAAGGAGGACTAGCAGCCGCGTTGCGCGGGAGAATGTACAAAGTTTTCATATGTGGTAAAAACTTGAGAAATACGTCTGTTTTCGTCATTTCTTATCGAATCGACTTATAGCCAGGTCGTTACATTGGTCGCTTTTCTGTCTTAAACGGTTTTATTTATCGTCTGCAAAGCTATGTCGCCCGCTGCGGTATGCGGAGACACTAAAAGCACCATAGTAGAAAACAGAAGAAGTTTCTAGGTTGATGTAATAGTCAGTACGAAGCAGTAATTCAAGTTTTAGTTATCGATTATTGACTTTTTACCCTTCTTTGGTGCCTTGGACATGATCTAGGACGTAAGATTTTGCATGAAAGGAGCCTACCACCAGCGTTGCACCGGAGAATGTGAAAAGTATATATATATAGTAAAAACTTGAGAAATCCGTCTGTTAGCGTCATTTGTTATCGAATCGACTTAAAGCCACATCGTCATATTGGCCGCTCTTCTCTCTGAAACGGTTAGATTTATCGTCTGCAAAGCTATGTCACGTGCTGCGGTATGCGGAGACACTAAAAGCACCATAGTACAACACACAAGAAGCTTCTAAGCTGATGTAATAGCCAGTAAGAAGCAGTACAATTCAAGTTATTGATTATTGACTTTTTACCCTTTTTTGGTGCCTTGGACATGAGCTAGAACCTTAAGATTTTGCATGAAAGGAGGACTAGCAGCCGCGTTGCACGGGAGAATGTGAAAAGTGTTCATATGTAGTAAAAACCTTAGATATCCGTCCATTTTCGTCATTTGTCATCGAATCGAGTTAAAGCCAGATCGTCACATTGGCCGCTCATCTCTCTGAAACGGTTACAATTATCGTCTGCAAAGCTATATCGCGTGCTGCGGTATGCGGAGACACAAAAGGGAACACAGTACAACACAGAAGAGGTTTCTAAGTTCATGTAATAGCCAGTAAGAAGCAGTACAATTCAAGTTTTAGCAATCGATTATTGACTTTTTACCCTTCTTTGGTGACTTGGACATGAGCTAGGACCTTAAGATTTTGCATGAAAGGCGGACTAGCCGCCGCGTTTCACGGGAGAATGTGCAAAGTTTTCATATGTGGTAAAAACTTGAGAAATCCGTCAGTTTTCGTCATTTATTATCGAATCGACTTAAAGCCACACCGTCATATTGGCCGCTCTTCACTCTGAAACGGTTATATTTATCGTCTGCAAAGCTATGTCGCGTGCTGCGGTATGCGGAGACACTAAAAACACCATAGTAGAACACAGAAGAAGCTGTAATTTGATGTAATAGCCAGTAAGAAGCGGTACAATTCAAGTTTTAGGTATCGATTATTGACTTTTTACCTTTCTTTGGTGCCTTGGACATGAGCTAGTACCTTAAGATTTTGCATGAAAGGAGGACTAGCAGCCGTGTTGCGCGGGAGAATGTAAAAAGTGTTCATATGCAGTAAAAAGCTGAGAAATCCGTCCGTTTTCGTCATTTGTTATCGAATCAACTTAAAGCCAGATCGTCACATTGGTCGCTTTTCTCTTTGAAACGGTTACATTTATAGTCTGCAAAGCAATATCGCTTGCTGCGGTATGCGGAGACACTAAAAGCAACATAGTAGAACACAGAAGAAGCTTCTAAATTGATGTAATAGAAAGTAAGAAGTAGTACAATTCAAATTTTAGTTATCGTTTATTGACTTTTTACCCTTCTTTGGTGCCTTGGACATGAGCTAGGTCCTTAAGATTTTGCATGAAAGGAGGACTAGCAGCCGCGTTGCACTGGAGAATGTGAAAAGTGTTCATATGTAGTAAAAACCTGAGAAATCCGTCCGTTTTCGTCATTTGTTATCGAATCGAGTTAAAGCCAGATCGTCACATTGGCCGCTCTCCTCTCTGAAACAGTTACATTTATCGTCTGCAAAGCTATGTCGCGTGCTGCGGTATGCGGAGACACTAAAAGCACCATTGTAGAACACAGAAGAAGCTTCTAAGTTGATGTAGTAGCAAGTAAGAAGCAGTACAATTCAAATTTTAGTTATCGATTATTGACTTTTTACCCTTCTTTGGTGCCTTGGACATGAGCTAGGACCTTAATATTTTGCATGAAAGGAGGACTAGCAGCCGCTTTGCACGGGAGGATGTGCAAAGTGTTCATATGTAGTAAAAACCTATGAAATCCGTCCGTTCTCCTCATTTGTTATCGAATCAACTTAAAGCCAGATCGTCACATTCGCCGCTCTACTCTCTGCAACGTTTACATTTATCGTCTGCAAAGCTATGTCGCATGCTGCGGTATAAGGGGACACTAAAAGTAACATAGTAGAACACAGAAGAAGTTTCTAAGTTGATGTAATAGCCAGTAAGAAGCAGTACAATTCAAGTTTTAGTTATCGATTATTGACTTTTTAACCTTCTTTGGTGCATTGGACAAGAGGTTGACCTTAAGATTATGCATGAAAGGAGGACTAGCTGCCGTGTTGCACGTTAGAATGTGAAATGTGTTCATATGTATTAAAAACCTGAGAAAATCGTCCGTTTTCGTCATTTGTTATCGAATCGACTTAAAGCCAGATCGTCACATTGGCCGCTCTTCTCTCTGAAACGGTTACATTTATCGCTGCAAAGCTATGTCGCGTGCTGCGGTATGCGGAGACACTAAAAGCACCATTGTAGAACACAGAAGAAGCTTCTAAGTTGATGTAATAGCAAGTACGAAGCAGTAAAATTCAAGTTTTAGTTATCGATTATTGACCTTTTACCCTTCTTTGGTGCCTTGGACATGAGGTAGGACCTTAATATTTTGCATGAAAGGAGGACTAGCAGCCGCTTTGCACGGGAGGATGTGCAAAGTGTTCATATGTAGTAAAAACCTGAGAAATCCATCCGTTTACGTCATTTGTTATCGAATCAACTTAAAGCCAGATCGTCACATTGCCCGCTCTACTCTCTGCAACGGTTACATTTATCGTCTGCAAAGCTAAGTCGCGTGCTGCGGTCTGCGGAGACACTAAGAGCACCATAGTACAACACAGAAGAAGCTTCTAAATTGATGTAATAGCCAGTAAGAAGCAGTACAATTCAAGTTTAAGTTTTCGCTTATTGACCTTTTATCCGTCTTTGGTGCCTTGGACATGAGCTCGGACCTTAAGATTTTGCATGAAAGGAGGACTGGCAGCCGTGTAGCACGGGAGAATGTGAATAGTGTTCACATGTAGTAAAAACCTGAGAAATCCTTAAGTTCTCGTCATTTGTTATCGAATCGACTTAAAGCCACATCGTCACATTGGCCGCTCTTCTCTCTGAAACGGTTACATTTATCGTCTGCAAAGCTATGTGGCGTGCTGCGGTATGCGGAGACACTAAAAGCACCATAGTACAAAACACAAGAAGCTTCTAAGTTGATGTAATAGCCAGTAAGAAGCAGTACAATTCAAGTTTTAGTTATCGATTATAGTCTTTTTACCCTTTTTTGTGCCTTGGACATGAGCTAGGACCTTAAGATTTTGCATGAAAGGAGGACTAGCAGCCGCGTTGCACGGGAGAATGTGAAAAGTGTTCATATGTAGTAAAAACCTGAGATATCCGTCCATTTTCGTCATTTGTTATCGAATCGAGTTAAAGCCAGAACGTCACATTGGCCGCTTTTCTCTCTGAAACGGTTACAATTATCGTCTGCAAAGCTATATCGCGGCTGCGGTATGCGGAGACACTAAAGGCAACACAGTAGAACACAGAAGAGGTTTCTAAGTTCATGTAATAGCCAGTAAGAAGCAGTACAATTCAAGTTTTAGTTATAGATTATTGACTTTTTACCCTTCTTCAGTGCCTTGGACATGAGCTAGGACCTTAAGATTTTGCATGAAAGGAGGACTAGCAGCCGCGTTGCACGGGAGAATGTGCAAAGTTTTCATATGTGGTAAAAACTTGAGAAATCCGTCAGTTTTCGTCATTTGTTATCGAATCGACTTAAAGCCACATCGTCATATTGGCCGCTCTTCACTCTGAAACGGTTAGATTTATCGTCTGCAAAGATATGTCGCGTGCTGCGGTATGCGGAGACACTAAAAGCACCATAGTAGAACACAGAAGACGCTTCTAAGTTGATGTAATAGCCAGTAAGAAGCAGTACAATTCAAGTTTTCGTTATCGATAATTGACTTTTTACACTTCTTTGGTACCTTCGACATGAGCTAGGACCTTAAGATTTTGCATGAAAAAAGTACTGGCAACCGCGTTGCACGAGAGAATGTGAAAAGTGTTCATATGTAGTAAAAACCTGAGAAACCCGTCCGTTAGCGTCATTTGTTATCGAATCGACTTAAGGCCAGATCGGCATGTTGGCCGCTCTTCTCTCTGTAACGGTTACATTCATCGTCTGCAAATCTATGTCGCGTGCTGCGGTATAAGGAGGCACTAAAAGCAACATAGTAGAACACAGAATAAGCTTCTAAGTTGATGTATTAGCCAGTAAGAAGCAGTACAATTCAAGTCTTAGTTATCGATTATTAACTTTTTACCCATATTTGGTGCCTTGGACATGAGCTGGGACGTTAAGATTTTGCATGAACTGAGGACTAGCAGCCGCGTTGCACAGGAGAATGTGAAAAGTGTTCTAATGTACTAAAAACCTGCGAAATCCGTCCGTTTTCGTCATTTGTTATCGAATCAACTTAAAGCCAGATCGTCACATTGTCCGCTTTTCTCTCTGAAACAGTTACATTTTTCGCCTTCAAAGCTATGTCGCGTGCTGCTGTATGCGGAGACACTAAAAGCACCATTGTAGAACACAGAAGCAGCTTCTAAGTTGATGTATTAGCCAGTAAGAAGCAGTACAATTCAAGTCTTAGTTATCGATTATTGACTTTTTACCCTTCTTTGGTGCCGTGGACTTGAGCTCAGACCTTAAGAGTTTGCATGAAAGGAGGACTAGCACCCACGTTGCACGGGAGAAAGTGAAAAATGTTCATATGTAGTAAAAACCTGAGAAATCCGTCCGTTTTTCTCATGTTGTGTTGTTGTTGTCTTCAGTCCTGAGACTGGTTTGATGCAGCTCTCCATGCTACTCTATCCTGTGCAAGCTGCTTCATCTCCCAGTACCTACTGCAACCTACATCCTTCTGAATCTGCTTGGTGTACTCATCTCTCGGTCTCCCTCTACGATTTTTACCCTCCACGCTGCCCTCCAATGCTAAATTTGTGATCCCTTGATGCCTCAAAACATGTCCTACCAACCGATCCCTTCTTCTAGTCAAGTTGTGCCACAAACTTCTCTTCTCCCTAATCCTATTCAATACCTCCTCATTAGTTACGTGATCTATCCACCTTATCTTCAGTATTCTTCTGTAGCACCACATTTCGAAAGCTTCTATTCTCTTCTTGTCCAAACTAGTTATCGTCCATGTTTCACTTCCATACATGGCTACACTCCAAACAAATACTTTCAGAAAGGACTTCCTGATACATAAATCTATATTCGATGTTAACAAATTTCTCTTCTTCAGAAACGCTTTCCTTGCCATTGCCAGTCTACATTTTATATCCTCTCTACTTCGACCATCATCAGTTATTTTACTTCCTAAATAGCAAAACTCCTTTACTACTTTAAGTGCCTCATTTCCTAATCTAATTCCCTCAGCATCACCCGATTTAATTTGACTACATTCCATTATCCTCGTTTTGCTTTTGTTAATGTTCATCTTATATCCTCCTTTCAAGACACTGTCCATTCCGTTCAACTGCTCTTCCAAGTCCTTTGCCGTCTCTGACAGAATTACAATGTCATCGGCGAACCTCAAAGTTTTTACTTCGTCTCCATGAATTTTAATACCTACTCCAAATTTTTCTTTTGTTTCCTTTACTGCTTGCTCAATATACAGATTGAATAACATCGGGGAGAGGCTACAACCCTGTCTCACTCCTTTCCCAACCACTGCTTCCCTTTCATGCCCCTCGACTCTTATTACTGCCATCTGGTTTCTGTACAAATTATAAATAGCCTTTCGCTCCCTGTATTTTACCCCTGCCACCTTTAGAATTTGAAAAAGAGTATTCCAGTCAACATTGTCAAAAGCTTTCTCTAAGTCTACAAATGCTAGAAACGTAGGTTTGCCTTTTCTTAATCTTTCTTCTAAGATAAGTCGTAAGGTCAGTATTGCCTCACGTGTTCCAACATTTCTACGGAATCCAAACTGATCTTCCCCGAGGTCTGCATCTATCAGTTTTTCCATTCGTCTGTAAAGAATTCGCGTTAGTATTTTGCAGCCGTGGCTTATTAAACTGATAGTTCGGTAATTTTCACATCTGTCAGCACCTGCTTTCTTTGGGATTGGAATTATTATATTCTTCTTGAAGTCTGAGGGTATTTCGCCTGTCTCATACATCTTGCTCACCAGCTGGTAGAGTTTTGTCATTACTGGCTCTCCCAAGGCCGTCAGTAGTTCTAATGGAATGTTGTCTACTCCGGGGGCCTTGTTTCGACTCAGGTCTTTCAGTGCTCTGTCAAACTCTTCACGCAGTATCGTATCTCCCATTTCGTCTTCATCTACATCCTCTTCTATTTCCATAATATTGTCCTCAAGTACATCGCTCTTGTATAAACCTTCTATATACTCCTTCCACCTTTTTGCCTTCCCTTCTTTGCTTAGAACTGGGCTGCCATCTGAGCTCTTGATATTCATACACGTGGTTCTCTTCTCTCCAAAGGTCTCTTTAATTTTACTGTAGGCAATATCTATCTTACCCCTAGTGAGATAAGCTTCTACATCCTTACATTTGTCCTCTAGCCATCCCTGTTTAGCCATTTTGCACTTCCTGTCGATCTCATTTTTGAGACGTTTGTATTCCTTTTTGCCTGCTTCATTTACTGCATTTTTATATTTTCTCCTTTCATCAATTAAATTCAATATTTCTTCTGTTACCCAAGGATTTCTAGCAGCCCTCGTCTTTGTACCTACTTTATCCTCTGCTGCCTTCACTACTACATCCCTCAGAGCTACCCATTCTTCTTCTACTGTATTTCTTTCCCCTATTCCTGTCAATTGTTCCCTTATGCTCTCTCTGAAACTCTGTACAACCTCTGGTTCTTTCAGTTTATCCAGGTCCCATCTCCTTAATTTCCCACATTTTTGCAGTTTCTTCAGTTTTAATCTACAGGTCATAACCAATAGATTGTGGTCAGAGTCCACATCTGCCCCTGGAAATGTCTTACAACTTAAAACCTGGTTCCTAAATCTCTGTCTTACCATTATATAATCTATCTGATACCTTTTAGTATCTCCAGGGTTCTTCCACGTATACAACCTTCTTTCGTGATTCTTAAACCAAGTGTTAGCTATGATTAAGTTGTGCTCTGTGCAAAATTCTACTAGGCGGCTTCCTCTTTCATTTCTTAGCCCCAATCCATATTCACCTACTATGTTTCCTTCTCTCCCTTTTCCTACACTCGAATTCCAGTCACCCATTACTATTAAATTTTCGTCTCCCTTCACTATCTGAATAATTTCTTTTATTTCATCGTACATTTCTTCAATTTCTTCATCATCTGCAGAGCTAGTTGGCATATAAACTTGTACTACTGTAGTAGGTGTGGGCTTCGTATCTATCTTGGACACAATAATGCGTTCACTATGCTGTTTGTAGTAGCTTACCCGCATTCCTATTTTCCTATTCATTATTAAACCTACTCCTGCATTACCCCTATTTGATTTTGTGTTTATAACCCTGTAGTCACCTGACCAGAAGTCTTGTTCCTCCTGCCACCGAACTTCACTAATTCCCACTATATCTAACTTTAACCTATCCATTTCCCTTTTTAAATTTTCTAACCTACCTGCCCGATTAAGGGATCTGACATTCCACGCTCCGATCCGTAGAACGCCAGTTTTCTTTCTCCTGATAACGACATCCTCCTGAGTAGTCCCCGCCCGGAGATCCGAATGGGGGACAATTTTACCTCCGGAATATTTTACCCAAGAGGATGCCATCATCATTTAATCATACAGTAAAGCTGCATGTCCTCGGGAAAAATTACGGCTGTAGTTTCCCCTTGCTTTCAGCCGTTCGCAGTACCAGCACAGCAAAGCCGTTTTGGTTAATGTTGCAAGGCCAGATCAGTCAATCATCCAGACTGTTGCCCCTGCAACTACTGAAAAGGCTGCTGCCCCTCTTCAGGAACCACACGTTTGTCTGGCCTCTCAACAGATACCCCTCCGTTGTGGTTGCACCTACGGTACGGCCATCTGTATCGCTGAGGCACGCAAGCCTCCCCACCAACGGCAAGGTCCATGGTTCATGGGGGGAGGGTTTTTCTCATTTGTTACCGAATCCACTTATAGGCAGATCGTCAGATTGGCCGGTCTTTTCTCTGAAACGGTTACATTTATCGTCTGGAAAGCTATGTCGCTTGCTGCGGTATGCGGAGACACTAAAAGCACTATAGTAGAACACAGAAGAAGCTTGTAAGTTGATGTAATAGCCAGTAAGAAGCAGTACAATTCAAGTTTTAGTTATCGATCATTGACTTTTTACCCTTCTTTGGTGCCTTGCAGATAAGGTAGGACCTTAAGGTTTTGCATGAAAGGAGGACTAGCAGAAATGTTACACGGGAGAATGTGAAAAGTGTTCATATGTAGTAAAAACTTGAGAAATCCGTCCGATTTCTTCATTTGTTATCGAATCGACTTAAAGCCAGATCTTCACATTGGACACTCTTCTCTCTGAAACGGTTACATTTATCGTCTGGAAAGCTATGTCGCGTGCTGCGGTATGCGGAGACACTAAAAGCACCATAGTAGAACACAGAAGAAGCTTGTAAGTTGATGTAATAGCCAGTAAGGAGCAGTACAATTCAAGTTTTAGGTATCGATTACTGACATTTTACCCTTCTTTGGTGCCTTGGACATGAGCTAGAACCTTAAGATTTTGCATGAAAGGTGGACTAGCACCCGCGTTGCACGGTAGAATGTGATGAGTGTTCATATATAGTAAAAACTTCAGAAATCCGTCTGTTTTCGTCAGTTGTTATCGAATCGACTTAAAGCCATATCGTCACATTGGCCGCTTTTCTCTCTGAAACGGTTACAATTATCGTCTGCAATGCTATGTCGCGTGCTGCGGTATGCGGAGACACTAAAAGCACCATAGTAGAACACAGAAGAAGCTTGTAAGTTGATGTAATAGCCAGTAAGAAGCAGTACAATTCAAGTTTTAGGTATCGATTATTAACTTTTTCCACTTCTTTGGTACCTTCGACATGAGCTAGGACCTTAAGATCTTGCATGAAAAAAGGACATTTATCGTCTGCAAAGCTATGTCGCGTGCTGCGGTATAAGGAGGCACTAAAAGCAACATAGTAGAACACAGAATAAGCTTCTAAATTGATGTAACAGCCAGTAAGAAGCAGTACAATTCAAGTTTAAGTTATCGATTATTGACTTTTTACCCTTCTTTGGTGCCTTGGACATGAGCTAGGACCTTAAAATTTTGCATGAAGTGAGGAATAGCAGCCGCGTTGCACGGGAGAATGTGAAAAGTGTTCATATGTAGTAAAAACCTGAGAAATCCGTCCGTTTTTCTCATTTGTTATCGAATCCACTTATAGGCAGATCGTCAAATTGGCCACTCTTTTCTCTGAAACGGTTACATTTATCGTCTGCAAAGCCATGTAGCTTGCTGCGGTATGCGGAGACACTAAACGCACCATAGCAGAACACAGAAGAAACTTCTAAGCTGATGTAATAGCCAGTAAGAAGCAGTACAATTCAAGTTTTAGTTATCGATCATTGACTTTTTGCCCTTCTTTGGTGCCTTGCAGATGAGGTAGGACCTTAAGGTTTTGCATGAAAGGAGAAATAGCAGAAGTGTTACACGGGAGAATGTGAAATGTGTTCACATGTATTAGAAACCAGAGAAAATCGTCCGTTTTCGTCATTTGTTATCGAATCGACTTAAAGCCAGATCTTCACATTGGACACTCTTCTCTCTGAAACGGTTACATTTATCGTCTGCAAAGCTATGTCGCGTGCTGCGGTATGCGGAGACACTAAAAGCACCATAGTAGAACACAGAAAAAGCTTGTAAGTTGATGTAATAGCCAGTAATAAGAAGTACAATTCAAGTTTTAGTTATCGATTATTGACTTTTTACCCTTCTTTGGTGCCTTGGACATGAGCTAGGACCTTAAGATTTTGCATGAACTGAGGACTAGCAGCCGCGTTGCACGGAAGAATGTGAAAAGTGTTCATATGTAGCAAAAACCTGAGAAACCCGTCCGTTTATGTCATTTGTTATGGAATAGACTTAAGGCCAGATCGGCATGTTGGCCGCTCTTCTCTCTGAATCGGTTGCATCAATCGTCAGCAATGCTATGTTGCGTGCTGCGTATGCGGAGACACTAAAAGCACCATAGTAGCACACAGAAGAAGCTTCTAAGTTGATGTAGTAGCCAGTAAGAAGCAGTACAATTCAAGTTTTAGGTATCGATTATTGACTTTTTCCACTTCATTGGTACCTTGGACATGAGCTAGGACCTTAAAATTTTGCATGAAAGGAGCATAGCACCGGCGTTGCACCGGAGAATGTGAAAAGTGTATATTTATATAGAAAACTTGAGAAATCCGTCCGTTTTCGTCATTTGTTATCGAATCGACTTAAAGCCACATCGTCATATTGGCCGCTCTTCTCTCTGAAACGGATACATTTGTCGTCTGCATAGCTATGTCGCGTGCTGGGTATGCGGAGACACTAAAAGCACCATAGTACAACACAGAAAAAGCTTCTAAATTGATGTAATAGCCAGTAAGATGTAGTACAATTCAAGTTTTAGTTATCGATTATTGACTTTTTACCCTTCTTTGGTGCCTTGGGCATGAGCTAGGATCTTAAGATTTTGCATGAAAGGAGGACTAGCACCCACGTTGAACGGTAGAAAGTGAACAGTGTTCATATGTAGTAAAAACAAGAGAAATCCGTCCGTTTTCGTCATTTGTTATCGAATCGAGTTAAAGCCAGATCGTCACATTGGCCGCTCTTCTCTCTGAAACAGTTACATTTATCGTCTGCAAAGCTATTTCGCGTGCTGCGGTATAAGGACACACTAAAAGTACCATACCAGAACACAGAAGAAGCTTCTAAGTTGATGTAATAGCCAATAAGAAGCAGTACAATTCAAGTTTTAGGTATGGATTATTGACTTTTTACCCTTCTTTGGTGCCTTGGACATGAGCTAGGACCTTAAAATTTTGCATGAAAGGAGCCTAGCACCCACGTTGCACCGGAGAATCTGAAAAGTGTATATTTATATAGTAAGAACTTGAGAAATCCGTCCGTTTTCGTCATTTGTTATCGAATCGACTTAAAGCCACGTCGTCATATAGGCCGCTCTTCTCTCTGAAACGGTTAGATTCACGTCTGCAAAGCTATGTCGCGTGCTGCGGTATGCGGAGACACTAAAAGCACCATTGTAGAACACAGAAGAAGCCGCTAAGTTTATGTAATAGCATAAGTTTTAGTTATCGATTATTGGCTTTTTACCCTTCTTTGGTGCCTTGGACATGAGCTAGGACCTTAAAATTTTGAATGAAAGGAGGACTAGCAGCCGCGTTGCACGGGAGAATGTGAAAAGTGTTCATATGTTGTAAACACCTGAGAAATCCGTCCGTTTTCGTCATTTGTTATCGAATCAACTTAATGCGAGATCGTCACGTTGGCCGCTCTACTCTCTGCAACGGTTACATAATCGTCTGCAAAGCTATGTCGCCTGCTGCGGTATGCGGAGAAACTAAAAGCACCATAGTAGAACACAGAAGAACCTTCTAAATTGATGTAATAGCCAGTAAGAAGCAGTACAATTCAAGTTTAAGTTATCGATTATTGACGTTTTACCCTTCTTTGGTGCTTTGGACATGAGCTGGGACCTTAAGATTTTGAATGAAAGGAGGATTGGCAGTTGTGTAGCACGGGAGAATGTGAAATGTGTTCATATTTATTAGAAACCAGAGAAAATCGTCCGGTTTCGTCATTTGTTATCGAATCGACTTAGAGCCAGATCGTCACATTGGCCGCTCTACTCTCTGCAACGGTTACATAATCGTCTGCAAATCTATGTCGCGTGCTGCGGTATGCGAAGACACTAAAAGCACCATAGTAGAACACAGAAGAAGCTTCTAAATTGATGTAATAGCCAGTAAGAAGCACTACAATTCAAGTTTAATATATCGATTATTGACTTTTTACCCTTCTTTGGTGCCTTGGACATGAGCTCGGACCTTAAGATTTTGCACGAAAGGAGGACTAGCAGCCGCGTTGCACGAGAGAATGCGAAAAGTGTTCATATGTAGTAAAAACCTGAGAAATCTGTAGGTTTACGTCATTGGTTATCGAATCGACATAAAGCCGTATCGTCACATTGGCCGCTCTTTTCTCTGAAACGGTTACATTTATCGTCTGCAAAGCTATGTCGAGTGCTGCGGTATGTGTAGACACTAAAAGCACTATAGTACAACACAGAAGAAACTTCTAAGTTGATGTAATAGCCAGTAAGAAGCAGTACCATTCAAGTTTTAGGTATCGATTATTGACTTTTTACCATTCTTTGTTGAATTGGACATGAGGTAGAACCTTAAGATTATGCATGAAAGGAGGACTAGCAGCCGTGTTGCGGGGGAAAATGTGAAAAGTGTTCATATGCAGTGAAAACCTGAGAAATCTGTCCGTTTTCGTCATTTGTTAACGAATCGACTTAAAGCCAGATCGTCACATGGGCCGCTCTTCTCTCTGAAACGGTTACACTTATCGTCTGCAAAGCAATGTCGCGTGCTGCGGTATGCGGAGACACTAAAAGCACCATTGTAGAACACAGAAGAAGCTTCTAAGTTGATGTAATAGCAAGTAAGATGCAGTACAATTCAAGTTTTAGTTATCGATTATTGACTATTTACCCTTCTTTAGTGCCTTGGACATGAGGTAGGACCTTAAAATTTTGCATGAAAGGAGGACTAGCAGCCGCGTTGCACGGGAGAATGTGAAAAGTTTATATATATAGTAAAAACTTGAGAAATCCGTCTGTTTTCGTCATTTGTTATTGAATCGACTTAAAGCCACATCGTCATATTGGCCGCTCTTCTCTCTGAAACGGATACATTTGTCGTCTGCATAGCTATGTCGCGTGCTGGGTATGCGGAGACACTTAAAGCACCATAGTAGAACACAGAAGAAGCTTCTAAATTGATGTAATAGCCAGTAAGATGTAGTACAATTCAAGTATTAGTTATCGATTATTGACTTTTTACCCTTCTTTGGTGCCTTGGACATGAGCTAGGACGTAAGATTTTGCATCAAAGGAGCCTATCTCCCGCGTTGCACCGGAGAATGTGAAAAGTTTATATATGTAGTAAAAACTTGAGAAATCCGTCTGTTTTCGTCATTTGTTATTGAATCGACTTAAAGCCACATCGTCATATTGGCCGCTCTTCTCTCTGAAACGGATACATTTGTCGTCTGCATAGCTATGTCGCGTGCTGGGTATGCGGAGACATTAAAAGCACCATAGTAGAACACAGAAGAAGCTTCTAAATTGATGTAATAGCCAGTAAGATGTAGTACAATTCAAGTTTTAGTTATCGATTATTGACATTTTACCCTTCTTTCGTGCCTTGGACATGAGCTGGGACCATAAGATTTTGAATGAAAGGAGGAAAAGCAGCCGCGTTGCGCGGGAAAATATGAAAAGTATTCATATGTACTAAAAACCTTAGAAATACGTCCGTTTTTCTGATTTGTTATCGAATCAACTTAAAGCCATATCGTCACATTGGCCGCTGTTCTCTCTGAAACGGATACATTGGTCGTCTGCATAGCTAAGTCGCGTGCTGCGGTATAAGGAGACACTAAAAGCAAAATAGTAGACAACAGAAGTAGCTTCTAAGTTGATGTAATAGCCAGTAAGAAGCAGTACAATTCAAGTTTTAGTTATCGATTATTGACTTTTTACCCTTCTTTGGTGCCTTGGACATGAGCTTTGACCTTAACATTTTGCATGAAAGGAGGACTAGCTGCCGCGTTGACCGGGAAAATGTAGATAGTGTTCATATGTAGTAATAAGTCTAGAAATCCGTCCGTTTTCGTCATTTGTTATCGAATCGGCTTAAAGGCAGATCGTCACATTGGCCGCTCTTCTCTCTGAAACGGTTACATTTATCGTCTGCAAAGCAATGTCGCTTTCTGCGGTATGTGGTGACACTAAAAGCACGATAGTAGAACATAGAAGAAGCTTCTAAGTTTATGTAATAGCCGGTAAGAAGCAGTACAAATCAAGTTTTAGTTATTGTTGATTGACTATTTACCCTTCTTTGGTGCCGTGGCCTTGAGCTGGGACCTTAAGATTTTGCATGAAAGGAAGACTAGCAGCCGCGTTGACCGGGAGAATGAGAAAAGTGTTCATATGTAGTAAAAACCTGAGAAATCAGTCCGTTTTCGTCATTTGTTATCGAATCAACTTAAAGCCAGATCGTCACATTGGCCGCTCTTCTCTCTGAAACGGTTACATTCAACGTCTGCAAAGATATGTCGCGTGCTGCGGTATGCGGAGACACTAAAAGCACCATAGTAGAACACAGAAGACGCTTCTAAGTTGATGTAATAGCGGGTAAGAAGCAGTACAATTCAAGTTTTAGTTATCGATTATTGACTTTTTACCCGTCTTTGGTGCCTTGGACATGATCTAGGACGTAAGATTTTGCATTAAAGGAGCCTATCTCCCGCGTTGCACCGGAGAATGTGAAAAGTTTATATATATAGTAAAAACTTGAGAAATCCGTCTGTTTTCGTCATTTGTTATTGAATCGACTTAAAGCCACATCGTCATATTGGCCGCTCTTCTCTCTGAAACGGATACATTTGTCGTCTGCATAGCTATGTCGCGTGCTGGGTATGCGGAGACACTAAAAGCACCATAGTAGAACACAGAAGAAGCTTCTAAATTGATGTAATAGCCAGTAAGATGTAGTACAATTCAAGTTTTAGTTATCGATTATTGACTTTTTTCCCTTCTTTGGTGCCTTGGAAATGAGCTAGGACGTAAGATTTTGCATCAAAGGAGCCTATCTCCCGCGTTGCACCGGAGAATGTGAAAAGTTTATATATGTAGTAAAAACTTGAGAAATCCGTCTGTTTTCGTCATTTGTTATTGAATCGACTTAAAGCCACATCGTCATATTGGCCGCTCTTCTCTCTGAAACGGATTCATTTGTCGTCTGCATAGCTATGTCGCGTGCTGGGTATGCGGAGACACTAAAAGCACCATAGTAGAACACAGAAGAAGCTTCTAAATTCATGTAATAGCCAGTAAGATGTAGTACAATTCAAGTTTTAGTTATCGATTATTGACTTTTTACCCTTCTTTGGTGCCTTGGACATGAGCTAGGACCTTAAAATTTTGCATGAAAGGAGGTCTAGCTGCCGCGTTGCGCGGGAAAATGTGAAAAGTGTTCATATGTAGTAAAAAGTTGAGAAATCCGTCCGTTTTCGTCATTTGTTATTGAATCAACTTAAAGCCAGATCATCACATTGGCCGCTCTACTCTCTGCAACGGTTACATTTATCGTCTGCAAAGCTATGTCGCGTGCCGCGGTATAAGGAGACACTAAAAGCAAAATAGTAGAACACAGGAGAAGTTTCTAAGTTGATGTAATAGCCAGTAAGATGCAGTACAATTCAAGTATTAGTTATCGATTATTGACTTTTTACCCGTCTCTGGTGCCTTGGACATGAGCTGGGACCATAAGATTTTGAATGAAAGGAGGACTAGCAGCCGCGTTGCGCGGGAAAATATGAAAAGTATTCATATGTACTAAAAACCTGAGAAATACGTCCGTTTTTCTGATTTGTTATCGAATCAACTTAAAGCCATTTCGTCACATTGGCTGCTGTTCCCTCTGAAACGGATACATTGGTCGTCTGCATAGCTAAGTCGCGTGCTGCGGTATAAGGAGACACTAAAAGCACCATAGTGGAACACAGGAGTAGCTTCTAAGTTGATGTAATAGCCAGTAAGAAGCAGTACAATTCAAGTTTTAGTTATCGTTTATTGCCTTTCTCCCGTCTTTGGTGCCTTGGACATGAGCTGGGACCTTAAGATTTTGCATGAAAGGAGGACTGGCAGCCGTGTAGCACGGGAGAATGTGAAAAGTGTTCATATGAGGTAAAAAACTGAGATATCCATTTGTTCTCGTCATTTGTTATCGAATCGACTTAAAGCCATATTGTCACATTGGCCGCACACCTCTCTGAAACGGTTACATTTATCGGCTGCATAGCTATGTCGCGTACTGCGGTGTGCGGAGACACTAAAAGCACCATAGTACTACACACAAGAAGCTTCTAAGTTGATGTAATACCCAGTAAGAAGCAGTACAATTCAAGTTTTAGCTATCGATTATTGACTTTTTACCCTTCTTTGGTGACTTGGACATGAGTAGGACCTTAAGATTTTGCATGAACTGAGGACTAGCAGCCACGTTGCACGGGAGATGGTGAAAAGTGTTAATATTTATTAAAAACCTTAGAAAACCGTCCGCTTTTCGTCATTTCTAATCTAATCGACTTAAAGCCAGATCGTCACATTGGCCGCTCTTCTCTCTGAAACAGTTACATTTATCGTCTGCAAAGCTATGTCGCGTGCTGCGGTATGCGGAGACACTATTAGCACCATTGTAGAACACAGAAGAAGCTTCTAAGATGATGTAATAGCAAGTAAGAAGCAGTAAAATTCAAATTTTAATTATCGATTATTGACTTTTTACCCTTTTTTTGTGCCTTGGACATGAGCTAGGACCTTAAAATTTTGCATGAAAGGAGGACTAGCAGCCGCGTTGCGCGGAAAAATGTGAAAAGTGTTCGTATGTATTAAAAACCTGAGAAATCCGTCCGTTTTTCTGATTTGATATCAAATCAACTTAAAGCCATATCGTCACATTGGCCGCTGTTCTCTCTGAAACGGATACATTTGTCGTCAGCATAGCTAAGTCGCGTGCTACGGTATAAGGAGACACTAAAAGCAACATAGTAGAACACAGAAGAAGTTTCTAAGTAGATGTAATTGCCAGGAAGAAGCAGTACAATTCAAGTTTTAGTTATCGATTACTGACATTTTACCCTTCTTTGGTGCCTTGGACATGAGCTAGGACCACACGATATTGCATGAAAGGAGGACTAGCAGCCGCTTTGCGCGGGAGAATGTGAAAAAAGTTCATATGTAGTAAAAACCTGAGAAATCCATCCGTTTTCGTCATTTGTTATCGAATCAACTTAAAGCCAGATCCTCACATTGGCCGCTCTTCTCTCCGAAACGGTTACATCTATCGTCTGCAAAGCTGTGTCGCGTGCTGCGGTATGCGGAGACACTAAAAGCTCCATAGTAGAACACAGAAGAAGCTTCTACGTTGATGTAATAGCCACTAAGAAGCAGTACAATTCAAGTTTTAGTTATCGATTAATTACTTTTTACCCATATTTGGTCCCTTGGACATGAGCTAGAACCTTAAGATTTTGCATGAAAGGAGGACTAGCAGCCGCTTTGCGCGGGAGAATGTGAAAAGAGTTCAGATGTAGCAAAAATCTGAGAAATCCGTCCGTTTTCGTCATTTGTTATTGAATCAACTTAAAGGAAGATCGTCATATTGGCCCCTCTTCTCTCCAAAACGGTTACATTTATCGTCTGCAAAGCTATGTCGCGTGCTTCAGTATGCGGAGACACTAACAGCTTCATTCTAGAACACAGAAGAAGCTTCTAAGATGATGTAATAGCAAGTAAGAAGCAGTACAATTAAATTTTAGTTATCGATTATTGACTTTTTACCCTTCTTTTGTGCCTTGGACATGAGCTAGGACCTTAAAATTTTGCATGAAAGAAGGACTAGCTGCCGCGTTGCGCGGGAAAATGTGAAAAGTGTTCGTATGTATTAAAAACCTGAGAAATCCGTCCGTTTTTCTTATTTGTTATCGAATCAACTTAAAGCCATATCGTCACATTGGCCGCTGTTCTCTCTGAAACGGATACATTTGTCGTCAGCATAGCTAAGTCGCGTGCTACGGTATAAGGAGACACTAAAAGCAACATAGTAGAACACAGAAGAAGTTTCTAAGTGGATGTAATAGGCAGTAAGAAGCAGTACAATTCAAGTTTTAGTTATCGATTATTGACTTTTTGCCCGTCTTTGGTGCCTTGGACATGATCTTGGACCTTAAGATTTTGCATGAAAGGAAGACTAGCAGCCGCGTTGCACGGGAGAATGTGAAAAGTGTTCATATGTATTAAAATCCTGAGAAATCCGTCCGTTTTCGTCATTTGTTATCGAATCAATTTAAAGCCACATCGTCACATTGGCCTCTCTTCTCTCTGAAACGGTTACATTAATCGTCTGCAAAGCTATGTCGTGTGCTGCGGTATGCGGAGACACTAAAACCAACATAGTAGAACACAGAAGAAGCTTCTAAGCTGATGTAATAGCCAGTAAGAAGCAGTATAATTCAAGTTTTAGTTATCGATTATTGACTTTATACTCTTCTTTGGTGCCTTAGACATGAGCTATGACCTTGAGATTTTTCATGAAAGGAGGTCTAGCAGCCAGGTTTCACGGGAGAAAGTGAAAAGTGTTCATATGTAGTAAAAACCTGAGAAATCCGTCCGTTTTCGTCATTTGTTATCGAATCAACTTAAAGCCAGATCGTCACATTGGCCGCTTTTCTCTCTGAAACGTGTACATTTATCGTCTGCAAAGCTATGTCGCGTGCTGCGGTATGCGGAGACACTAAAAGCACCATAGTAGAACACAGAAAAAGCTTCTACGTTGATGTAATAGCCAGTAAGAAGCAGTACATTGCAAGTTTTAGTTATCGATTATTGACTTTTTACACATATTTGGTCCCTTGGACATGAGCTAGGACCTTAAGATTTTGCATGAAAGGACGACTAGCAGCCGCTTTGCGCGGGGAATGTGAAAAGAGTTCATATGTAGTAAAAATCTGAGAAATCCGTTCGTTTTCGTCATTTGTTATTGAATCAACTTGAAGCAAGATCGTCACATTGGCCCCTCTTCTCTCTGAAACGGCTACATTTATCGTCTGCAAAGCTATGTCGCGTGCTGCAGTATGCTGAGACACTAAAAGCACCATAGTAGAACACAGAAGTAGCTTCTAAGTTGATGTAATAGCCAGTAAGAAGCAGTACAATTCAAGTTTTAGTTATCGATTATTGAGTTTTTACCCATATTTGGTCCCTTAGACATGAGCTAGGATCTTAAGATTTTGCATGAAAGGAGGACTAGCCGCCGCGTTGCACGGGAGAATGTGAAAAGTGTTCATATGTATTAAAAACCTGAGAAAATCGTCCGTTTTCGTCATTTGTTATCTAATCGACTTAGTGCCAGATCGTCACATTGGCCGCTCTTCTCTCTGAAACGGTTACATTTATCTTCTGCAAAGCTATGTCGCGTGCTGCGGTATGCGGAGACACTAAAAGCACCATTGTAGAACACAGAAGAAGCTCCTAAGATGATGTAATAGCAAGTAAGAAGCAGTACAATTCAAGTTTTAGTTATCTATTATTGACTTTTTACCCGTCTTTGGTGCCTTGGACATGAGCTTGGACCTTAAGATTTTGCATGAAAGGGGGACTAGCAGCCGCGTTGCGCGGGAGAAAGTGAAAAGTGTACATATGTAGTAAAAACCTGAGAAATCCGTCCGTTTTCGTCATTTGTTATCGAATCGACTTAAAGCCAGATCGTCATGTTGGCTTCTCTTCTCTCTAAAACGATAACATTTATCGTCTGCAAAGCTATGTCACGTCCTGCGGTATGCCGAGACACTAAAAGCACCATAGTAGAACACAGAAGAAGCTTCCAAGTTGATGTAATTGCCAGTAAGAAGCATTACAATTCAAGTTTTAGTTATCGATTATTGACTTTTTACCCTTCTTTGGTGCCTTGGACATGAGCTGGGAACTTAAGAGTTTGCATGAAAGGACAACTGGCAGCCGCGTAGCTCGGGAGAATGTGGAAAGTGTTCATATGTAGTAAAAACATGAGAAATCCGTCCGTTTTCGTCATTTGTTATCGAATCGACTTAAAGCCAGATCGCCACATTGGCCGCTCTTCTCTCTGAAACGGTTACATTTATCGTCTGCAAAGCTATGTCGCGTGCTGCGGTATGCGGAGACACTAAAACACCATAGCAGAACACAGAAGAATCTTCTAAGTTGTTGTAATAACCAGTAAGAAGCAGTACAATTCAAGTTTTACTTATCGATTATTGACTTTTTACCCTTCTTTGGCGTCTTGGACATGAGCTAGGATCTTTAGATTTTGCATGAAAAAAGGACAAGCAGCCGCGTTGCACGGGAGAATGTGAAAAATGTTCATATGTAGTAAAAACCTGAGAAATTCGTCCGTTTTCGTCATTTGTTATGGAATCGACTTAAATCCACGTGGCGGGCCACATTGGCCGCTCTTCTCTCTGAAACGGTTACATTTATCGTCTGCAAAGCTATACTCCTGGAAATGGAAAAAAGAACACATTGACACCGGTGTGTCAGACACACCATTCTTGCTCCGGACACTGCGAGAGGGCTGTACAAGCAATGATCACACGCACGGCACAGCGGACTCACCAGGAACCGCGGTGTTGGCCGTCGAATGGCGCTAGCTGCGCAGCATTTGTGCACCGCCGCCGTCAGTGTCAGCCAGTTTGCCGTGGCATACGGAGCTCCATCGCAGTCTTTAACACTGGTAGCATGCCGCGACAGCGTGGACGTGAACCGTATGTGCAGTTGACGGACTTTGAGCGAGGGCGTATAGTGGGCATGCGTGAGGCCGGGTGGACGTACCGCCGAATTGCTCAACACGTGGGGCGTGAGGTCTCCACAGTACATCAATGTTGTCGCCAGTGGTCGGCGGAAGTTGCACGTGCCCGTCGACCTGGGAGCGGACCGCAGCGACGCACGGATGCGCGCCAAGACCGTAGGATCCTACGCAGTGCCGTAGGGGACCGCACCGCCACTTCCCAGCAAATTAGGGACACTGTTGCTCCTGGGGTATCGGCGAGGACCATTCGCAACCGTCTCCATGAAGCTGGGCTACGGTCCCGCACACGTAAGTCCGTCTTCCGCTCACGCCCCAACATTGTGCAGCCCGCCACCAGTGGTGTCGCGACAGGCGTGAATGGAGGGACGAATGGAGACGTGTCGTCTTCAGCGATGAGAGTCGCTTCTGCCTTGGTGCCAATGATTGTCGTATGCGTGTTTGGCGCCGTGCAGGTGAGCGTCACAATCAGGACTGCATACGACTGAGGCACACAGGGCCAATACCCTGCATCGTGGTGTGGGGAGCGATCTCCTACACTGGCCGTACGCCTCTGGTGATCGTCGAGGGGACACTGAATAGTGCACGGTACATCCAAACCGTCATCGAACCCATCGTTCTACCATTCCTAGACCGGCAAGGGAACTTGCTGTTCCAACAGGACAATGCACGTCCGCATGTATCCCGTGCCACCCAACGTGCTCTAGAAGGTGTAAGTCAACTATCCTGGCCAGCAAGATCTCCGGATCTGTCCCCCATTGAGCATGTTTGGGACTGGATGAAGCGTCGTCTCACGCGGTCTGCACGTCCAGCACGAACGCTGGTCTAACTGAGGCGCCAGGTGGAAATGGCATGGCAACCCGTTTCACAGGACTACATCCAGCATCTCTACGATCGTCTCCATGGGAGAATAGCAGCCTGCATTGCTGCGAAAGGTGGATATACACTGTACTAGTGCCGACATTGTGCATGCTCTGTTGCCTGTGTCTATGTGCCTGTGGTTCTGTCAGTGTGATCATGAGATGTATCTGACCCCAGGAATGTGTCAATAAAGTTTCCCCTTCCTGGAACAATGAATTCACGGTGTTCATATTTCAATTTCCAGGAGTGTATGTCCCGTGCTGCGGTACGCGGAGACACTAAAAGCACAATAGTAGAACACAGAAGAAGCTTCTATGTTGATGTAATAGCCAGTAAGAGGCAGTGAAACTCAAGTTTTAGTTATCGATTGTTGACTTTTTACCCTTCTTTGGTGCCTTGGACATAAGGTAGGACCTTATGATTTTGCATGAAAAAAGGACTAGCGGCCACGGTGCACGGGAGAATGTGAAAATTGTTCATATGTAGTAAAAACCTGGGAAATCCGTCCGTTTTCGTCATACGTTATCGAATCGACTTAAAGCCAGATCGTCACATTGGCCGCTCTTCTCTCTGAAACGGTTACATTAATCGTCTGCAATGCTATGTCGCTTGCTGCGGTATGCGGAGACACTAAAAGCACCATAGTAGAACACGGAAGAAGCTTTTAAGTTGACGTAATAGCCAGTAATAAGCAGTACAATTCCAGTTTTAGTTATCGATTATTGACTTCTTACCCTTCTTTGGTGCCTTGGACATGAGGTAGGACCTTAAGATTTTGCATGAAAAAAGACTAGCAGCCACGGTACACGGGAGAATGTGAAAATTGTTCATATGTAGTAAAAACCTGAGAAACCCGTCCGTTTTCGTCATACGTTATCGAATCGACTTAAAGCCAGATCGTCACATTGGCCGCTCTTCTCTCTGGAACGTTTACATTTATCGTCTGCAAAGCTATGTCGCATGCTGCGGTATGCGGAGACACTTAAAGCACCATAGTAGAACACAGAAGAAGCTTCTAAGTTGATGTGAAAGGAGGACTAGCAGCCGCTTTAGACGGGAGAATGTGAAAAGTGTTCATATGCAGTAAAAACCTGAGAAATCCGTCCGTTTTCGTCAATTGTTATCGAATCGACTTAAAGCCAGATCGTCACATTGGCCGCTCTTCTCTCTGAAACGGTTACACTATCGTCTGCAAAGCTATTTCGCGTGCTGCGGTATGCGGAGACACTAAAAGCACCATAGTAGAACAGAGAAGAAGCTTCTAAGTTGATGTAATAACCAGTAAGAAGCATTACAATTCAAGTTTTAGTTATCGATTATTGACTTTTTACACTTCTTTGGTGCCTTGGACATGAGCTAGGACCCTAAGATTTTGCATGAAAGGAAGAGTAGCAGCCGCGTTGCACGGGAGAATGTGAAAAGTGTTCATATGTATTAAAAACCTGAGAAATCCGTACGTTTCCGTCATTTGTTATCCAATCGACTTAAAGCCGGAACGTCATATTGGCCGCTCTTCTCTCTGAAACGGTTACATTTATCCTCTGCAAAGCTATGTCACGTGCTGCGGTATGCGCAGACACTAAAGGCACCAAGCAGAACCCAGAAGAAGCTTCTAAGTTGATGTAATAGCCAGTAAGAAGCAGTACAATTCAAGTTTTAGTTATCGATTATTGACTTTTTACCCTTCTTTGGTGCCTTGTACATGAGCTAGGACCTTAAGATTTTGCATGAAAGGAGGACTAGGAGCCGCTTTGCACGGGAGAATGTGAAAAGTGTTCATATGTAGTAAAAAGCTGAGAAAATTCTTCGGTTTTCGTCTTTTGTTATCGAATCGACTTAAAGCCTGAACGTCACATTGGCCGTTCTTCTCTCTGAAACGATTACATTTATCGTCTGCAAAGCTATGTCGCGAGCTCCGGTACGCGGAGACACTAAAAGGACCATAGTAGAACACAGAAGAAGCTTCTAAGTTGATGTAATAGCCAGTAAGAAGCAATGCAATTGAAGTTTTAGCTATCGATTGTTGAGTTTTTACTCTTCTTTTGTGCTTTGGACATGAGCTAGGACCTTAAGATTTTGCATGAAAGGAGGACTAGCAGCCGCGTTGGACAGGAAAGTGAGAAAAGTGTTCATATGTAGTAAAAATCTGAGAAATCCGTCCGTTTTCGTCATTTGTTATCGAATCGACTTAAAGCCAGAACGTCACATTGGCCGCTCTTGTCTCTGGAACGTTTACATTTATCGTCTGCAAAGCTATGTCGCATGCTGCGGTATGCGGAGACACTTAAAGCACCATAGTAGAACACAGAAGAAGCTTCTAAGTTGATGTGAAAGGAGGACTAGCAGCCGCTTTCCACGGGAGAATGTGAAAAGTGTTCATATGCAGTAAAAACCTGAGAAATCCGTCCGTTTTCGTCGTTTGTTATCGAATCGACTTAAAGCCAGATCGTCACATTGGCCGCTCTTCTCTCTGAAACGGTTACACTATCGTCTGCAAAGCTATGTCGCGTGCTGCGGTATGCGGAGATACTAAAAGCACCATAGTAGAACAGAGAAGAAGCTTCTAAGTTAATGTCATAACCAGTAAGAACCAGTCAATTCAAGTTTAATTATCGATTATTGACTTTTTACACTTCTTTGGTGCTTTGGACATGAGATAGGACCTTACGATTTTGCATGAATGGAGGACTAGCAGCTGCTTTGCACGGGAGAATGTGAAAAGTGTTCATATGTAGTAAAAACCTGAGAAATCCGTCCGTTTTCAACCTTTGTTATCGAATCGACTTAAAGCCAGATCGTCACATTGGCCGCTCTTCTCTCTGAAACGGTTACACTATCGTCTGCAAAGCTATGTCGCGTGCTGCGATAGGCGGAGACACTAAAAGCACTATAGCAGAACACAGAAGAAGCTTCTAAGTTGATGTAATAGCCAGTAAGAAGCAGTGCAATTCAAGTTTTAGTAACCGATTATTGACTTTTTACCCTTCTTTGGTGCCTTCGACATGAGCTAGGCACTTAAGATATTGAATGAAAGGAGGACTAGCACCCGCGTTGCACGGGAGAATGGGAAAAGTGTTCATATGTAGTAAAAAGCTGAGAAATACGTCCGTTTTCGTCATTTGATTTCGAATCGACTTAACGCCAGATCGTCACATTGGCTTCTCTTCTCTCTGAAACGAGTACATTTATCGTCTACAACGCTATGTTGCGCGCTGCGGTATGCGGAGACACTAAAAGCACCATAGTAGAACACAGAAGAAGCTTCTAAGTTGATGCAATAACCAGTAAGAAGCAGAACAATTCAAGTTTAAGTTATCGATAATTGACTTTTTACCCTTCTTTGGTGCCTTGGACATGAGCTAGGATCTTAAGCTTTTGCATGAAAGGAGGACTAGCAGCCGCGTTGCACAGGAGAATGTGAAAAGTGTTCATATGTAGTAAAAACCTCAGAGATCCGTCCGTTTTCGTCATTTGTTATCGAATCGACTTAAAGCCACATCGTCACATTAGCCACTCTTCTCTCTGAAACGGTTACATTTATAGTATGCAAAGCTATGTCGCGTGCTGCGTAGGCGGAGACACAAAAAGCACCATAGTAGAACACAGAAGAAGCTTCTAGGTTGATGTAATAGCCAGTAAGATGCAGTACAATTCAAGTTTTAGTTATCGATTATTGACTTTTTACCCTTCTCTCGAGCCTTGGACATTAGCTAGGACCTCAAGATTTTGCATGAAAGGAGGACTAGCAGCCGCGTTGCATGGGAAAGTGACAAAAGTGTTCATATGTAGTAAAATCTGAGAAATCCGTCCGCTTTCGTCATTTGTTATCGAATAGACTTAAAGCCAGATCGTCACATTTGCCGCTATTCTCTCTGAAACGGTTACATTTATCGTCGGCAAAGCTATGTCGCATGCTGCGGTATGCGGGGACACTAAACGCACCATAGTACAACACAGAAGAAGCTTCTAAGTTGATGTAATAGCCAGTAAGAAGCAGTGCATTTCAAGTTTTAGTAATCGATTATTGATTTTTTACCCTTCTTTGGTGCCTTCGACATGAGCTAGGCACTTAATATTTTGCATGAAAGGAGGACTGGCAGCCGCGTTGCATCCGAGAATGTGAAAAGTGTTCTTATGTATTAAAAACCTGAGACAATCATCCGTTTTCGTCATTTGTTATCGAATCGACTTAAAGCCAGATCGTCACATTGGCCGCTCTTCTCTCTGAAACGGTTACATTTAACGTCTGTAAAGCTATGTCGCGTGCTGCGGTGTGCAGAGACACTAAAAGCACGATAGTAGAACACAGAAGTAGCTTCTAAGTTAATGTAAAAGCCAGTAAGAAGCAGTACAAGTTTTAGTTATCGATTATTGACTTTTTACCCTTCTTTGGTGCCTTGGACATCAGCTAGGACCTTAAGATTTTGCATGAAAGGAAGAGTAGCAGCCGCGTTGCACGGGAGAATGTGAAAAGTGTTCATATGTATTAAAAACCTGAGAAATCCGTACGTTTCCGTCATTTGTTATCCAATCGACTTAAAGCCGGAACGTCATATTGGCCGTTCTTCTCTCTGAAACGGTTACATTTAACGTCTGCAAAACTATGTCGCGTGCTGCGGTTATCAGAGACACTAAGGGCACCATAGTAGAACACAGAAGAAGCTTCTAAGTTGATGTAAAAGCCAGTAAGAAGCAGTACAAGTTTTAGTTATCGATTATTGACTTTTTACCCTTCTTTGGTGGCTTGGACATGAGCTGGGACCTTAAGATTTTGCATGAAAGGAGGACTAGTAGCCGCCTTGCACGGGAGAATGCGAAAAGTGTTCATATGTAGTAAAAACCTGAGAAATCCGTCCGTTTCCATCTTTTGTTATCGAATCGACTTAAAGCCATAACGACATGTTGGCCGCTCTTCTCTCTGAATCGGGTACACTAGCGTCTGCAACGCTATGTTGCGTGCTGCGGTATGCGGAGACACTAAAGGCACCATAGTAGAACACAGAAGAAGCTTCTAAGTTGATGTAAAAGCCAGTAAGAAGCAGTACAAGTTTTAGTTATCGATTATTGACTTTTTACCCTTCTTTGGTGCCTTGGACATCAGCTAGGACCTTAAGATTTTGCATGAAAGGAGGAGTAGCAGCCACATTGTACGGGAGAATGTGCAAAGTGTTCATATGAATTAAAAACCTGAGACAATCATCCGATTTCATCATTTGTTATCGAATCGACTTAAAGCCAGATCGTCACATTGGCCGCTCTTCTCTCTGAAACGGTTACATTTAACGTCTGCAAAGCTATGTCGCGTGCTGCGGTGTGCAGAGACACTAAAAGCACGATAGTAGAACACAGAAGTAGCTTCTAAGTTAATGTAAAAGCCAGTAAGAAGCAGTACAAGTTTTAGTTTTCGATTATTGACTTTTTACCCTTCTTTGGTGCCTTGGACATGAGCTGGGACCTTAAGATTTTGGATGAAAGGAGGACTAGCAGCCGCTTTGCACGGGAGAATGCGAAAAGTGTTCACATGTAGTAAAAACCTGAGAAATCCGTCCGTTTTCGTCTTTTGTTATCGAATCGACTTAAAGCCAGAACGACATGTTGGCCGCTCTTCTCTCTGAATCGGTTACACTATCGTCTGCAAAGCTATGACGCGTGCTGCGGTATGCGGAGACAGTAAAAGCACCATAGTAGAACAGAGAAGAAGCTTCTAAGTTGATGTAATAACCAGTAAGAAGCAGTTCAATACAAGTTTAATTATCGAATATTGACTCTTTACCCTACTTTGGTGCTTTGGACATGAGATAGGACCTTACGATTTTGCATGAATGGAGGACTAGCAGCTGCTTTGGACGGGAGAATGTGAAAAGTGTTCATATGTAGTAAAAACCTGAGAAATCCGTCCGTTTTCGACCTTTGTTATCGAATCGACTTAATGCCGGATCGTCACATTGGCCGCTCTTCTCTCTGAAACGGTTACATTTACCGTCTGCAAAGCTATGTTGCGTGCTGCGGTATGCTCAGACACTAAAAGCACCAAAGTAGAACACAATAGAAGCTTCGAAGTTGATGTAATTGCCAGTAAGAAGCAGTACAATATAAGTTTTAGTTATCGATTATTGACTTTTTACCCTTCTTCGGTGCCTTGGACATCAGCTAGGACCTTAAGATTTTGCATGAAAGGAGGAGTAGCAGCCACGTTGTACGGGAGAATGTGCAAAGTGTTCATATGTATTAAAAACCTGAGACAATCATCCGTTTTCGTCATTTGTTATCGAATCGACTTAAAGCCAGATCGTCACATTGGCCGCTCTTCTCTCTGAAACGGTTACATTTAACGTCTGCAAAGCTATGTCGCGTGCTGCGGTGTGCAGAGACACTAAAAGCACACTAGCAGAACACAGAAGAAGCTTCTAAGTTGATGTAGTAACCAGTAAGAAGCAGTACAATTCAAGTTTATGTTATCGATTATTGACTTTTTACCCTTCTCTGGTGCCTTGGACATGAGCTAGGATGTTAAGCTTAACATGAAAGGAGGACTAGCGTCCGCGTTGCACACGAGAATGTAAAAAGTGTTCATATGTAGTAAAAACATGAGAAATCCGTCAGTTTTCGTCATTTGTTATCGAATCGACTTAAGGCCAGATCGTCACATTGGCCGCTCTTCTCTCTGAAACGGTTACATTTATCGCCTGCAAAGCTTTGTCGCGTGCTGCGGTATGCGGAGACACTAAAAGCACCATAGTAGAATACAGAAGAAGTTTCTAATTGATGTAATAGCCAGTAAAAAGCAGTACAATTCAAGTTTTAGTTATCGATTATTGACTTTTTACCGTTTATTGGTGCCTTGGACTTGAGCTGGGACCTTAAAATTTTGCATGAAAGGAGGACTAGCAGCCACGTTTCACGGGAGAATGTGAAAAGTGTTCATATGTAGTAATAACCTGAGAAATCCGTCCGTTTTCGTCATTTGTTATCAAATCGGCTTAAAGCCAGATCGTCACATTGGCCGCTATTCTCTCTGAAACGGTTACATTTATCGCCTGCAAAGCTTTGTCGCGTGCTGCGGTATGCGGAGACACTAAAAGCATCATAGTAGAACACAGTAGAAGCTTCTAAATTGATGAAATAGCCAGTAAGAAGCAGTACAATTCCAGCTTTAGTTATCGATTATTGACTTTTTACACTTCTTTGGTGCCTTGGACATGAGCTAGGACCTTAAGATTTAGCATGAAAGGAGGACTAGCAGCCGCATTGCACGTGAAAATGTGAAAAGTGTGTGATATGTAGTAAAAACATGAGAAATCCGTCTCTTTTCGTCATTTGTTATCGAATCGACTTAAAGCCAGATCGCCATGTTGGCCGGTCTTCTCTCTGAAACGGTTACACTATCGTCTGCGAAGCTATGTCGCGTTCTGCGGTATGCGGAGACACTAAAAGCACCATAGTAGAACACAGAAGAAGCTTCTAAGTTGATGTAATAACCAGTAAGAAGCAGAACAATTCAAGATTTAGTTATCGATTGTTGACTTTTTACCCTTCTTTGGTGCCTTTGACTTGAGCTAGGACCTTAAGATTTTGCATGAAAAGAGGACTAGCAGCCGCGTTCCACGGGAGAATGTGAAAAGTGTACATATGTAGTAAAAACCTGAGAAATCCGCCCGTTATCGTCATTTGTTATCGAATCGACGTCAAGCTAGATCGTCACATTGGTCGCTCTTCTCTCTGAAACGGTTACATTTATCGTCTGCAAAGCTATGTCGCGTGCTGCGATAAGCGGAGACACTAAAAGCACCATAGTAGAACAGAGAAGAAGCTTCTAATTTGATGTAATAGCCAGTATGAAGCAGTACAATTCACGATTTAGTTATCGATTATTGACTTTTTACCCTCCGTTGGTGCCTTGGACATGAGCTAGGACCTTAAGGTTTCGCATGAAAGGAGGACTAGCATCCGCGTTGCACGGGAGAATGTGAAAAGTGATCATATGTAGTAAAAACCTGAGAAATCCGTCCGTTTTCGTCGTTTGTGATCAAATCGACTTAAAGCCACATCGTCACATTGGCCGCTTTTCTCTCTGAAACAATTACAGTTATCGTCTGCAAAGGTATGTCGCGTGCTACGGTATGTGGAGACAGTAAAAGCACCATTGTAGAACACAGATGAAGCTTCTAAGTTGACGTAATAGCCAGAAAGATGTAGTACTATTCAAGTTTAAGTGATCGATTATTGCCCGTTCATCCTTCTTTGGTTCCTTGGACATGAGTTAGGACCTTAAGATTTTGCAGGAAAGGAGGACTAGCAGCCGTGTTGCACGGGAGAATGTGAAAAGAGTTCATATGTAATAAAAGTCTGAGAAATCCGTCCGTTTTCGTCATTTGTTATCGAATCGACTTAAAGCCGGATCGTCACATTGGCCGCTCTTCTCTCTGAAACGGTTACATTTATCGTCTGCAAAGCTATGTCGCGAGCTGCTGTATGTTTAGACACTAAAAGCACCAAAATAGAACACAGAAGAAGCTTCTAAGTTGATGTAATAGCCAGTAAGAAGCAGTACAATTCAAGTTTTAGCTATCGGTTATTGACTTTTTACCCTTCTTTGGTGCCTTGGACATGAGCTAGGACCTTCAGATTTTGCATGAAAGGAGGACTAGCAGCCGCGTTGCACGGGAGAATGTGAAAAGAGTTCATATGTAATAAAAGTCTGAGAAATCCGTCCGTTTTTGTCATTTGTTATCGAATCTACTTAAAGCCAGAACGTCACAGTGGCCGCTCTTCTCTCTGAAACGGTTACATTTATCGTCTGCAAAGCTATGTCGCGTGCTGTGGTATCCGGACACACTAAAAGCACCATAGTAGAACACAGAAGACGTTTTTAAGTTGATGTAATAGCCAGTAAGAAGCGGTACAATTCGAGCTTTAGTTATCGGTTATTGACTTTTTACCCTTCTTTGGTGGCTTGGACATGAGCTAGGACCTTAAGATTTTGCATGAAAGGAGGCCTAGCTGGCACGTTTCACGGGAGAATGTGAAAAGTGTTCATATGTAGTAAAAACTTGAGAAATCCGTCCGTTTTCGTCATTTGTTATCGAATCGACTTAAAGCCAGATCATCACAATGGCCGCTCTTCTCTCTGGAACGTTTACATTTATCGTCTGCAAAGCTATGTCGCGTGCTGTGGTATCCGGACACACTAAAAGCTCCATAGTAGAACACAGATGAAGTTTTTAAGTTGATGTAATAGCCAGTAAGAAGTAGTACAATACGAGTTTTAGTTATCGATTATTGACTTATTACAATTCTTTGAGGTATTGTACATGAGCTAGGACCTTAAGATTTTGCATGAAAGGAGGACTAGCTGCCACGTTTCACGGGAAATTGTGAAAACGGTTCATATGTAGTAAAAACCTGAGAAATCCGTCCGTTTTCGTCATTTGTTATCGAATCGACTTAAAGCCAGATCGTCATGTTGGCCGCTCTTTTCAATGAAACGGTTACGCTATCGTCTGCAAAGCTATGTCGCGTGCTGCGGTATGCGGAGAGATTAAAAGCACCATAGTAGAACACAGATGAAGTTTCTAAGTTGATGTAATAGATAGTAAGATGCAGTACAATTGAAGTTTTAGTTATCGATTGTTGACTTTTTACCCTTCTTTGGTGCCTTTGACTTGAGCTAGGACCTTAAGATTTTGCATGAAAGGAGGACTAGCAGCCGCGTTCCACGGGAGAATGTGAAAAGTGTACATATGTAGTAAAAACCTGAGAAATCCGCCCGTTTTCGTCATTTGTTATCGAATCGACTTCAAGCTAGATCGTCACATTGGCCGCTCTGCTCTCTGAAACGGTTACATTTATCGTCTGCAAATCTATGTCGCGTGCTGCGATATGCGGAGACACTGAAAGCACCATAGTAGAACAGAGAAGAAGCTTCTAATTTGATGTAATAGCCAGTTAGAAGCAGTACAATTCAAGATTTAGTTATCGATTATTTACTTTTTACCCTCCGTTGGTGCCTTGGACATGAGCTAGGACCTTAAGGTTTCGCATGAAAGGAGGCCTAGCGTCCGCGTTGCACGGGAGAATGTGAAAAGTGTTCATATGTAGTAAAAACCTGAGAAATCCGTCCGTTTTCGTCGTTTGTGATCAAATCGACTTAAAGCCACATCGTCACATTGGCCGCTTTTCTCTCTGAAACAGTTACATTTATCGTCTGCAAAGGTATGTCGCGTGCTACGGTATGTGGAGACAGTAAAAGCACCATTGTAGAACACAGATGAAGCTTCTAAGTTGACGTAATAGCCAGAAAGATGCCGTACAATTCAAGTTTTAGTGATCGATTATTGCCGGTTCATCCTCCTTTGGTTCCTTGGACATGAGTTAGGACCTTAAGATGTTGCAGGAAATGAGGACTAGGAGCCGCGTTGCACGGGAGAATGTGAAAAGTGTTCATATGTAGTAAAAAACCTGAGAAATCCGTCCGTTTTCGTCATTTGTTATCAAATCGACTCAAAGCCACATCGTCACATTGGCCGCTCTTCTGTCTGAAACAGTTACATTTATAGTCTGCAAAGGTATGTCGCGTGTTACGGTTTGCGGAGACACTAAAAGCACCATAGTAGAAATCAGAAGAAGCTCTTAATATGATGTTAGAGCCAGTAAGAAGCAGTACAATTCAAGTTTTGGTGATCGATTATTGACTTTTTACCCTTCTTTGGTGCCTTGGAAATGAGCTATGACCTTAAGATTTTGCATGAAAGGAGGACTTGCTGCCACGTTTCTTCGGAGAATGTGAAAAGTGTTCATATGTATTAAAATCCTGAGAAATCCGTCCGTTTTCGTCATTTGTTATCGTATCGACTTAAAGCCGGATCGTCACATTGGCCGCTCTTCTCTCTGAAACGGTTACATTTATCGTCTGCAAAGCTATGTCGCGAGCTGCTGTATGTGGAGACACTAAAAGCACCAAAGTATAACACAGAAGAAGCTTCTAAGTTGATGTAATAGCCAGTAAGAAGCAGTACAATTCAAGTTTTAGCTATCGATTATTGTCTTTTTACCCTTCTTTGGTGCCTTGGACATGAGCTAGGACCTTAAGATATTGCATGAAAGGAGTACTGGCAACCTCATTGCACGGGAGAAGGTGAAAAGAGTTCATATGTAGTAAAAATCTGAGAAATCCGTCCGTTTTTGTCATTTGTTATCGAATGTACTTAAAGCCAGAACGTCACAGTGGCCGCTCTTCTCTCTGAAACGGTTACATTTATCGTCTGCAAAGCTATGTCGCGTGCTGTGATATGCGGAGACACTAAAAGCACCATAGTAGTACACAGAAGAAGCTTTTAAGTTGATGTAATAGCCAGTAAGAAGCGGTACAATTCGAGCTTTAGTTATCGGTTATTGACTTTTTACCCTTCTTTGGTGCCTTGGACATGAGCTAGGACCTTAAGATTTTGCATGAAAGGAGGACTAGCTGCCACGGTTCACGGGAGAAAGTGAAAAGTGTTCATATGTATTAAAATCCTGAGAAATCCGTCCGTTTTCGTCATTTGTTATCGAATCGACTTAAAGCCGGATCGTCACATTGGCCGCTCTTCTCTCTGAAACGGTTACATTTATCGTCTGCAAAGCTATGTCGCGAGCTGCTGTATGTGGAGACACTAAGAGCACCAAAGTAGAACACAGAAGAAGCTTCTAAGTTGATGTAATAGCCAGTAAGAAGCAGTTGAATTCAAGTTTTAGCTATCGATTATTGTCTTTTTACCATTCTTTGGTGCCTTGGACATGAGCTAGGACCTTACGATATTGCATGAAAGGAGTACTGGCAACCTCATTGCACGGGAGAATGTGAAAAGAGTTCATATGTAATAAAAGTCTGAGAAATCCGTCCGTTTTTGTCTTTTGTTATCGAATCTACTTAAAGCCAGAACGTCACAGTGGCCGCTCTTCTCTCTGAAACGGTTACATTTATCGTCTGCAAAGCTATGTCGCGTGCTGTGATATGCGGAGACACTAAAAGCACCATAGTAGTACACAGAAGAAGCTTTTAAGTTGATGTAATAGCCAGTAAGAAGCGGTACAATTCGAGCTTTAGTTATCGGATATTGACTTTTTACCCTTCTTTGGTGCCTTGGACATGAGCTAGGACCTTAAGATTTTGCATGAAAGGAGGACTAGCTGCCACGTTTCACGGGAGAATGTGAAAAGTGTTCATATGTAGTAAAAACTTGAGAAATCCGTCCGTTTTCGTCATTTGTTATCGAACCTACTTAAAGCCAGATCGTCACATTGGCCGCTCTTCTCTCTGGAACGTTTACATTTATCGTCTGCAAAGCTATGTCGCGTGCTGTGGTATCTGGACACACTAAAAGCACCATAGTAAAACACAGAAGAAGTTTTTAAGTTGGTGTAATAGCCAGTAAGAAGCAGTACAATTCCAGTTTTAGTTATCGATTATTGAGTTATTACGATTCTTTGAGGATTTGTACATGAGCTAGGACCTTAAGATTTTGCATGAAAGGAGGACTAGCTGCCACGTTTCACGGGAAATTGTGAAAAGTGTTCATATGTAGTAAAAACCTGAGAAATCCGTCCGTTTTCGTCATTTGTTATCGAATCGACTTAAAGCCAGATCGTCATGTTGGTCGCTCTTTCCTCTGAAACTGTTACGCTATCGTCTGCAAAGCTATGTCGCGTGCTGCGGTATGCGGAGAGATTAAAAGCACCATAGTAGAACACAGATGAAGTTTCTAAGTTGATGTAATAGATACTAAGATGCAGTACAATTGAAGTTTTAGTTATCGATTATTGACTTTTTACCCTCCGTTGGTGCCTTGGACATGAGCTAGGACCTTAAGGTTTCGCATGAAAGGAGGACTAGCATCCGCGTTGCACGGGAGAATGTGAAAAGTGTTCATATGTAGTAAAAACCTGAGAAATCCGTCCTTTTTCGTCATTTGTTATCGAATCGATTTAAAGCCAGTTGGTCACATTGTCTTCTCTTCTCTCTGAAACGGTTACATTTATCGTCTGTAAAGGTATGTCGCGTGCTGCATTATGCGGAGACACTAAAAGCACCATAGTAGAACACAGATGAAGCTTCTAAGTTCATGTAATAGCCAGTAAGAAGAAGTGCAATTTAAGTTTTAGTTATCGATTGTTGACTTTTTACCCTTCTTTGGTGCCTTGGACAAGGGCTAGGTACTTTAGATTTTGCATGAGAGGAGGACTAGCAGCCACGTTGCACTGGAGAATGGGAAAATTATTCATATGTTTAAAAAAGCTGAGAAATCCGTCCGTTTTCGTCATTTGATATCATATCGACTTAAAGCCACATCGTCACATTGGCCACTCCTCTCTCTGAAACGGTTACATTTATCGTCTGCAAAGCTATGTCGCGTGCTGCGGTATGCCGAGACACTAAAAGCACCACAGTAGAACACAGAAGAAGCTTCTAAGTTGATGTATAAGCCAGTAAGAAACAGTGCAATTTAAGTTTTAGTTATCGATTATTGACTTTTTACCCTTCTTAGGTGCCTTGGACATGAGCTAGGAAATTAAGATTTCGCATGAAAGGTAGACTAGCAGCCGCGTTGCAGGGGAGAATGTGAAAAGTGTTCATATGTATTAAAAACCTGAGAAATCCGTCCGTTTTCGTCATTTGCTATCGAATCGACTTAAAGTCGGTTCGTCACAATGGCCGCTCTTCTCTCTGAAACAGTTACATTTATAGTCTGCAAAGGTATGTCGCGTGCTAGGGTATGCGGACACACTGAAAGCACCATAGTTGAAATCAGAAGAAGCTTTTACTATGATGTTATAGCCAGTAAGAAGCAGTACAATTCAAGTTTTAGTGATCGATTATTGACTTTTTACCCTTCTTTGGTGGTTTGGACATGCGCTATGACCTTAAGGTTTTGCATGAAAGGAAGACTTGATGCCACGTTGCACGGGAGAATGTGAAAAGTTTTCATATGTAGTAAAAACCTGAGAAATCCGTCTGTTTTCGTCATTTGTGATCGAATCGACTTAAAGCCAGATCGTCATGTTGGCCGCTCTTTTCTCCGAAACGGTTACACTATCGTCTGCGAAGCTATGTCGCGTGCTGCGGTATGCGGAGACATTAAAAGCACCACAGTAGAACACAGATGAAGTTTCTAAGTTGATGTAATATCTAGTTAGATGCAGTACATTTCAAGTTTTAGTTATCGATTATTGACTTTTTACCCATCCTTGGTGCCTTTGACTTGAGCTAGGCCCTTAAGATTTTGCATGAAAATTGGACGAGCAGCCGCGTTTCACGGGAGAATGTGCAAAGTGTTCATATGTTTGAAAAACCTGTGAAATCCGTGTGTTTTCGTCATTTGTTATCGAATCGACTTAAAGCCATATCCTCACATTGGCCGCTCTTCTCTCTGAAACGGTTACATTTATCGCCTGCAAAGCTATGTGGCGTGCTGCGGTATGCGGAGACACTAAAAGCAACATAGTAGAAATGAGAAGAAACTTCTAAGTTGACGTAATAACCAGTAAGAAGCAGTACAATTCGAGTTTTAGTTATCGATTATTGGCTTTTTACACTTCTTTGGTGCCATGGACATGAGCTAGGACCTTAAGATTTTGCATGAAAGGACGACTAGCATCCGCGTTGCACGGGAGAGTGTGAAAAGTGTTCATATGTAGTAAAAATCTGAGAAATCCGTCCGTTTTCGTCATTTGTTATCAAATCGACTCAAAGCCACATCGTCACATCGGCCGCCCTTCTCTCTGAAACAGTTACATTTGTAGTCTACAAAGGTATGTCGCGTGCTACGGTATGCGGAGACACTAAAAGCACCATAGTAGAAATCAGAAGAAGCTTTTAATATGATGTTATAGCCAGTAAGAAGCAGTACAATTCAAGTTTTAGTGATCTATTATTGACTTTTTACCCTTCTTTGGTGCCTTGGACATGAACTATGACCTTAAGATTTTGCATGAAAGGAAGACTTGCTGCCACGTTTCACGGGAGAATGTGAAAAGTGTTCATATGTAGTAAAAACCTGAGAAATCCGTCCGTTTTCGTCATTTGTTATCGAATCGACTTAAAGCCAGATCGTCATGTTGGCTTCTCTTTTCTCTGAAACGGTTACACTATCGTCTGCAAAGCTATGTCGCGTGCTGCGGTATGCGGAGACATTAAAAGCACCACAGTAGAACACAGATGAAGCTTCTAAGTTGATGTAATATCTAGTTAGGTGCAGTACATTTCAAGTTTTAGTTATCGATTACTGACTTTTTACCCTTCCTTGGTGCCATTGACTTGAGCTAGGACCTTAAGATTTTGCAAGAAAATAGTACCAGCCACCGCGTTGCACGGGAGAATGTGCAAAGTGTTCATATGTTTGAAAAACCTGTGAAATCCGTGTGTTTTCGTCATTTGTTATCGAATCGACTTAAAGCCACATCGTCACATTGGTCGCTCTTCTCTCTGAAACGGTTATATATATCGTCTGCAAAGCTATGTCGCGTGCTGAGGTATAAAGAAGATACTAAATGCACAATAGTAGAACACAGAAGAAGCTTCTAAGTTGATGTAATCGCCAGTAAGAATCAGTAAACATCAAGTTTTAGTTATCGATTATTGACCTTTTACCCCTCTTTGGTGCATTGGATATGCGCTAGGACCTAAGGATTTTGCATGAAAGAATTACTAGCAGCCTCGGTGCACGGGAGAATGTTAAAAGTGTTCACATGTAGTGAAAAACTGAGAAATTCGCCCGTTTTCGTCATTTGTTATCGAATCAACTTAAAGCCAGATCGTCACATTGGCCACTCCTCTCTCTGAAACGATTACATTTATCGTCTGCAAAGCTATGTTGCGTGCTGCGGTGTAAAGGAGACACTAAGTGCCCAATAGTAGAATACAGAAGAAGCTTCTAAGCTGATATAATCGCCAGTAAGAAGCAGTACAATTCAAGTTTTAGTTATCGATTATTGAATTTTTACCCTTCATTGGTGCCTTGGACATGAGCTAGGACCTTAAGATTTTGCATGAAAGGAGGACTAGGAGCCGCGTTGCACGGAAGAATGTGAAAAGTGTTCATCTGCAGTAAAAACCTGAGAAATCCGTCCGATTTGGTCATTTGTTATCGAGTCGACTATAAGCCAGATCGTCACATTGGAGGCTCTTCTCTCTGAAACGGTTACATTTATCGTCTGCAAAGCTATGTCGCGTGCTGCGGTATGCGGAGACACTAAAAGCACCATAGTAGAATACAGAAGAAGCTTCTAAGTTGATGTAATCGCCAGTAAGAAGCAGTAGAATTCAAGGTTTAGTTATCGATTATTGACATTTTACCCTTCTTTAGTTCCTTGGAAATGAGTTAGGACCTTCAGATTTTGCATGAAAGGAGGACTAGCAGCCGTGTTGCACGGGAAAATGTGAAAATTGTTCATATGTAGTAGAAACCTGAGAAACCCGTCCGTTTTCGTTATTTGTTATCGAATCGACTTAAAGCCACATCGTCACATTGGCCACTCCTCTCTCTGAAACGGTTACATTTATCGTCTGCAAAGCTATGTCGCGTGCTGCGGTTTGCCGAGACACTAAAAGCACCATAGTAGAACACAGAAGAAGCTTCTAAGTCGATGTAATAGCCAGTAAGAAGCAGTGCAATTCAAGTTTTAGTTATCGATGATTGACTTTTTACCCTTCTTTGGTGCCTTGGACATGAGCTAGGAAATTAAGATTTTGCACGAAAGGAAGACTAGCAGCCGCGTTGCACGGGAGAATGTGAAAAGTGTTCATATGTATTAAAAACCTGAGAAATCCGTCCGTTTTCGTCATTTGTTATCGAATCTACTTAAAGCCAGAACGTCACAGTGGCCGCCCTTCTCTCTGAAACGGTTACATTTATCGTCTGCAAAGCTATGTCGCGTGCTGTGATATGCGGAGACACTAAAAGCACCATAGTAGTACACAGAAGAAGCTTTTAAGTTGATGTAATAGCCAGTAAGAAGCGGTACAATTCGAGCTTTAGTTATCGGTTATTGACTTTTTACCGTTCTTTGGTGCCTTGGACATGAGTTAGGACCTTAAGATTTTGCATGACAGGAGGACTGTCTGCCACGTTTCACGGGAGAATGTGAAAAGTGTTCATATGTAGTAAAAACCTGAGAAATCCGTCCGTTTTCGTCATTTGTTATCGAATCGACTTAAAGCCAGATCGTCATGTTGGCTTCTCTTTTCTCTGAAACGGTTACACTATCGTCTGCAAAGCTATGTCGCGTGCTGCGGTATGCGGAGACATTAAAAGCACCACAGTAGAACACAGATGAAGCTTCTAAGTTGATGTAATATCTAGTTAGGTGCAGTACATTTCAAGTTTTAGTTATCGATTACTGACTTTTTACCCTTCCTTGGTGCCATTGACTTGAGCTAGGACCTTAAGATTTTGCAAGAAAATAGTACCAGCCACCGCGTTGCACGGGAGAATGTGCAAAGTGTTCATATGTTTGAAAAACCTGTGAAATCCGTGTGTTTTCGTCATTTGTTATCGAATCGACTTAAAGCCACATCGTCACATTGGTCGCTCTTCTCTCTGAAACGGTTATATATATCGTCTGCAAAGCTATGTCGCGTGCTGAGGTATAAAGAAGATACTAAATGCACAATAGTAGAACACAGAAGAAGCTTCTAAGTTGATGTAATCGCCAGTAAGAATCAGTAAACATCAAGTTTTAGTTATCGATTATTGACCTTTTACCCCTCTTTGGTGCATTGGATATGCGCTAGGACCTAAGGATTTTGCATGAAAGAATTACTAGCAGCCTCGGTGCACGGGAGAATGTTAAAAGTGTTCACATGTAGTGAAAAACTGAGAAATTCGCCCGTTTTCGTCATTTGTTATCGAATCAACTTAAAGCCAGATCGTCACATTGGCCACTCCTCTCTCTGAAACGGTTACATTTATCGTCTGCAAAGCTATGTTGCGTGCTGCGGTGTAAAGGAGGCACTAAGTGCCCAATAGTAGAATACAGAAGAAGCTTCTAAGCTGATATAATCGCCAGTAAGAAGCAGTACAATTCAAGTTTTAGTTATCGATTATTGAATTTTTACCCTTCATTGGTGCCTTGGACATGAGCTAGGACCTTAAGATTTTGCATGAAAGGAGGACTAGGAGCCGCGTTGCACGGAAGAATGTGAAAAGTGTTCATCTGCAGTAAAAACCTGAGAAATCCGTCCGATTTGGTCATTTGTTATCGAGTCGACTATAAGCCAGATCGTCACATTGGAGGCTCTTCTCTCTGAAACGGTTACATTTATCGTCTGCAAAGCTATGTCGCGTGCTGCGGTATGCGGAGACACTAATAGCACCATAGTAGAATACAGAAGAAGCTTCTAAGTTGATGTAATCGCCAGTAAGAAGCAGTAGAATTCAAGGTTTAGTTATCGATTATTGACATTTTACCCTTCTTTAGTTCCTTGGAAATGAGTTAGGTCCTTCAGATTTTGCATGAAAGGAGGACTAGCAGCCGTGTTGCACGGGAAAATGTGAAAATTGTTCATATGTAGTAGAAACCTGAGAAACCCGTCCGTTTTCGTTATTTGTTATCGAATCGACTTAAAGCCACTCTCTTTAAATTTTGATAAAACACAGTATATACAGTTCCGTACAGTAAATGGCAAAACTCCAGTAATAAATATAGAATTTGAACAGAAGTCTGTAGCTAAGGTAGAATTTTCAAAATTTTTAGGTGTGTCCATTGATGAGAGGTTAAACTGGAAGCAACACATTGATGGTCTGCTGAAACGTCTGAGTTCAGCTACGTATGCTATTAGGGTTATTGCAAATTTTGGTGATAAGAATCTCAGTAAATTAGCTTACTATGCCTACTTTCATTCACTGCTTTCGTATGGCATCATATTCTGGGGTAATTCATCGTTGAGTAGAAAAGTATTCATTGCACAAAAACGTGTAATCAGAATAATTGCTGGAGCCCACCCACGGTCATCCTGCAGACATCTATTTAAGGATCTAGGGATCCTCACAGTAACCTCACAGTATATATATTCCCTTATGAAATTTGTTGATAATAATCCAACCCAATTCAAAAGTAATAGCAGTGTGCATACCTATAACACCAGGAGAAAGGATGATCTTCACTATGCAGGGTTAAATCTGACTTTGGCACAGAAAGGGGTAAATTATGCTGCCACAAAAGTCTTTGGGCACCTACCAAACAGCATCAAAAGCCTGACAGATAGCCAACTAACATTTAAAAATAAATTAAAAGAATTTCTAGATGACAACTCCTTCTACTCATTGGCTGAATTTTTAGATATAAAGTAAAAAAAAAAAAAAAAAAAAAAAAAAAAACTTAATCATTAGTGTCATGCAATATTTTGTGTAATGTAATTTCTTGTACAGACATCTTTTATTAACCTGACACGTTCCACATCATTACGAAGTGTCGTATTCATGATCTATGGAACAAGTATTAATCTAATCTAATCTAATCGTCACATTGGCCACTCCTCTCTCTGAAACGGTTACATTTATCGTCTGCAAAGCTATGTCGCGTGCTGCGGTATGCCGAGACACTAAAAGCACCATAGTAGAACACAGAAGAAGCTTCTAAGTTGATGTAATAGCCAGTAAGAAGCAGTTGAATTCAAGTTTTAGCTATCGATTATTGTCTTTTTACCATTCTTTGGTGCCTTGGACATGAGCTAGGACCTTACGATATTGCATGAAAGGAGTACTGGCAACCTCATTGCACGGGAGAATGTGAAAAGAGTTCATATGTAATAAAAGTCTGAGAAATCCGTCCGTTTTTGTCTTTTGTTATCGAATCTACTTAAAGCCAGAACGTCACAGTGGCCGCTCTTCTCTCTGAAACGGTTACATTTATCGTCTGCAAAGCTATGTCGCGTGCTGTGATATGCGGAGACACTAAAAGCACCATAGTAGTACACAGAAGAAGCTTTTAAGTTGATGTAATAGCCAGTAAGAAGCGGTACAATTCGAGCTTTAGTTATCGGATATTGACTTTTTACCCTTCTTTGGTGCCTTGGACATGAGCTAGGACCTTAAGATTTTGCATGAAAGGAGGACTAGCTGCCACGTTTCACGGGAGAATGTGAAAAGTGTTCATATGTAGTAAAAACTTGAGAAATCCGTCCGTTTTCGTCATTTGTTATCGAACCTACTTAAAGCCAGATCGTCACATTGGCCGCTCTTCTCTCTGGAACGTTTACATTTATCGTCTGCAAAGCTATGTCGCGTGCTGTGGTATCTGGACACACTAAAAGCACCATAGTAAAACACAGAAGAAGTTTTTAAGTTGGTGTAATAGCCAGTAAGAAGCAGTACAATTCCAGTTTTAGTTATCGATTATTGAGTTATTACGATTCTTTGAGGATTTGTACATGAGCTAGGACCTTAAGATTTTGCATGAAAGGAGGACTAGCTGCCACGTTTCACGGGAAATTGTGAAAAGTGTTCATATGTAGTAAAAACCTGAGAAATCCGTCCGTTTTCGTCATTTGTTATCGAATCGACTTAAAGCCAGATCGTCATGTTGGTCGCTCTTTCCTCTGAAACTGTTACGCTATCGTCTGCAAAGCTATGTCGCGTGCTGCGGTATGCGGAGAGATTAAAAGCACCATAGTAGAACACAGATGAAGTTTCTAAGTTGATGTAATAGATACTAAGATGCAGTACAATTGAAGTTTTAGTTATCGATTATTGACTTTTTACCCTCCGTTGGTGCCTTGGACATGAGCTAGGACCTTAAGGTTTCGCATGAAAGGAGGACTAGCATCCGCGTTGCACGGGAGAATGTGAAAAGTGTTCATATGTAGTAAAAACCTGAGAAATCCGTCCTTTTTCGTCATTTGTTATCGAATCGATTTAAAGCCAGTTGGTCACATTGTCTTCTCTTCTCTCTGAAACGGTTACATTTATCGTCTGTAAAGGTATGTCGCGTGCTGCATTATGCGGAGACACTAAAAGCACCATAGTAGAACACAGATGAAGCTTCTAAGTTCATGTAATAGCCAGTAAGAAGAAGTGCAATTTAAGTTTTAGTTATCGATTGTTGACTTTTTACCCTTCTTTGGTGCCTTGGACAAGGGCTAGGTACTTTAGATTTTGCATGAGAGGAGGACTAGCAGCCACGTTGCACTGGAGAATGGGAAAATTATTCATATGTTTAAAAAAGCTGAGAAATCCGTCCGTTTTCGTCATTTGATATCATATCGACTTAAAGCCACATCGTCACATTGGCCACTCCTCTCTCTGAAACGGTTACATTTATCGTCTGCAAAGCTATGTCGCGTGCTGCGGTATGCCGAGACACTAAAAGCACCACAGTAGAACACAGAAGAAGCTTCTAAGTTGATGTATAAGCCAGTAAGAAACAGTGCAATTTAAGTTTTAGTTATCGATTATTGACTTTTTACCCTTCTTAGGTGCCTTGGACATGAGCTAGGAAATTAAGATTTCGCATGAAAGGTAGACTAGCAGCCGCGTTGCAGGGGAGAATGTGAAAAGTGTTCATATGTATTAAAAACCTGAGAAATCCGTCCGTTTTCGTCATTTGCTATCGAATCGACTTAAAGTCGGTTCGTCACAATGGCCGCTCTTCTCTCTGAAACAGTTACATTTATAGTCTGCAAAGGTATGTCGCGTGCTAGGGTATGCGGACACACTGAAAGCACCATAGTTGAAATCAGAAGAAGCTTTTACTATGATGTTATAGCCAGTAAGAAGCAGTACAATTCAAGTTTTAGTGATCGATTATTGACTTTTTACCCTTCTTTGGTGGTTTGGACATGCGCTATGACCTTAAGGTTTTGCATGAAAGGAAGACTTGATGCCACGTTGCACGGGAGAATGTGAAAAGTTTTCATATGTAGTAAAAACCTGAGAAATCCGTCTGTTTTCGTCATTTGTGATCGAATCGACTTAAAGCCAGATCGTCATGTTGGCCGCTCTTTTCTCCGAAACGGTTACACTATCGTCTGCGAAGCTATGTCGCGTGCTGCGGTATGCGGAGACATTAAAAGCACCACAGTAGAACACAGATGAAGTTTCTAAGTTGATGTAATATCTAGTTAGATGCAGTACATTTCAAGTTTTAGTTATCGATTATTGACTTTTTACCCATCCTTGGTGCCTTTGACTTGAGCTAGGCCCTTAAGATTTTGCATGAAAATTGGACGAGCAGCCGCGTTTCACGGGAGAATGTGCAAAGTGTTCATATGTTTGAAAAACCTGTGAAATCCGTGTGTTTTCGTCATTTGTTATCGAATCGACTTAAAGCCATATCCTCACATTGGCCGCTCTTCTCTCTGAAACGGTTACATTTATCGCCTGCAAAGCTATGTGGCGTGCTGCGGTATGCGGAGACACTAAAAGCAACATAGTAGAAATGAGAAGAAACTTCTAAGTTGACGTAATAACCAGTAAGAAGCAGTACAATTCGAGTTTTAGTTATCGATTATTGGCTTTTTACACTTCTTTGGTGCCATGGACATGAGCTAGGACCTTAAGATTTTGCATGAAAGGACGACTAGCATCCGCGTTGCACGGGAGAGTGTGAAAAGTGTTCATATGTAGTAAAAATCTGAGAAATCCGTCCGTTTTCGTCATTTGTTATCAAATCGACTCAAAGCCACATCGTCACATCGGCCGCCCTTCTCTCTGAAACAGTTACATTTGTAGTCTACAAAGGTATGTCGCGTGCTACGGTATGCGGAGACACTAAAAGCACCATAGTAGAAATCAGAAGAAGCTTTTAATATGATGTTATAGCCAGTAAGAAGCAGTACAATTCAAGTTTTAGTGATCTATTATTGACTTTTTACCCTTCTTTGGTGCCTTGGACATGAACTATGACCTTAAGATTTTGCATGAAAGGAAGACTTGCTGCCACGTTTCACGGGAGAATGTGAAAAGTGTTCATATGTAGTAAAAACCTGAGAAATCCGTCCGTTTTCGTCATTTGTTATCGAATCGACTTAAAGCCAGATCGTCATGTTGGCTTCTCTTTTCTCTGAAACGGTTACACTATCGTCTGCAAAGCTATGTCGCGTGCTGCGGTATGCGGAGACATTAAAAGCACCACAGTAGAACACAGATGAAGCTTCTAAGTTGATGTAATATCTAGTTAGGTGCAGTACATTTCAAGTTTTAGTTATCGATTACTGACTTTTTACCCTTCCTTGGTGCCATTGACTTGAGCTAGGACCTTAAGATTTTGCAAGAAAATAGTACCAGCCACCGCGTTGCACGGGAGAATGTGCAAAGTGTTCATATGTTTGAAAAACCTGTGAAATCCGTGTGTTTTCGTCATTTGTTATCGAATCGACTTAAAGCCACATCGTCACATTGGTCGCTCTTCTCTCTGAAACGGTTATATATATCGTCTGCAAAGCTATGTCGCGTGCTGAGGTATAAAGAAGATACTAAATGCACAATAGTAGAACACAGAAGAAGCTTCTAAGTTGATGTAATCGCCAGTAAGAATCAGTAAACATCAAGTTTTAGTTATCGATTATTGACCTTTTACCCCTCTTTGGTGCATTGGATATGCGCTAGGACCTAAGGATTTTGCATGAAAGAATTACTAGCAGCCTCGGTGCACGGGAGAATGTTAAAAGTGTTCACATGTAGTGAAAAACTGAGAAATTCGCCCGTTTTCGTCATTTGTTATCGAATCAACTTAAAGCCAGATCGTCACATTGGCCACTCCTCTCTCTGAAACGGTTACATTTATCGTCTGCAAAGCTATGTTGCGTGCTGCGGTGTAAAGGAGGCACTAAGTGCCCAATAGTAGAATACAGAAGAAGCTTCTAAGCTGATATAATCGCCAGTAAGAAGCAGTACAATTCAAGTTTTAGTTATCGATTATTGAATTTTTACCCTTCATTGGTGCCTTGGACATGAGCTAGGACCTTAAGATTTTGCATGAAAGGAGGACTAGGAGCCGCGTTGCACGGAAGAATGTGAAAAGTGTTCATCTGCAGTAAAAACCTGAGAAATCCGTCCGATTTGGTCATTTGTTATCGAGTCGACTATAAGCCAGATCGTCACATTGGAGGCTCTTCTCTCTGAAACGGTTACATTTATCGTCTGCAAAGCTATGTCGCGTGCTGCGGTATGCGGAGACACTAAAAGCACCATAGTAGAATACAGAAGAAGCTTCTAAGTTGATGTAATCGCCAGTAAGAAGCAGTAGAATTCAAGGTTTAGTTATCGATTATTGACATTTTACCCTTCTTTAGTTCCTTGGAAATGAGTTAGGACCTTCAGATTTTGCATGAAAGGAGGACTAGCAGCCGTGTTGCACGGGAAAATGTGAAAATTGTTCATATGTAGTAGAAACCTGAGAAACCCGTCCGTTTTCGTTATTTGTTATCGAATCGACTTAAAGCCACATCGTCACATTGGCCACTCCTCTCTCTGAAACGGTTACATTTATCGTCTGCAAAGCTATGTCGCGTGCTGCGGTTTGCCGAGACACTAAAAGCACCATAGTAGAACACAGAAGAAGCTTCTAAGTCGATGTAATAGCCAGTAAGAAGCAGTGCAATTCAAGTTTTAGTTATCGATGATTGACTTTTTACCCTTCTTTGGTGCCTTGGACATGAGCTAGGAAATTAAGATTTTGCAGGAAAGAAGACTAGCAGCCGCGTTGCACGGGAGAATGTGAAAAGTGTTCATATGTATTAAAAACCTGAGAAATCCGTCCGTTTTCGTCATTTGTTATCGAATCTACTTAAAGCCAGAACGTCACAGTGGCCGCCCTTCTCTCTGAAACGGTTACATTTATCGTCTGCAAAGCTATGTCGCGTGCTGTGATATGCGGAGACACTAAAAGCACCATAGTAGTACACAGAAGAAGCTTTTAAGTTGATGTAATAGCCAGTAAGAAGCGGTACAATTCGAGCTTTAGTTATCGGTTATTGACTTTTTACCGTTCTTTGGTGCCTTGGACATGAGTTAGGACCTTAAGATTTTGCATGACAGGAGGACTGTCTGCCACGTTTCACGGGAGAATGTGAAAAGTGTTCATATGTAGTAAAAACCTGAGAAATCCGTCCGTTTTCGTCATTTGTTATCGAATCGACTTAAAGCCAGATCGTCATGTTGGCTTCTCTTTTCTCTGAAACGGTTACACTATCGTCTGCAAAGCTATGTCGCGTGCTGCGGTATGCGGAGACATTAAAAGCACCACAGTAGAACACAGATGAAGCTTCTAAGTTGATGTAATATCTAGTTAGGTGCAGTACATTTCAAGTTTTAGTTATCGATTACTGACTTTTTACCCTTCCTTGGTGCCATTGACTTGAGCTAGGACCTTAAGATTTTGCAAGAAAATAGTACCAGCCACCGCGTTGCACGGGAGAATGTGCAAAGTGTTCATATGTTTGAAAAACCTGTGAAATCCGTGTGTTTTCGTCATTTGTTATCGAATCGACTTAAAGCCACATCGTCACATTGGTCGCTCTTCTCTCTGAAACGGTTATATATATCGTCTGCAAAGCTATGTCGCGTGCTGAGGTATAAAGAAGATACTAAATGCACAATAGTAGAACACAGAAGAAGCTTCTAAGTTGATGTAATCGCCAGTAAGAATCAGTAAACATCAAGTTTTAGTTATCGATTATTGACCTTTTACCCCTCTTTGGTGCATTGGATATGCGCTAGGACCTAAGGATTTTGCATGAAAGAATTACTAGCAGCCTCGGTGCACGGGAGAATGTTAAAAGTGTTCACATGTAGTGAAAAACTGAGAAATTCGCCCGTTTTCGTCATTTGTTATCGAATCAACTTAAAGCCAGATCGTCACATTGGCCACTCCTCTCTCTGAAACGGTTACATTTATCGTCTGCAAAGCTATGTTGCGTGCTGCGGTGTAAAGGAGGCACTAAGTGCCCAATAGTAGAATACAGAAGAAGCTTCTAAGCTGATATAATCGCCAGTAAGAAGCAGTACAATTCAAGTTTTAGTTATCGATTATTGAATTTTTACCCTTCATTGGTGCCTTGGACATGAGCTAGGACCTTAAGATTTTGCATGAAAGGAGGACTAGGAGCCGCGTTGCACGGAAGAATGTGAAAAGTGTTCATCTGCAGTAAAAACCTGAGAAATCCGTCCGATTTGGTCATTTGTTATCGAGTCGACTATAAGCCAGATCGTCACATTGGAGGCTCTTCTCTCTGAAACGGTTACATTTATCGTCTGCAAAGCTATGTCGCGTGCTGCGGTATGCGGAGACACTAATAGCACCATAGTAGAATACAGAAGAAGCTTCTAAGTTGATGTAATCGCCAGTAAGAAGCAGTAGAATTCAAGGTTTAGTTATCGATTATTGACATTTTACCCTTCTTTAGTTCCTTGGAAATGAGTTAGGTCCTTCAGATTTTGCATGAAAGGAGGACTAGCAGCCGTGTTGCACGGGAAAATGTGAAAATTGTTCATATGTAGTAGAAACCTGAGAAACCCGTCCGTTTTCGTTATTTGTTATCGAATCGACTTAAAGCCACTCTCTTTAAATTTTGATAAAACACAGTATATACAGTTCCGTACAGTAAATGGCAAAACTCCAGTAATAAATATAGAATTTGAACAGAAGTCTGTAGCTAAGGTAGAATTTTCAAAATTTTTAGGTGTGTCCATTGATGAGAGGTTAAACTGGAAGCAACACATTGATGGTCTGCTGAAACGTCTGAGTTCAGCTACGTATGCTATTAGGGTTATTGCAAATTTTGGTGATAAGAATCTCAGTAAATTAGCTTACTATGCCTACTTTCATTCACTGCTTTCGTATGGCATCATATTCTGGGGTAATTCATCGTTGAGTAGAAAAGTATTCATTGCACAAAAACGTGTAATCAGAATAATTGCTGGAGCCCACCCACGGTCATCCTGCAGACATCTATTTAAGGATCTAGGGATCCTCACAGTAACCTCACAGTATATATATTCCCTTATGAAATTTGTTGATAATAATCCAACCCAATTCAAAAGTAATAGCAGTGTGCATACCTATAACACCAGGAGAAAGGATGATCTTCACTATGCAGGGTTAAATCTGACTTTGGCACAGAAAGGGGTAAATTATGCTGCCACAAAAGTCTTTGGGCACCTACCAAACAGCATCAAAAGCCTGACAGATAGCCAACTAACATTTAAAAATAAATTAAAAGAATTTCTAGATGACAACTCCTTCTACTCATTGGCTGAATTTTTAGATATAAAGTAAAAAAAAAAAAAAAAAAAAAAAAAACTTAATCATTAGTGTCATGCAATATTTTGTGTAATGTAATTTCTTGTACAGACATCTTTTATTAACCTGACACGTTCCACATCATTACGAAGTGTCGTATTCATGATCTATGGAACAAGTATTAATCTAATCTAATCTAATCGTCACATTGGCCACTCCTCTCTCTGAAACGGTTACATTTATCGTCTGCAAAGCTATGTCGCGTGCTGCGGTATGCCGAGACACTAAAAGCACCATAGTAGAACACAGAAGAAGCTTCTAAGTTGATGTAATAGCCAGTAAGAAGCAGTTGAATTCAAGTTTTAGCTATCGATTATTGTCTTTTTACCATTCTTTGGTGCCTTGGACATGAGCTAGGAAATTAATATTTTGCACGGAAGGAAGACTAGCAGCCGCGTTGCACGGGAGAATGTGAAAAGTGTTCATATGTATTAAAAACCTGAGAAATCCGTCCGTTTTCGTCATTTGTTATCGAATCTACTTAAAGCCAGAACGTCACAGTGGCCGCCCTTCTCTCTGAAACGGTTACATTTATCGTCTGCAAAGCTATGTCGCGTGCTGTGATATGCGGAGACACTAAAAGCACCATAGTAGTACACAGAAGAAGCTTTTAAGTTGATGTAATAGCCAGTAAGAAGCGGTACAATTCGAGCTTTAGTTATCGGTTATTGACTTTTTACCGTTGTTTGGTGACTTGGACATGAGTTAGGACCTTAAGATTTTGCATGACAGGAGGACTGTCTGCCACGTTTCACGGAAAATTGTGAAAAGTGTTCATATGTAGTAAAAACCTGAGAAATCCGTCCGTTTTCGTCATTTGTTATCGAATCGACTTAAAGCCAGATCGTCATGTTGGCCGCTCTTTTCTCTGAAACGGTTACGCTATCGTCTGCAAAGCTATGTCGCGTGCTGCGGTATGCGGAGAGATTAAAAGCACCATAGTAGAACACAGATGAAGTTTCTAATTTGATGTAATAGATAGTAAGATGCAGTACAATTGAAGTTTTAGTTATCGATTGTTGACTTTTTACGCTTCTTTGGTGTCTTTGACTTGAGCTAGGACCTTAAGATTTTGCATGAAAGGAGGACTAGCAGCCGCGTTCCACGGGAGAATGTGAAAAGTGTACATATGTAGTAAAAACCTGAGAAATCCGCCCGTTTTCGTCATTTGTTATCGAATCGACTTCAAGCTAGATCGTCACATTGGCCGCTCTTCTCTCTGAAACGGTTACATTTATCGTCTGCAAAGCTATGTCGCGTGCTGCGATATGCGGAGACACTAAAAGCACCATAGTAGAACAGAGAAGAAGCTTCTAATTTGATGTAATAGCCAGTTAGAAGCAGTACAATTCAAGATTTAGCTATCGATTATTGACTTTTTACCCTCCGTTGGTGCCTTGGACATGAGCTAGGACCTTAAGGTTTCGCATGAAAGGAGGACTAGCATCCGCGTTGCACGGGAGAATGTGAAAAGTGTTCATATGTATTAAAAACCTGAGAAATCCGTCCGTTTTCGTCGTTTGTGATCAAATCGACTTAAAGCCACATCGTCACATTGGCCGCTTTTCTCTCTGAAACAGTTACATTTATCGTCTGCAAAGGTATGTCGCGTGCTACGGTATGTGGAGACAGTAAAAGCACCATTGTAGAACACAGATGAAACTTCTAAGTTGACGTAATAGCCAGAAAGATGCAGTACAATTCACGTTTTAGTGATCGATTATTGCCCGTTCATCCTTCTTTGGTTCCTTGGACATGAGTTAGGACCTTAAGATTTTGCAGGAAAGGAGGACTAGCAGCCGCGTTGCACGGCAGAATGTGAAAAGTGTTCATATGTAGTAAAAATCTGAGAAATCCGTCCGTTTTCGTCATTTGTTATCAAATCGACTCAAAGCCACATCGTCACATTGGCCGTTCTTCTCTCTGGAACAGTTACATTTATAGTCTGCAAAGGTATGTCGCGTGTTACGGTATGCGGAGACACTAAAAGCACCATAGTAGAAATCAGAAGAAGCTTTTAATATGATGTTATAGCCAGTAAGAAGCAGTACAATTCAAGTTTTGGTGATCGATTATTGACTTTTTACCCTTCTTTGGTGCCTTGGACATGAGCTATGACCTTAAGATTTTGCAATAAAGGAGGACTTGCTGCCACGTTTCACGGGACAATGTGAAAAGTGTTCATATGTAGTAAAAACCTGAGAAATCCGTCCGTTTTCGTCATTTGTTATCGAATCGACTTAAAGCCAGATCGTCATGTTGGCCGCTCTTTTCTCTGGAACGGTTACACTATCGTCTGCAAAGCTATGTCGCGTGCAGCGGTATGCGGAGACATTAAAATCACCATAGTAGAACACAGATAAAGCTTCTAAGTTGATGTAATATCTAGTTAGATGCAGTACATTTCAAGTTTTAGTTATCGATTATTGACTTTTTACCCTCCCTTGGTGCCTTTGACTTGAGCTAGGACCTTAAGATTTTGCATGAAAATAGGACCAGCAGCCGCGTTGCACGGGAGAACGTGCAAAGTGTTCATATGTTTGAAAAACCTGTGAAATCCATGTGTTTTCGTCATTTGTTATCGAATCGACTTAAAGCCATATCGTCACATTGGCCGCTCTTCTCTCTGAAACGGTTACATTTATCGCCTGCTAAGCTATGTGGCGCGCTGCGGTATGCGGAGACACTAAAAGCAACAGAGTAGAAATCAGAAGAAGCTTTTAATATGATGTAATAGCCAGTGGATAATGGAATGTAGTCAAATTAAATCGGGTGATGCTGAGGGAATTAGATTAGGAAATGAGACACTTAAAGTAGTAAAGGAGTTTTGCTATTTAGGAAGTAAAATAACTGATGATGGTCGAAGTAGAGAGGATATAAAATGTAGACTGGCAATGGCAAGGAAAGCGTTTCTGAAGAAGAGAAATTTGTTAACATCGAATATAGATTTATGTATCAGGAAGTCCTTTCTGAAAGTATTTGTTTGGAGTGTAGCCGTGTATGGCAGTGAAACATGGACGATAACTAGTTTGGACAAGAAGAGAATAGAAGCTTTCGAAATGTGGTGCTACAGAAGAATACTGAAGATAAGGTGGATAGATCACGTAACTAATGAGGAGGTATTGAATAGGATTGGGGAGAAGAGAAGTTTGTGGCACAACTTGACTAGAAGAAGGGATCGGTTGGTAGGACATGTTTTGAGGCATCAAGGGATCACAAATTTAGCATTGGAGGGCAGCGTGGAGGGTAAAAATCGTAGAGGGAGACCGAGAGATGAGTACACTAAGCAGATTCAGAAGGATGTAGGTTGCAGTAGGTACTGGGAGATGAAGCAGCTTGCACAGGATAGAGTAGCATGGAGAGCTGCATCAAACCAGTCTCAGGACTGAAGACAACAACAACAACAGCCAGTAAGATGCAGTACAATTCAAGTTTTAGTGATCGATTATTGACTTTTCACCCTTCTTTGGTTCCTTGGACATGAGCTAGGACCTTAAGATTTTGCATGAAAGGAGGACTAGCAGCTGCGTTGCACGGGAGAGTGTGAAAAGTGTTCATATGTAGTAAAAACCTGAGAAATCCGTCCGTTTTCGTCATTGTTTATCGAATCGACTTCAAGCCATATCGTCACATTGGCCGCTCTTCTCTCTGAAACGGTTACATTTATCGTCTGCAAAGCTATGTCGCGTGCTGCGGTTATCGGAGACACTAAAAGCACCATAGTAGCACACAGAAGAAGCTTCTAAGTTGATGTAATAGCCAGTAAGGAGCTGTACAATTCATGTTTTAGTTATCGATTATTGACTTTTTACCCTTCTTTGGTGCCTTTGACTTTAGCTAGGACCTTAAGATTTTGCATGAAAGGAGGACTATCACCCGCGTTGTACGGGAGAATGTCGAAAGTATTCAAATGTAGTAAAAACCTGAGAATTCTGTCAGTTTTCGTCATTTGTTATGGAATTGACTTAAATCCAGATCGTCACATTGGGCGCTCTTCTCTCTGAAACGGTTACATTTATCGTCTGCAAATCTATGTCGCGTGCTACGGTATGCGGAGACACTAAAAGCACCATAGTAGAACACAGAAGAAGCTTCTAAGCTTCTAAGTTGTTGTAGTAGCCAGTAAGAAGCAGTACAATTAAAGTTTTAGTTATCGATTATTGACTTTTTACCCTTCTTTGGTGCCTTGGACATGAGCTAGGACCTTAAGATTTTGCATGGAAGGAGGACTAGCTGCCACGTTGCACGGGAGAATGTGAAAAGTGTTCATATGTGGTAAAAACCTGAGATATCCGTCCTCTTTCGTCATTTGTTAACGAATCAACTTAAAGCCAGATCGTCACATTGGCCGCTCTTGTCTCTGAAACGGTTACATTTATCGTCTGCAAAGCTATGTCGCATGCTGCGGTGTAAAGGAGACACTAAATGCACAATAGTAGAATACAGAAGAGCTTCTAAGTTGATATAATCGCCAGTAAGAAGCAGTACAATTCAAGTTTTAGTTATCGATTATTGAATTTTTACCCTTCTTTGGTGCCTTGGACATGAGCTATGACCTTAAGATTTTGCATGAAAGGAGGACTAGCAGCCGCGTTGCACTGGAGAATATGAAAAGTGTTCATATGTGGTAAAAACCTGAGAAATCCGTACTGTATTCGTCATTTGTTATCGAATCGACTTAAAGCCAGATCGTCACATTGGCCGCTCTTCTCTCTGAAACAGTTACATTTATCGTCTCATAAGCTATGACGCGTGCTGCGTAGGCGGAGACACATAAAGCACCATAGTAGAACACAGAAGAAGCTTCTAAGTTGATGTAATAGCCAGTAAGAAGCAGTACAATTCAAGTTTTAGTTATCGATTATTGACTTTTTACCCTTCTTTGGTACCAAGGACAAGAGCTAGGACCTTAAAATTTTGCATGAAAGGAGGACTAGCTGCCGCGTTGCACTGAAGAATGTGAAAAGTGTTCATATGCAGTAAAAACCTGAGAAATCCGTCCGTTTTGGTCATTTGTTATCGAGTCGACTATAAGCCAGATCGTCACATTGTAGGCTCTTCTCTCTGAAACGGTTACATTTATCGTCTGCAAAGCTATGTCGCGTGCTGCGGTATGCGGAGACTCTAAAAGCACCATAGTAGAACACAGAATAAGTTTCTAAGATGATGTAATAGCTAGTAAGAAGCAGTACAATTCACGTTTTGGTTATTGATTATTGACTTTTTACTCTTCTTTGGTGCCTTGGACATGAGCTGGCACCTTACGATTTTGCATGAAAGGAGGACTAGCAGCCGCGCTGCACGGGAGAATGTGAAAAGTGTTCATATGTAGTTAAAACCTGATAAATCTTTCCGTTTTCGTCATTTGTTATCGAGTCGACTTTAAGCCAGATCGTCACATTGAGCGCTCTTCTCTCTGAAACGGTTACATTTATCGTCTGCAAAGCTTTGTCTTGTGCTGCGGTATAAATGAGACACTAAACGCACCATAGAAGAACAAAGAAAAAGCTTCTAAGTTGATGTAATCGCCAGTAAGAAGCAGTACAATTCAAGTTTTATTTATCGATTATTGACTTTTTACCGTTCTTTGGTGCATCGGACACGAGCTAGGACCTTAAGATTTTGCATGAAAGGAGGACTAGCAGCCGCGTTGCACGGGAGAATGTGCTAAGTGTTCATATGTAGTAGAAACCTTAGAAATCCGTCCGTTTTCGTCATTTGTTATCGAATCGTCTTAAAGCCAGATCTTCACATTGGCCGATCATCTCTCTGAGACGGTTACATTTATTGTCTGCAAAGCTATGTCGCGTGCTGCGGTATGCGGAGACACTAAAAGCACCATAGTAGAATACAGAAGATGCTTCTAAGTTGATGTAATAGCCAGTAAGAAGCAGTACAATTCAACTTTTAGTTATCGATTATTGACTTTTTACCCTTCTTTGGTGCCTTGGATATGAGCTAGGACCTAAAGATTTTGCATGAAAGGGTGACTAGTAGCCTCGCTGCACGGGAGAATGTTAAAAGTGTTCATATGTAGTGAAAAACTGTGAAATCCGCCCATTTTCGTCATTTGCTATCGAATCGACTTAAAGTCAGATCGTAACATTGGCCGCTCTTGTCTCTGAAACGGTTACATTTATCGTCTGCAAAGCTATGTCGCGTGCTGCGGTGTAATGGAGACACTAAATGCACAATAGTAGAACACAGAAGAAGCTTCTAAGTTGATGTCATCGCCAGTAAGAAGCAGTACAATTCAAGTTTTGTTTATCGATTATTGACTTTTTAACCTTCTTTGGTGCCTTGGACATGAGCTAGGACCTTAAGATTTTGCATGGAAGGAGGACTAGCTGCCACGTTGCACGGGAGAATGTGAAAAGTGTTCATATGTGGTAAAAACCTGAGAAATCCGTCCTCTTTCGTCATTTGTTAACGAATCAACTTAAAGCCAGATCGTCACATTGGCCGCTCTTATCTCACAATCGGTTACATTTATCGTCTGCAAAGCTATGTCGCGTGTTGCTGTATAAATGAGACACTAACTGCGCATTAGTAGAACACAGAAGAAGCTTCTAAGTTGATGTAATCGCCAGTACGAATCAGTAAAAATCAAGTTTTAGTTATCGATAATTGACTTTTTACCATACTTTGGTGCCTTGGACATGGGCTAGGACCTTAAGAGTTTCCATGAAAGGAGGACTAGCAGCCGCGTTGCACGGTAGAATGTGAAAGTGTTCATATGTAGTAAAAACCTGAGAAATCCGTCCGTTTTCGTCATTTGTTATCGAATCTACTTAAAGCCAGATCGTCACATTGGCCGATTATCTCTCTGATACGGTTATATTTGTCGTCTGCGAAGCTATGTCGCGTGCTGCGGTATGCGGAGACACTAAAAGCACCATAGTAGAATACAGAAGAAGCTTCTAAGTTGTTGTAATAGTCAGTAAGAACCAGTACAATTCAAGTTTTAGTAATCGATTATTGACTTTCTACCCTTCTTTGGTGCCTTGGACATAAGCTGGGACCTAAAGATTTTGCATGAAAGGATGACTAGCAGCCTCGTTGCACGGGAGAATGTGAAACGTTTTCATATGTAGTAAAAAACTGAGAAATCCGCCCGTTTTCGTCATTTGCTATCGAATCGACTAAAAGCCAAATCGTCACATTGGCCGCTCTTGTCTCTGAAACGGTTACATTTATCGTCTGCAAAGCTATGTCGCGTGCTGCGGTATGCGGAGACTCTAAAAGCATTATAGTAGAACACAGAATAAGTTTCTAAGTTGATGTAATAGCTAGTAAGAAGCAGTACAATTCACGTTTTGGTTATTGATTATTGACTTTTTACTCTTCTTTGGTGCCTTGGACATGAGCTGGCACCTTACGATTTTGCATGAAAGGATGACTAGCAGCCGCGTTGCACGGGTGAATGTGAAAAGTGTTCATATGTAGTAAAAACCTGATAAATCTGTCCGTCTTCGTCATTTGTTATCGAGTCGACTTTAAGCCAGATCGTCACATTGAGAGCTCTTCTCTCTGAAACGGTTACATTTATCGTCTGCAAAGCTTTGTCTTGTGCTGCGGTATAAATGAGACACTAAACGCACCATAGAAGCACAAAGAAAAAGCTTCTAAGTTGATGTAATCGCCAGTAAGAAGCAGTACAATTCAAGTTTTATTTATCGATTATTGACTTTTTACCGTTCTTTGGTGCATCGGACACGAGCTAGGACCTTAAGATTTTGCATGAAAGGAGGACTAGCAGCCGCGTTGCACGGGAGAATGTGCTAAGTGTTCATATGTAGTAGAAACCTTAGAAATCCGTCCGTTTTCGTCATTTGTTATCGAATCGTCTTAAAGCCAGATCTTCACATTGGCCGATCATCTCTCTGAGACGGTTACATTTATTGTCTGCAAAGCTATGTCGCGTGCTGCGGTATGCGGAGACACTAAAAGCACCATAGTAGAACACAGAAGAAGCTTCTAAGTTGATGGAATCGCCAGTAAGAAGCAGTACAATTCAAGTTTTGTTTATCGATTATTGACTTTTTAACCTTCTTTGGTGCCTTGGACATGAGCTAGGACCTTAAGATTTAGCATGAAAGGAGGACTAGCAGCCGCGTTGCACGGAAGAATGTGAAAAGTGTTCATATGTAGTAAAAACCTGAGAAATATGTCCGTTTTGGTCAATTGTTATCGAGTCGACTATAAGCCAGATCGTCACATTGGTCGCTGTTCTCTCTGAAACTGTTACATTTATCGTCTTCGAAGCTATGTCGCGTGCTGCGGTATGCGGAGACACTAAAAGCACCATAGCAGATCCCAGAAGAAGCTTTTAATTAGATGTATTAACCAGTAAGAAGCAGTACAATTCAAGTTTTAGTTATCGATTATTGACTATTTACCCTTCTTTGGTGCCTTGGACATGAGCTAGAATCATACGATTTTGCATGAAAGTAGGACTAGCAGCCACGTTGCAGGGGAAAATGTGAAAAGTGTTCATATGTAGTAAAAACCTGAGAAATCCGTTCGTTATCTTCATTTTTTATCGAATCGCCATAATGCCAGATCGTCACATTGGCCGCTCTTCTTTCTGAAACGGTTACATTTATCGTCTGGAAAGCTATGTCGCGTGCTGCGGTATGCGGAGACACTAAAAGCACCATAGTAGAATACAGAAGATGCTTCTAAGTTGATGTAATAGCAGTAAGAAGCAGTACAATTCAACTTTTAGTTACGATTATTGACTTTTTACCCTTCTTTGTTGCCTTGGATATGAGCTAGGACCTAAAGATTTTGCGTGAAAGGGTGACTAGTAGCCTCGCTGCACGGGAGAATGTTAAAAGTGTTCATATGTAGTGAAAAACTGTGAAATCCGCCCGTTCTCGTCATTTGCTGTCGAATCGACTTAAAGCCTGATCGTAACATTGGCCGCTCTTGTCTCTGAAACGGTTACATTTACAGCCTGCAAAGCTATGTCGCGTGCTGCGACATAAAAGACACACTATAAGCACCATAGTAGAACACAGAAGAAGCTTCTAAGTTAATGTAATAGCCAGTAGGAGGCGGTACATTTAATGTTTTATTTATCTATTATTGACTTTTTACCCTCCTTTGGTGCCTTGGACATGAGCTGGGACATTACGATTTTGCGTGAAAGGAGGAGTAGCAGCCGCATTGCACGGAAAAATGTGAAAAGTGTTCATTTGTAGCAGAAACTTGAGTAATCCGTCCGTTTTCGTCATTTGTTACAGTATCGAATTAATGCCAGATCGTCTCATTGGCCGCTGTTCACTCTGAAACGGTTACATTTATCGTCTTCAAAGCTATGTCGCGTGCTGCGGTGTAAGGGAGACACTAGAAGCACCATAGCAGAACCCAGAAGGAGCTTTTAATTTGATGTAATAACCAGTCAGAAGCAGTACAATTCAAGTTTTAGTTACCGATTATTGCCTTTTTAACCGTCTTTGGTACCTTGGACAAAGAGCTAGGACATAGGGATTTTGCATGAATAGAGGACTAGCAGCAGCGTTGCACGGGGGAATGTGAAAAGTATTCGTATATAGTAAAAACCTGAGAAATCCGTCCGTTTTCGTCATTTGTTATCGAATCGACTTAAAGCCAGATTGTGACATTGGCCGCTGTTCTCTCTGAAACGGTCACATTTATCGTCTTCAAAGCTATGTCCCAGGCTACCATATGCGGAGACACTAAAAGCACCATAGTAGAACCCAGATGAAGCTTCTAATTTGATGGAATAACCTGTAAGAAGCAATACAATTCAACTTTTAGTTATCGATTATTGACTTTCATCCTTCTTTGGTGACTTGGACATGAGCTAGAACCATAAGATTTTGCATGAAAGAAGGACTAGCAGCCGTGTTGCACGGGAGAATGTGAAAAGTCTTCATATGTAGTAAAAACTTGAGAAATCCGTCGGTTTTCGTCATTTGTTATCGAATCGACTTAAAGCCTGATCGTCACATTGGCCGCTCTTCTCTCTGAAACGGTTACAATTGTCGTCTGCATAGCTATGTCGCATTCTGCGGTATGCGGAGACACTAAAAGCACTATAGTACAACACAGAAGAAGCTTATAAGTTGATGTAATAGCCAGTAAGAAGCAGTACGATTCAAGTTTTAGCTATCGATTATTGACTTTTTACCCTTCTTTGGTGCCTTTGACATGAGCTGGGACCTTAAGATTTTGCATGAAAGGAGGACTAGCAGCCGCGTTGCATGGGGGAATGTGAAAAGTGTTGATATGTAGTAAAAACCTGAGAAATCCGTCCATTTTCGTCATTTGTTATCGAATCGACTTAAAGCCAGTTCGTCACATTGGCTTCTCTTCTCTCTGAAACGGTTACATTTATCGTCCGCAAAGCTATGTCGCGTACTGCGGTATGCGGAGACACTAAAAGCACCGTAGTAGAACACAGAAGAAGCTTCTAAGTTGATGTAATAGCCAGTAAGAAGCAGTACAATTCAAGTTTTAGTTATCGATTATTGACTTTTTACCCTTCCTTTGTGACTTGGACATGAGGTAGGACCTTAAGATTTTGCATGAAAGGAGGACTAGCAGCCGCGTTGCACTGGAGAATGTGAAGAGTGTTCATATGTAGTAAAAACCTGAGAAATCCGTCCGTTTTCGTCATTTGTTATCGAATCGACTTAAATCCAGATCGTCACATTGGCCGCTCTTCTCTCTGAAACAGTTACATTTACCGTCTGCAAAACTATGTCGCGTGCTGCGGTATAAAGGACACACCATAGTAGAACACAGAAGAAGCTTCTAAGTTGACGTAATAGCCAGTAAGATGCAGTACAATTCAAGTTTTATTTATCAATTATTGACTTTTTACCCTTTTTTGGTACCTTGGACATGTGCTAGGACCTTGCGATTTAGCAAGAAAGGAGGACTAGCAGCCGCGTTGAACGGGAGAATGTGAAAAGGGTTCATATGTAGTAAAAACCTGAGAAATTCGTGCGTTTTCGTCATTTGTTATCGAATCGACTTAAAGCCAGTTCGTCACATTTTCTTGTCTTCTCTCTGAAACGGTTACATTTATCGTCTGCAAAGTTATGTCGCGTGCTGCGGTATGCGGAGACACTAAAAGCAGCTTAGCAGCACACAGAAGAAGCTTCTAAGTTGATGTAATAGCCAGTAAGATGCAGTACAATTCAAGTTTTAGTTATAAATTATTGACTTTTTATCCTTCTTTGGTACCTTGGACATGAGCTAGGACCTTACGATTTTGCATGAAAGGAGGACTAGCAGCCGCGTTGCACGGGAGAATGTGAAAAGTCATCATACGTAGAAAAAACCTGAGAAATGCGACCGTTTTCGTCATTTGTTATCGAATCGACTCAAGCCAGATCGTCACATTGGCCGCTCTTCTCTCTGAAATGGTTACATTTATGGTCTGCAAAGCTATGTCGCCTGCTGCGGTATGCGGAGACACTATAAGCACCATAGTAGAACACAGAAGAAACTTCTAATTTTATGTAATAACCAGTAAGAAGCAGTAGAATTCAAGTTTTAGTTATCGATCATTGCCTTTTTACCCTTCTTTGGTGCCTTGGACCTGAGCTAGGACGTTAAGATTTTGCATAAAAGAAGGACTAGCTGCCGCGTTGCACGGGGGAATGTGAAAAGTGTTCGTATATAATAAAAACCTGAGAAATCCGTCCGTTTTCGTCATTTGTTATTGAATCGACTTAAAGCCAGATCGCCACATGGGCTGCTCCTGTCTCTCAAACAGCTACATTTATCGTCTGCAAAGCTTTGTCGCGTGCTGCGGCATAAAGGAGACACGAAAAGCACCATAGTAGAATACCGAAGAAGCTTCTAAGTTGATGTAATAGCCAGTAAGAGGCAGTACAATTCAAGTTTTAGCTATCGTATACTGACTTTTTACCCTTCTTTGGTGCCTTGGACATGAGCTAGGACCTTAAGATGTTGCATGAGAAGAGGACTAGCAGCCACATTGCACGGGACAATGTGAAAAGTGTTCATATGTAGTAAAAACCTGAGAAATTCGACCGTTTTCGTCATTTGTTATCGCATCGACTTAAAGCCAGATCGTCCCATTGGCCGTTATTCTCTCTGAAACGGTTACATTTATTGTCTGCAAAGCTATGTCGCGTGCTGCGGTATGCGGAGACACTAAAAGCACCATACTAGAACACAGAAGAAGCTTCTAAGTTGATGTAATAGCCAGTATGAAGCAATACAATTCAAGTTTTAGTTATCGATTATTGACTTTTTACCCTTCTGTGGTGCCTTGGACATGAGCTAGTACCTTAAGATTTTGCATGAAAGGAGGACTAGCAGCCGCGATGCACGGGAGAATGTGAGGAGTGTTCATATGTAGTAAAAACCTGGGAAATCCGTCCTTTTTCGTCATTTGTTATCGAATCGACTTAAAGCCAGATCGTCACAGTGGCCGCCCTTCACTCTGAAACGGTTACAATTATCGTCTGCAAAGCTGTGTCGCGTGCTGCGGTACGCGGAGACACTAAAACACCATAGTAGAACACAGAAGAATCTTCTAAGTTGTTGTAATAACCAGTAAGAAGCAGTACAATTCAAGTTTTACTTATCGATTATTGACTTTTTACCCTTCTTTGGTGCCTTCGAGATGAGCTAGGACCTTAAGATTTTGCATTAAAGGAGGACTATCAGCCGCTTTTCACGGGAGAATGTGAAAAGTGTTCATATGTAGTAAAAACCTGTGAAATCCGTCCGTTTTCTTCATTTGTTATCGAATCGACTTAAAGCCAGATCGTCATGTTTGCCGGTCTTCTGTCTGAAACGGTTACACTATCGTCTACAAAGCTACGTCGCGTGCTGCGGTATGCGGAGATACTAAAAGCACCATAGTAGAACACAGAAGAAGCTTTTAAGTTGATGTAATAGGCAGTAAGAAGCAGTACAATCCCAGTTTTAGTTATCGATTATTGACTTTTTACCCATCTTTGGTGCCTTGCACATGAGCTAGGAACTTAAAATTTTGCATTAAAGGAGGACTAGCAGCCATGTTTCACGGGTGAATGTCAAGAGTGTTCATTTGTAGCAAAAAGCTGAGAAATCCGTCCGTTTTCTTCATCTGTTATCGAATCGACTTAAAGCCAGTTCGTCACATTGGATGCTCTTCTCTCTGAAACGGTTACATTTATCGTCTGCAAAGCTATGTCGCGTGCTGCGGTTTGCGGAAACACTAAAAGCACCGTAGTAGACCACAGAAGAAGCTTCTAAGTTGATGTCATGGCCAGTAAGAAGCAGTGCAATTCAAGTTTTAGTTATGGATTATTGACTTTTTACACTTCTTTGGTGCCTTGGACATGAGCTAGGACCTTAAGATTCTGCATGAAAGGAGGACTAGCAGCCGCGTTGCACGGTAGAGTGTGAAAAGTGTTCATATGTAGTAAAAATCATAGAAATCCGTCCGTTTTCGTAATTTGATATCGAATCGACTTAAAGCCAGATTGTGACATTGGCCGTCCTTCTCTCTGAAACGGCTACATTTATCGTCTGCAAAGCTATGTCGCGTGCTGCGGTATGCGGAGACACTAAAAGCACCATAGTAGAGCACAGAAGAAGCTTTTAAGTTGATGTAATAGGCAGTAAGAAGCAGTACAATTCCAGTTTTAGTTATCGATTATTGACTTTTACCCATGTTTCGTGCTTTGGACATGAGCTAGGACGTTACGATTTTGCATGAAAGGAGGACTAGCAGCCGCGTTGCACTAGAGAATGTGAAGAGAGTTCATATGTAGTAAAAACCTGAAAAATCCGACCGTTTTAGTCATTTGTTATCGAATCGACTTAAATCCAGATCGTCACATTGGCCGCTCTTCTCTCTGAAACGGATACATTTATCGTCTGCATAGCTATAACGCATGCTGCGGTATGCGGAGACACTAAAAGCACCATAGTACAAACAGAAGAACCTTATAAGTTGATGTAATAGCCAGTAAGAAGCAGTACGATTCAAGTGTTAGTTATCGATTATTGACTTTTTACCCTTCTTTGGTGCCCTTGACATGAGCTGGAACCTTTAGGTTTTGCATGAAAGGGGGACTAGCAGCCGCTTTGCATGGGAAAATGTGAAAAGTGTTCATATGTAGCAAAAGGCTGAGAAATCCGTCCGTTTTCTTCATTTGTTATCGAATCGACTTAAGGCCAGATCGTCACATTGGCCGCTCTTCTCTCTGAAACGGTTACATTTATCGTCTGCAAAGCTATGTCGCGTGCTGCGGTATGCGAAGACACTAAAAGCACCATAGTAGAACACAGAAGAAGCTTTTAAGTTGATGTAATAGCCAGTAAGAAGCAGACAATTCCAGTTTTAGTTATCGATTATTGACTTTTACCCATCTTTGGTGCCTTGGACATGTGCTAGGACCTTACGATTTTGCATGAAAGGAGGACTAGCAGCCGCGTTGCACTGGAGAATGTGAAGAGTGTTCATATGTAGTAAAAACCTGAGAAATCCGTCCCTTTTCGTCATCTGTTATCGAATCGACTTAAAGCCAGATCGTCCTCATTTGCCGCTCTTCTCACTGAAACGGTTACATTTATCGTCTGCAAAGCTACGTCGCGTGTTTCGGTGCGCGGAGACACTAAATGCACCATAGTAGAACACAGAAGTAGCTTCTAAGTTGATGTAATAGGCAGTAAGAAGCAGTACAATTCAAGTTTTAGTTATGGATTATTGACTTGTTACACTTCTTTGGTGCCTTGGACATGAGCTGGGACCTTAAGATTCTGCATGAAAGGAGGACTAGCAGCCGCGTTGCACGGCAGAGTGTGAAAAGTGTTCATATGTAGTAAAAATCTGAGAAATCCGTCCGTTTTCGTAGTTTGATATCGAATGGACTTAAAGCCAGATTGTGACATTGGCCGCTCTTCTCTCTGAAACGGTTACATTTATCGTCTGCAAAGCTATGTCGCGTGCTGCGGTATGCGGAAACACTAAAAGCACCATAGTAGAACACAGAAGAAGCTTTTAAGTTGATGTAGTAGGCAGTAAGAAGCAGTACAATTCCAGTTTTAGTTATCGATTATTGACTTTTACCCATGTTTGGTGCTTTGGACATGAGCTAGGACGCTACGATTTTGCATGAAAGGAGGACTAGCAGCCGTGTTGCACTGGAGAATGTGAAGAGTATTCATATGTAGTAAAAACCTGAGAAATCCGTCCTTTTCGTCATTTTTTATCGAATCGACTTAAAGCTAGATTGTCACATTGGCCGCTCTTCTCTCTGAAACGGTTACATTTATCGTCTGCAAAGCTACGTCGCGTGCTGCGGTACGCGGAGACACTAAAAGCACCGTAGTAGAACACAGAAGAAGCTTCTAAGTTGATGTCATAGCCAGTAAGAAGCAGTGCAATTAAAGTTTTAGTTATCGATTGTTGACTTTTTACCCTTCTTTGGTACCTTGGACAAGAACTAGACACTTAAGATTTTGCATGAAAGGAGAACTAGCACCGGCGTTGTACGGGAGAATGTGCAAAATGTTCATATGTAGTAAAAACCTGAAAAATCCGACCGTTTTCGTCATTTGTTATCGAATCGACTTAAATCCAGATCGTCATATTGGCCGCTCTTCTCTCTGAAACGATTACATTTATCGTCTGCATAGCTATGTCGCATGCTGCGGTATGCGCAGACACTAAAAGCACCATAGTACAAACAGAAGAAACTTATAAGTTGATGTAATAGCCAGTAAGAAACAGTACGATTCAAGTGTTAGTTACCGATTATTGACTTTTTACCCTTCTTTGGTGCCCTTGACATGAGCTAGGACCTTAAGGTTTTGCATGAAAGGAGGACTTGCTGCCACGTTTCACGGGAGAATGTGAAAAGTGTTCATATGTAGTAAAAACTTGAGAAATCTGTCCGTTTTCGTCATTTGTTATCGAATCGACTTAAAGAAAGATCGTCATGATGGCCGCTCTTCTCTCTGAAACGGTTACATTTATCGTCTGCAAAGCTATGTGGCATGCTGCGGTATGCGGAGACACTAAAAGCACCATAGTACAACACAGAAGAAGCTTATAAGTTGATGTAATAGTCAGTAAGAAGCAGTACGATTCAAGATTTAGTTATAGATTATTGACTTATTTACCAATCTTTGGTGCCTTGGACAAGAGATAGGCACTTAAGATTTTGCATGAAAGGAGGACTAGCACCCGCGTTGTACGGGAGAATGTGCAAAGTTCTCATATGTAGTAAAAATCTGAAAAATCCGACCGTTTTCGTCATTTGTTATCGAATCGACTTAAGTCCAGATCGTCACATTGGCCGCTCTTCTCTCTGAAACGATTACATTTATCGTCTGCATAGCTATGTCGCATGCTGCGGTATGCGGAGACACTAATAGCACCATAGTACAAACAGAAGAACCTTATAACTTGATGTAATAGCCAGGAAGAAGCAGTACGATTCAAGTGTTAGTTATGGATTATTGACTTTTTACCCTTCTTTTTTGCCTTTGCATGAGCTGAGACCTTAAGGTTTTGCATGAAAGGAGGACTAGCAGCCGCGATGCGCGGGAAAATGTGAAAAGTGTTCATAAGTAGTAAAAAGCTGAGACATCCGTCCGATTTCGTCATTTGTTAAAGAATCGACTTAAAGCCAGGTCGACACATTGCCCGCTATTCTCACTGAAACGGTTACATTTGACGTCTGCAAAGGTATGTAGCCTGCTGCGGTATGCGGAGACACTAAAAGCACCATAGTAGAACACATAAGAAACTTCTAAGTTGATGTAATAGCCAATTAGAAGCAGTACGATTCAAGATTTAGTTATAGATTATTGACTTTTTTACCAATCTTTGGTGCCTTGGACAAGAGATAGGCACTTAAGATTTTGCATGAAAGGAGGACTAGCACCCGCGTTGTACGGGAGAATGTGCAAAGTTCTCATATGTAGTAAAAATCTGAAAAATCCGACCGTTTTCGTCATTTGTTATCGAATCGACTTAAGTCCAGATCGTCACATTGGCCGCTCTTCTCTCTGAAACGATTACATTTATCGTCTGCATAGCTATGTCGCATGCTGCGGTATGCGGAGACACTAATAGCACCATAGTACAAACAGAAGAACCTTATAACTTGATGTAATAGCCAGGAAGAAGCAGTACGATTCAAGTGTTAGTTATCAATTATTGACTTTATACCCTTTTTTGGTGCCTTGGACACGAGCTAGGAACTTTTTGCTTGAAAGGAGGACTAGCAGCCGCGTTGCACGGGTGAATGTGAAAAGTGTTCATATGTAGTAAAAACCTGAGACGTCCGTCCGTTTTCGTCATTTGTTATGGAATCGACTTAAAGCCACAACGTCACATTGGCCGCTCTTCTCTCTGAGACGGTTACAATATCGTCTGCAAAGCTATGTCGCGTGCTGCGGTATGCGGAGACACTAAACGCACCATAGTAGAACACAGAAGAAGCTTATAAGTTGATGTAACAGCCAGTAAGGTGCAGTACAATTGAAGTTTTAGTTATCGATTGTTGACTTTTTACTCGTCTTTGGTGCCTTTGACTTGAGCTAGGACCTTCAGATTTTGCATGAAACTAGGACTAGCAGCCGCGTTGCACGGGAGAATGTGAAAAGTGTTCATATGTAATAAAAACCTGAGAAATCCACCCGTTTTCGTCATTTGTTATCGATTCGACGTAAATCCAGATCGTCACATTGGCCGCTCTTCTTTCTGAAACGGTTACATTTATCGTCTGCATAGCTATGTCGCATGCTGCGGTATGCGGAGACACTAAAAGCACCATAGTACAACACAGAAGAAGCTTATAAGTTGATGTAATAGCCAGTAAGAAGCAGTACGATTCAAGTTTTTGTTATCGATTATTGACTTTTTACCCTTCTTTGGTGCCTTTGACATGAGCTGGGACCTTAAGATTTTGCAGGAAAGGAGGGCTAGCAGCCGCGTTGCATGGGAAAATGTGAAAAGTGGTCATATGTAGTAAAAACCTGAGAAATCCGTCCATTTTCGTCATTTGTTATCGAATCGACTTAAAGCCAGTTCGTCACATTGGCTTCTCTTCTCTCTGAAACGGTTACATTTATCGTCTTCATAGCTATGTCGAGTGCTACGGTATGCAGAGACACTAAAAGCACCATAGTAGAAATCAGAAGAAGCTTTTAATATGATGTTATAGCCAGTAAGAAGCAGTACAATTCAAAATGTAGTTGTCAATTATATACTATTTACACTTCTTTGGTGCCTTGGACATGATCTAGGACCTTAAGATTTTGCATGAGAGGAGGACTTGCTGCCACGTTTCACGGGAGAATGTGAAAAGTGTTCATATGTAGTAAAAACCTGTGAAATCCGTCCGTTTTCTTCATTTGTTATCGAATCGACTTAAAGCCAGATCGTCATGTTTGCCGGTCTTCTGTCTGAAACGGTTACACTATCGTCTACAAAGCTACGTCGCGTGCTGCGGTATGCAGAGACACTAAAAGCACCATAGTAGAACACAGAAGAAGCTTTTAAGTTGATGTAATAGCCAGTAAGAAGCAGACAATTCCAGTTTTAGTTATCGATTATTGACTTTTACCCATCTTTGGTGCCTTGGACATGAGCTAGGACCTTACGATTTTGCATGAAAGGAGGACTAGCAGCCGCGTTGCACTGGAGAATGTGAAGAGTGTTCATATGTAGTAAAAACCTGAGAAATCCGTCCCTTTTCGTCATTTGTTATCGAATCGACTTAAAGCTAGATCGTCCTCATTTGCCGCTCTTCTCACTGAAACGGTTACATTTATCGTCTGCAAAGCTACGTCGCGTTCCTCGGTGCGCGGAGACACTAAAAGCACCATAGTAGAACACAGAAGTAGCTTCTAAGTTGATGTAATAGCCAGTAAGAAGCAGTACAATTCAAGTTTTAGTTATGGATTATTGACTTTTTACACTTCTTTGGTGCCTTGGACATGAGCTACGACCTTAAGATTCTGCATGAAAGGAGGACTAGCAGCCGCGTTGCACGGCAGAGTGTGAAAAGTGTTCATATGTAGTAAAAATCTGAGAAATCCGTCCGTTTTCGTAATTTGATATCGAATCGACTTAATGCCAGATTGTGACATTGGCCGCTCTTCTCTCTGAAACGGTTACATTTATCGTCTGCAAAGCTATGTCGCGTGCTGCGGTATGCGGAGACACTAAAAGCACCATAGTAGAACACAGAAGAAGCTTTTAAGTTGATGTAATAGGCAGTAAGAAGCAGTACAATTCCAGTTTTAGTTATCGATTATTGACTTTTACCCGTGTTTGGTGCTTTGGACATGAGCTAGGACGTTACGATTTTGCATGAAAGGAGGACTAGCAGCCGTGTTGCACTGGAGAATGTGTAGAGTGTTCATATGTAGTAAAAACCTGAGAAATCCGTCCTTTTCGTCATTTTTTATCGAATCGACTTAAAGCCAGATCGTCACATTGGCCGCTCTTCTCTCTGAAACGGTTACATTTATCGTCTGCAAAGCTACGTCGCGTGCTGCGGTACGCGGAGACACTAAAAGCACCGTAGTAGAACACAGAAGATGCTTCTAAGTTGATGTCATAGCCAGTAAGAAGCAGTGCAATTCAAGTTTTAATTATCGATTGTTGACTTTTTACCCTTCTTTGGTGCCTTGGACAAGAACTAGACACTTAAGATTTTGCATGAAAGAAGAACTAGCACCGGCGTTGTACGGGAGAATGTGCAAAGTGTTCATATGTAGTAAAAACCTGAAAAATCCTACCGTTTTCGTCATTTGTTATCGAATCGACTTAAATCCAGATCGTCATATTGGCCGCTCTTCTCTCTGAAACGATTACATTTATCGTCTGCATAGCTATGTCGCATGCTGCGGTATGCGCAGACACTAAATGCACCATAGTACAAACAGAAGAAGCTTATAAGTTGATGTAATAGCCAGTAAGAAGCAGTACGATTCAAGTTTTAGTTATCGATTATTGACTTTTTACCCTTCTTTGGTGCCTTTGACATGAGCTGGGACCTTAAGATTTTGCATGAAAGGAGGACTAGCAGCCGCGATGCACGGGAGAATGTGAATAGTGTTCATATGTAGTAAAAACCTGAGGAATCCGTCCCTTTTCGTCATTTGTTATCGAATCGACTTAAAGCCAGATCGTCACATTTGCCGCTCTTCTCACTGAAACGGTTACACTTATCGTCTGCAAAGCTACGTCGCGTGCCTCGGTACGCGGAGACACTAAAAGCACCATAGTAGAACACAGAAGAAGCTTTTAAGTTGATGTAATAGGCAGTAAGAAACAGTACAATTCCAGTTTTAGTTATCGATTATTGACTTTTACCCATGTTTGGTGCATTGGACATTAGCTAGGACGTTACGATTTTGCATGAAAGGAGGACTAGCAGCCGTGTTGCACTGGAGAATGTGAAGAGTGTTGATATGTAGTAAAAACCTGAGAAATCCGTCCTTTTCGTCATTTTTTATCGAATCGACTTAAAGCCAGATCGTCACATTGGCCGCTCTGCTCTCTGAAACAGTTACATTTATCGTCTGCAAAGCTACGTCACGTGCTGCGGTACGCGGAGACACTAAAAGCACCGTAGTAGAACACAGAAGAAGCTTCTAAGTTAATGTCATAGCCAGTAAGAAGCAGTGCAATTCAAGTTTTAGTTATCGATTGTTGACTTTTTACCCTTCTTTGGTGCCTTGGACAAGAACTAGACACTTAAGATTTTGCATGAAAGGAGAACTAGCACCGGCGTTGTACGGGAGAATGTGCAAAGTGTTCATATGTAGTAAATACCTGAAAAATCAGACCGTTTTCGTCATTTGTTATCGAATCGACTTAAATCCAGATCGTCATATTGGCCGCTCTTCTCTCTGAAACGGTTACATATATCGTCTGCGTAGCTATGTCGCATGCTGCGGTATGCGGAGACACTAAATTCACCATAGTACAAACAGAAGAACCTTATAAGTTGATGTAATAGCCAGTAAGAAGCAGTACGATTCAAGTGTTAGTTATCGATTATTGACTTTTTACCCTTCTTTGGTGCCTTTGACATGAGCTGGGACCTTAAGATTTTGCATGAAAGGTGGACTAGCAGCCGCGTTGCATGGGAAAATGTGAAAAGTGTTCATATGTAGTAAAAACCTGAGAAATCCGTCCATTTTCGTCATTTGTTATCGAATCGACTTAAAGCCAGTTCGTCACATTGGCTTCTCTTCTCTCTGAAACTGTTACATTTATCGTCTGCAAAGCTATGTCTCGTGCTGCGGTATGCGGAGACACTAAAAGCACCATAGTTGAACAGAGAAGAAGCTTTTAATTTCATGTAATAGCCAGATAGAAGCAGTACAATTCAAGATTTAGTGATCGATTATTGACTTTTGACCCTTCTTTGGTGCCTCGGACATGAGCTAGGACATTAAGATTTTGCAGGAAAGGAAGACTTGCAGCCGCGTTGCACGCCAGAATGTGAAAAGTGTTCATATGTAGTAAAAACCTTAGAAATCCGTCCGTTTTCGTCATTTGTTATCAAATCGACTTAAAGCCAAATCGTCACATTGGCCGCTCTTCTCTCTGAAACAGTTATATTTGTCGTCTGCAAAGGTATGTCAAGTGCTACGGTATGCGGAGACACTAAAAGCACCATAGTAGAAATCAGAAGAATCTTTTAATATTAAGTTATAGCCAGTAAGAAGCAGTACAATTCAAGTTTTAATTATCGATTATAGACTTTTTACCCTTCTTTGGTGCCTTGGACATGAGCTAGGACTAAGATTTTGCATGAAAGGAGGACTATCACCCGCGTTATACGGGAGAATGTGCAAAGTGTTCAAATGCACTAAAAACCTGAGAAATCCGTCCGTTTTCGTCATTTGTTATCGGATCGACTTCAGGCCAGATCGTCACATTGGCCGCTCTTCTCCCTGAAACGTTTACATTTACCGTCTGCAAAGCTATGTCGCATGCTGCGGTATGCGGGGACACTAAAACCACCATAGTACAACACAGAAGAAGCTTATAAGTTGATGTAATAGCCAGTAAGAAGCAGTACGATTCAAGTTTTTGCTATCGATTATTGACTTTTTACCCTTCTCTAGTGCCTTTGACATGAGCTGGGACCTTAAGATTTTGCATGAAAGGAGGACTAGCAGTCACGTTGCACGGGAGAATGTGAAAAGTGTTCATATGTAGTAAAAACTTGAGAAATCCGTCCGTTTCCGTCATTTGTTATCGAATCGACGTAAAGCCAGATCGTCACATTGACCGCTCTTCTCTCTGAAACGGTTACATTTAACGTCTGCAAAGCTATGTCGCGTTCTGCGGTACGTGGAGACAGTAAAATCACCATAGTAGAACACAGAAGAAGCTTCTAAGTTGATGTCATACCCAGTAAGAAGCAGAGCAATTCAAGTTTTAGTTATCGATTATTGACATTTGCACGTTCTTTAATGCCTTGGACATGAGCTAGGACCTCAATATTTTGCGTGCAATGAGGACTAGCACCCGCGTTGCACGGGAGAATGTGAAAAGTGTTCATATGTAGTAAAAACCTGAGAAATCCGTCCGTTTCCGTCATTTGTTATCGAATCGACGTAAAGCCAGATCGTCACATTGACCGCTCTTGAGCTGGGACCTTAAGATTTTGCATGAAAGGAGGACTAGCAGCCGCGATGCACGGGAGAATGTGAATAGTGTTCATATGTAGTAAAAACCTGAGGAATCCGTCCCTTTTCGTCATTTGTTATCGAATCGACTTAAAGCCAGATCGTCACATTTGCCGCTCTTCTCACTGAAACGGTTACACTTATCGTCTGCAAAGCTATGTCGCATGCTGTGGTATGCGGAGACACTAAAAGCACCATAGTACAAACAGAAGAACCTTATAAGTTGATGTAATAGCCAGTAAGAAGCAGTACGATTCAAGTGTTAGTTATCGATTATTGACTTTTTACCCTTCTTTGGTGCCTTTGACGTGAGCTGGGCCCTTAAGATTTTGCATGAAAGGACAACTAGCAGGCGCGTTGCATGGGAGAATGTGAAAAGTGTTCATATGTAGTAAAAACCTGAGAAATCCGTCCGTTTTCGTCATTTGTTATGGAATCGAGTTAAAGCCAGATCGTCACATTGGCCGCTCTTCTCTCTGAAACGGTTAAATGTATCGTCTCAAAAGCTACGTCGCCTGCTGCGGTATGCGGAGACACTAAAAGCACCATAGTAGAACACTGAAGAAGCTTCTAAGTTGATGTAATAGCCAGTAAGAAGCAGTGCAATTCAACTTTTAGTTATCGATTATTGACTTTTTACCATATTTTGGTGCATTCGACATGAGATAAGCACTTAAGATTTTGCATGAAAGGAGGATTAGCAGCCGCGTTGCACGGGAGAATGTGAAAAGCGTTCATATGTAGTAAAAACCCGAGAAATCCTTTCGTTTTCGTCATTTGTTATTGAATCGACTTAAAGCCACAGCGTCACATTGGCCACTATTCTCTCTGAAACGGTTACATTTATCGTCTGCAAAGCTATGTCGCGTTCTACGGTATGCCGAGACACTAAAAGCACCATAGTAGAACACAGAAGAAGCTTTTAAGTTGATGTAATAACCAGTAAGAAGCAGTACAATTCAAGTTTTAGTTACCGATTATTGACTTTTTACTCTTCTTTGGTGCCTTGAACATGAGCTGGGACCTTACGATTTTGCATGAAATGAGGACTAGCAGCCGCGATGCGCGGGAAAATGTGAAAAGGGTTCATAAGTAGTAAAAAGCTGAGAAATCCGTCCGTTTTCGTCATTTGTTAAAGAATAGAGTTAAAGCCAGGTCGACACATTGCCCGCTCTTCTCTCTGAAACGGTTACATTTTACGTCTGCACAGCTATGTCGCGTGCTGCTTTATGCGGAGACACTAAAAGCACCAAAGTAGAACACAGAAAAAGCTTCTAAGTTGATGTAATAGCCAGTAAGAAGCAGTACAATTCAAGTTTTAGCTATCGTTTTTTGACTTTTTACCTTTCTTTGGTACCTTTGACATGAGCAGGGACCTTAAGATTTTGCATGAATGGACAACTAGCAGCCGCGTTGCACGGGAGAATGTGAAAAGTGTTCATATGTAGTAAAAAGCTGAAAAATCCGTCCGTTTTCGTCATTTGTTATCGAATCGACTTAAAGCCAGATCGGCATATAGGCCGCCCTTTTCTCTGAAATGGTTACACTATGGTCTGCAAAGCTATGTCGCGTGTTGCGGTATGCGGAGACATTAAAAGCACCATAGTAGAACACAGATGAAGTTTCTAAGTTGATGTAATAGCCAGTAAGATGCAGTACAATTGAAGTTTTAGTTATCGATTGTTGACTTTTACCCTTCTTTGGTGCCTTTGACTTGAGCTAGGACCTAAAGATTTTGCATGAAAGGAGGACTAGCAGCCGCGTTGCACGGGAGAATGTGAAAAGTGTTCATATGTAGTAAATACCTGAGAAGTCCGTCCGTTTTCGTCATTTGTTATCGAATCGACTTCAAGCCACATCGTCACATTGGCCATCTTCTCTCGGAACGTTTACATTTATCGTCTGCAAAGCTATGTCGCATGCTGTGGTATGCGGAGACACTAAAAGCACCATAGTACAAACAGAAGAACCTTATAAGTTGATGTAATAGCCAGTAAGAATCAGTACGATTCAAGTGTTAGTTATCGATTATTGACTTTTTACACTTCTTTGGTGCCTTGGACATGAGCTAGGACCTTAAGATTTCCCATTAAAGGAGGACTCGCAGCCGCGTTGCACGGGAGAATGTGAAAAGTGTTCATATGTAGTAAAAACCTTAGAAGTCCGACCGTTTTTGTCATTTGTTATGGAATCGAGTTAAAGCCAGATCGCCACATTGGCCGCTCTTGTCTCTGAAACGGTTACATTTATCGTCTCCAAAGCTATGTCGCCTGCTGCGGTATGCGGAGACACTAAAAGCACCGTAGTAGAACGCAGAAGAAGCTTCTAATTTGATGTAATAGCCAGTAAGATGCAGTACAATTCAAGATTTAGTTATCGACTATTGACTTTTTACACTTCGTTGGTGCCTTGGAGATGAGGTAGAACCTTAAGATTTCGCATGAAATTAGGAATAGCAGCCGCGTTGCACGGGAGAATGTGAAAAGTGTTCATATGTCGTAAAAACCTGATAAATCCGCCCGTTTTGTCATTTGTTATCGAATCGACTTCAAGCCACATCGTCACATTGGCCATCTTCTCTCTGGAACGTTTACATTTATCGTCTGCAAAGCTATGTCGCGTTCTGCGGTATGTGGAGACACTAAAAGCACCATAGTAGAACACAGAAGAAGCTTCTAAGTTGATGTAATAGAAAGTAAGAAGCAGTGCAATTCAAGTTTTAATTATCGATTATTGACTTTTTACCATTCTTTGGTGCATTCGACATGAGCTAGGCACTTAAGATTTTGCATGAAAGGAGGATTGGCACCCGCGTTGTTAGGGAGAATGTGAAAAGTGTTCATATGTAGTAAAAAGCTGAGAAATCCATCCGTTTTCATCAATTGTTATCGAATCGACTTAAAGCCAGATCGTCACATTGGCCGCTCTTCTCTCTGAAACGGTTACATTTATCGTCTGGGAAAGCTATGTCGCGTGCTGCGGTATGCGGAGACACTACAAGCACCATAGTAGAACACAGAAGAAGCTTATAAGTTGATGTAATAGCCAGTAAGAGGCAGTACAATTGAAGGTTTAGTTATCGATTATTGACTTTTTACCCTTCTTTGGTGCCTCTGACTTGAGCTAGGACCTTAAGAATTTTGCATGAAAGGAGGACTAACAACCGCAGTGCACGGGAAAATGTGAAAAGTGTTCATATGTAGTAAAGACCTGCGAAATCCGAAAGTTTTCGTCATTTGTTATGGAATCGAGTTAAAGCCAGATCGTCACATTGGCCGCTCTTCTCTCGGAAACCGTAACATTTATCGTCTGCAACGATATGCCGCGTGCTGCGGTATGCGGAGACACTAAAAGCACCATAGTAGAACACAGAAGCAGCTTCTAAGTTGATGTAATAGCCAGTAAGATGCAGTACAATTCAAGTTTTAGTTATCGGTTATTGACTTTTTACCCTTCTTTGGTGCTTTGGATATGAGCTTGGACCCTAAGATTTTGCATGAAAGGAGGACTAGCAGCCGCGTTGCACGGGAGAATGTGAAAAGTGTTCATATGTAGTAAAAACCTCAGAAACCCGTCCGGTTTCGTCATTTGTTATCGAATCGACTTAAAGCCAGATCGTCATGTTGGCCGTTCTTCTCTCTGAAACGGTTACACTATCGTCTGCAAAGCTATGTAGCGTGCTGCGTATGCGGATACACTAAAAGCACCATAGTAGAACACAGAAGCAGCTTCTAAGTTGATGTAATAGCCAGTAAGAAGCAGTACATTTCAAGTTTTAGTTATCGATTATTGACTTTTTACCCTTGTTTGGTGCCTTGGACATGAGCTGGGACCTTAAGATTTTGCATGAGACGCTGACTAGCAGCAGCGTTTTACGGGAGAATGTAAAAAGTGTTCATATGTTGTAAAAACCTGAGAAATCCGTCCGTTTTCGTCATTTGTTATCGAATCGACTTAATCCAGATCGTGACATTGGCCTCTCTTCTCTCTGAAACCGCTACATTTATCGTCTGCAAAGCTACGTCGCGTGCAGCGGTATAAAGGAGACACTAAAAGCCCCATAGTAGAACCCAGAAGAAGCTTCTAAGGTGATGTAATAGCCGGTAACAAGCAGTACAATCCAAGTTTTAGTTATCTATTATTGACATTTTCCCCTTCTTTGGTGCCTTGGACATGAGCTAGGACCTCAAGATTTTGCGTGAAAGGAGGGCTAGCAGTCGCGTTGCACGGTAGAATGTGAGAAGTGTTCATAAGTAGTAAAAACCTGAGAATACCGTCCGTTTTCGTCATTTGCTATCGAATCGACTTAAATTCCAGATTGAAACATTAGCCGCTCTTCTCTCTGAAACCCTAACATTTATCGTCTGCAAAGATATGCCGCGTGCTGCGGTATGCGGAGACACTAAAAGCACCATAGTAGAACACAGAAGCAGCTTCTAAGTTGATGTAATAGCCAGTAAGAAGCAGTACAATTCAAGTTTTAGTTATCTATTATTGACATTTTCCCCTTCTTTGGTGCCTTGGACATGAGCTAGGACATTAAGATTTTGCGTGAAAGGAGGACTAGCAGCAGCGTTGCACAGGAGAATGTGAAAAGTGTTCATAAGTAGTAAAAAGCTGAGAATGCCGTCCGTTTTCGTCATTTGCTATCGTATCGATTTAAAGCAAGATCGTCACATTAGCCGCTCTTCTCTCTGAAACCGTAACATTTATCGTCTGCAAAGATATGCCGCGTGCTGCGGTATGCGGAGACACTAAAAGCACCATAGTAGAACACAGAAGCAGCTTCTAAGTTGATGTAATAACCAGTAAGAAGGAGTACAATTCAAGTTTTAGTTATCGATTATTGACTTTTTACCCTTCATTGGTGCCTTGGATACGAACTTGGACCTTAAGATTTTGCATGAAAGGAGGACTAGTAGCAGGGTTTCACGTGAGAATGTGAAAAGTGTTCACATGTTGTAAAAACCTGAGAAATCCGTCCGTTTTCGTCATTTGCTATCGAATCGACTTAATCCAGATCGTCACATTGGCCGCTCTTCTGTCTGGAACCGTAACATTTATCGTCTGCAACGATATGCCGCGTGCTGCGGTATGCGGAGACACTAAAAGCACCATAGTAGAACACAGAAGCAGCTTCTAAGTTGATGTAATAGCCAGTAAGAAGCAGTACAATTCAAGTTTTAGTTATCGGTTATTGACTTTTTACCCTTCTTTGGTGCTTTGGATATGAGCTTGGACCCTAAGATTTTGCATGAAAGGAGGACTAGCAGCCGCGTTGCACGGGAGAATGTGAAAAGTGTTCATATGTAGTAAAAACCAGAGATGTCCGTCCGTTTTCGTCATTTGTTATCGAATCGACTTGAAGACAGATCGTCACATTGGCCGCTCTTCTCTCTGAAACGGTTACATTTATCGTCTGCAAAACTATGTCGCGCGCTGCGATATAAAGGAGACACTAAAAGCACCATAGTAGAACACAGAAAAAGTTTCTAAGTTGACGTAATAGCCAGTAAGATGCAGTACAATTCTAGTTTTAGTTATCAATTATTGACTTTTTACCCTTCTTTGGTAGCTTGGACATGAGGTGGGACCTTACGATTTTGCATGAAAGGAGGACTAGCATCCGCGTTGCACAGGAAATGTGAAAAGTGTTCATATGTAGTAAAAACCTGAGACATTCGGCCGTTTTCTTCATTTGTTATCGAATCGACATAAAGCCAGATCGTCACTTTGGCCGCTCTTCTCTCTGAAACGGTTACATTTATCGTCTGGGAAAGCTATTTCGCGTGCTGCGGTATGCCGTGACACTAAAAGCACCATAGCAGCACACAGAAGAAGCTTCTAAGTTGATGTAAAAGCCAGTAAGATGCAGTACAATTCAAGTTTTAGTTATCTGTTATTGACATTTTACCCTTCTTTGGTGCCTTGGACATGAGCTAGGACCATAAGATTTTGCGTGAAAGGAGGACTAGCAGCCGCGTTGCACGGGGGAATGTGAAAAGTGTTCATAAGTAGTAAAAACCTGAGAATGCCGTCCGTTTTCGTCATTTGTTATCGAATCGACTTAATGCCAGATCGTCACATTGGCCTCTCTTCTGTCTGAAACGGTTACATTTATCGTCTCCAAAGCTACGTCGCGTGCTGCGGTATGTGGAGACACTACAAGCACCATAGTAGAACACAGAAGAAGCTTATAAGTTGATGTAATAGCCAGTAAGAGGCAGTACAATTGAAGTTTTAGCTAACGATTATTGACTTTTTACCCTTCTTTGGAGACTCTGACTTGAGATAGGACCTTAAGAATTTGCATGAAAGGAGGACTCGCAGCCGCGATGCACAGGAGAATGTGCAAAATGTTCATATGTAGTAAAGACCTGCGAAATCCGAACGTTTTCGTCATTTGTTATCGAATCGACTTAAAGCCAGATCGTCACATAGGCCGCTCTTCCTTCTGAAACGGTTACATTTATCGTCTGCAAAGCTATGTTGCGTGCTGCGATATAAAGGACACACTTAACGCACAATAGTGGAACACACAAGAAGCTTCTAAGTTGATGTAATAGCCAGTAAGAAGCAGTACAATTCAAGTTTTGTTATCGGTTATTGACATTTTACCCTTCTTTGGTGCCTTGGACATGAGCTAGTACCTTAAGATTTTGCATGAAAGGAACACTAGCAGCCGCGTTGCACGGGAGAATGTGAAAAGTGTTCATATGTAGTAAAAACCTGAGAAATCCGTCCGTTTTCGTCATTTGTTCTGGAATCGAGTTAATGCCAGATCGTCACATTGGTTGCTCTTCCTTCTGAAACGGTTACATTTATCGTCTGCAAACCTATGTCGCGTGCTGCGGTATAAAGGACACACTTAAAGCACCATAGTAGAACACAGAAGCAGCTTCTAAGTTGATGTAATAGCCAGTAAGATGCAGTACAATTCAAGTTTTAGTTATCGGTTATTGACTTTTTACCCTTCTTTGGTGCTTTGGATATGAGCTTGGACCCTACGATTTTGCATGAAAGGAGGATTGGCACCCGCGTTGTTAGGGAGAATGTGAAAAGTGTTCATATGTAGTAAAAAGCTGAGAAATCCATCCGTTTTCATAATTTGTTATCGAATCGACTTAAAGCCAGGTCGTCACATTGGCCGCTCTTCTCTCTGAAACGGTTACATTTAACGTCTGCCAAGCTATGTCGCCTGATACGTTATGCGGAGACACTAAAAGCACCATAGTAGAACAGAGAAGAAGCTTCTAATTTGATGTCATAACCAGATAGAAGGAGTACAATTCAAGATTTAATTATCAATTATTGACTTTTTACACTTCTTTGGTGCCTTGGACATGAGCTAGGACCTTAAGATTTCGCATGAAAGGAGGACTAGCAGCCGCGTTGCACGGGAGAATGTGAAAAGTGTTCATATGTAGTAAAAACCTGAGAAATCCGTCCGTTTTCGTCATTTGTTATCGAATCGACTTCAAGCCATATCGTCACATTGGCCGCTCTTCTCTCTGAAACGGTTACATTTATCGTCTGCAAAACTATGTCGCGTGCTACGGTATGCGGAGACGCTAAAAGCACCATAGTAGAACACAGAAGAAGCTTCTAAGTTGATGCAATAGCCAGTAAGATGCAGTACAATTCAAGTTTTAGTTATCGATTATTGACTTCTTACTCTTCTTTGGTGCCTTGCAGATGAGGTAGGACCTTAAGATTATGCATGAAAGGAGGACTAGCAGCCACGTTGCACGGGTCAATGTGAAAATTGTTGATATGTAGTAAAAACCTGAGAAATCCGTCCGTTTTCGTCATTTGTTATCGAATCGACTTAAAGCCACATCGTCACATTGGCCAAACTTCACTCTGAAACGGTTACATTTATCGTCTGCAAAGCTATATCGCGTTCTGCGGTATGCGGAGACACTAAAAGCACCATAGTAGAACACAGAAGAAGCTTCTAAGTTGATGTAATAGAAAGTAAGAAGCAGTGCAATTCAAGTTTTATTTATAGATTATTGACTTTTTACCATTCTTTGGTGCATTCGACATGAGCTAGGCACTTAAGATTTTGCATGAAAGGAGGATTGGCGCCCGCTTTGTTAGGGAGAATGTGAAAAGTGTTCGTATGTAGTAAAAAGCTGAGAAATCCATCCGTTTTCATAATTTGTTATCGAATCGACTTAAAGCCAGGTCGTCACATTGGCCGCTCTTCTCTCTGAAACGGTTACATTTAACGTCTGCCAAGCTATGTCGCCTGATACGTTATGCGGAGACACTAAAAGCACCATAGTAGAACAGAGAAGAAGCTTCTAATTTGATGTAATAGCCAGATAGAAGCAGTACAATTCAAGATTTAATTATCAATTATTGACTTTTTACACTTCTTTGTTGCCTTGGACATGAGCTAGGACCTTAAGATTTCGCATGAAAGGAGGACTAGCAGCCGCGTTGCATGGGAGAATGTGAAAAGTGTTCATATGTAGTAAAAACCTGAGAAATACGTCCGTTTTCGTCATTGGCTATGGAGTCTAGTTAAAGCCAGATCGTCACATTGGCCGCTATTATCTCTGAAACGGTTACATTTATCGTCTCCAAAGCTATGTCGCCTGCTGCGGTATGCGGAGACACTAAAAGCACCATAGTAGAACAAAGAAGAAGCTTCTAATTTGATGTAATAGCCAGATAAAAGCAGTACAATTCAAGATTTAATTATCAATTATTGAGTTTTTACACTTCTTTGGTGCCTTGGACATGAGCTAGACCTTAATATTTCGCATGAAAGGAGGACTAGCAGCCACATTGCACGGGAGAATGTGAAAAGTGTTCATATGTAGTAAAAACCTGAGAAATCCGTCCGTTTTCGTCATTTGTTATGGAAACTAGTTAAAGCCAGATCGTCACATTGGCCGCTCTTCTCTCTGAAACGGTTACATTTTTCGTCTGCAAAGCTTTGTCGCGTGCTGTGGTATAAATGAGACACTAAACGCACCATATTAGAACACAGAAAAAGCTTCTAAGTTGATGTAATCGCCAGTAAGAAGCAGTACAACCCAAGTTTTGGTTATCGATTTTTGACTTGTTAAGCTTCTTTGGTGCCTTGGACATGAGCTAGGACCTTAAGATTTTGCATAAAAAAGGACTAGCAGCCACGTTGCACGGGAGAATTTGAAAAGAGATCATACGTTGTAGAATCCTGAGAAATCCGTCCGTTTTAGTCAATTGTTATCGAATCGACTTAAAGCAAGATCGTTACATTGGCCGCTCTTCTCTCTGAAACGGTTACATTTATCGGATTTGTCGCATGCTGCGGTATGCGGAGACACGAAAAGCACCATAGTAGAACACAGAAGTAGCTTCTAAGTTGATGTAATAGCCAGTAAGATGCAGTACAATTAAAGTTTTAGTTATCGATTATTGAACTTTTACTCTTCTTTGGTGCCTTGGACATGAACTAGGAACTTAAGATTTTGCATTAAAGGAGGACTAGCAGTCGCGTTGCACGGGAGAATGTGAGAACGTTTGATATGTAGTAAAAACCTGAGAAATCCGTCCGTATCAGTCATTTGTTATCGAACGACTTAAAACCAGATCGTCACATTGGCTGCTCTTCTCTCTGAAACGGTTACATTTATCGTCAGCAAAGCTTTGTCGCGTGCTGCGGTATAAATGAGACACTAAACGCACCATAGTAGAACACAGAAAAAGCTTCTAAGTTGATGTAATGCCAGTCAGAAGCAGTAAAATTCAAGTTTTAGTTATCGAATATTGAATTTTTTACCCTTATTTGGTGCATTGGACATGAGCTAGGACCTTAAGAATTTGCATGAAAGGAGGACTAGCAGCCGCGTTGCACGGAAGAATGTGAAAAGTGTTCATATGCAGTAAAAACCTGAGAAATCAGTCCTTTTTCGTCATTTGTTATCGAGTCGACTACAAGCCAGATAGTCACATTGGCCGCTCTTCTCTCTAAAAAGGTTACATTTATCGTCTCCAAAGCTATGTCGCGTACTGCGGTATGCGGAGACACTATAAGCACCATAGTAGAACACAGAAGACGCTTCTAAGTTGATGTAATAGCCAGTAAGAGGCAGTACAATTGAAGTTTTAGTTATCGATTATTGACTTTTTACCCTTCTTTGGTGCCTCTGACTTGAGCGAGGACCTTAAGGATTTGCACGAAAGGAGGACTAGCAGCCGCGTCGCACAGGAGAATCTGCAAAGTGCTCATATGTGGTAAAGACCTGCGAAATCCGTCCGTTTTCGTCATTTGTTATAGAATCGACTTAAAGCCAGATCGTCACATAGGCCGCTCTTCGCTCTGAAACGGTTACATTTATCGTCTGCAAAGCCATGTCGCGTGCTGCGGTATAAAGGAGACACTAAAAGCGCCATAGTGGACCACAGAAGAAGCTTAAAAGTTGATGTAATAGCCAGTAAGAAGCAGTACAATTCAAGTTTATTATCGATTATTGACATTTTACCCTTCTTTGGTGCCTTGGACATGAGCTAGTACCTTAAGATTTTGCATGAAAGGAGGACTAGCAGCCGCGTTGCACGGGAGAATGTGAAAAAGGTTTGATATGTAGTAAAGAACTTAGAAATCCGTCCGTTTCCGTCATTTGTTATCGAATCGACGTAAAGCCAGATCGTCACATTGGCTGCTCTTCTCTCTGAAACGGTAACATCTATCGTCTGCAAAGATTTGTCGCGTGCTGCGGTGTAAATGAGACACTAAACGCACCATAGTAGAACACAGAAAAAGCCTCTAAGTTGATGTTATCGCCAGTAAGAAGCAGTACAATTCAAGTTTTAGTTATGGATTATTGACTTTTTACACTTCTTTGGTGCCTTGTACATGAGCTAGGACCTTAAGATTTTGCATGAAAGGAGGACTAGCAGCCGCGTTGCACGGGAGAATGTGAAAAGTGTTCATATGTAGTAAAGACCTGAGAAATCCGTCCGTTTTCGTCATTTGTTATCTAATCGACTTAAAGCCAGATCGTCACATTGCCCGCTCTTCTCTCTGAAACGGGTACATTTATCGTCTGCAAAGCTATGTCGCGTGTTGCGGTATGCGGAGACACTAAAAGCACCATAGTAGAAGCCAGAAGAAGCTTCTAATTTGATGTAATAACCAGTAAGAAGCAGTTCAATTCAGTTTTAGTTTTCGATTATTGACTTTTTACCCTTCTTTGGTGCCTCGGACATGAGCTAGAACCATACGATTTTGAATGAAAGAAGGACTAGCACCCGCGTTGCACGGAAGAATGTAAAAAGTGTTCAAATGTAGTAAAAACCTGAGAAGTCCGTCCGCTTTCGTCATTTGTTATCGAATCGACTTAAAACCACATCGTCACATTGGCCGCTGTTGTCTCTGAAACGGTTACATTTATCGTCTTCAAAGCTATGTCGCATCCTGCCATATGCGGAGACACTAAAAGCACCATAGTAGAACCCAGAAGAAGCTTCTAATTTGATGGAATAACCACTAAGAAGCAATAAAATTCAAATTTTAGTTATCGATTATTGACTTTTTACCATTCTTTGGTGACTTGGACATGAGCTAGGACCTTAAGATTTTGCATGAAATGAGGACTAGCTGAAGCGTTGCACGGGGGAATGTGAAAAGTGTTCGTATATAGTAAAAACCTGAGAAATCCGTTCGTTTTCGTCATTTGTTATCGAATCGACTTAAAGCCAGATCGTCACATTAGCCGCTCTTCTCTCTGAAACTATTACATTCATCGTCAGCAAAGGTTTGTCGAGAGCTGCGGTATAAGGGAGACACTAAATGCACCATAGTAGAACACATACAAAACTTCTAATTGATGTAATCGCCAGTAAGAAGCAGTACAATTCAAGTTTTAGTTATCGATTATTGACTTTTTAGCCTTCTTTGGTGCCTTGGACATGTGCTAGGACCTTAAGATTTTGCATGAAAGGAGGACTAGCAGCCGCGTTGCACGGGAGAATGTGAAAAGTGTTCATATGTAGTAAAAACATGATATATCCGTCCGTTTTCGACTTTTGTTATCGAATCGACTTAAAGCCAGATCGTCACATTGGCCGCTCTTCTCTCAGAAACGGTTACATTTATCATCTGCAATGCTTTGTCGCGTGCTGCGGTATGCGGAGACACTAAAAGCACCATAGTAGAACACAGAAGAAGCTTCTAAGTTGATGTAATAGCCAGTAAGAAGCAGTAATATTTAAGTTTTAGTTATAGATTATTGACTATTTACCCTTCTTTGGTGCATTTGACATCATCTAGGAACATAAGATTATGCATGAGAGGAGGACTAGCAGCCACATTCCACGGGAAAATGTGAAAAGTGTTCATATGTATTAAAAACCTGAGAATGCAGTCCGTTTTCCTCATTTGTTATCGAATCGACTTGAAGACAGATCGCCACATTGGCCGCTCTTCTCTCTGAAACGGTTACATTTATCGTCTGCAAAACTAGGTCCTGTGCTGCGGTATAAAGGAGACACTAAAAGCACCATAGTAGAACACGGAAGAAGTTTCTATGTTGACGTAATAGCCAGTAAGATGCAGTACAATTCAAGTTTTAGTTATCAATTATTGACTTTTTACCCTTCTTTGGTACCTTGGACATGAGCTAGGACCTTACGATTTTGCATGAAAAGAGGACTAGCAGACGCGTTGCACGGGAGAATGTGAAAAGTGTTCATATGTAGTAAAAACCTAAGATATTCGGCCGTTTTCATCATTTGTTAAAGAAATCAACATAAAGCCAGATCGTCACATTGGCTGCCTTTCTCTCTGAAACGGTGACATTTACCGTCTGCAAAGCTATGTTGCGTGCTGCGGTATGCCGTGACACTAAAAGCACCATAGCAGCACACAGAAGAAGCTCCTAAGATGATGTAATAGCCAGTCAGAAGCAGTAGAATTCAAGTTTTAGTTATCGAATATTGACTTTTTACCATTCTTTGGTGCCTTGGACATGAACTAAGACCTTAAGATTTTGCATGAAACGAGGACTAGCAGCCGCGTTGCACGGAAGAATGTGAAAAGTGTTCATATGTTGCAAAAACCTCAGAAATCCGTCCGTTTTTGTCATTTGTTATCGAATCGACTTAAAGCCAGATCGGCACATGGGCTGCTCCTGTCTCTGAAACATTTACATTTATCGTCTGCAGAGCTTTGTCGCGTGCTGCGGCATTAAGGAGACACGAAAAGCACCATAGTACAACACAGAAGAAGCTTCTAAGTTGATGTAATAGCCAGTAAGAAGCAGTACATTTCAAGTTTTAGTTATCGATTATTGACTTTTTACCCTTGTTTGGTGCCTTGGACATGAGCTGGGACCTTAAGATTTTGCATGAGACGCTGACTAGCAGCAGCGTTTTACGGGAGAATGTAAAAAGTGTTCATATGTTGTAAAAACCTGAGAAATCCGTCCGTTTTCGTCATTTGTTATCGAATCGACTTAATCCAGATCGTGACATTGGCCTCTCTTCTCTCTGAAACCGCTACATTTATCGTCTGCAAAGCTACGTCGCGTGCAGCGGTATAAAGGAGACACTAAAAGCCCCATAGTAGAACCCAGAAGAAGCTTCTAAGGTGATGTAATAGCCGGTAAGAAGCAGTACAATCCAAGTTTTAGTTATCTATTATTGACATTTTCCCCTTCTTTGGTGCCTTGGACATGAGCTAGGACCTCAAGATTTTGCGTGAAAGGAGGGCTAGCAGTCGCGTTGCACGGTAGAATGTGAGAAGTGTTCATAAGTAGTAAAAACCTGAGAATACCGTCCGTTTTCGTCATTTGCTATCGAATCGACTTAAATTCCAGATTGACACATTAGCCGCTCTTCTCTCTGAAACCCTAACATTTATCGTCTGCAAAGATATGCCGCGTGCTGCGGTATGCGGAGACACTAAAAGCACCATAGTAGAACACAGAAGCAGCTTCTAAGTTGATGTAATAGCCAGTAAGAAGCAGTACAATTCAAGTTTTAGTTATCTATTATTGACATTTTCCCCTTCTTTGGTGCCTTGGACATGAGCTAGGACATTAAGATTTTGCGTGAAAGGAGGACTAGCAGCAGCGTTGCACAGGAGAATGTGAAAAGTGTTCATAAGTAGTAAAAAGCTGAGAATGCCGTCCGTTTTCGTCATTTGCTATCGTATCGATTTAAAGCAAGATCGTCACATTAGCCGCTCTTCTCTCTGAAACCGTAACATTTATCGTCTGCAAAGATATGCCGCGTGCTGCGGTATGCGGAGACACTAAAAGCACCATAGTAGAACACAGAAGCAGCTTCTAAGTTGATGTAATAACCAGTAAGAAGGAGTACAATTCAAGTTTTAGTTATCGATTATTGACTTTTTACCCTTCATTGGTGCCTTGGATACGAACTTGGACCTTAAGATTTTGCATGAAAGGAGGACTAGTAGCAGGGTTTCACGTGAGAATGTGAAAAGTGTTCACATGTTGTAAAAACCTGAGAAATCCGTCCGTTTTCGTCATTTGCTATCGAATCGACTTAATCCAGATCGTCACATTGGCCGCTCTTCTGTCTGGAACCGTAACATTTATCGTCTGCAACGATATGCCGCGTGCTGCGGTATGCGGAGACACTAAAAGCACCATAGTAGAACACAGAAGCAGCTTCTAAGTTGATGTAATAGCCAGTAAGAAGCAGTACAATTCAAGTTTTAGTTATCGGTTATTGACTTTTTACCCTTCTTTGGTGCTTTGGATATGAGCTTGGACCCTAAGATTTTGCATGAAAGGAGGACTAGCAGCCGCGTTGCACGGGAGAATGTGAAAAGTGTTCATATGTAGTAAAAACCAGAGATGTCCGTCCGTTTTCGTCATTTGTTATCGAATCGACTTGAAGACAGATCGTCACATTGGCCGCTCTTCTCTCTGAAACGGTTACATTTATCGTCTGCAAAACTATGTCGCGCGCTGCGATATAAAGGAGACACTAAAAGCACCATAGTAGAACACAGAAGAAGTTTCTAAGTTGACGTAATAGCCAGTAAGATGCAGTACAATTCTAGTTTTAGTTATCAATTATTGACTTTTTACCCTTCTTTGGTAGCTTGGACATGAGGTGGGACCTTACGATTTTGCATGAAAGGAGGACTAGCATCCGCGTTGCACAGGAAATGTGAAAAGTGTTCATATGTAGTAAAAACCTGAGACATTCGGCCGTTTTCGTCATTTGCTATCGAATCGACATAAAGCCAGATCGTCACATTGGCCGCTCTTCTCTCTGAAACGGTTACATTTATCGTCTGGGAAAGCTATGTCGCGTGCTGCGGTATGCCGTGACACTAAAAGCACCATAGCAGCACACAGAAGAAGCTTCTAAGTTGATGTAATAGCCAGTAAGATGCAGTACAATTCAAGTTTTAGTTATCTATTATTGATATTTTACCCTTCTTTGGTGCCTTGGACATAAGCTAGGACCATAAGATTTTGCGTGAAAGGAGGACTAGCAGCCGCGTTGCACGGGAGAATGTGAAAAGTGTTCATAAGTAGTAAAAACCTGAGAATGCCGTCCGTTTTCGTCATTTGCTATCGAATCGACTTAAAGCCAGATAGTCACATTAGCCGCTCTTCTCTTTGAAACCGTAACATTTATCGTCTGCTAAGATATGCCGCGTGCTGCGGTATGCGGAGACACTAAAAGCACCATAGTAGAACACAGAAGCAGCTTCTAAGTTGATGTAATAGCCAGTAAGAAGCAGTACAATTCAAGTTTTAGTTATCTGTTATTGACATTTTCCCCTTCTTTGGCGCCTTGGACATGAGCTAGGACCTTAAGATTTTGCGTGAAAGGAGGACTAGCAGCAGCGTTGCACAGGAGAATGTGAAAAGTGTTCATAAGTAGTAAAAAGCTGAGAATGCCGTCCGTTTTCGTCATTTGCTATCCTATCGATTTAAAGCAAGATCGTCACATTAGCCGCTCTTCTCTCTGAAACCGTAACATTTATCGTCTGCAAAGATATGCCCCGTGCTGCGGTATGCGGAGACACTAAAAGCACCATAGTAGAACACAGAAGCAGCTTCTAAGTTGATGTAAAAGCCAGTAAGAAGCAGTACAATTCAAGTTTTAGTTATCTATTATTGACATTTTCCCCTTCTTTGGTGCCTTGGACATGAGCTAGGACCTTAAGATTTTGCATGAAAGGAAGACTAGCAGCAGCGTTTCACGGGAGAATGTGAAAAGTGTTCATAGGTAGTAAAAACCTGAGAATACCGTTCGTTTTCGTCATTTGCTATCGAATCGACTTAAAGCCAGATCGTCACATTAGCCGCTCTTCTCTCTGAAACCGTAACATTTATCGTCTGCAAAGATATGCCGCATGCTGCGGTATGCGGAGACACTAAAAGCACCATAGTAGAACACAGAAGCAGCTTCTAAGTTGATGTAATAGCCAGTAAGAAGCAGTACAATTCAAGTTTTAGTTATCTATTATTGACATTTTCCCCTTCTTTGGTGCCTTGGACATGAGCTAGGACCTTAAGATTTTGCATGAAAGGAAGACTAGCAGCAGCGTTTCACGGGAGAATGTGAAAAGTGTTCATAGGTAGTAAAAACCTGAGAATACCGTTCGTTTTCGTCATTTGCTATCGAATCGACTTAAAGCCAGATCGACACATTAGCCGCTCTTCTCTCTGAAACCGTAACATTTATCGTCTGCAAAGATATGCCGCATGCTGCGGTATGCGGAGACACTAAAAGCACCATAGTAGAACACAGAAGCAGCTTCTAAGTTGATGTAATAGCCAGTAAGAAGCAGTACAATTCAAGTTTTAGTTATCGGTTATTGACTTTTTACCTTTATTTCGTGCCCTGGATATGAGCTTGGACCTTAAGATTTTGCATGAAAGGAGGACTAGCAGCCGCGTTGCACGGGAGAATGTGAAAAGTGTTCATATATAGTAAAAACATGAGAATGCCTTCCGTTTTCGTCATTTGCTATCGAATCGACTTAAAGCCAGATCGTCACATTAGCCGCTCTTCTCTCTGAAACCGTAACATTTATCGTCTGCAAAGATATGCCGCGTGCTGCGGTATCCGGAGACACTAAAAGCACCATAGTAGAACACAGAAGCAGCTTCTAAGTTGATGTAATAGCCGGTAAGAAGGAGTACAATTCAAGTTTTAGTTATCGATTATTGACTTTTTACCCTTCTTTGGTGCCTTGGATACGAACTTGGACCTTAAGATTTTGCATGAAAGGAGGACTAGCAGCAGGGTTTCACGTGAGAATGTGAAAAGTGTTCACATGTTGTAAAAACCTGAGAAATCCGTCCGTTTTCGTCATTTGCTATCGAATCGACTTAATCCAGATCGTCACATTGGCCGCTCTTCTGTCTGGAACCGTAACATTTATTGTCTGCAAAGATATGCCGCATGCTGCGGTATGCGGAGACACTAAAAGCACCATAGTAGAACACAGAAGCAGCTTCTAAGTTGATGTAATAGCCAGTAAGAAGCAGTACAATTCAAGTTTTAGTTATCGGTTATTGACTTTTTACCCTTCTTTGGTGCTTTGGATATGAGCTTGGACCCTAAGATTTTGCATGAAAGGAGGACTAGCAGCCGCGTTGCACGGGAAAATGTGAAAAGTGTTCATATGTAGTAAAAACCTGAGATGTCCGTCCGTTTTCGTCATTGGCTATCGAATCGACTTAAAGCCAGATCGACACATTAGCCGCTCTTCTCTCTGAAACAGTAACATTTATTGTCTGCAAAGATATGCCGCATGCTGCGGTATGCGGAGACACTAAAAGCACCATAGTAGAACACAGAAGCAGCTTCTAAGTTGATGTAATAGCCAGTAAGAAGCAGTACAATTCAAGTTTTAGTTATCGGTTATTGACTTTTTACCCTTATTTCGTGCCTTGGATATGAGCTTGGACCTTAAGATTTTGCATGAAAGGAGGACTAGCAGCCGCGTTGCACGGGAGAATGTGAAAAGTGTTCGTATGTAGTAAATACCTGAGAAGTCCGTCCGTTTTCGTCATTTGTTATCGAATCGACTTAAAGCCAGATCGACACATTGGTCGCTCTTCTCTCTGAAACCGTAACATTTATCGTGTGCAAAGCTATGTCGCGTGCTGCGGTATTCGGAGACACTAAAAGCACCGTAGTAGAACACAGAAGAAGCTTTTAAGTTGATGTAATAGCCAGTAAGATGCAGTACAATTCAAGTTTTAGTTATCTATTATTGACATTTTCCCCTTCTTTGGTGCCTTGGACATGAGCTAGGACCTTAAGATTTTGCATTAAAGGGAGACTAGCAGCAGCGTTTCACGGGAGAATGTGAAAAGTGTTCATAGGTAGTAAAAACCTGAGAATACCGTCCGTTTTCGTCATTTGCTATCGAATCGACTTAAAGCCAGATCGACACATTAGACGCTCTTCTCTCTGAAACCGTAACATTTATCGTCTGCAAAGATATGACGCATGCTGCGGTATGCGGAGACACTAAAAGCACCATAGTAGAACACAGAAGCAGCTTCTAAGTTGATGTAATAGCCAGTAAGAAGCAGTACAATTCAAGTTTTAGTTATCGGTTATTGACTTTTTACCCATATTTCGTGCCTTGGATATGAGCTTGGACCTTAAGATTTTGCATGAAAGGAGGACTAGCAGCCGCGTTGCACGGGAGAATGTGAAAAGTGTTCATATGTAGTAAAAACCTGAGAAGTCCGTCCGTTTTCGTCATTTGTTATCGAATCGACTTAATGCCAGATCGTCACATTGGCCGCTCTTCTCTCTGAAACCATAACATTTATCGTGTGCAAAGCTATGTCGCGTGCTGCGGTATTCGGAGACACTAAAAGCACCGTAGTAGAACACAGAAGAAGCTTTTAAGTTGATGTAATAGCCAGTAAGATGCAGTACAATTCTTGTTTTAGTTATCAATTATTGACTTTTTACCCTTCTTTGGTACCCTGGACATGAGCTGGGACCTTTCGATTTTGCATGAAAGGAGGACTAGCAGCCGCGTTGCACAGGAAAATGTGAAAAGTGTTCATAAGTAGTAAACACCAGAGACATTCGGCCGTTTTCGTCATTTGTTATCGAATCGACATAAAGCCAGATCGTCACATTGGCCGCTCTTCTCTCTGAAACGGTTACATTTATCGTGTGCAAAGCTATGTCGCGTGCTGCGGTATGCCGTGACACTAAAAGCACCATAGCAGCACACAGAAGAAGCTTCTAAGTTGATGTAATAGCCAGTCAGAAGCAGTAGAATTCAAGTTTTAGCTATCGAATATTGACTTTTTACCCTTCTTTGGTGCTTTGGATATGAGCTACGACCTTAAAATTTTGCATGAAAGAAGGAATAGCAGCCGCGTTTCACGGGGGAATGTGAAACGTGTTCGTATATAATAAAAACCTGAGAAATCCGTCCGTTTTCGTCATTTGTTATCGAATCGACTTAAAGCCAGATCGACACATTAGCCGCTCTTCTCTCTGAAACCGTAACATTTATCGTCTGCAAAGATATGCCGCATGCTGCGGTATGCGGAGACACTAAAAGCACCATAGTAGAACACAGAAGCAGCTTCTAAGTTGATGTAATAGCCAGTAAGAAGCAGTACAATTCAAGTTTTAGTTATCGGTTATTGACTTTTTACCCTTATTTCGTGCCTTGGATATGAGCTTGGACCTTAAGATTTTGCATGAAAGGAGGACTAGCAGCCGCGTTGCACGGGAGAATGTGAAAAGTGTTCATATGTAGTAAAAACCTGAGAAGTCCGTCCGTTTTCGTCATTTGTTATCGAATCGACTTAAAGCCAGATCGACACATTGGTCGCTCTTCTCTCTGAAACCGTAACATTTATAGTGTGCAAAGCTATGTCGCGTGCTGCGGTATTCGGAGACACTAAAAGCACCGTAGTAGAACACAGAAGAAGCTTTTTAGTTGATGTAATAGCCAGTAAGATGCAGTACAATTCTAGTTTTAGTTATCAATTATTGACTTTTTACCCTTCTTTGGTACCCTGGACATGAGCTGGGACCTTACGATTTTGCACGAAAGGAGGACTAGCACCCGCGTTGCACGGGAGAATGTGAATAGTGTTTATAAGTAGTAAAAACCTGAGAATGCCGTCCGTTTTCGTCATTTGCTATCGAATCGACTTAAAGCCAGATCGTCACATTAGCCGCTCTTCTCTTTGAAACCGTAACATTTATCGTCTGCTAAGATATGCCGCGTGCTGCGGTATGCGGAGACACTAAAAGCACCATAGTAGAACACAGAAGCAGCTTCTAAGTTGATGTAATAGCCAGTAAGAAGCAGTACAATTCAAGTTTTAGTTATCTATTATTGACATTTTCCCCTTCTTTGGTGCCTTGGACATGAGCTAGGACCTTAAGATTTTGCGTGAAAGGAGGACTAGCAGCAGCGTTGCACAGGAGAATGTGAAAAGTGTTCATAAGTCGTAAAAAGCTGAGAATGCCGTCCGTTTTCGTCATTTGCTATCGTATCGATTTAAAGCAAGATCGTCACATTAGCCGCTCTTCTCTCTAAAACCGTAACATTTATCGTCTGCAAAGATATGCCGCGTGCTGCGGTATCCGGAGACACTAAAAGCACCATAGTAGAACACAGAAGCAGCTTCTAAGTTGATGTAATAGCCAGTAAGATGCAGTACAATTCAAGTTTTATTTATCTATTATTGACATTTTCCCCTTCTTTGGTGCCTTGGACATGAGCTAGGACCTTAAGATTTTGCATTAAAAGAAGACTAGCAGCAGCGTTTCACGGGAGAATGTGAAAAGTGTTCATAGGTAGTAAGAACCTGAGAATACCGTCCGTTTTCGTCATTTGCTATCGAATCGACTTAAAGCCAGATCGACACATTAGCCGCCCTTCTCTCTGAAACCGTAACATTTATCGTCTGCAAAGATATGCCGCATGCTGCGGTATGCGGAGACACTAAAAGCACCATAGTAGAACACAGAAGCAGCTTCTAAGTTGATGTAATAGCCAGTAAGAAGCAGTACAATTCAAGTTTTTGTTATCGGTTATTGACTTTTTACCCATATTTCGTGCCTTGGATATGAGCTTGGACCTTAAGATTTTGCATGAAAGGAGGACTAGCAGCCGCGTTGCACGGGAGAATGTGAAAAGTGTTCATATGTAGTAAAAACCTGAGAAGTCCGTCCGTTTTCGTCATTTGTTATCGAATCGACTTAATGCCAGATCGTCACATTGGCCGCTCTTCTCTCTGAAACCATAACATTTATCGTGTGCAAAGCTATGTCGCGTGCTGCGGTATTCGGAGACACTAAAAGCACCGTAGTAGAACACAGAAGAAGCTTTTAAGTTGATGTAATAGCCAGTAAGATGCAGTACAATTCTTGTTTTAGTTATCAATTATTGACTTTTTACCCTTCTTTGGTACCCTGGACATGAGCTGGGACCTTTCGATTTTGCATGAAAGGAGGACTAGCAGCCGCGTTGCACAGGAAAATGTGAAAAGTGTTCATAAGTAGTAAACACCAGAGACATTCGGCCGTTTTCGTCATTTGTTATCGAATCGACATAAAGCCAGATCGTCACATTGGCCGCTCTTCTCTCTGAAACGGTTACATTTATCGTGTGCAAAGCTATGTCGCGTGCTGCGGTATGCCGTGACACTAAAAGCACCATAGCAGCACACAGAAGAAGCTTCTAAGTTGATGTAATAGCCAGTCAGAAGCAGTAGAATTCAAGTTTTAGCTATCGAATATTGACTTTTTACCCTTCTTTGGTGCTTTGGATATGAGCTACGACCTTAAGATTTTGCATGAAAGAAGGAATAGCAGCCGCGTTTCACGGGGGAATGTGAAACGTGTTCGTATATAATAAAAACCTGAGAAATCCGTCCGTTTTTCGTCATTTGTTATCGAATCGACTTAAAGCCAGATCGACACATTAGCCGCTCTTCTCTCTGAAACCGTAACATTTATCGTCTGCAAAGATATGCCGCATGCTGCGGTATGCGGAGACACTAAAAGCACCATAGTAGAACACAGAAGCAGCTTCTAAGTTGATGTAATAGCCAGTAAGAAGCAGTACAATTCAAGTTTTAGTTATCGGTTATTGACTTTTTACCCTTATTTCGTGCCTTGGATATGAGCTTGGACCTTAAGATTTTGCATGAAAGGAGGACTAGCAGCCGCGTTGCACGGGAGAATGTGAAAAGTGTTAATATGTAGTAATAACCTGAGAAGTCCGTCCGTTTTCGTCATTTGTTATCGAATCGACTTAATGCCAGATCGTCACATTGGCCGCTCTTCTCTCTGAAACCATAACATTTATCGTGTGCAAAGCTATGTCGCGTGCTGCGGTATTCGGAGACACTAAAAGCACCGTAGTAGAACACAGAAGAAGCTTTTAAGTTGATGTAATAGCCAGTAAGATGCAGTACAATTCTTGTTTTAGTTATCAATTATTGACTTTTTACCCTTCTTTGGTACCCTGGACATGAGCTGGGACCTTTCGATTTTGCATGAAAGGAGGACTAGCAGCCGCGTTGCACAGGAAAATGTGAAAAGTGTTCATAAGTAGTAAACACCAGAGACATTCGGCAGTTTTCGTCATTTGTTGTCGAATCGACATAAAGCCAGATCGTCACATTGGCCGCTCTTCTCTCTGAAACGGTTACATTTATCGTGTGCAAAGCTATGTCGCGTGCTGCGGTATGCCGTGACACTAAAAGCACCATAGCAGCACACAGAAGAAGCTTCTAAGTTGATGTAATAGCCAGTCAGAAGCAGTAGAATTCAAGTTTTAGCTATCGAATATTGACTTTTTACACTTCTTTGGTGCTTTGGATATGAGCTACGACCTTAAGATTTTGCATGAAAGAAGGAATAGCAGCCGCGTTTCACGGGGGAATGTGAAACGTGTTCGTATATAATAAAAACCTGAGGAATCCGTCCGTTTTCGTCATTTGTTATCGAATCGACTTAAAGCCAGATCGACACATTAGCCGCTCTTCTCTCTGAAACCGTAACATTTATCGTCTGCAAAGATATGCCGCATGCTGCGGTATGCGGAGACACTAAAAGCACCATAGTAGAACACAGAAGCAGCTTCTAAGTTGATGTAATAGCCAGTAAGAAGCAGTACAATTCAAGTTTTTGTTTTCGGTTATTGACTTTTTACCCTTATTTCGTGCCTTGGATATGAGCTTGGACCTTAAGATTTTGCATGAATGGAGGACTAGCAGCCGCGTTGCACGGGAGAATGTGAAAAGTGTTCATATGTAGTAAATACCTGAGAAGTCCGTCCGTTTTCGTCATTTGTTATCGAATCGACTTAAAGCCAGATCGACACATTGGTCGCTCTTCTCTCTGAAACCGTAACATTTATCGTGTGCAAAGCTATGTCGCGTGCTGCGGTATTCGGAGACACTAAAAGCACCGTAGTAGAACACAGAAGAAGCTTTTTAGTTGATGTAATAGCCAGTAAGATGAAGTACAATTCTAGTTTTAGTTATCAATTATTGACTTTTTACCCTTCTTTGGTACCCTGGACATGAGCTGGGACCTTACGATTTTGCACGAAAGGAGGACTAGCACCCGCGTTGCACGGGAGAATGTGAATAGTGTTTATAAGTAGTAAAAACCTGAGAATGCCGTCCGTTTTCGTCATTTGCTATCGAATCGACTTAAAGCCAGATCGTCACATTAGCCGCTCTTCTCTTTGAAACCGTAACATTTATCGTCTGCTAAGATATGCCGCGTGCTGCGGTATGCGGAGACACTAAAAGCACCATAGTAGAACACAGAAGCAGCTTCTAAGTTGATGTAATAGCCAGTAAGAAGCAGTACAATTCAAGTTTTAGTTATCTATTATTGATATTTTCCCCTTCTTTGGTGCCTTGGACATGAGCTAGGACCTTAAGATTTTGCATTAAAGGAAGACTAGCAGTAGCGTTTCACGGGAGAATGTGAAAAGTGTTCATAGGTAGTAAAAACCTGAGAATACCGTCCGTTTTCGTCATTTGCTATCGAATCGACTTAAAGCCAGATCGTCACATTAGCCGCTCTTCTCTCTGAAACCGTAACATTTATCGTCGGCAAAGATATGCCGCATGCTGCGGTATGCGGAGACACTAAAAGCACCATAGTAGAACACAGAAGCAGCTTCTAAGTTGATGTAATAGCCAGTAAGAAGCAGTACAATTCAAGTTTTAGTTATCGGTTATTGACTTTTTACCCTTATTTCGTGCCTTGGATATGAGCTTGGACCTTAAGATTTTGCATGAAAGGAGGACTAGCAGCCGCGTTGCACGGGAGAATGTGAAAAGTGTTCATATGTAGTAAAAACCTGAGAAGTCCGTCCGTTTTCGTCATTTGTTATCGAATCGACTTAATGCCAGATCGTCACATTGGCCGCTCTTCTCTCTGAAACCATAACATTTATCGTGTGCAAAGCTATGTCGCGTGCTGCGGTATTCGGAGACACTAAAAGCACCGTAGTAGAACACAGAAGAAGCTTTTAAGTTGATGTAATAGCCAGTAAGATGCAGTACAATTCTTGTTTTAGTTATCAATTATTGACTTTTTACCCTTCTTTGGTACCCTGGACATGAGCTGGGACCTTTCGATTTTGCATGAAAGGAGGACTAGCAGCCGCGTTGCACAGGAAAATGTGAAAAGTGTTCATAAGTAGTAAACACCAGAGACATTCGGCCGTTTTCTTCATTTGTTATCGAATCGACATAAAGCCAGATCGTCACATTGGCCGCTCTTCTCTCTGAAACGGTTACATTTATCGTGTGCAAAGCTATGTCGCGTGCTGCGGTATGCCGTGACACTAAAAGCACCATAGCAGCACACAGAAGAAGCTTCTAAGTTGATGTAATAGCCAGTCAGAAGCAGTAGAATTCAAGTTTTAGCTATCGAATATTGACTTTTTACCCTTCTTTGGTGCTTTGGATATGAGCTACGACCTTAAGCTTTTGCATGAAAGAAGGAATAGCAGCCGCGTTTCACGGGGGAATGTGAAACGTGTTCGTATATAATAAAAACCTGAGAAATCCGTCCGTTTTCGTCATTTGTTATCGAATCGACTTAAAGCCAGATCGACACATTAGCCGCTCTTCTCTCTGAAACCGTAACATTTATCGTCTGCAAAGATATGCCGCATGCTGCGGTATGCGGAGACACTAAAAGCACCATAGTAGAACACAGAAGCAGCTTCTAAGTTGATGTAATAGCCAGTAAGAAGCAGTACAATTCAAGTTTTAGTTATCGGTTATTGACTTTTTACCCTTATTTCGTGACTTGGATATGAGCTTGGACCTTAAGATTTTGCATGAAAGCCGCGTTGCACGGGAGAATGTGAAAAGTGTTCATATGTAGTAAATACCTGAGAAGTCCGTCCGTTTTCGTCATTTGTTATCGAATCGACTTAAAGCCAGATCGACACATTGGTCGCTCTTCTCTCTGAAACCGTAACATTTATCGTGTGCAAAGCTATGTCGCGTGCTGCGGTATTCGGAGACACTAAAAGCACCGTAGTAGAACACAGAAGAAGCTTTTTAGTTGATGTAATAGCCAGTAAGATGCAGTACAATTCTAGTTTTAATTATCAATTATTGACTTTTTACCCTTCTTTGGTACCCTGGACATGAGCTGGGACCTTACGATTTTGCACGAAAGGAGGACTAGCACCCGCGTTGCACGGGAGAATGTGAATAGTGTTTATAAGTAGTAAAAACCTGAGAATGCCGTCCGTTTTCGTCATTTGCTATCGAATCGACTTAAAGCCAGATCGTCACATTAGCCGCTCTTCTCTTTGAAACCGTAACATTTATCGTCTGCTAAGATATGCCGCGTGCTGCGGTATGCGGAGACACTAAAAGCACCATAGTAGAACACAGAAGCAGCTTCTAAGTTGATGTAATAGCCAGTAAGAAGCAGTACAATTCAAGTTTTAGTTATCTATTATTGACATTTTCCTCTTCTTTGGTGCCTTGGACATGAGCTAGGACCTTAAGATTTTGCATTAAAGGAAGACTAGCAGCAGCGTTTCACGGGAGAATGTGAAAAGTGTTCATAGGTAGTAAAAACCTGAGAATACCGTCCGTTTTCGTCATTTGCTATCGAATCGACTTAAAGCCAGATCGACACATTAGCCGCTCTTCTCTCTGAAACCGTAACATTTATCGTCTGCAAAGATATGCCGCATGCTGCGGTATGCGGAGACACTAAAAGCACCATAGTAGAACACAGAAGCAGCTTCTAAGTTGATGTAATAGCCAGTAAGAAGCAGTACAATTCAAGTTTTAGTTATCGGTTATTGACTTTTTACCCTTATTTCGTGCCTTGGATATGAGCTTGGACCTTAAGATTTTGCATGAAAGGAGGACTAGCAGCCGCGTTGCTCGGGAGAATATGAAAAGTGTTCATATGTAGTAAAAACCTGAGAAGTCCGTCCGTTTTCGTCATTTGTTATCGAATCGACTTAATGCCAGATCGTCACATTGGCCGCTCTTCTCTCTGAAACCATAACATTTATCGTGTGCAAAGCTATGTCGCGTGCTGCGGTATTCGGAGACACTAAAAGCACCGTAGTAGAACACAGAAGAAGCTTTTAAGTTGATGTAATAGCCAGTAAGATGCAGTACAATTCTTGTTTTAGTTATCAATTATTGACTTTTTACCCTTCTTTGGTACGCTGGACATGAGCTGGGACCTTTCGATTTTGCATGAAAGGAGGACTAGTAGCCGCGTTGCACAGGAAAATGTGAAAAGTGTTCATAAGTAGTAAACACCAGAGACATTCGGCCGTTTTCTTCATTTGTTATCGAATCGACATAAAGCCAGATCGTCACATTGGCCGCTCTTCTCTCTGAAACGGTTACATTTATCGTGTGCAAAGCTATGTCGCGTGCTGCGGTATGCCGCGACACTAAAAGCACCATAGCAGCACACAGAAGAAGCTTCTAAGTTGATGTAATAGCCAGTCAGAAGCAGTAGAATTCAAGTTTTAGCTATCGAATATTGACTTTTTACCCTTCTTTGGTGCTTTGGATATGAGCTACGACCTTAAGCTTTTGCATGAAAGAAGGAATAGCAGCCGCGTTTCACGGGGAAATGTGAAACGTGTTCGTATATAATAAAAACCTGAGAAATCCGTCCGTTTTCGTCATTTGTTATCGAATCGACCTAAAGCCATATCGACACATTAGCCGCTCTTCTCTCTGAAACCGTAACATTTATCGTCTGCAAAGGTATGCCGCATGCTGCGGTATGCGGAGACACTAAAAGCACCATAGTAGAACACAGAAGCAGCTTCTAAGTTGATGTAATAGCCAGTAAGAAGCAGTACAATTCAAGTTTTAGTTATCGGTTATTGACTTTTTACCCTTATTTCGTGCCTTGGATATGAGCTTGGACCTTAAGATTTTGCATGAAAGGAGGACTAGCAGCCGCGTTGCACGGGAGAATGTGAAAAGTGTTCATATGTAGTAAATACCTGAGAAGTCCGTCCGTTTTCGTCATTTGTTATCGAATCGACTTAAAGCCAGATCGACACATTGGTCGCTCTTCTCTCTGAAACCGTAACATTTATCGTGTGCAAAGCTATGTCGCGTGCTGCGGTATTCGGAGACACTAAAAGCACCGTAGTAGAACACAGAAGAAGCTTTTTAGTTGATGTAATAGCCAGTAAGATGCAGTACAATTCTAGTTTTAATTATCAATTATTGACTTTTTACCCTTCTTTGGTACCCTGGACATGAGCTGGGACCTTACGATTTTGCACGAAAGGAGGACTAGCACCCGCGTTGCACGGGAGAATGTGAATAGTGTTTATAAGTAGTAAAAACCTGAGAATGCCGTCCGTTTTCGTCATTTGCTATCGAATCGACTTAAAGCCAGATCGTCACATTAGCCGCTCTTCTCTTTGAAACCGTAACATTTATCGTCTGCTAAGATATGCCGCGTGCTGCGGTATGCGGAGACACTAAAAGCACCATAGTAGAACACAGAAGCAGCTTCTAAGTTGATGTAATAGCCAGTAAGAAGCAGTACAATTCAAGTTTTAGTTATCTATTATTGACATTTTCCCCTTCTTTGGTGCCTTGGACATGAGCTAGGACCTTAAGATTTTGCATTAAAGGAAGACTAGCAGCAGCGTTTCACGGGAGAATGTGAAAAGTGTTCATAGGTAGTAAAAACCTGAGAATACCGTCCGTTTTCGTCATTTGCTATCGAATCGACTTAAAGCCAGATCGACACATTAGCCGCTCTTCTCTCTGAAACCGTAACATTTATCGTCTGCAAAGATATGCCGCATGCTGCGGTATGCGGAGACACTAAAAGCACCATAGTAGAACACAGAAGCAGCTTCTAAGTTGATGTAATAGCCAGTAAGAAGCAGTACAATTCAAGTTTTAGTTATCGGTTATTGACTTTTTACCCTTATTTCGTGCCTTGGATATGAGCTTGGACCTTAAGATTTTGCATGAAAGGAGGACTAGCAGCCGCGTTGCACTGGAGAATGTGAAAAGTGTTCATATGTAGTAAAAACCTGAGAAGTCCGTCCGTTTTCGTCATTTGTTATCGAATCGACTTAAAGCCAGATCGACACATTGGCCGCTCTTCTCTCTGAAACCGTAACATTTATCGTGTGCAAAGCTATGTCGCGTGCTGCGGTATTCGGAGACACTAAAAGCACCGTAGTAGAACACAGAAGAAGCTTTTAAGTTGATGTAATAGCCAGTAAGATGCAGTACAATTCTAGTTTTAGTTATCAATTATTGACTTTTTACCCTTCTTTGGTACCCTGGACATGAGCTGGGACCTTACGATTTTGCACGAAAGGAGGACTTGCAGCCGCGTTTCACGGGAGAATGTGAAAAGTGTTCATAAGTAGTAAAAACCTGAGAATGCCGTCCGTTTTCGTCATTTGCTATCGAATCGACTTAAAGCCAGATCGTCACATTAGCCGCTCTTCTCTCTGAAACCGTAACATTTATCGTCTGCAAAAATATGCCGCGTGCTGCGGTATGCGGAGACACTAAAAGCACCATAGTAGAACACAGAAGCAGCTTCTAAGTTGATGTAATAGCCAGTAAGAAGCATTACAATTCAAGTTTTAGTTATCTCTTATTGACATTTTCCCCTTCTTTGGTGCCTTGGACATGAGCTAGGACCTTAAGCTTTTGCGTGAAAGGAGGACTAGCAGCAGCGTTGCACAGGAGAATGTGAAAAGTGTTCATAAGTCGTAAAAAGCTGAGAATGCCGTCCGTTTTCGTCATTTGCTATCGTATCGATTTAAAGCAAGATCGTCACATTAGCCGCTCTTCTCTCTCAAACCGTAACATTTATCGTCTGCAAAGATATGCCGCGTGCTGCGGTATCCGGAGACACTAAAAGCACCATAGTAGAGCACAGAAGCAGCTTCTAAGTTGATGTAATAGCCAGTAAGATGCAGTACAATTCAAGTTTTATTTATCTATTATTGACATTTTCCCCTTCTTTGGTGCCTTGGACATGAGCTAGGACCTTAAGATTTTGCATTAAAAGAAGACTAGCAGCAGCGTTTCACGGGAGAATGTGAAAAGTGTTCATAGGTAGTTAAAACCCTAGAATACCGTCCGTTTTCGTCATTTGCTATCGAATCGACTTAAAGCCAGATCGACACATTAGCCGCTCTTCTCTCTGAAACCGTAACATTTATCGTCTGCAAAGATATGCCGCATGCTGCGGTATGCGGAGACACTAAAAGCACCATAGTAGAACACAGAAGCAGCTTCTAAGTTGATGTAATAGCCAGTAAGAAGCAGTACAATTCAAGTTTTAGTTATCGGTTATTGACTTTTTACCCTTATTTCGTGCCTTGGATATGAGCTTGGACCTTAAGATTTTGCATGAAAGGAGGACTAGCAGCCGCGTTGCACGGGAGAATGTGAAAAGTGTTCATATGTAGTAAAAACCTGAGAAGTCCGTCCGTTTTCGTCATTTGTTATCGAATCGACTTAATGCCAGATCGTCACATTGGCCGCTCTTCTCTCTGAAACCATAACATTTATCGTGTGCAAAGCTATGTCGCGTGCTGCGGTATTCGGAGACACTAAAAGCACCGTAGTAGAACACAGAAGAAGCTTTTAAGTTGATGTAATAGCCAGTAAGATGCAGTACAATTCTTGTTTTAGTTATCAATTATTGACTTTTTACCCTTCTTTGGTACCCTGGACATGAGCTGGGACCTTTCGATTTTGCATGAAAGGAGGACTAGCAGCCGCGTTGCACAGGAAAATGTGAAAAGTGTTCATAAGTAGTAAACACCAGAGACATTCGGCCGTTTTCGTCATTTGTTATCGAATCGACATAAAGCCAGATCGTCACATTGGCCGCTCTTCTCTCTGAAACGGTTACATTTATCGTGTGCAAAGCTATGTCGCGTGCTGCGGTATGCCGTGACACTAAAAGCACCATAGCAGCACACAGAAGAAGCTTCTAAGTTGATGTAATAGCCAGTCAGAAGCAGTAGAATTCAAGTTTTAGCTATCGAATATTGACTTTTTACCCTTCTTTGGTGCCTTGGACATGAGCTAGGACCATAAGATTTTGCGTGAAAGGAGGACTAGCAGCCGCTTTGCACGGGAGAATGTGAAAAGTGTTCATAAGTAGTAAAAACCTGAGAATGCCGTCCGTTTTCGTCATTTGCTATCGAATCGACTTAAAGCCAGATAGTCACATTAGCCGCTCTTCTCTCTGAATCCGTAACATTTATCGTCTGCAAAGATATGCCGCGTGCTGCGGTATGCGGAGACACTAAAGGCAACATAGTAGGACACAGAAACAGCTTCTAAGTTGATGTAATAGCCAGTAAGAAGCAGTACAGTTCAAGTTTTAGTTATCGGTTATTGACTTTTTCCCTTCTTTCGTGCCTTGGATATGAGCTTGGACCTTAAGATTTTGCATGAAAGGAGGACTAGCAGCCGCGTTGCACGGGAGAATGTGAAAAGTGTTCATATGTAGTAAAAACCTGAGAAATCCGTCCGTTTTCTTCATTTGTTATCCAATCGACTTACAGCCAGATCGTCACATTGGCCGCTCTTCTCTCTGAAACCGTAACATTTATCGTCTGCAAAGCTATGTCGCGTGCTGCGGTGTGCGGAGACACTAAAAGCACCATAGTAGAACACAGAAGAAGCTTCTAAGTTGATGTAATAGCCAGAAAGAAGCAGTACAATTCAGGTTTTAGTTATCGATTATTGACTTTATACCCTTCTTTGGTGCCTTGGACATGAGCTAGTCCTTAAGATTTTGCATGAAAGGAGGACTAGCAGCCGCGTTGCACGGGAGAATGTGAAAAGTGTTCATAAGTAGTAAAAAATTGAGAATGCCGTCCGTTTTCGTCATTTGCTATCGAATCGACTTAAAGCCAGATCGTCACATTAGCCGCTCTTCTCTCTGAAACCGTTACATTTATCGTCTACAAAGATATGTCGCGTGCTGCGGTATGCAGAGACACTAAATGCACCATAGTAGAACACAGAAGCAGCTTCTAAGTTGATGTAATAGCCAGTAAGAAGCAGTACAATTCAAGTTTTAGTTATATATTATTGACATTTTCCCCTTCTTTGGTGCCTTCGACATGAGCTAGGACCTTAAGATTTTGCGTGAAAGGAGGACTAGCAGCCGCGTTGCACAGGAGAATGTGAAAAGTGTTCATAAGTAGTAAAAACCTGAGAATGCCGTCCGTTTTCGTCATTTGCTATCGAATCGACTTAAAGCCAGATCGTCTCATTAGCCGCTCTTCTCTCTGAAACCGTAACATTTATCGTCTGCTAAGATATGCCGCGTGCTGCGGTATGCGGAGACACTAAAAGCACCATAGTAGAACACAGAAGCATCTTCTAAGTTGATGTAATAGCCAGTAAGAAGCAGTACAATTCAAGTTTTAGTTATATATTATTGACATTTTCCCCTTCTTTGGTGCCTTCGACATGAGCTAGGACCTTAAGATTTTGCGTGAAAGGAGGACTAGCAGCCGCGTTGCACAGGAGAATGTGAAAAGTGTTCATAAGTAGTAAAAACCTGAGAATGCCGTCCGTTTTCGTCATTTGCTATCGAATCGACTTAAAGCCAGATCGTCTCATTAGCCGCTCTTCTCTCTGAAACCATAACATTTATCGTGTGCAAAGCTATGTCGCGTGCTGCGGTATTCGGAGACACTAAAAGCACCGTAGTAGAACACAGAAGAAGCTTTTAAGTTGATGTAATAGCCAGTAAGATGCAGTACAATTCTTGTTTTAGTTATCAATTATTGACTTTTTACCCTTCTTTGGTACGCTGGACATGAGCTGGGACCTTTCGATTTTGCATGAAAGGAGGACTAGTAGCCGCGTTGCACAGGAAAATGTGAAAAGTGTTCATAAGTAGTAAACACCAGAGACATTCGGCCGTTTTCTTCATTTGTTATCGAATCGACATAAAGCCAGATCGTCACATTGGCCGCTCTTCTCTCTGAAACGGTTACATTTATCGTGTGCAAAGCTATGTCGCGTGCTGCGGTATGCCGTGACACTAAAAGCACCATAGCAGCACACAGAAGAAGCTTCTAAGTTGATGTAATAGCCAGTCAGAAGCAGTAGAATTCAAGTTTTAGCTATCGAATATTGACTTTTTACCCTTCTTTGGTGCTTTGGATATGAGCTACGACCTTAAGCTTTTGCATGAAAGAAGGAATAGCAGCCGCGTTTCACGGGGGAATGTGAAACGTGTTCGTATATAATAAAAACCTGAGAAATCCGTCCGTTTTCGTCATTTGTTATCGAATCGACCTAAAGCCATATCGACACATTAGCCGCTCTTCTCTCTGAAACCGTAACATTTATCGTCTGCAAAGGTATGCCGCATGCTGCGGTATGCGGAGACACTAAAAGCACCATAGTAGAACACAGAAGCAGCTTCTAAGTTGATGTAATAGCCAGTAAGAAGCAGTACAATTCAAGTTTTAGTTATCGGTTATTGACTTTTTACCCTTATTTCGTGCCTTGGATATGAGCTTGGACCTTAAGATTTTGCATGAAAGGAGGACTAGCAGCCGCGTTGCACGGGAGAATGTGAAAAGTGTTCATATGTAGTAAATACCTGAGAAGTCCGTCCGTTTTCGTCATTTGTTATCGAATCGACTTAAAGCCAGATCGACACATTGGTCGCTCTTCTCTCTGAAACCGTAACATTTATCGTGTGCAAAGCTATGTCGCGTGCTGCGGTATTCGGAGACACTAAAAGCACCGTAGTAGAACACAGAAGAAGCTTTTTAGTTGATGTAATAGCCAGTAAGATGCAGTACAATTCTAGTTTTAATTATCAATTATTGACTTTTTACCCTTCTTTGGTACCCTGGACATGAGCTGGGACCTTACGATTTTGCACGAAAGGAGGACTAGCACCCGCGTTGCACGGGAGAATGTGAATAGTGTTTATAAGTAGTAAAAACCTGAGAATGCCGTCCGTTTTCGTCATTTGCTATCGAATCGACTTAAAGCCAGATCGTCACATTAGCCGCTCTTCTCTTTGAAACCGTAACATTTATCGTCTGCTAAGATATGCCGCGTGCTGCGGTATGCGGAGACACTAAAAGCACCATAGTAGAACACAGAAGCAGCTTCTAAGTTGATGTAATAGCCAGTAAGAAGCAGTACAATTCAAGTTTTAGTTATCTATTATTGACATTTTCCCCTTCTTTGGTGCCTTGGACATGAGCTAGGACCTTAAGATTTTGCATTAAAGGAAGACTAGCAGCAGCGTTTCACGGGAGAATGTGAAAAGTGTTCATAGGTAGTAAAAACCTGAGAATACCGTCCGTTTTCGTCATTTGCTATCGAATCGACTTAAAGCCAGATCGACACATTAGCCGCTCTTCTCTCTGAAACCGTAACATTTATCGTCTGCAAAGATATGCCGCATGCTGCGGTATGCGGAGACACTAAAAGCACCATAGTAGAACACAGAAGCAGCTTCTAAGTTGATGTAATAGCCAGTAAGAAGCAGTACAATTCAAGTTTTAGTTATCGGTTATTGACTTTTTACCCTTATTTCGTGCCTTGGATATGAGCTTGGACCTTAAGATTTTGCATGAAAGGAGGACTAGCAGCCGCGTTGCACTGGAGAATGTGAAAAGTGTTCATATGTAGTAAAAACCTGAGAAGTCCGTCCGTTTTCGTCATTTGTTATCGAATCGACTTAAAGCCAGATCGACACATTGGCCGCTCTTCTCTCTGAAACCGTAACATTTATCGTGTGCAAAGCTATGTCGCGTGCTGCGGTATTCGGAGACACTAAAAGCACCGTAGTAGAACACAGAAGAAGCTTTTAAGTTGATGTAATAGCCAGTAAGATGCAGTACAATTCTAGTTTTAGTTATCAATTATTGACTTTTTACCCTTCTTTGGTACCCTGGACATGAGCTGGGACCTTACGATTTTGCACGAAAGGAGGACTTGCAGCCGCGTTTCACGGGAGAATGTGAAAAGTGTTCATAAGTAGTAAAAACCTGAGAATGCCGTCCGTTTTCGTCATTTGCTATCGAATCGACTTAAAGCCAGATCGTCACATTAGCCGCTCTTCTCTCTGAAACCGTAACATTTATCGTCTGCAAAAATATGCCGCGTGCTGCGGTATGCGGAGACACTAAAAGCACCATAGTAGAACACAGAAGCAGCTTCTAAGTTGATGTAATAGCCAGTAAGAAGCATTACAATTCAAGTTTTAGTTATCTCTTATTGACATTTTCCCCTTCTTTGGTGCCTTGGACATGAGCTAGGACCTTAAGCTTTTGCGTGAAAGGAGGACTAGCAGCAGCGTTGCACAGGAGAATGTGAAAAGTGTTCATAAGTCGTAAAAAGCTGAGAATGCCGTCCGTTTTCGTCATTTGCTATCGTATCGATTTAAAGCAAGATCGTCACATTAGCCGCTCTTCTCTCTCAAACCGTAACATTTATCGTCTGCAAAGATATGCCGCGTGCTGCGGTATCCGGAGACACTAAAAGCACCATAGTAGAGCACAGAAGCAGCTTCTAAGTTGATGTAATAGCCAGTAAGATGCAGTACAATTCAAGTTTTATTTATCTATTATTGACATTTTCCCCTTCTTTGGTGCCTTGGACATGAGCTAGGACCTTAAGATTTTGCATTAAAAGAAGACTAGCAGCAGCGTTTCACGGGAGAATGTGAAAAGTGTTCATAGGTAGTTAAAACCCTAGAATACCGTCCGTTTTCGTCATTTGCTATCGAATCGACTTAAAGCCAGATCGACACATTAGCCGCTCTTCTCTCTGAAACCGTAACATTTATCGTCTGCAAAGATATGCCGCATGCTGCGGTATGCGGAGACACTAAAAGCACCATAGTAGAACACAGAAGCAGCTTCTAAGTTGATGTAATAGCCAGTAAGAAGCAGTACAATTCAAGTTTTAGTTATCGGTTATTGACTTTTTACCCTTATTTCGTGCCTTGGATATGAGCTTGGACCTTAAGATTTTGCATGAAAGGAGGACTAGCAGCCGCGTTGCACGGGAGAATGTGAAAAGTGTTCATATGTAGTAAAAACCTGAGAAGTCCGTCCGTTTTCGTCATTTGTTATCGAATCGACTTAATGCCAGATCGTCACATTGGCCGCTCTTCTCTCTGAAACCATAACATTTATCGTGTGCAAAGCTATGTCGCGTGCTGCGGTATTCGGAGACACTAAAAGCACCGTAGTAGAACACAGAAGAAGCTTTTAAGTTGATGTAATAGCCAGTAAGATGCAGTACAATTCTTGTTTTAGTTATCAATTATTGACTTTTTACCCTTCTTTGGTACCCTGGACATGAGCTGGGACCTTTCGATTTTGCATGAAAGGAGGACTAGCAGCCGCGTTGCACAGGAAAATGTGAAAAGTGTTCATAAGTAGTAAACACCAGAGACATTCGGCCGTTTTCGTCATTTGTTATCGAATCGACATAAAGCCAGATCGTCACATTGGCCGCTCTTCTCTCTGAAACGGTTACATTTATCGTGTGCAAAGCTATGTCGCGTGCTGCGGTATGCCGTGACACTAAAAGCACCATAGCAGCACACAGAAGAAGCTTCTAAGTTGATGTAATAGCCAGTCAGAAGCAGTAGAATTCAAGTTTTAGCTATCGAATATTGACTTTTTACCCTTCTTTGGTGCCTTGGACATGAGCTAGGACCATAAGATTTTGCGTGAAAGGAGGACTAGCAGCCGCTTTGCACGGGAGAATGTGAAAAGTGTTCATAAGTAGTAAAAACCTGAGAATGCCGTCCGTTTTCGTCATTTGCTATCGAATCGACTTAAAGCCAGATAGTCACATTAGCCGCTCTTCTCTCTGAATCCGTAACATTTATCGTCTGCAAAGATATGCCGCGTGCTGCGGTATGCGGAGACACTAAAGGCAACATAGTAGGACACAGAAACAGCTTCTAAGTTGATGTAATAGCCAGTAAGAAGCAGTACAGTTCAAGTTTTAGTTATCGGTTATTGACTTTTTCCCTTCTTTCGTGCCTTGGATATGAGCTTGGACCTTAAGATTTTGCATGAAAGGAGGACTAGCAGCCGCGTTGCACGGGAGAATGTGAAAAGTGTTCATATGTAGTAAAAACCTGAGAAATCCGTCCGTTTTCTTCATTTGTTATCCAATCGACTTACAGCCAGATCGTCACATTGGCCGCTCTTCTCTCTGAAACCGTAACATTTATCGTCTGCAAAGCTATGTCGCGTGCTGCGGTGTGCGGAGACACTAAAAGCACCATAGTAGAACACAGAAGAAGCTTCTAAGTTGATGTAATAGCCAGAAAGAAGCAGTACAATTCAGGTTTTAGTTATCGATTATTGACTTTATACCCTTCTTTGGTGCCTTGGACATGAGCTAGTCCTTAAGATTTTGCATGAAAGGAGGACTAGCAGCCGCGTTGCACGGGAGAATGTGAAAAGTGTTCATAAGTAGTAAAAAATTGAGAATGCCGTCCGTTTTCGTCATTTGCTATCGAATCGACTTAAAGCCAGATCGTCACATTAGCCGCTCTTCTCTCTGAAACCGTTACATTTATCGTCTACAAAGATATGTCGCGTGCTGCGGTATGCAGAGACACTAAATGCACCATAGTAGAACACAGAAGCAGCTTCTAAGTTGATGTAATAGCCAGTAAGAAGCAGTACAATTCAAGTTTTAGTTATATATTATTGACATTTTCCCCTTCTTTGGTGCCTTCGACATGAGCTAGGACCTTAAGATTTTGCGTGAAAGGAGGACTAGCAGCCGCGTTGCACAGGAGAATGTGAAAAGTGTTCATAAGTAGTAAAAACCTGAGAATGCCGTCCGTTTTCGTCATTTGCTATCGAATCGACTTAAAGCCAGATCGTCTCATTAGCCGCTCTTCTCTCTGAAACCGTAACATTTATCGTCTGCTAAGATATGCCGCGTGCTGCGGTATGCGGAGACACTAAAAGCACCATAGTAGAACACAGAAGCATCTTCTAAGTTGATGTAATAGCCAGTAAGAAGCAGTACAATTCAAGTTTTAGTTATCTATTATTGACATTTTCCCCTTCTTTGGTGCCTTGGACATGAGCTAGGACCTTAAGATTTTGCTTGAAAGGAAGACTGGCAGCAGCGTTTCATGGGAGAATGTGAAAAGTGTTCATAGGTAGTAAAAACCTGAGAATACCGTCCGTTTTCGTCATTTGCTATCGAATCGACTTAAAGCCAGATCGACACATTAGCCGCTCTTCTCTCTGAAACCGTAACATTTATCGTCTGCAAAGATATGCCGCATGCTGCGGTATGCGGAGACACTAAAAGCACCATAGTAGAACACAGAAGCAGCTTCTAAGTTGATGTAATAGCCAGTAAGAAGCAGTACAATTCAAGTTTTTGTTATCGGTTATTGACTTTTTACCCATATTTCGTGCCTTGGATATGAGCTTGGACCTTAAGATTTTGCATGAAAGGAGGACTAGCAGCCGCGTTGCACGGGAGAATGTGAAAAGTTTTCATATGTAGTAAAAACCTGAGAAGTCCGTCCGTTTTCGTCATTTGTTATCGAATCGACTTAAAGCCAGATCGTCACATTGGCCGCTCTTCTCTCTGAAACCGTAACATTTATCGTGTGCAAAGCTATGTCGCGTGCTGCGGTATTCGGAGACACTAAAAGCACCGTAGTAGAACACAGAAGAAACTTTTAAGTTGATGTAATAGCCAGTAAGATGCAGTACAATTCTAGTTTTAGTTATCAATTATTGACTTTTTACCGTTCTTTGGTACCTTGGACATGAGCTGGGACCTTACGATTTTGCATGAAAGGAGGACTAGCAGCCGCGTTGCACAGGAAAATGTGAAAAGTGTTCATATGTAGTAAAAACCTGAGACATTCGGCCGTTTTCGTCATTTGTTATCGAATCGACATAAAGCCAGATCGTCACATTGGCTGCTCTTCTCTCTGAAACGGTTACATTTATCGTCTGCAAAGCTATGTCGCGTGCTGCGGTATGCCGCGACACTAAAAGCAAAATAGCAGCACACAGAAGAAGCTTCTAAGTTGATGTAATAGCCAGTCAGAAGCAGTAGAATTCAAGTTTTAGCTATCAAATATTGACTTTTTACCATTCTTTGGTGCTTTGGACATGAGCTACGACCTTAAGAATTTGCATGAAAGGAGGACTAGCAGCAGCGTTTCACGGGGGAATGTGAAAAGTGTTCGTATATAATAAAAACCTCAGAAATCCGTCCGTTTTCGTCATTTGTTATCCAATCGACTTACAGCCAGATCGTCACATTGGCCGCTCTTCTCTCTGAAACCGTTACATTTATCGTCTACAAAGATATGTCGCGTGCTGCGGTATGCGGAGACACTAAAAGCACCATAGTAGAACACAGAAGCAGCTTCTAAGTTGATGTAATAGCCAGTAAGAAGCAGTACAATTCAAGTTTTTGTTATCGATTACTGCGTTTTTACCCTTCTTTGATGCATTGGACAGGAGCTAGGACCTTAAGATTTTGCATGAAATTAGGACTAGCAGCCGCGTTGCACGGGAGAATGTGAAAAGTGTTCATATGTTGTAAAAACCTGAGAAATCCGTCCGTTTTCGTCATTTGCTATCGAATCGACTTAATCCAGATCGTCACATTGGCCGCTCTTCTCTCTGAAACGGTTACATTTATCGTCTGCAAAGCTATGTCGCGTGCTGCCGTATAACGGAGACACTAAATGCACAATAGTAGAACAGAGAAGAAGCTTCTAAGTTGATGTAATAGCCAGTAAGAAGCAGTACAATTCAAGTTTTAGCTATCGGTTATTGACTTTTTATCCTTCTTTGGTGCCTTGGATATGAGCTTGGACCTTAAGATTTTGCATGAAAGGAGGACTAGCAGTCGCGTTGCACGGGAGAATGCGAAAAGTGTTCATAAGTAGTAAAAACCTGAGAAATCCGTCCGTTTTCTTCATTTGTTATCCAATCGACTTACAGCCAGATCGTCACATTGGCCGCTCTTCTCTCGTCTGCAAAGCTATGTCGCGTGCTGCGGTGTGCGGAGACACTAAAAGCACCATAGTAGAACACAGAAGAAGCTTCTAAGTTGATGTAATAGCCAGTAAGAAGCAGTACAATTCAGGTTTTAGTTATCGATTATTGATTTTTTACCCTTCTTTGGTGCCTTGGACATGAACTAGGACCATAAGATTTTGCTTGAAAGGAGGACTAGCAGCCGCGTTGCACGGGAGAGTGTGAAAAGTGTTCATAAGTAGTAAAAATCTGAGAATGCCGTCCGTTTTCGTCATTTGCTATCGAATCGACTTAAAGCCAGATCGTCACATTAGCCGCTCTTCTTTCTGAAACCTTTACATTTGTCGTCTACAAAGATATGTCGCGTGCTGCGGTATGCGGAGACACTAAAAGCACCATAGTAGAACACAGAAACAGCTTCTAAGTTGATGTAATAGCCAGTAAGAAGCAGTACAATTCAGGTTTTGTTATCGATTATTGACTTTTTACCCTTCTTTGGTGCCTTGGACATGAGCTAGTCCTTAAGATTTTGCATGAAAGGAGGACTAGCAGCCGCGTTGCACGGGAGAATGCGAAAAGTGTTCATAAGTAGTAAAAAACTGAGAATGCCGTCCGTTTTCGTCATTTGCTATCGAATCGACTTAAAGCCAGATCGTCACATTAGCCGCTCGTGTCTCTGAAACCGTTACATTTATCGTCTGCAAAGATATGCCGCGTGCTGCGGTATGCGGAGACACTAAAAGCACCATAGTAGAACACAGAAGCAGCTTCTAAGTTGATGTAATAGCCAGTAAGAAGCAGTACAATTCAAGTTTTAGTTAGCGATTATTGTCTTTTTATTCTTCTTTGGTGCCTTGGACATGAGCTAGGACCTTAAGAGTTTGCATGAAAGGAGGACTAGCAGCCGCGTTGCAAGGGAGAATGTGAAAAGTGTCCATATGTTGTAAAAACCTTAGAAATCCGTCCGTTTTCGTCAACTGTTATCGAATCGACTTCAAGCCAGATCGTCACAGTGGCCGCTCTTGTGTCTGAAACGGTTACTTTATCGTCTGCAAAGCTATGTCGCGTGCTGCGGTATAAAGGAGACACTAAAAGCACCATAGTAGAACACAGAAGAAGCTTCTAAGTTGACGTAATAGCCAGTAAGATGCAGTACAATTCAAGTTGTAGTTATCTATTATTGACTTTTTACCCTTCTTTGGTGCCTTTAACCTGAGCTTGGACCTTACGATTTTGCATGAAAGGAGGACTAGCAGCCGCGTTGCACGGGAGAATGTGAAAAGTGTTCATATGTAGTAAAAACATGAGAAATCCGTCCATTTTCGTCATTTCTTATCAAATCGACTTAAAGCCAGAACGTCACATTGGCCGCTCTTCTCTCTGAAACGGTTACATTTATCGTCTGCAAAGCTATGTCGCGTGCTGTGGCATGCGGAGACACTAAAAGCACCATAGTAGAACACAGAAGCAGCTTCTAAGTTGATGTAATAGCCAGTAAGATGCAGTACAATTCAGTTTTAGTTAACGGTTATTGACTTTTTACCCTTCTTTGGTGCCTTGGACATGAGCTTGGACCTTAAGATTTTGCATGAAAGGAGGACTAGTAGCCGCGTTGCACGGGAGAATGTGAAAAGTGTTCAAATGTAGTAAGAACCTGAGAAGCCCGTCCGTTTTCGTCATTTGTTATCGAATCGACTTAAAGCCAGATCGTCACATTGGCCGCTCTTCTCTCTGAAACCGAAACATTTATCGTCTGCAAAGCTATGCCGTGTGCTGCGGTATAAAGGAGACACTAAAAGCACCATAGTAGAACACAGAAGAAGCTTCTAAGTTGACGTAATAGCCAGTAAGATGCAGTACAATTCAAGTTTTAGTTATCTATTATTGACTTTTTTCCCTTTTCTGGTACCTTGACATGAGCTAGGGCCTTAAGATATAGCATGAAAAGAGAACTAGCACCCGCGTTGCACGGGAGAATGAGAAATGTGTTCATATGTAGTAAAAACATGAGAAATCCGTCCGTTTTCGTCATTAGTTATCGAATCGACTTAAAGCCAGATCGTCACATTGGCCGCTCTTCTCTTCGAAACGGTTAAATTTATCGTCTGCAAAGATATGACACGTGCTGCGGTATGCGGAGACACTGAAAGCGCCATAGTAGAACACAGAAGTAGCATCTAAGTTGATGTAATACCCAATAAGAAGCAGTACAATTCAAGTTTTAGGTATCGACTAAAGACTTTTTACCCGTCTTTGTGCCTTCGACATGAACTAGGACCTTACGATTTTGCATGAGATGAGGACTAGCAGCCGCATTGCACGGGAAAACGTGAAAAGTGTTCATATGTAGTAAAAACCTGAGAAATCCGTCCGTTTTCGTCAATTGTTATCGAATTGACTTAAAGCCAGATCGTCACATTGGCCGCTCGTCTCTCTGAAACCGTAAAATTTATCGTCTGCAAAGCTATGTCGCGTGCTGCGACATGCGGAGACACTAAAAGCACCATAGTGGAACACAGAAGAAGCTTCTAAGTTGACGTAATAGCCAGTAAGATGCAGTACAATTCAAGTTTTTGTTATCTGTTATTGACTTTTACCCTTTTTTGGTACCTTGACATGTGCTAGGGCCTCAAGATATAGCATGAAAGGAGGACTAGCACCCGCGTTGCACGGGAGAAGGAGAAAAGTGTTCATATGTAGTAAACACCTGAGAAATCCGTTTGTTTTCGTCATTTGTTATCTAATCGACTTAAAGCCAGATCGTCTCATTGGCCGCTCTTCTCTCTGAAACGGTTACATTTATCGTCGGCAAAGCTATGTCGCGTGCTGCGGCATGCGGAGACACTAAAAGCACCATAGTAGAACACAGAAGCAGCTTCTAAGTTGATGTAATAGCCAGTAAGAAACAGTACAATTCAAGTTTTAGTTATCGATTATTAACTTTTTACCCTTCTATGGTGCCTCTTGGACATGAGCTAGGACATTACGATATTGCATGAAAGGATGACTAGCAGCCGCGTTGCACGAGAGAATGTGAAAAGTGTTCATATGTAGTAAAAACGTGAGAAATCCGTCCATTTTCGTCACTTGTTATAGAATCGACTTAAAGCCATATCGTCTCATTGACCGCTCTTCTTTCTGAAACGGTTACATTTATCGTCTGCAAAGCTATGTTGCGTGCTGCGGTATGCGGAGACACTAAACGCACCATAGTAGAACACAGAAGAAGCTTCTAAGTTGACGTAATCGCCAGTAAGAAACAGTACAATTCAAGTTTTAGTTTTCGATTATTGGCCTTTTACCCTTCTTTGGTGCCTTGGACATGAGCTAGGACCTTAAGATTTTGCATGAAAGGAGGACCAGCAGCCGCGTTGCACGGCAGAATGTGAAAAGTATTCATATGTAGTAATAACCTGAGAAATCCGTCCGTTTTCGTCATTTGTTATCGAATCGACTTAATGCCAGATCGTCAGATTGGCCGCTATTCTCTCTGAAACGGTTACATTTATCGTCTGCAAAGCTATACCGCCAGCTGAGGTATGCGGAGACACTAAAAGCACGATAGTAGAACACAGAAGAAGCTTCTAAGTTGATGTAATAGCCAGTAAGAAGCAGTATAATTCAAGTTTTAGTTATCGATTATTGACTTTTTACCCTCATTTGGTGTCTTGGACATGAGCTAGGACCTTAAGATTTTGCATGAAAGGAGGACTAGCAGCAGCGTTTCACGGGAGAATGTGAAAAGTGTTCACATGTTGTAAAAACCTGAGAAATCCGTCCGTTTTCGTCATTTGTTATCGAATCGACTTAATCCAGATCGTTACATTGGCCGCTCTTCTCTCTGAAACGGTTACATTTATCGTCTGCAAAGCTATGTCGCGTGCTGCGGTATAAAGGAGACACTAAACTCACCATAGTAGAACACAGAAGAAGCTTCTAAGTTGACGTAATCGCCAGTAAGAAACAGTACAATTCAAATTTAGTTTTCGATTATTGACCTTTTACCCTTCTTTGGTGCCTTGGACATGAGCTAGGACCTTAAGATTTTGCATGAAAGGAGGACCAGCAGCCGCGTTGCACGGCAGAATGTGAAAAGTTTTCATATGTAGTAATAACCTGAGAAATCCGTCCGTTTTCGTCATTTGTTATCGAATCGACTTAATGCCAGATCGTCAGATTGGCCGCTATTCTCTCTGAAACGGTTACATTTATCGTCTGCAAAGCTATATCGCGAGCTGAGGTATTCGGAGACACTAAAAGCATGATAGTAGAACTCAGAAGAAGCTTCTAAGTTGATGTAATAGCCAGTAAGAAGCAGTATAATTCAAGTTTTAGTTATCGATTATTGACTTTTTACCCTCATTTGGTGTCTTGGACATGAGCTAGGACCTTAAGATTTTGCATGAAAGGAGGACTAGTAGCCGCGTTGCACGGGAGAATGTGAAAAGTGTTCAAATGTAGTAAGAACCTGAGAAGTCCGTCTGTTTTCGTCATTTGTTATCGAATCGACTTAAAGCCAGATCGTCACATTGGCCGCTCTTCTCTCTGAAACGGTTACATTTATCGTCTGCAAAGCTATGTCGCGTGCTGCGGTATGCGGAGACACTAAAAGCACCATAGTAGAACACAGAAGAAGCTTATAAGTTGATGTAATTGCCTGTAAGAAGCAGTACATTTCAAAGTTTTAGTTATCGATGACTTTTTACCCTTCTGTGGTGCCTTGGACATGAGCTAGGACCTTAAGATATTGCATGAAAGGAGGACTAGCAGCCGCGTTGCACGGGAGAATGTGAAAAGTGTTCATATGTAGTAAAAACCAGAGAAATCCTTCCGTTAATAACAATTTGTCCACTTTATTTGGACTGTTGAGCTCCGTGGCCGTGGATAACGATATTTCACTGAAAAAATACGGCAACCAGCCACTTTTTAATTCGTGTGACTTTAAACTCGCGAAATTGATGTAACTGATTGGAGTCGTTGCTTTGCACAGGCTTGCTGCAGCATCCAAACTGCTGTCGAGATTGTACTACTGTAGTAACTGAAGATCCATGTAATTTGCCAGCTGAAGATGGGTGCAAACCCGAAATGCATATTGGCGTAAATAAAAAAACGCATTAAAAAGTGGCTGGTTGCCGTATTTCTTCAGTGAAATTTCAATCCTTCCGTTAATGTCATTTGTTATCTAATCGACTTAAAGCCTGATCGACACATTGGCCGCTCTTCTCTCTGAAACGATTACATTTATCGTCTGCAAAGCTATGTTGCGTGCTGCGGTATATAGGAGACACTATAAGCACCATAGTAAAACACAGAAGAAGCTTATAAGTTGATGTAATAGCCAGTAAGAAGCAGTACAATTCAAGTTTTAGTTATCTATTATTGACATTTTCCCCTTCTTTGGTGCCTTGGATATGAGCTAGGTCAAGATTTTGCGTGAAAGGAGGACTGGCAACAGCGTTGCATGGGAGAATGTGAAAAGTGTTCATAAGTAGTAAATACCTCAGAATGCCGTCCGTTTTCGTCATTTGCTATCGAATCGACTTAATCCAGATCGTCACATTGGCCGCTCTTCTCTCTGAAACGGTTACATTTATCGTCTGCAAAGCTATGTCGCGTGCTGCGGTATAACGGAGACACTAAATGCACAATAGTAGAACAGAGAAGAAGCTTCTAAGTTGATGTAATAGCCAGTAAGAAGCAGTACAATTCAAGTTTTTGTTATCGATTACTGCGTTTTTACCCTTCTTTGATGCATTGGACAGGAGCTAGGACCTTAAGATTTTGCATGAAATTAGGACTAGCAGCCGCGTTGCACGGGAGGATGTGAAAAGTGTTCATATGTTGTAAAAACCTGAGAAATCCGTCCGTTTTCGTCATTTGCTATCGAATCGACTTAATCCAGATCGTCACATTGGCCGCTCTTCTCTCTGAAACGGTTACATTTATCGTCTGCAAAGCTATGTCGCGTGCTGCGGTATAACGGAGACACTAAATGCACAATAGTAGAACAGAGAAGAAGCTTCTAAGTTGATGTAATAGCCAGTAAGAAGCAGTACTGTTCAAGTTTTAGCTATCGGTTATTGACTTTTTACCCTTCTTTGGTGCCTTGGATATGAGCTTGGACCTTAAGATTTTGCATGAAAGGAGGACTAGCAGTCGCGTTGCACGGGAGAATGTGAAAAGTGTTCATAAGTAGTAAAAACCTGAGAAATCCGTCCGTTTTCTTCATTTGTTATCCAATCGACTTACAGCCAGATCGTCACATTGGCCGCTCTTCTCTCGTCTGCAAAGCTATGTCGCGTGCTGCGGTGTGCGGAGACACTAAAAGCACCATAGTAGAACACAGAAGAAGCTTCTAAGTTGATGTAATAGCCAGTAAGAAGCAGTACAATTCAGGTTTTAGTTATCGATTATTGATTTTTTACCCTTCTTTGGTGCCTTGGACATGAGCTAGGACCATAAGATTTTGCTTGAAAGGAGGACTAGCAGCCGCGTTGCACGGGAGAGTGTGAAAAGTGTTCATAAGTAGTAAAAATCTGAGAATGCCGTCCGTTTTCGTCATTTGCTATCGAATCGACTTAAAGCCAGATCGTCACATTAGCCGCTCGTGTCTCTGAAACCGTTACATTTATCGTCTGCAAAGATATGCCGCGTGCTGCGGTATGCGGAGACACTAAAAGCACCATAGTAGAACACAGAAGCAGCTTCTAAGTTGATGTAATAGCCAGTAAGAAGCAGTACAATTCAAGTTTTAGTTAGCGATTATTGTCTTTTTATTCTTCTTTGGTGCCTTGGACATGAGCTAGGACCTTAAGAGTTTGCATGAAAGGAGGACTAGCAGCCGCGTTGCACGGGAGAATGTGAAAAGTGTCCATATGTTGTAAAAACCTTAGAAATCCGTCCGTTTTCGTCAACTGTTATCGAATCGACTTCAAGCCAGATCGTCACAGTGGCCGCTCTTGTGTCTGAAACGGTTACTTTATCGTCTGCAAAGCTATGTCGCGTGCTGCGGTATAAAGGAGACACTAAAAGCACCATAGTAGAACACAGAAGAAGCTTCTAAGTTGACGTAATAGCCAGTAAGATGCAGTACAATTCAAGTTGTAGTTATCTATTATTGACTTTTTACCCTTCTTTGGTGCCTTGAACCTGAGCTTGGACCTTACGATTTTGCATGAAAGGAGGACTAGCAGCCGCGTTGCACGGGAGAATGTGAAAAGTGTTCATATGTAGTAAAAACATGAGAAATCCGTCCATTTTCGTCATTTCTTATCAAATCGACTTAAAGCCAGAACGTCACATTGGCCGCTCTTCTCTCTGAAACGGTTACATTTATCGTCTGCAAAGCTATGTCGCGTGCTGTGGCATGCGGAGACACTAAAAGCACCATAGTAGAACACAGAAGCAGCTTCTAAGTTGATGTAATAGCCAGTAAGATGCAGTACAATTCAGTTTTAGTTAACGGTTATTGACTTTTTACCCTTCTTTGGTTCCTTGGACATGAGCTTGGACCTTAAGATTTTGCATGAAAGGAGGACTAGTAGCCGCGTTGCACGGGAGAATGTGAAAAGTGTTCAAATGTAGTAAGAACCTGAGAAGTCCGTCTGTTTTCGTCATTTGTTATCGAATCGACTTAAAGCCAGATCGTCACATTGGCCGCTCTTCTCTCTGAAACGGTTACATTTATCGTCTGCAAAGCTATGTCGCGTGCTGCGGTATGCGGAGACACTAAAAGCACCATAGTAGAACACAGAAGAAGCTTATAAGTTGATGTAATTGCCTGTAAGAAGCAGTACATTTCAAAGTTTTAGTTATCGATGACTTTTTACCCTTCTGTGGTGCCTTGGACATGAGCTAGGACCTTAAGATATTGCATGAAAGGAGGACTAGCAGCCGCGTTGCACGGGAGAATGTGAAAAGTGTTCATATGTAGTAAAAACCAGAGAAATCCTTCCGTTAATAACAATTTGTCCACTTTATTTGGACTGTTGAGCTCCGTGGCCGTGGATAACGATATTTCACTGAAAAAATACGGCAACCAGCCACTTTTTAATTCGTGTGACTTTAAACTCGCGAAATTGATGTAACTGATTGGAGTCGTTGCTTTGCACAGGCTTGCTGCAGCATCCAAACTGCTGTCGAGATTGTACTACTGTAGTAACTGAAGATCCATGTAATTTGCCAGCTGAAGATGGGTGCAAACCCGAAATGCATATTGGCGTAAATAAAAAAACGCATTAAAAAGTGGCTGGTTGCCGTATTTCTTCAGTGAAATTTCAATCCTTCCGTTAATGTCATTTGTTATCTAATCGACTTAAAGCCTGATCGACACATTGGCCGCTCTTCTCTCTGAAACGATTACATTTATCGTCTGCAAAGCTATGTTGCGTGCTGCGGTATATAGGAGAAACTATAAGCACCATAGTAAAACACAGAAGAAGCTTATAAGTTGATGTAATAGCCAGTAAGAAGCAGTACAATTCAAGTTTTAGTTATCTATTATTGACATTTTCCCCTTCTTTGGTGCCTTGGATATGAGCTAGGTCAAGATTTTGCGTGAAAGGAGGACTGGCAACAGCGTTGCATGGGAGAATGTGAAAAGTGTTCATAAGTAGTAAATACCTCAGAATGCCGTCCGTTTTCGTCATTTGCTATCGAATCGACTTAATCCAGATCGTCACATTGGCCGCTCTTCTCTCTGAAACGGTTACATTTATCGTCTGCAAAGCTATGTCGCGTGCTGCGGTATAACGGAGACACTAAATGCACAATAGTAGAACAGAGAAGAAGCTTCTAAGTTGATGTAATAGCCAGTAAGAAGCAGTACAATTCAAGTTTTTGTTATCGATTACTGCGTTTTTACCCTTCTTTGATGCATTGGACAGGAGCTAGGACCTTAAGATTTTGCATGAAATTAGGACTAGCAGCCGCGTTGCACGGGAGGATGTGAAAAGTGTTCATATGTTGTAAAAACCTGAGAAATCCGTCCGTTTTCGTCATTTGCTATCGAATCGACTTAATCCAGATCGTCACATTGGCCGCTCTTCTCTCTGAAACGGTTACATTTATCGTCTGCAAAGCTATGTCGCGTGCTGCGGTATAACGGAGACACTAAATGCACAATAGTAGAACAGAGAAGAAGCTTCTAAGTTGATGTAATAGCCAGTAAGAAGCAGTACTGTTCAAGTTTTAGCTATCGGTTATTGACTTTTTACCCTTCTTTGGTGCCTTGGATATGAGCTTGGACCTTAAGATTTTGCATGAAAGGAGGACTAGCAGTCGCGTTGCACGGGAGATTGTGAAAAGTGTTCATAAGTAGTAAAAACCTGAGAAATCCGTCCGTTTTCTTCATTTGTTATCCAATCGACTTACAGCCAGATCGTCACATTGGCCGCTCTTCTCTCGTCTGCAAAGCTATGTCGCGTGCTGCGGTGTGCGGAGACACTAAAAGCACCATAGTAGAACACAGAAGAAGCTTCTAAGTTGATGTAATAGCCAGTAAGAAGCAGTACAATTCAGGTTTTAATTATCGATTATTGATTTTTTACCCTTCTTTGGTGCCTTGGACATGAGCTAGGACCATAAGATTTTGCTTGAAAGCAGGACTAGCAGCCGCGTTGCACGGGAGAGTGTGAAAAGTGTTCATAAGTAGTAAAAATCTGAGAATGCCGTCCGTTTTCGTCATTTGCTATCGAATCGACTTAAAGCCAGATCGTCACATTAGCCGCTCTTCTTTCTGAAACCTTTACATTTGTCGTCTACAAAGATATGTCGCGTGCTGCGGTATGCGGAGACACTAAAAGCACCATAGTAGAACACAGAAACAGCTTCTAAGTTGATGTAATAGCCAGTAAGAAGCAGTACAATTCAGGTTTTAGTTATCGATTATTGACTTTTTACCCTTCTTTGGTGCCTTAGACATGAGCTAGTCCTTAAGATTTTGCATGAAAGGAGGACTAGCAGCCGCGTTGCACGGGAGAATGCGAAAAGTGTTCATAAGTAGTAAAAAACTGAGAATGCCGTCCGTTTTCATCATTTGCTATCGAATCGACTTAAAGCCAGATCGTCACATTAGCCGCTCGTGTCTCTGAAACCGTTACATTTATCGTCTGCAAAGATATGCCGCGTGCTGCGGTATGCGGAGACACTAAAAGCACCATAGTAGAACACAGAAGCAGCTTCTAAGTTGATGTAATAGCCAGTAAGAAGCAGTACAATTCAAGTTTTAGTTAGCGATTATTGTCTTTTTATTCTTCTTTGGTGCCTTGGACATGAGCTTGGTTCTTACGATTTTGCATGAAAGGAGGACTAGCAGCCGCGTTGCACGGGAGAATGTGAAAAGTGTCCATATGTTGTAAAAACCTTAGAAATCCGTCCGTTTTCGTCAACTGTTATCGAATCGACTTCAAGCCAGATCGTCACAGTGGCCGCTCTTGTGTCTGAAACGGTTACTTTATCGTCTGCAAAGCTATGTCGCGTGCTGCGGTATAAAGGAGACACTAAAAGCACCATAGTAGAACACAGAAGAAGCTTCTAAGTTGACGTAATAGCCAGTAAGATGCAGTACAATTCAAGTTTTAGTTATCTATTATTGACTTTTTACCCTTCTTTGGTGCCTTGAACCTGAGCTTGGACCTTACGATTTTGCATGAAAGGAGGACTAGCAGCCGCGTTGCACGGGAGAATGTGAAAAGTGTTCATATGTAGTAAAAACATGAGAAATCCGTCCATTTTCGTCATTTCTTATCAAATCGACTTAAAGCCAGAACGTCACATTGGCCGCTCTTCTCTCTGAAACGGTTACATTTATCGTCTGCAAAGCTATGTCGCGTGCTGTGGCATGCGGAGACACTAAAAGCACCATAGTAGAACACAGAAGCAGCTTCTAAGTTGATGTAATAGCCAGTAAGATGCAGTACAATTCAGTTTTAGTTAACGGTTATTGACTTTTTACCCTTCTTTGGTTCCTTGGACATGAGCTTGGACCTTAAGATTTTGCATGAAAGGAGGACTAGTAGCCGCGTTGCACGGGAGAATGTGAAATGTGTTCAAATGTAGTAAGAACCTGAGGAGTCCGTCTGTTTTCGTCATTTGTTATCGAATCGACTTAAAGCCAGATCGTCACATTGGCCGCTCTTCTCTCTGAAACGGTTACATTTATCGTCTGCAAAGCTATGTCGCGTGCTGCGGTATGCGGAGACACTAAAAGCACCATAGTAGAACACAGAAGAAGCTTATAAGTTGATGTAATTGCCTGTAAGAAGCAGTACATTTCAAAGTTTTAGTTATCGATGACTTTTTACCCTTCTGTGGTGCCTTGGACATGAGCTAGGACCTTAAGATATTGCATGAAAGGAGGACTAGCAGCCGCGTTGCACGGGAGAATGTGAAAAGTGTTCATATGTAGTAAAAACCAGAGAAATCCTTCCGTTAATAACAATTTGTCCACTTTATTTGGACTGTTGAGCTCCGTGGCCGTGGATAACGATATTTCACTGAAAAAATACGGCAACCAGCCACTTTTTAATTCGTGTGACTTTAAACTCGCGAAATTGATGTAACTGATTGGAGTCGTTGCTTTGCACAGGCTTGCTGCAGCATCCAAACTGCTGTCGAGATTGTACTACTGTAGTAACTGAAGATCCATGTAATTTGCCAGCTGAAGATGGGTGCAAACCCGAAATGCATATTGGCGTAAATAAAAAAAACGCATTAAAAAGTGGCTGGTTGCCGTATTTCTTCAGTGAAATTTCAATCCTTCCGTTAATGTCATTTGTTATCTAATCGACTTAAAGCCTGATCGACACATTGGCCGCTCTTCTCTCTGAAACGATTACATTTATCGTCTGCAAAGCTATGTTGCGTGCTGCGGTATATAGGAGAAACTATAAGCACCATAGTAAAACACAGAAGAAGCTTATAAGTTGATGTAATAGCCAGTAAGAAGCAGTACAATTCAAGTTTTAGTTATCTATTATTGACATTTTCCCCTTCTTTGGTGCCTTGGATATGAGCTAGGTCAAGATTTTGCGTGAAAGGAGGACTGGCAACAGCGTTGCATGGGAGAATGTGAAAAGTGTTCATAAGTAGTAAATACCTCAGAATGCCGTCCGTTTTCGTCATTTGCTATCGAATCGACTTAATCCAGATCGTCACATTGGCCGCTCTTCTCTCTGAAACGGTTACATTTATCGTCTGCAAAGCTATGTCGCGTGCTGCGGTATAACGGAGACACTAAATGCACAATAGTAGAACAGAGAAGAAGCTTCTAAGTTGATGTAATAGCCAGTAAGAAGCAGTACAATTCAAGTTTTTGTTATCGATTACTGCGTTTTTACCCTTCTTTGATGCATTGGACAGGAGCTAGGACCTTAAGATTTTGCATGAAATTAGGACTAGCAGCCGCGTTGCACGGGAGGATGTGAAAAGTGTCCATATGTTGTAAAAACCTGAGAAATCCGTCCGTTTTCGTCATTTGCTATCGAATCGACTTAATCCAGATCGTCACATTGGCCGCTCTTCTCTCTGAAACGGTTACATTTATCGTCTGCAAAGCTATGTCGCGTGCTGCGGTATAACGGAGACACTAAATGCACAATAGTAGAACAGAGAAGAAGCTTCTAAGTTGATGTAATAGCCAGTAAGAAGCAGTACTGTTCAAGTTTTAGCTATCGGTTATTGACTTTTTACCCTTCTTTGGTGCCTTGGATATGAGCTTGGACCTTAAGATTTTGCATGAAAGGAGGACTAGCAGTCGCGTTGCACGGGAGAATGTGAAAAGTGTTCATAAGTAGTAAAAACCTGAGAAATCCGTCCGTTTTCTTCATTTGTTATCCAATCGACTTACAGCCAGATCGTCACATTGGCCGCTCTTCTCTCGTCTGCAAAGCTATGTCGCGTGCTGCGGTGTGCGGAGACACTAAAAGCACCATAGTAGAACACAGAAGAAGCTTCTAAGTTGATGTAATAGCCAGTAAGAAGCAGTACAATTCAGGTTTTAGTTATCGATTATTGATTTTTTACCCTTCTTTGGTGCCTTGGACATGAGCTAGGACCATAAGATTTTGCTTGAAAGGAGGACTAGCAGCCGCGTTGCACGGGAGAGTGTGAAAAGTGTTCATAAGTAGTAAAAATCTGAGAATGCCGTCCGTTTTCGTCATTTGCTATCGAATCGACTTAAAGCCAGATTGTCACATTAGCCGCTCTTCTTTCTGAAACCTTTACATTTGTCGTCTACAAAGATATGCCGCGTGCTGCGGTATGCGGAGACACTAAAAGCACCATAGTAGAACACAGAAGCAGCTTCTAAGTTGATGTAATAGCCAGTAAGAAGCAGTACAATTCAAGTTTTTGTTATCGATTACTGCGTTTTTACCCTTCTTTGATGCATTGGACAGGAGCTAGGACCTTAAGATTTTGCATGAAATTAGGACTAGCAGCCGCGTTGCACGGGAGGTTGTGAAAAGTGTCCATATGTTGTAAAAACCTGAGAAATCCGTCCGTTTTCGTCATTTGCTATCGAATCGACTTAATCCAGATCGTCACATTGGCCGCTCTTCTCTCTGAAACGGTTACATTTATCGTCTGCAAAGCTATGTCGCGTGCTGCGGTATAACGGAGACACTAAATGCACAATAGTAGAACAGAGAAGAAGCTTCTAAGTTGATGTAATAGCCAGTAAGAAGCAGTACTGTTCAAGTTTTAGCTATCGGTTATTGACTTTTTACCCTTCTTTGGTGCCTTGGATATGAGCTAGGACCATAAGATTTTGCTTGAAAGGAGGACTAGCAGCCGCGTTGCACGGGAGAGTGTGAAAAGTGTTCATAAGTAGTAAAAATCTGAGAATGCCGTCCGTTTTCGTCATTTGCTATCGAATCGACTTAAAGCCAGATCGTCACATTAGCCGCTCTTCTTTCTGAAACCTTTACATTTATCGTCTGCAAAGATATGCCGCGTGCTGCGGTATGCGGAGACACTAAAAGCACCATAGTAGAACACAGAAGCAGCTTCTAAGTTGATGTAATAGCCAGTAAGAAGCAGTACAATTCAAGTTTTAGTTAGCGATTATTGTCTTTTTATTCTTCTTTGGTGCCTTGGACATGAGCTAGGACCTTAAGAGTTTGCATGAAAGGAGGACTAGCAGCCGCTTTGCACGGGAGAATGTGAAAAGTGTCCATATGTTGTAAAAACCTTAGAAATCCGTCCGTTTTCGTCAACTGTTATCGAATCGACTTCAAGCCAGATCGTCACAGTGGCCGCTCTTGTGTCTGAAACGGTTACTTTATCGTCTGCAAAGCTATGTCGCGTGCTGCGGTATAAAGGAGACACTAAAAGCACCATAGTAGAACACAGAAGAAGCTTCTAAGTTGACGTAATAGCCAGTAAGATGCAGTACAATTCAAGTTTTAGTTATCTATTATTGACTTTTTACCCTTCTTTGGTGCCTTGAACCTGAGCTTGGTTCTTACGATTTTGCATGAAAGGAGGACTAGCAGCCGCGTTGCACGGGAGAATGTGAAAAGTGTTCATATGTAGTAAAAACATGAGAAATCCGTCCATTTTCGTCATTTCTTATCAAATCGACTTAAAGCCAGAACGTCACATTGGCCGCTCTTCTCTCTGAAACGGTTACATTTATCGTCTGCAAAGCTATGTCGCGTGCTGTGGCATGCGGAGACACTAAAAGCACCATAGTAGAACACAGAAGCAGCTTCTAAGTTGATGTAATAGCCAGTAAGATGCAGTACAATTCAGGTTTTAGTTAACGGTTATTGACTTTTTACCCTTCTTTGGTTCCTTGGACATGAGCTAGGACCTTAAGATTTTGCATGAAAGGAGGCCCAGCAGCCGCGTTGCAAGGGAGAATGTGAATAGTGTTCATATGTAGTAAAAACCTGAGAAATTCGTCCGTTTTCTTCATTTGGTATCGAACCCACTTAAAGACAGTTCGTCACATTGGCCGCTCTTCTCTCTGAAACGGTTACATTTATCGTCTGCAAAGCTATGTCGCGTGCTGCGGTATGCGGAGACACTAAAAGCACCATAGTAGAACACAGAAGAAGCTTATAAGTTGATGTAATTGCCTGTAAGAAGCAGTACATTTCAAAGTTTTAGTTATCGATGACTTTTTACCCTTCTGTGGTGCCTTGGACATGAGCTAGGACCTTAAGATATTGCATGAAAGGAGGACTAGCAGCCGCGTTGCACGGGAGAATGTGAAAAGTGTTCATATGTAGTAAAAACCAGAGAAATCCTTCCGTTAATAACAATTTGTCCACTTTATTTGGACTGTTGAGCTCCGTGGCCGTGGATAACGATATTTCACTGAAAAAATACGGCAACCAGCCACTTTTTAATTCGTGTGACTTTAAACTCGCGAAATTGATGTAACTGATTGGAGTCGTTGCTTTGCACAGGCTTGCTGCAGCATCCAAACTGCTGTCGAGATTGTACTACTGTAGTAACTGAAGATCCATGTAATTTGCCAGCTGAAGATGGGTGCAAACCCGAAATGCATATTGGCGTAAATAAAAAAACGCATTAAAAAGTGGCTGGTTGCCGTATTTCTTCAGTGAAATTTCAATCTTTCCGTTAATGTCATTTGTTATCTAATCGACTTAAAGCCTGATCGACACATTGGCCGCTCTTCTCTCTGAAACGGTTACATTTATCGTCTGCAAAGCTATGTCGCGTGCTGCGGTATAACGGAGACACTAAATGCACAATAGTAGAACAGAGAAGAAGCTTCTAAGTCGATGTAATAGCCAGTAAGAAGCAGTACTGTTCAAGTTTTAGCTATCGGTTATTGACTTTTTACCCTTCTTTGGTGCCTTGGACATGAGCTAGGACCATAAGATTTTGCTTGAAAGGAGGACTAGCTGCCGCGTTGCACGGGAGAATGTGAAAAGTGTTCATAAGTAGTAAAAATCTGAGAATGCTGTCCGTTTTCGTCACTTGTTATAGAATCGACTTAAAGCCATATCGACTCATTGACCGCTCTTCTTTCTGAAACGGTTACATTTATCGTCTGCAAAGCTATGTTGCGTGCTGCGGTACGCGGAGACACTAAACGCACCATAGTAGAACACAGAAGAAGCTTCTAAGTTGACGTAATAGCCAGTAAGATGCAGTACAATTCAAGTTTTAGTTATCTACTATTGACTTTTTACCCTTTTTTGGTACCTTGACATGAGCTAGGGCCTTAAGATATAGCATGAAAAGAGGACTAGCACCCGCGTTGCACGGGGGAATGAGAAATGTGTTCATATGTAGTAAACACCTGCGAAATCCGTCCGTTTTCGTCATTTGCTATCGAATCGACTTAATCCATATCGTCACATTGGCCGCTCTTCTCTTCGAAACGGTTAAATTTATTGTCTGCAAAGATATGACACGTGCTGCGGAATGCGGAGACACTAAAAGCGCCATAGTAGAACACAGAAGTAGCTTCTAAGTTGATGTAGTACCCAATAAGAAGCAGTACAATTCAAGTTTTAGGTATGGACTAATGACTTTTTACCCGTCTTTGTGCCTTCGACATGACCTAGGACCTTACGATGTTGCATGAGATGAGGACTAGCAGCCGCATTGCACGGGAAAACGTGAAAATTGTTCATATGTAGTAAAAACCTGCGAAATCCGTCCGTTTTCGTCAATTGTTATCGAATCGACTTAAAGCCAGATCGTCACATTGGCCGCTCTTCTCTCTGAAACGGTTACATTTATCGTCTGAGAAGCTATGTCGCGTGCTGCGGTATGCGGAGACACTAAAAGCACCATAGTAGAACACAGTAGAAGCTTCTAAGTTGATGTAATAGCCAGTAAGAAGCAGTACTGTTCAAGTTTTAGTTATCGATTATTGACTTTTTACCCTTCTTTGGTGCCTTGGACATGAGCTTGGACCTTAAGATTTTGCATGAAAGGAGGACTAGCAGCCGCGTTGCATGGGAGAATGTGAAAAGTGTTCATATGTAGTAAAAACATGAGAAATCCGTCCGTTTTCGTCATTTGTTATCGAATCGACTTAGCCAGATCGTCACATTGGCCGCTCTTCTCTTCGAAACGGTTAAATTTATCGTCTGCAAAGATATGACACGTGCTGCGGTATGCGGAGACACTAAAAGCGCCATAGTAGAACACAGAAGTAGCTACTAAGTTGATGTAGTACCCAATAAGAAGCAGTACAATTCAAGTTTTAGGTATCGACTAATGACTTTTTACCCGTCTTTGTGCCTTCGACATGAGCTAGGACCTTACGATGTTGCATGAGATGAGGACTAGCAGCCGCATTGCACGGGAAAACGTGAAAAGTGATCATATGTAGTAAAAACCTGAGAAATCCGTCCGTTTTCGTCAATTGTTATCGAATCGACTTAAAGCCAGATTGTCACAGTGGCCGCTCTTCTGTCTGAAACGGTTACATTTATCGTCTGCAAAGCTATGTCGCGTGCTGCGGTATAAAGGAGACACTAAAAGCACCTTGGTAGAACACAGAAGAAGCTTCTAAGTTAATGTAATAGCCAGTAAGGAACAGTACAATTCAAGTTTTAGTTATCGATTATTGACTTTTTACCCTTCTTTGGTGCCTTGGACATGAGCTAGGACCTTAAGATTTTGCATTGAAAGAAGGACTAGCAGCAGCGTTTCACGGGAGAATGTGAAAAGTGTTCATAAGTTGTAAAAACCTGAGAATGCCGTCCGTTTTCGCCATTTGCTATCGAATAGATTTAAAGCCAGACCGTCACATTAGCTGCTCTTCTCTCTGGAACCGTAACATTTATCGTCTGCAAAGATATGCCGCGTGCTGCGGTATGCGGAGACACTAAAAGCACCATAGTAGAACACAGAAGCAGCTTCTAAGTTGATGTAATAGCCAGTAAGAAGCAGTACAATTCAAGTTTTAGTTATCGGTTATTGACTTTTTACCCTTCTTTGGTGCCTTGGACATGAGCTTGGACCTTAAGATTTTGCATGAAAGGAGGACCAGCAGCCGCGTTGCACGGGAGAATGTGAAAAGTGTTCATATGTTGTAAAAACCTTAGAAATCCGTCCGTTTTCGTCAATTGTTATCGAATCGACTTAAAGCCAGATTGTCACAGTGGCCGCTCTTCTGTCTGAAACGGTTACATTTATCGTCTGCAAAGCTATGTCGCGTGCTGCGGTATAAAGGAGACACTAAAAGCAAATTGGTAGAACACATAAGAAGCTTCTAAGTTAATGTAATAGCTAGTAAGATGCAGTACAATTCAAGTGTTAGTTATATGTTATTGACTTTTTACCCTTCTTTGGTGCCTTGGACATGAGCTTGGACCATAAGATTTTGCATGAATGGAGGACTAGCAGCCGCGTTGCATGGGAGAATGTGAAAAGTGTTCATATGTAGTAAAAACATGAGAAATCCGTCCGTTTTCGTCATTTGTTATCGAATCGACTTAAAGCCAGATCGTTACATTGGCCGCTCTTCTCTTCGAAACGGTTAAAAAATATCGTCTGCAAAGATATGACACGTGCTGCGGTATGCGGAGACACTAAAAGCGCCATAGTAGAACACAGAAGTAGCTTCTAAGTTGATGTAGTACCCAATAAGAAGCAGTACAATTCAAGTTTTAGGTATCGACTAATGACTTTTTACCCGTCTTTGTGCCTTCGACATGAGCTAGGACCTTACGATGTTGCATGAGATGAGGACTAGCAGCCGCATTGCACGGGAAAACGTGAAGTGTTCATATGTAGTAAAAACCTGAGAAATCCGTCCGTTTTCGTCAATTGTTATCGAATCGACTTAAAGCCAGATCGTCACATTGGCCGCTCTTCTCTCTGAAACGATTACATTTATCGTCTGAGAAGCTATGTCGCGTGCTGCGGCATGCGGAGACATTAAAAGCACCATAGTAGAACACAGAAGCAGCTTCTAAGTTGATGTAATAGCCAGTAAGAAGCAGTACAATTCAAGTTTTAGTTAACGGTTATTGACTTTTTACCCTTCTTTGGTGCCTTGGACATGAGGTTGGACCTTAAGATTTTGCATGAAAGGAGGCCTAGCAGCCGCGTTGCACGGGAGAATGTGGAAAGTGTTCCTATGTAGTAAAAACATGAGAAATCCGTCCGTTTTCGTCATTTCTTATCAAATCGACTTAAAGCCAGAACGTCACATTGGCCGCTCTTCTCTCTGAAACGGTTACATTTATCGTCTGCAAAGCTATGTCGCGTGCTGCGGCATGCGGAGACACTAAAAGCACCATAGTAGAACACAGAAGTAGCTTCTAAGTTGACGTAATCGCCAGTAAGAAACAGTACAGTTCAAGTTTTAGTTTTCGATTATTGACCTTTTACCCTTCTTTGGTGCCTTGCACATGAGCTAGGACCTTAAGATTTTGCATGAAAGGAGGACCAGCAGCCGCGTTGCACGGCAGAATGTGAAAAGTATTCATATGTAGTAATAACCTGAGAAATCCGTCCGTTTTCGTCATTTGTTATCGAATCGACTTAATGCCAGATCGTCAGATTGGCCGCTATTCTCTCTGAAACGGTTAAATTTATCGTCTGCACAGCCATGACGCGTGCTGCGGTATGCGGAGACACTAAAAGCACCATAGTAGAACACAGAAGTAGCTTCTAAGTTGATGTAATAGCCAGTAAGAAGCTGTAGAATTTAAGTTTCAGCTATTGATTATTGACTTTATACCCTTCTTTGGTGCCTTGGACATGAGCTAGGACCTTAGGATTTTGCATGAAAGGACGGCTAACAGCCGCGTTGCACGGGAGAATGAGGGACGTGTTCATATAGTAAAAACCTGAGAAATCCGTCCGTTTTCGTAATTTGAAATCGAATCGACTTAAAGCCAGATCGTCACATTGGCCGCCCTTCTCTCTGAAACGGTTACATTTATCGTCTACAAAGCTAAGTCGCGTTCTGCGGTATGCAGAGACACCAAAGGCACCATAGTAGAACACAGCAGAAGTTTCTAAGTTGATGTAATAGCCAGTAAGAAGCAGTACATTTCAAGTTTTAGTTATCTATTATTGACTTCTTACCCTTCTTTGATGTCTTCGACATGAGCTAGGACCTGAAGATTTACCATGAAAGGAGGACTAGCAGTCGCGTTGCACGGGAGAATGTAGTAAAAACCTGAGAAATCTTTCCGTTTTCCTCATTTGTTATCGAATCGACTTAAAGCCAGATCGTCACATTGGCCGCTCTACTCTCCGAAACGGTTAAATTTATCGTCTGCAAAGCTATGACGCGTGCTGAGGTATGCGGAGACACTAAAAGCACCATAGTAGAACACAGAAGTAGCTTCTAAGTTGATGTAATAGCCAGTAAGAAGCAGTAGAATTTAAGTTTCAGCTATTGATTATTGACTTTATACCTTTCTTTGGTGCCTTGGACATGAGCTAGGACCTTAGGATTTTGCATGAAAGGAGGACTAACAGCCGCGTTGCACGGGAGAATGATGAACGTGTTCATATATAGTAAAAACCTGAGATATCCGTCCGTTTTCGTAATTTGAAATCGAATCGACTTAAAGCCAGATCGTCACATTGGCCGCTCTTCTCTCTGAAACGGTTACATTTATCGTCTACAAAGCTATGTCGCGTTCTGCGGTATGCAGAGACACTAAAGGCACCATAGTAGAACACAGAAGAAGTTTCTAAGTTGATGTAATAGCCAGTAAGAAGCAGTACATTTCAAGTTTTAGTTATCTATTATTGACTTCTTACCCTTCTTTGATGTCTTCGACACGAGCTAGGACCTGAAGATTTACCATGAAAGCAGGACTAGCAGTCGCGTTGCACGGGAGAATGTAGTAAAAACCTGAGAAATCTTTCCGTTTTCCTCATTTGTTATTGAATCGACTTAAAGCCAGATCGTCACATTGGCCGCTCTACTCTACGAAACGGTTAAATTTATCGTCTGCAAAGCTATGACGCGTGCTGCGGTATGCGGAGACACTGAAAGCACCATAGTAGAACACAGAAGTAGCTTCTAAGTTGATGTAATAGCCAGTAAGAAGCAGTAGAATTTAAGTTTCAGCTATCGATTATTGACTTTATACCCTTCTTTGGTGCCTTGGACATGAGCTAGGACCTTAGGATTTTGCATGAAAGGAGGACTGACAGCCGCGTTGCACGGGAGAATGAGAAACGTGTTCATATATAGTAAAAACCTGAGAAATCCGTCCGTTTTCGTAATTTGTTATAGAATCGACATTAAGCCAGATCGTCACATTGGCCGCTCTTCTCTCTGAAACGGTTACATTTATCGTCTGCAAAGCTACGTCGTGTGCTGCGGTATTCGGAGGCACTAAAAGCACCATAGGAGAACACAAAAGAAGCTTCTAATTTGATGTAATAGACAGTAAGAAGCAGTACAATTCAAGTTTTAATTATCGATTATTGACTTTTTACCATCCTTTGGTGCCTAACACATGAGCTAGGACGTTATGATTTTGCATGAAAGGAAGACAAGAATCCGCGCTGCACGGGAGACAGTGAAAAGTGATCATGTTTGGTAAGAACCTGAGATTTCCGTTTGATTTCGTCATTTGTTATCGAATCGACTTAAAGCCAGATCGTCTCATTGGCCCGTCTTCTCTCTGAAACGGTTACATTTATCGTCTGCAAGGCATTGTCGCGTGCTGCGGTATGCGGAGACACTAAAAGCACCATAGTAGAACACAGAAGAAGCTTCTAAGTTGCTGTAATGGCCAGTAAGAAGCAGTACATTTCAAAGTTTTAGTTATCGGTGACTTTTTACCCTTCTTTGGTGCCTTGCACATGAGCTAGGACCTTAAGATTTTGCATGAATGGAGGACTAGCAGCCGCGTTGCACGGGAGAATGTGAAAACTGTTCATATGTAGTAAAAACCTGAGAAATCCGTCCGTTTTCGTCATTTGTTATCGAATCGACTTAAAGAAAGATCGTCACATTTGCTGCTCTTCTCTCTGAAACGGTTACATTTATCGTCTGCAAAGCTATGTCGCGTGCTGCGGTATGCCGAGACACTAAAAGCTCCATAGTAGAACACAGAAGAAGCTTCTAAGTTGATGTAATAGCCAGTAAGAAGCAGTACATTTCAAAGTTTTAGTTATCGATGACTTTTTACCCTTCTTTGGTGCCTTGGACATGAGCTAGGAACTTAAGATTTTGCATGAAATGAGGACTAACAGCCGCGTTGCACGTCAGAATGTGAAAAGTGTTCATATATAGTAACAACCAGAGAAATCCTTCCGTTATTGTCATTTGGTACCTAATTGACTTAAAGCCTGATCGACACATTGGCCGCTCTTCTCTCTGAAACGATTACATTTATCGTCTGCAAAGCTATGTTGCGTGCTGCGGTATGCAGAGACACTAAAGGCACCATAGTAGAACACAGAAGAAGTTTCTAAGTTGATGTAATAGCCAGTAAGAAGAAGTACATTTCAAGTTTTAGTTATCTATTATTGACTTCTTACTCTTCTTTGATGTCTTCGACATGAGCTAGGACCTGAACATTTACCATGAAAGGAGGACTAGCAGTCGCGTTGCACGGGAGTATGTAGTAAAAACCTGAGAAATCTTTCCGTTTTCCTCATTTGTTATCGAATCGACTTAAAGCCAGATCGTCACATTGGCCGCTCTACTCTCTGAAACGGTTAAATTTATCGTCTGCAAAGCTATGACGCGTGCTGCGGTATGCGGAGGCACTAAAAGCACCATAGTAGAACACAGAATTAGCTTCTAAGTTGATGTAATAGCCAGTAAGAAGCAGTAGAATTTAAGTTTCAGCTATCGATTATTGACTTTATACCCTTCTTTGGTGCCTTGGACATGAGATAGGACCTAAGGATTTTGCATGAATGGAGGACTAACAGCCGCGTTGCACGGGTGAATGAGAAACGTGTTCATATATAGAAAAAACCTGAGAAATCCGTCCGTTTTCTTCGTTTGTTATCGAGTCGACTTAAAGCCAGATCGTCACATTGGCCGCTCTTCTCTCTGAAACGGTTACATTTATCGTCTGCAAAGCTATGTCGCGTGCTGCGGTTTGCGGAGACACTAAAAGCACCAAAGTAGAACACAGAAGAAGCTTGTAAGTTGATGTAGTAACCAGTACGAAACAGTACAATTCAAGTTTTAGTAATCGATTATTGACTTTTTACCCTTCTTTGGTGCCTTGGACATGAGCTAGGACCTTAGGATTTTGCATGAAAGGAGGTCTAACAGCCGCGTTGCACGGGTGAATGAGAAACGTGTTCATATATAGAAAAAACCTGAGAAATCCGTCCGTTTTCGTAACATGTTATCGAATCGACTTAAAGCCTGATCGTCACATTGGCCGCTCTTCTCTCTGAAACGGTTACATTTATCGTCTTCAAAGCTATGTCGCGTGCTGCGGTATACGGAGACACTAAAGGCAACATAGTAGAACACAGAAGAAGCTTCTAAGTTAATGTAATAGCCAGTAAGAAGCAGTACATTTCAAGTTTTAGTTATCGATTATTGCTTTTTACCCTTCTTTGATGCCTTGGACATGAGCTAGGACCTTAAGATTTTGCTTGAAAGGAGGACTAGCAGCCGCGTTGCACGGGAGAATTTGAAAACTGTTCATATGTAGTAAAAACCTGAGAAATCCGTCCGTTTTCGTCATTTGTTATCGAATCGACTTAAAGAAACTTCGTCACATTTGCTGCTCTTCTCTCTGAAACGGTTTCATTTATCGTCTGCCTAGCTATAATGCGTGCTGCGGTATGCGGAGACACTATAAGCACCATAGTAGAACACAGAATAAGCTTCTAAGTTGATGTAATAGCCAGTAAGAAGCAGTACAATTCAAGTTTTAGTTATCGATTATTGACTTTTTACCCTTCTATGGTGCCTTGGACTTGTGCGAGGACCTTAAGATATTGCATGAAAGGAGGACTAACAGCCGCGTTGCACGGGAGAATTGGAAAAGTGTTCGTATGTAGTAAAAACCTGAGAAATCCGTCCGTTTTCGTCATTTGGTATCGAATCGACTTAAGGCCAGATCGTCACATTGGCCGCTCTTCTCTCTGAAACGGTTACATTTATCGTCTGCAAAGCTATGTCGCGTGCTGTGATATGCGGAGACACTAAAAGCACCATAGTAGTACACATAAGAAGCTTCTAAGTTGATGTAGTAACCAGTACGAAACGTAACAATTCAAGTTTTAGTAATCGATTATTGACTTTTTACCCTTCTTTTGTGCCTTGGACATGAGCTAGGACCTTAAGATTTTGCATGAAAGGATGACTAGCAGCCTCGTTGCACTGGAGAATGTGAAAAGTCTTCATATGTAGTTAAAACCTGAGTTTTCCGTTTGTTTTCGTCATTTGTTTTTCGAATCGATTTAAAGCAAGATCGTCACATTGGCCGCCCTTCTCACTGAAACGGTTACATTTATCGTCTGCCTAGCTATGTCGCGTGCTGCGGTATGCGGAGACACGAAAAGCACCATAGTAGAACACAGAAGAAGCTTCTAAGTTGATGTAGTAACCAGTACGAAACAGTACAATTCAAGTTTTAGTAATCGATTATTGAGTTTTTTCCCTTCTTTGGTGCCTTGGACATGAGCCAAGACCTTAAGATTTTGCATGAAAGGAGGACTAGCAGCCGCGTTGCACGGCAGAATGTGAAAAGTGTTCATATGTAGTAAAAACCTGAGAAATCCGTCCGTTTCCGTCATTTGTTATCGAATCGACTTAAAGAAAGATCGTCATATTTGCTGCTCTTCTCTCTGAAACTGTTACATTTATCGTCTGCAAAGCTATGTCGCGTGCTGCGGTATGCGGAGACACTAAAAGCAACATAGTTGAACACAGAAGAAGCTTCTAATTTCATGTAGTAGCCAGTAAGAAGCAGTACAATTCAAGTTTTAATTATCGATTATTGACTTTTTATCCTTCTTTGGTGCCTTGGACATGAGCTAGGACCTTAAGATTTTGCATGAAAGGAGGACTAGCAGCCGCGTTGAACGGGAAAATGTGTAAAGTGTTCATATGTAGTAAAAACGTGAGACATCCGACCGTTGTCGTCATTTGTTATCGAATCGACTTAAAGCCAGATCGTCACAATGGCCGCTCTTCTCTCTGAAATGGTTACTTTTATCGTCTGCAAAGCTATGTCACCTTCTGCGGTATGCGGAGACACTAAAGGCACCATAGTAGAACACAGAAGAAAATTCTAAGTTGACGTAATACCCAGTAAGTAGCAGTACATTTCAAGTTTTTGTTATCGATTATCGACTTTATACCCTTCATTGGTGCCTTGGACATGAGCTAGGACCTTAAGATTTTGCATGTTAAGAGGACTAGCTGCCGCGTTGAACGGGAGAATGTAAAAAGTGTTCATATGTAGTAAAAACCTGAGAAATGCGTCCGTTTCTTCATTTGGTATCGAATCGACTTATAGCCAGATCGTCACATTGGCCGCTCTTCTCTTTAAAAAGGTTACATTTATCACCTGCAAAGCTCTGTCGCATGCTACGGTATGCGGAGACACTAAAAGCACAATAGTAGAACAGAGAAGAAGCTTCTAAGTTGACGTAATAGCCAGTAAGAAGCAGTAGAATTCAAGTTTTAGTTATCGATTATTGACTGTTACTTTTATTAGGTGCCTTGGACATGAGCTAGGACCTTAAGTTTTTGCATTAAAGGAGGACTAGCAGGCGCGTTGGACGCGAGATTGTGAAAAGTGTTCATATGTAGTAAAAACGTGAGACATCCGACCGTTTTCTTCATTTGTTATCGAATCGACTTAAAGTCAGATCGTCACATTGTTCGCTATTCTCTCTGAAACGGTTATATTTCTCGCCTGCAAAACTATGTCGCGTGCTGCGGTATGCGGAGACACTAAAAGCACCATAGTAGAACACAGAAGAAGCTTCTAAGTTGATGTAATAGCCAGTTAGAGGCAGTGCGATTCAAGTTTTAGTTATCGATTACTGACTTTTTACCCTTCTTTGGTGCCTTGGACATGAGCTAGGAGCTTAAGATTTTGCATGTTAGGAGGACTAGCTGCCGCGTTGTACGGGAGAATGTAAAAAGTGTTCATACGTAGTAAAAACCTGAGAAATCCGTCCGTTTACTTAACTTGGTATCGAATCGACTTAAAGCCAGATCGTCACATTGGCCGCTCTTCTCTCTAAACGATTACATTTATCATCTGCAAAGCTCTGTCGCATGCTGCGGGATGCGGAGACACTAAAAGCACAATAGTAGAACACAGAAGAAGCTTCTAAGTTGATGTAATAGCCAGTAAGAAGCAGTACAATTCAAGTTCTAGTTATCGATTACTGACTCTTTACCTTTCATTGGTGCCTTGGACATGAACTAGGACCTTAAGATTTTGCATGAAAGGAGGACTAGCCTCCGCATTGCACGGGAGAACGTGAAAAGTGTTCATAAGTAAAAAAAAAACATGAGAATTCCGTCCGTATTCGTCATTTGTTATGGAATCGACTTCAAGCCAGATCGTCACATTGGCCGCTCTTCTCTCTGAATCGGTTACAGTTATTGTCTGCAAAGCTATGTTGCGTGCTGCGGTATGCGGAGACACTAAAAGCACCATAGTAGAACACAGAAGAAGCTTCTAAGTTGAAGTAATAGCCAGCAAAAAGTAGTACAATACAAGTTTTAGTTGTCGATTATTCACTTTTTAGCCGGCTTTGGTAGCTTGGACATGACCTAGGACCTTAAGATTTTGCAGAAAGGAGGACTAGCAGCCGCGTTGCACGGCAGAATGTGAAATGTGTTCATATGTAGTAAAAACCTGAGAAATCCGTCCGTTTTCGTCATTTGTTATCGAATCGACTTAAAGCCAGATCGTCACATTAGCCGCTTTTTTCTCTGAGGCGGTTACATTTATCGTCTGCAAAGCTATGTCGCGTGCTGCGGTATGCGGAGACACTAAAAGCACCTTAGTAGAACACAGAAGGAGATTCTAAGTTGAAGTAATAGCCAGTAAGATGTAGCACAATTCAAGTTTCAGTTGTCGATTATTCACTTTTTAGCCGCCTTTGGTGGCTTGGACATGACCTAGGACCTTAAGACTTTACATGAAAGGAGGACTTCCAGCCCCGTTGCACGGGAGAATGTGAAAAGTGTTCATATGTAGTAAAAACCTGAGAAATCCGACCGTTTTCGTCATTTGTTATCGAATCGACTTAAAGCCAGATCGTCACATTGCCTGCTTTCTCTCTGAATCTGTTACATGTATCGTCTGCAAAGCTATGTCGCGTGCTGCGGTATGCGGAGACTCTAAAAGCACCATAGTAGAACACAGAAGAAGCTTCTAAGTTGATGTAATAGCCAGTAAGAAGTAGTACAATTCAAGTTTTAGATGTCGATTATTCAGTTTTTAACCGGCCTTGGTGGCTTGGACATGACCTAGGACCTTAAGATTTTGCATGAAAAAAGGACTAGCAGCCGCGTTGCACGGCAGAATGTGAAAAGTGTTCATATGTAGTACAAACCTAAAAAATCCGTCCGTTCTCGTCATTTGTTATCGAATCGACTTAAAGCCAGATCTTCACATTGGCCGCTTCTCTCTCTGAGACGGTTACATTTATCGTCTGCAAAGCTATGTCGCGTGCTGCGGTATGCGGAGACACTAAAAGCACCTTAGTAGAACACAGAAGAAGCTTCTAAGTTGAAGTAGTAGCCAGTAAGATGTAGTACAATTCAAGTTTTAGTTGTCGATTATTCACTTTTTAGCCGCCTTTGGTGGCTTGGACATGACCTAGGACCTTAAGATTTTGCATGAAAGGAGGACTAGCAGCCCCGTTGCACGGGAGAATGTGAAACGAATTCATATATAGTAAAAACCAGAGAAATCCGTCCGTTTTCGTCATTTGTTATCGAATTGACTTAAAGCCAGATCGTCACATTGGCCGCTTTTCTTTCTGAGACGGTTACATTTATCGTCTGCAAAGGTATGTCGCGTGCTGCGGTATGCGGAGACACTAAAAGCACCATAGTAGAACACAGAAGAAGCTTCTAAGTTGAAGTAATAGCCAGTAAGAAGTAGTACAATTCAAGTTTTAGTTGTCGATTATTCACTTTTTAGCCGGCCTTGGTGGCTTGGACATGACCTAGGACCTTAAGATTTTGCATGAAAGGAGGACTAGCAGCCGCGTTGCACGGCAGAATGTGAAATGTGTTCATATGTTGTAAAAACCTGAGAATTCCGTCCGTTTTCGTCATTTGTTATCGAATCGACTTAAAGCCAGATCGTCACATTGGCCGCTTTTCTCTCTGAGACGGTTACATTTATCGTCTGCAAAGCTATGTCGCGTGCTGCGGTATGCGGAGACACTAAAAGCACCATAGTAGAACACAGAAGAAGCTTCTAAGTTGAAGTAATAGCCAGCAAAAGTAGTACAACACAAGTTTTAGTTGTCGATTATTCACTTTTTAGCCGGCTTTGGTAGCTTGGTCATGACCTAGGACCTTAAGATTCTGCATGGAAGGAAGACTAGCCGCGTTGCACGGGAGAATGTGAAAAGTGTTCATATGTAGTAAAAGCCTGAGAAATCCGTCCGTTTTCGTCATTTGTTATCGAATCGACTTAAAGCCAGATCGTCACATTGGCCGCTCTTCTCTCTGAATCGGTTACAGTTATCGTCTGCAAAGCTATGTTGCGTGCTGCGGTATGCGGAGACACTAAAAGCACAATAGTAGAACACAGAAGAATCTTCTAAGTTGAAGCAATAGCCAGTAGGAAGCAGAACAATTCAAGTTTTGGTTATCGATTATTGATTTTTAGCCGGCTTTGGTGCCTTGGACATGAGGTTTAACCTTAAGATTTTGCATGAAAGGAGGACTAGCAGCCGCGTTGCACGGGAGAATGTGAAAAGGGTTCATATGTAGTAAAAACCTGAGAAATCCGTCCGTTTTCGTCATTTGTTATCGAATCGACTTAAAGCCAGATCGTCACATTGGCCGCTTTTCTCTCTGAGACGGTTACATTTATCGTCTGCAAAGCTATGTCGCGTGCTGCGGTATGCGGAGACACTAAAAGCACCTTAGTAGAACACAGAAGAAGCTTATAAGTTGAAGTAATAGCCAGTAAGATGTAGTACAATTCAAGTTTTAGTTGTCGATTATTCACTTTTTAGCTGCCTTTGGTGGCATGGACATGACCTAGGACCTTAAGATTTTGCATGAAAGGAGGACTAGCTTCCCCGTTGCACGGGAGAATGTGAAAAGTATTCATATGTAGTAAAAACCTGAGAAATCCGTCCGTTTTCGTCATTTGTTATCGAATCGACTTAAAGCCAGATCGTCACATTGGCTGCTTTCTCTCTGAATCTGTTACATTTATCGTCTGCAAAGCTATGTCGCGTGCTGCGGTATGCGGAGACACTAAAAGCACCATAGTAGAACACAGAAGAAGCTTCTAAGTTGAAGCAATAGCCAGCAAGAAGTAGTACAATTCAAGTTTTAGTTGTCGATTATTCACTTTTTAGCCGGCTTTGGTGGCTTGGACATGAGGTGGAACATGAAGATTTTGCATGAAAGGAGGACTAGATGCCGAGTTGCACGGGAGAATGTGAAAAGTGTTCGTATGTAGTAAAAACCTGAGAAATCCGTACGTTTTCGTCATTTGTTATCGAATCGACTTAAAGCCAGATCGCCACATTAGCCGCTTTTTTCTCTGAGGCGGTTACATTTATCGTCTGCAAAGCTATGTCGCGTGCTGCGGTATGCGGTGACACTAAAAGCACCATAGTAGAACACAGAAGGAGATTCTAAGTTGAAGTAATAGCCAGTAAGATGTAGTACAATTCAAGTTTTAGTTGTCGATTATTCACTTTTTAGCCGCCTTTGGTGGCTTGGACATGACCTAGGACCTTAAGATTTTACATGAAAGGAGGACTTCCAGCCCCGTTGCACGGGAGAATGTGAAAAGTGTTCATATGTAGTAAAAACCTGAGAAATCCGTCCGTTTTCGTCATTTGTTATCGATCCACTTAAAGCCAGATCGTCACATTGCCTGCTTTCTCTCTCAATCTGTTACATTTATCGTCTGCAAAGGTATGTCGCGTGCTGCGGTATGCGGAGACACTAAAAGCACCATAGTAGAACACAGAAGGATATTCTAAGTTGAAGTAATAGCCAGTAAGATGTAGTACAATTCAAGTTTTAGTTGTCGATTATTCACTTTTTAGCCGCCTTTGGTGGCTTGGACATGACCTAGGACCTTAAGATTTTACATCAAAGGAGGACTTCCAGCCCCGTTGCACGGGAGAATGTGAAAAGTGTTCGTATGTAGTAAAAACCTGAGAAATCCGTCCGTTTTCGTCATTTGTTATCGAATCGACTTAAAGCCAGATCGTCACCTTGGCCGCTTTTCTCTCTGAGACGGTTACATTTATCGTCTGCAAAGCTATGTCGCGAGCTGCGGTATGCGGAGACTCTAAAAGCACCATAGTAGAACACAGAAGAAGCTTCTAAGTTGAAGTAATATCCAGTAAGAAGTAGTACAATTCAAGTTTTAGTTGTCGATTATTCACTTTTTAACCGGCCTTGGTGGCTTGGACATGACCTAGGACCTTAAGATTTTGCATGAAAGGAGGACTAGCAGCCGCGTTGCACGGCAGAATGTGAAAAGGGTTCATATGTAGTACAAACCTGAAAAATCCGTCCGTTCTCGTCATTTGTTATCCAATCGACTTAAAGCCAGATCTTCACATTGGCCGCTTCTCTCTCTGAGACGGTTACATTTATCGTCTGCAAAGCTATGTCGCGTGCTGCGGTATGCGGAGACACTAAAAGCACCATAGTAGAACACAGAAGATGCTTCTAAGTTGAAGCAATAGCCAGTAAGAAGCAGTTCAATTCGAGTTTTGGTTATCGATTATTGATTTTTAGGCGGCTTTGGTGCCTTGGACATGAGGTGGAACATTAAGATTTTCCATGAAAGGAGGACTAGCAGCCGCGTTGCCCGGGAGAATGTGAAAAGTGTTGATATGTAGTAAATACCAGAGTAATCCGTCCGCCTTCGTCATTTGTTATCGAATCGAGATAAAGCCAGATCGTCACATTGGCCGCTTTTCTCTCTGAGACGGTTACATTTACCGTCTGCAAAGCTATGTCGCGTGCTGCGGTATGCGGAGACACTAAAAGCACCATAGTAGAACACAGAAGAAGATTCTAAGTTGAAGCAATAGCCAGTAAGAACTAGTACAATTAAAGTTTTAGTTGTCGATTGTTCAATTTTAGCCGGCTTTGGTGGCTTGGACTTGACCTAGGACCTTAAGATTTTGCAAGAAAGGAGGACTAGCAGCCCCGTTGCACGGGAGAATGTGAAAAGTAAAAACCTGATAAATCCGTCCGTTTTCGTCATTTGTTATTGAATCGACTTCAAGCCAGATCGTCACATTAGCCGCTTTTCTCTCTGAGGCGGTTACATTTATCGTCTGCAAAGCTATGTCGCGTGCTGCGGTATGCGGAGACTCTAAAAGCACCACAGTGGAACACAGAAGAAGCATCTAAGTTGAAGCAATAGCCAGAAAGAAGCAGTAAAATTAAAGTTTTCGTTATCGATTATTGATTTTTAGCCGGCTTTGGTGCCTTGGTCATGAGGTGAACCTTAAGATTTTGCATGAAAGGAGGACTAGCAGCCGCGTTGCACGGGAGAATTTGAAAAGTGTTCGTATGTAGTAAAAACCTGAGAAATCCGTACGTTTTCGTCATTTGATATCGAATCGACTTAAAGCCAGATCGTCACATTGGCCGCTTTTCTCTCTGAGACGGTTACATTTATCGTCTGCAAAGCTATGTCGCGTGCTGCGGTATGCGGAGACACTAAAAGCACCATAGTAGAACACAGAAGAAGCTTCTAAGTTGAAGTAATAGCCAGCAAAAAGTAGTACAACACAAGTTTTAGTTGTCGATTATTCACTTTTTAGCCGGCTTTGGTAGCTTGGTCATGACCTAGGACCTTAAGATTCTGCATGAAAGGAAGACTAGCCGCGTTGCACGGGAGAATGTGAAAAGTGTTCATATGTAGTAAAAGCCTGAGAAATCCGTCCGTTTTCGTCATTTGTTATCGAATCGACTTAAAGCCAGATCGTCACATTGGCCGCTCTTCTCTCTGAATCGGTTACAGTTATCGTCTGCAAAGCTATGTTGCGTGCTGCGGTATGCGGAGACACTAAAAGCACAATAGTAGAACACAGAAGAATCTTCTAAGTTGAAGCAATAGCCAGTAAGAAGCAGAACAATTCAAGTTTTGGTTATCGATTATTGATTTTTAGCCGGCTTTGGTGCCTTGGACATGAGGTTTAACCTTAAGATTTTGCATGAAAGGAGGACTAGCAGCCGCGTTGCACGGGAGAATGTGAAAAGGGTTCATATGTAGTAAAAACCTGAGAAATCCGTCCGTTTTCGTCATTTGTTATCGAATCGACTTAAAGCCAGATCGTCACATTGGCCGCTTTTCTCTCTGAGACGGTTACATTTATCGTCTGCAAAGCTATGTCGCGTGCTGCGGTATGCGGAGACACTAAAAGCACCTTAGTAGAACACAGAAGAAGCTTATAAGTTGAAGTAATAGCCAGTAAGATGTAGTACAATTCAAGTTTTAGTTGTCGATTATTCACTTTTTAGCTGCCTTTGGTGGCATGGACATGACCTAGGACCTTAAGATTTTGCATGAAAGGAGGACTAGCTTCCCCGTTGCACGGGAGAATGTGAAAAGTATTCATATGTAGTAAAAACCTGAGAAATCCGTCCGTTTTCGTCATTTGTTATCGAATCGACTTAAAGCCAGATCGTCACATTGGCTGCTTTCTCTCTGAATCTGTTACATTTATCGTCTGCAAAGCTATGTCGCGTGCTGCGGTATGCGGAGACACTAAAAGCACCATAGTAGAACACAGAAGAAGCTTCTAAGTTGAAGCAATAGCCAGCAAGAAGTAGTACAATTCAAGTTTTAGTTGTCGATTATTCACTTTTTAGCCGGCTTTGGTGGCTTGGACATGAGGTGGAACATGAAGATTTTGCATGAAAGGAGGACTAGATGCCGAGTTGCACGGGAGAATGTGAAAAGTGTTCGTATGTAGTAAAAACCTGAGAAATCCGTACGTTTTCGTCATTTGTTATCGAATCGACTTAAAGCCAGATCGCCACATTAGCCGCTTTTTTCTCTGAGGCGGTTACATTTATCGTCTGCAAAGCTATGTCGCGTGCTGCGGTATGCGGTGACACTAAAAGCACCATAGTAGAACACAGAAGGAGATTCTAAGTTGAAGTAATAGCCAGTAAGATGTAGTACAATTCAAGTTTTAGTTGTCGATTATTCACTTTTTAGCCGCCTTTGGTGGCTTGGACATGACCTAGGACCTTAAGATTTTACATGAAAGGAGGACTTCCAGCACCGTTGCACGGGAGAATGTGAAAAGTGTTCATATGTAGTAAAAACCTGAGAAATCCGTCCGTTTTCGTCATTTGTTATCGATCCACTTAAAGCCAGATTGTCACATTGCCTGCTTTCTCTCTCAATCTGTTACATTTATCGTCTGCAAAGGTATGTCGCGTGCTGCGGTATGCGGAGACACTAAAAGCACCATAGTAGAACACAGAAGGAGATTCTAAGTTGAAGTAATAGCCAGTAAGATGTAGTACAATTCAAGTTTTAGTTGTCGATTATTCACTTTTTAGCCGCCTTTGGTGGCTTGGACATGACCTAGGACCTTAAGATTTTACATCAAAGGAGGACTTCCAGCCCCGTTGCACGGGAGAATGTGAAAAGTGTTAATATGTAGTAAAAACCTGAGAAATCCGTCCGTTTTCGTCATTTGTTATCGAATCGACTTAAAGCCAGATCGTCACCTTGGCCGCTTTTCTCTCTGAGACGGTTACATTTATCGTCTGCAAAGCTATGTCGCGAGCTGCGGTATGCGGAGACTCTAAAAGCACCATAGTAGAACACAGAAGAAGCTTCTAAGTTGAAGTAATATCCAGTAAGAAGTAGTACAATTCAAGTTTTAGTTGTCGATTATTCACTTTTTAACCGGCCTTGGTGGCTTGGACATGACCTAGGACCTTAAGATTTTGCATGAAAGGAGGACTAGCAGCCGCGTTGCACGGCAGAATGTGAAAAGGGTTCATATGTAGTACAAACCTGAAAAATCCGTCCGTTCTCGTCATTTGTTATCCAATCGACTTAAAGCCAGATCTTCACATTGGCCGCTTCTCTCTCTGAGACGGTTACATTTATCGTCTGCAAAGCTATGTCGCGTGCTGCGGTATGCGGAGACACTAAAAGCACCATAGTAGAACACAGAAGATGCTTCTAAGTTGAAGCAATAGCCAGTAAGAAGCAGTTCAATTCGAGTTTTGGTTATCGATTATTGATTTTTAGGCGGCTTTGGTGCCTTGGACATGAGGTGGAACATTAAGATTTTGCATGAAAGGAGGACTAGCAGCCGCGTTGCCCGGGAGAATGTGAAAAGTGTTGATATGTAGTAAATACCAGAGAAATCCGTCCGCCTTCGTCATTTGTTATCGAATCGAGATAAAGCCAGATCGTCACATTGGCCGCTTTTCTCTCTGAGACGGTTACATTTACCGTCTGCAAAGCTATGTCGCGTGCTGCGGTATGCGGAGACACTAAAAGCACCATAGTAGAACACAGAAGAAGATTCTAAGTTGAAGCAATAGCCAGTAAGAACTAGTACAATTAAAGTTTTAGTTGTCGATTGTTCAATTTTAGCCGGCTTTGGTGGCTTGGACTTGACCTAGGACCTTAAGATTTTGCAAGAAAGGAGGACTAGCAGCCCCGTTGCACGGGAGAATGTGAAAAGTAAAAACCTGATAAATCCGTCCGTTTTCGTCATTTGTTATTGAATCGACTTCAAGCCAGATCGTCACATTAGCCGCTTTTCTCTCTGAGGCGGTTACATTTATCGTCTGCAAAGCTATGTCGCGTGCTGCGGTATGCGGAGACTCTAAAAGCACCACAGTGGAACACAGAAGAAGCATCTAAGTTGAAGCAATAGCCAGTAAGAAGCAGTAAAATTAAAGTTTTCGTTATCGATTATTGATTTTTAGCCGGCTTTGGTGCCTTGGTCATGAGGTGAACCTTAAGATTTTGCATGAAAGGAGGACTAGCAGCCGCGTTGCACGGGAGAATTTGAAAAGTGTTCGTATGTAGTAAAAACCTGAGAAATCCGTACGTTTTCGTCATTTGATATCGAATCGACTTAAAGCCAGATCGTCACATTAGCCGCTTTTCTGTCTGAGGCTGTTACATTTATCGTCTGCAAAGCTATGTCGCGTGCTGCGGTATGCGGAGACACTAAAAGCACCATAGTAGAACACAGAAGAAGAATCTAAGTTGTAGCAATAGTCAGTAAGAAGCAGTACAATTTAAGTTTTGGTTTTCGACTATTGATTTTTAGCCGGCTATGGTGCCTTGGACATGAGGTGGAACATGAAGATTTTGCATGAAAGGCGGACTAGCAGCCGAGTTGCACGGGAGAATGTGAAAAGTGTTCGTATGTAGTAAAAACCTGAGAAATCCGTAAGTTTTCGTCATTTGTTATTGAATCGACTTAAAGCCAGATAGTCACATTGGCCGCTTTTCTCTCTGAGGCGGTTACATTTATCGTCTGCAAAGCTATGTCGCGTGCTGCGGTATGCGGAGACACTAAAAGCACCATAGTAGAACACAGAAGAAGATTCTAAGTTGAAGTAATAGCCAGTAAGATGTAGTACAATTCAAGTTTTAGTTGTCGATTATTCACTTTTTAGCCGCCTTTGGTGGCTTGGACATGACCTAGGACCTTAAGATTTTACATGAAAGGAGGACTTCCAGCCCCGTTGCACGGGAGAATGTGAAAAGTGTTCATATGTAGTAAAAACCTGAGAAATCCATCCGTTTTCGTCATTTGTTATCGAATCGACTTAAAGCCAGATCGTCACATTGGAAGCTTTTCTCTCTGAGACGGTTACATTTATCGTCTGCAAAGCTATGTCGCGAGCTGCGGTATGCGGAGACTCTAAAAGCACCATAGTAGAACACAGAAGAAGCTTCTAAGTTGAAGTAATAGCCAGTAAGAAGTAGTACAATTCAAGTTTTAGTTGTCGATTATTCACTTTTTAACCGGCCTTGGTGGCTTGGACATGACCTAGGACCTTAAGATTTTGCATGAAAGGAGGACTAGCAGCCGCGTTGCACGGCAAAATGTGAAAAGTGTTCATATGTAGTACAAACCTGAAAAATCCGTCCGTTCTCGTCATTATTAATCGAATCGACTTAAAGCCAGATCTTCACATTGGCCGCTTCTCTCTCTGAGACGGTTACATTTATCGTCTGCAAAGCTATGTCGCGTGCTGCGGTATGCGGAGACACTAAAAGCACCTTAGTAGAACACAGAAGAAGCTTCTAAGTTGAAGTAATAGCCTGTAAGATGTAGTACAATTCAAGTTTTAGTTGTCGATTATTCACTTTTTAGCCGCCTTTGGTGGCTTGGACATGACCTAGGACCTTAAGATTTTGCATGAAAGGAGGACTAGCAGACCCGTTGCACGAGAGAATGTGAAAAGTATTCATATGTAGTAAAAACCTGAGAAATCCGTCCGTTTTCATCATCTGTTATCGAATTGACTTAAAGCCAGATCGTCACATTGGCCGCTTTTCTTTCTGAGACGGTTACATTTATCGTCTGCAAAGGAATGTCGCGTGCTGCGGTATGCGGAGACACTAAAAGCACCATAGTAGAACACAGAAGAAGCTTCTAAGTTGAAGTAATAGCCAGCAAAAAGTAGTACAATACAAGTTTTAGTTGTCGATTATTCACTTTTTAGCCGGCTTTAGTAGCTTGGACATGACCTAGGACCTTAAGATTTTGCATGAAAGGAGGACTAGCAGCCGCGTTGCACGGCAGAATGTGAAATGTGTTCATATGTTGTAAAAACCTGAGAATTCCGTCCGTTTTCGTCATTTGTTATCGAATCGACTTAAAGCCAGATCGTCACATTGGCCGCTTTTCTCTCTGAGACGGTTACATTTATCGTCTGCAAAGCTATGTCGCGTGCTGCGGTATGCGGAGACACTAAAAGCACCATAGTAGAACACAGAAGAAGCTTCTAAGTTGAAGTAATAGCCAGCAAAAAGTAGTACAATACAAGTTTTAGTTGTCGATTATTCACTTTTTAGCCGGCTTTGGTAGCTTGGTCATGACCTAGGACCTTAAGATTCTGCATGAAAGGAAGACTAGCCGCGTTGCACGGGAGAATGTGCAAAGTGTTCATATGTAGTAAAAGCCTGAGAAATCCGTCCGTTTTCGTCATTTGTTATCGAATCGACTTAAAGCCAGATCGTCACATTGGCCGCTCTTCTCTCTGAATCGGTTACAGTTATCGTCTGCAAAGCTATGTTGCGTGCTGCGGTATGCGGAGACACTAAAAGCACAATAGTAGAACACAGAAGAATCTTCTAAGTTGAAGCAATAGCGAGTAAGAAGCAGAACAATTCAAGTTTTGGTTATCGATTATTGATTTTTAGCCGGCTTTGGTGCCTTGGACATGAGGTTTAACCTTAAGATTTTGCATGAAAGGGGGACTAGCAGCCGCGTTGCACGGGAGAATGTGAAAAGGGTTCATATGTAGTAAAAACCTGAGAAATCCGTCCGTTTTCGTCATTTGTTATCGAATCGACTTAAAGCCAGATCGTCACATTGGATGCTTTCTCTCTGAATCTGTTACATTTATCGTCTGCAAAGCTATGTCGCGTGCTGCGGTATGCGGAGACACTAAAAGCACCTTAGTAGAACACAGAAGAAGCTTCTAAGTTGAAGTAATAGCCAGTAAGATGTAGTACAATTCAAGTTTTAGTTGTCGATTATTCACTTTTTAGCCGCCTTTGGTGGCTTGGACATGACCTAGGACCTTAAGATTTTGCATGAAAGGAGGACTAGCAGCCCCGTTGCACGGGAGAATGTGAAACGTATTCATATGTAGTAAAAACTTGAGAAATCCGTCCGTTTTCGTCATTTGTTATCGAATTGACTTAAAGCCAGATCGACACATTGGCCGCTTTTCTTTCTGAGACGGTTACATTTATCGTCTGCAAAGGTATGTCGCGTGCTGCGGTATGCGGAGACACTAAAAGCACCATAGTAGAACACAGAAGAAGCTTCTAAGTTGAAGTAATAGCCAGTAAGAAGTAGTACAATTCAAGTTTTAGTTGTCGATTATTCACTTTTTAGCCGGCCTTGGTGGCTTGGACATGACCTAGGACCTTAAGATTTTGCATGAAAGGAGGACTAGCAGCCGCGTTGCACGGCAGAATGTGAAATGTGTTCATATGTTGTAAAAACCTGAGAATTCCGTCCGTTTTCGTCATTTGTTATCGAATCGACTTAAAGCCAGATCGTCACATTGGCCGCTTTTCTCTCTGAGACGGTTACATTTATCGTCTGCAAAGCTATGTCGCGTGCTGCGGTATGCGGAGACACTAAAAGCACCATAGTAGAACACAGAAGAAGCTTCCAAGTTGAAGTAATAGCCAGCAAAAAGTAGTACAATACAAGTTTTAGTTGTCGATTATTCACTTTTTAGCCGGCTTTGGTAGCTTGGTCATGACCTAGGACCTTAAGATTCTGCATGAAAGGAAGACTAGCCGCGTTGCACGGGAGAATGTGAAAAGTGTTCATATGTAGTAAAAGCCTGAGAAATCCGTCCGTTTTCGTCATTTGTTATCGAATCGACTTAAAGCCAGATCGTCACATTGGCCGCTCTTCTCTCTGAATCGGTTACCGTTATCGTCTGCAAAGCTATGTTGCGTGCTGCGGTATGCGGAGACACTAAAAGCACCTTAGTAGAACACAGAAGAAGCTTCTAAGTTGAAGTAATAGCCAGTAAGATGTAGTACAATTCAAGTTTTAGTTGTCGATTATTCACTTTTTAGCTGCCTTTGGTGGCTTGGACATGACCTAGGACCTTAAGATTTTGCATGAAAGGAGGACTAGCTTCTTCGTTGCACGGGAGAATGTGAAAAGTATTCATATGTAGTAAAAACCTGAGAAATCCGTCCGTTTTCGTCATTTGTTATCGAATCGACTTAAAGCCAGATCGTCACATTGGCTGCTTTCTCTCTGAATCTGTTACATTTATCGTCTGCAAAGCTATGTCGCGTGCTGCGGTATGCGGAGACACTAAAAGCACCATAGTAGAACATAGAAGAAGCTTCTAAGTTGAAGCAATAGCCAGCAAGAAGTAGTACAATTCAAGTTTTAGTTGTCGATTATTCACTTTTTAGCTGGCTTTGGTAGCTTGGTCATGACCTAGGACCTTAAGATTCTGCATGAAAGGAAGACTAGCCGCGTTGCACGGGAGAATGTGAAAAGTGTTCATATGTAGTAAAAGCCTGAGAAATCCGTCCGTTTTCGTCATTTGTTATCGAATCGACTTAAAGCCAGAGCGTCACATTGGCCGCTCTTCTCTCTGAATCGGTTACAGTTATCGTCTGCAAAGCTATGTTGCGTGCTGCGGTATGCGGAGACACTAAAAGCACCATAGTAGAACACAGAAGAAGCTTCTAAGTTGAAGTAATAGCCAGCAAAAAGTAGTACAATACAAGTTTTAGTTGTCGATTATTCACTTTTTAGCCGGCTTTAGTAGCTTGGACATGACCTAGGACCTTAAGATTTTGCATGAAAGGAGGACTAGCAGCCGCGTTGCACGGCAGAATGTGAAATGTGTTCATATGTTGTAAAAACCTGAGAATTCCGTCCGTTTTCGTCATTTGTTATCGAATCGACTTAAAGCCAGATCGTCACATTGGCCGCTTTTCTCTCTGAGACGGTTACATTTATCGTCTGCAAAGCTATGTCGCGTGCTGCGGTATGCGGAGACACTAAAAGCACCATAGTAGAACACAGAAGAAGCTTCTAAGTTGAAGTAATAGCCAGCAAAAAGTAGTACAATACAAGTTTTAGTTGTCGATTATTCACTTTTTAGCCGGCTTTGGTAGCTTGGTCATGACCTAGGACCTTAAGATTCTGCATGAAAGGAAGACTAGCCGCGTTGCACGGGAGAATGTGCAAAGTGTTCATATGTAGTAAAAGCCTGAGAAATCCGTCCGTTTTCGTCATTTGTTATCGAATCGACTTAAAGCCAGATCGTCACATTGGCCGCTCTTCTCTCTGAATCGGTTACAGTTATCGTCTGCAAAGCTATGTTGCGTGCTGCGGTATGCGGAGACACTAAAAGCACAATAGTAGAACACAGAAGAATCTTCTAAGTTGAAGCAATAGCGAGTAAGAAGCAGAACAATTCAAGTTTTGGTTATCGATTATTGATTTTTAGCCGGCTTTGGTGCCTTGGACATGAGGTTTAACCTTAAGATTTTGCATGAAAGGGGGACTAGCAGCCGCGTTGCACGGGAGAATGTGAAAAGGGTTCATATGTAGTAAAAACCTGAGAAATCCGTCCGTTTTCGTCATTTGTTATCGAATCGACTTAAAGCCAGATCGTCACATTGGATGCTTTCTCTCTGAATCTGTTACATTTATCGTCTGCAAAGCTATGTCGCGTGCTGCGGTATGCGGAGACACTAAAAGCACCTTAGTAGAACACAGAAGAAGCTTCTAAGTTGAAGTAATAGCCAGTAAGATGTAGTACAATTCAAGTTTTAGTTGTCGATTATTCACTTTTTAGCCGCCTTTGGTGGCTTGGACATGACCTAGGACCTTAAGATTTTGCATGAAAGGAGGACTAGCAGCCCCGTTGCACGGGAGAATGTGAAACGTATTCATATGTAGTAAAAACTTGAGAAATCCGTCCGTTTTCGTCATTTGTTATCGAATTGACTTAAAGCCAGATCGACACATTGGCCGCTTTTCTTTCTGAGACGGTTACATTTATCGTCTGCAAAGGTATGTCGCGTGCTGCGGTATGCGGAGACACTAAAAGCACCATAGTAGAACACAGAAGAAGCTTCTAAGTTGAAGTAATAGCCAGTAAGAAGTAGTACAATTCAAGTTTTAGTTGTCGATTATTCACTTTTTAGCCGGCCTTGGTGGCTTGGACATGACCTAGGACCTTAAGATTTTGCATGAAAGGAGGACTAGCAGCCGCGTTGCACGGCAGAATGTGAAATGTGTTCATATGTTGTAAAAACCTGAGAATTCCGTCCGTTTTCGTCATTTGTTATCGAATCGACTTAAAGCCAGATCGTCACATTGGCCGCTTTTCTCTCTGAGACGGTTACATTTATCGTCTGCAAAGCTATGTCGCGTGCTGCGGTATGCGGAGACACTAAAAGCACCATAGTAGAACACAGAAGAAGCTTCCAAGTTGAAGTAATAGCCAGCAAAAAGTAGTACAATACAAGTTTTAGTTGTCGATTATTCACTTTTTAGCCGGCTTTGGTAGCTTGGTCATGACCTAGGACCTTAAGATTCTGCATGAAAGGAAGACTAGCCGCGTTGCACGGGAGAATGTGAAAAGTGTTCATATGTAGTAAAAGCCTGAGAAATCCGTCCGTTTTCGTCATTTGTTATCGAATCGACTTAAAGCCAGATCGTCACATTGGCCGCTCTTCTCTCTGAATCGGTTACCGTTATCGTCTGCAAAGCTATGTTGCGTGCTGCGGTATGCGGAGACACTAAAAGCACCTTAGTAGAACACAGAAGAAGCTTCTAAGTTGAAGTAATAGCCAGTAAGATGTAGTACAATTCAAGTTTTAGTTGTCGATTATTCACTTTTTAGCTGCCTTTGGTGGCTTGGACATGACCTAGGACCTTAAGATTTTGCATGAAAGGAGGACTAGCTTCTTCGTTGCACGGGAGAATGTGAAAAGTATTCATATGTAGTAAAAACCTGAGAAATCCGTCCGTTTTCGTCATTTGTTATCGAATCGACTTAAAGCCAGATCGTCACATTGGCTGCTTTCTCTCTGAATCTGTTACATTTATCGTCTGCAAAGCTATGTCGCGTGCTGCGGTATGCGGAGACACTAAAAGCACCATAGTAGAACATAGAAGAAGCTTCTAAGTTGAAGCAATAGCCAGCAAGAAGTAGTACAATTCAAGTTTTAGTTGTCGATTATTCACTTTTTAGCTGGCTTTGGTAGCTTGGTCATGACCTAGGACCTTAAGATTCTGCATGAAAGGAAGACTAGCCGCGTTGCACGGGAGAATGTGAAAAGTGTTCATATGTAGTAAAAGCCTGAGAAATCCGTCCGTTTTCGTCATTTGTTATCGAATCGACTTAAAGCCAGAGCGTCACATTGGCCGCTCTTCTCTCTGAATCGGTTACAGTTATCGTCTGCAAAGCTATGTTGCGTGCTGCGGTATGCGGAGACACTAAAAGCACCATAGTAGAACACAGAAGAAGCTTCTAAGTTGAAGTAATAGCCAGCAAAAAGTAGTACAATACAAGTTTTAGTTGTCGATTATTCACTTTTTAGCCGGCTTTAGTAGCTTGGACATGACCTAGGACCTTAAGATTTTGCATGAAAGGAGGACTAGCAGCCGCGTTGCACGGCAGAATGTGAAATGTGTTCATATGTTGTAAAAACCTGAGAATTCCGTCCGTTTTCGTCATTTGTTATCGAATCGACTTAAAGCCAGATCGTCACATTGGCCGCTTTTCTCTCTGAGACGGTTACATTTATCGTCTGCAAAGCTATGTCGCGTGCTGCGGTATGCGGAGACACTAAAAGCACCATAGTAGAACACAGAAGAAGCTTCTAAGTTGAAGTAATAGCCAGCAAAAAGTAGTACAATACAAGTTTTAGTTGTCGATTATTCACTTTTTAGCCGGCTTTGGTAGCTTGGTCATGACCTAGGACCTTAAGATTCTGCATGAAAGGAAGACTAGCCGCGTTGCACGGGAGAATGTGCAAAGTGTTCATATGTAGTAAAAGCCTGAGAAATCCGTCCGTTTTCGTCATTTGTTATCGAATCGACTTAAAGCCAGATCGTCACATTGGCCGCTCTTCTCTCTGAATCGGTTACAGTTATCGTCTGCAAAGCTATGTTGCGTGCTGCGGTATGCGGAGACACTAAAAGCACAATAGTAGAACACAGAAGAATCTTCTAAGTTGAAGCAATAGCGAGTAAGAAGCAGAACAATTCAAGTTTTGGTTATCGATTATTGATTTTTAGCCGGCTTTGGTGCCTTGGACATGAGGTTTAACCTTAAGATTTTGCATGAAAGGGGGACTAGCAGCCGCGTTGCACGGGAGAATGTGAAAAGGGTTCATATGTAGTAAAAACCTGAGAAATCCGTCCGTTTTCGTCATTTGTTATCGAATCGACTTAAAGCCAGATCGTCACATTGGATGCTTTCTCTCTGAATCTGTTACATTTATCGTCTGCAAAGCTATGTCGCGTGCTGCGGTATGCGGAGACACTAAAAGCACCATAGTAGAACACAGAAGGAGATTCTAAGTTGAAGTAATAGCCAGCAAAAAGTAGTACAATACAAGTTTTAGTTGTCGATTATTCACTTTTTAGCCGGCTTTGGTAGCTTGGTCATGACCTAGGACCTTAAGATTCTGCATGAAAGGAAGACTAGCCGCGTTGCACGGGAGAATGTGCAAAGTGTTCATATGTAGTAAAAGCCTGAGAAATCCGTCCGTTTTCGTCATTTGTTATCGAATCGACTTAAAGCCAGATCGTCACATTGGCCGCTCTTCTCTCTGAATCGGTTACAGTTATCGTCTGCAAAGCTATGTTGCGTGCTGCGGTATGCGGAGACACTAAAAGCACAATAGTAGAACACAGAAGAATCTTCTAAGTTGAAGCAATAGCGAGTAAGAAGCAGAACAATTCAAGTTTTGGTTATCGATTATTGATTTTTAGCCGGCTTTGGTGCCTTGGACATGAGGTTTAACCTTAAGATTTTGCATGAAAGGGGGACTAGCAGCCGCGTTGCACGGGAGAATGTGAAAAGGGTTCATATGTAGTAAAAACCTGAGAAATCCGTCCGTTTTCGTCATTTGTTATCGAATCGACTTAAAGCCAGATCGTCACATTGGATGCTTTCTCTCTGAATCTGTTACATTTATCGTCTGCAAAGCTATGTCGCGTGCTGCGGTATGCGGAGACACTAAAAGCACCTTAGTAGAACACAGAAGAAGCTTCTAAGTTGAAGTAATAGCCAGTAAGATGTAGTACAATTCAAGTTTTAGTTGTCGATTATTCACTTTTTAGCCGCCTTTGGTGGCTTGGACATGACCTAGGACCTTAAGATTTTGCATGAAAGGAGGACTAGCAGCCCCGTTGCACGGGAGAATGTGAAACGTATTCATATGTAGTAAAAACTTGAGAAATCCGTCCGTTTTCGTCATTTGTTATCGAATTGACTTAAAGCCAGATCGACACATTGGCCGCTTTTCTTTCTGAGACGGTTACATTTATCGTCTGCAAAGGTATGTCGCGTGCTGCGGTATGCGGAGACACTAAAAGCACCATAGTAGAACACAGAAGAAGCTTCTAAGTTGAAGTAATAGCCAGTAAGAAGTAGTACAATTCAAGTTTTAGTTGTCGATTATTCACTTTTTAGCCGGCCTTGGTGGCTTGGACATGACCTAGGACCTTAAGATTTTGCATGAAAGGAGGACTAGCAGCCGCGTTGCACGGCAGAATGTGAAATGTGTTCATATGTTGTAAAAACCTGAGAATTCCGTCCGTTTTCGTCATTTGTTATCGAATCGACTTAAAGCCAGATCGTCACATTGGCCGCTTTTCTCTCTGAGACGGTTACATTTATCGTCTGCAAAGCTATGTCGCGTGCTGCGGTATGCGGAGACACTAAAAGCACCATAGTAGAACACAGAAGAAGCTTCCAAGTTGAAGTAATAGCCAGCAAAAAGTAGTACAATACAAGTTTTAGTTGTCGATTATTCACTTTTTAGCCGGCTTTGGTAGCTTGGTCATGACCTAGGACCTTAAGATTCTGCATGAAAGGAAGACTAGCCGCGTTGCACGGGAGAATGTGAAAAGTGTTCATATGTAGTAAAAGCCTGAGAAATCCGTCCGTTTTCGTCATTTGTTATCGAATCGACTTAAAGCCAGATCGTCACATTGGCCGCTCTTCTCTCTGAATCGGTTACCGTTATCGTCTGCAAAGCTATGTTGCGTGCTGCGGTATGCGGAGACACTAAAAGCACCTTAGTAGAACACAGAAGAAGCTTCTAAGTTGAAGTAATAGCCAGTAAGATGTAGTACAATTCAAGTTTTAGTTGTCGATTATTCACTTTTTAGCTGCCTTTGGTGGCTTGGACATGACCTAGGACCTTAAGATTTTGCATGAAAGGAGGACTAGCTTCTTCGTTGCACGGGAGAATGTGAAAAGTATTCATATGTAGTAAAAACCTGAGAAATCCGTCCGTTTTCGTCATTTGTTATCGAATCGACTTAAAGCCAGATCGTCACATTGGCTGCTTTCTCTCTGAATCTGTTACATTTATCGTCTGCAAAGCTATGTCGCGTGCTGCGGTATGCGGAGACACTAAAAGCACCATAGTAGAACATAGAAGAAGCTTCTAAGTTGAAGCAATAGCCAGCAAGAAGTAGTACAATTCAAGTTTTAGTTGTCGATTATTCACTTTTTAGCTGGCTTTGGTAGCTTGGTCATGACCTAGGACCTTAAGATTCTGCATGAAAGGAAGACTAGCCGCGTTGCACGGGAGAATGTGAAAAGTGTTCATATGTAGTAAAAGCCTGAGAAATCCGTCCGTTTTCGTCATTTGTTATCGAATCGACTTAAAGCCAGAGCGTCACATTGGCCGCTCTTCTCTCTGAATCGGTTACAGTTATCGTCTGCAAAGCTATGTTGCGTGCTGCGGTATGCGGAGACACTAAAAGCACCATAGTAGAACACAGAAGAAGCTTCTAAGTTGAAGTAATAGCCAGCAAAAAGTAGTACAATACAAGTTTTAGTTGTCGATTATTCACTTTTTAGCCGGCTTTAGTAGCTTGGACATGACCTAGGACCTTAAGATTTTGCATGAAAGGAGGACTAGCAGCCGCGTTGCACGGCAGAATGTGAAATGTGTTCATATGTTGTGAAAACCTGAGAATTCCGTCCGTTTTCGTCATTTGTTATCGAATCGACTTAAAGCCAGATCGTCACATTGGCCGCTTTTCTCTCTGAGACGGTTACATTTATCGTTTGCAAAGCTATGTCGCGTGCTGCGGTATGCGGAGACACTAAAAGCACCTTAGTAGAACACAGAAGAAGCTTATAAGTTGAAGTAATAGCCAGTAAGATGTAGTACAATTCAAGTTTTAGTTGTCGATTATTCACTTTTTAGCTGCATTTGGTGGCTTGGACATGACCTAGGACCTTAAGATTTTGCATGAAAGGAGGACTAGCTTCCCCGTTGCACGGGAGAATGTGAAAAGTATTCATATGTAGTAAAAACCTGAGAAATCCGTCCGTTTTCGTCATTTGTTATCGAATCGACTTAAAGCCAGATCGTCAAATGGCTGCTTTCTCTCTGAATCTGTTATATTTATCGTCTGCAAAGCTATGTCGCGTGCTGCGGTATGCGGAGACACTAAAAGCACCATAGTAGAACACAGAAGAAGCTTCTAAGTTGAAGCAATAGCCAGCAAGAAGTAGTACAATTCAAGTTTTAGTTGTCGATTATTCACTTTTTAGCCGGCTTTAGTGGCTTGGACATGAGGTGGAACATGAAGATTTTGCATGAAAGGAGGACTAGCAGCCGAGTTGCACGGGAGAATGTGAAAAGTGTTCGTATGTAGTAAAAACCTGAGAAATCCGTACGTTTTCGTCATTTGTTATCGAATCGACTTAAAGCCAGATCGTCACATTAGCCGCTTTTTTCTCTCAGGCGGTTACATTTATCGTCTGCAAAGCTATGTCGCGTGCTGCGGTATGCGGAGACACTAAAAGCACCATAGTAGAACACAGAAGGAGATTCTAAGTTGAAGTAATAGCCAGTAAGATGTAGTACAACTCAAGTTTTAGTTGACGATTATTCACTTTTTAGCCGCCTTTGGTGGCTTGGACATGACCTAGGACCTTAAGATTTTACATGAAAGGAGGACTTCCAGCCCCGTTGCACGGGAGAATGTGAAAAGTATTCATATGTAGTAAAAACCTGAGAAATCCGTCCGTTTTCGTCATTTGTTATCGAATCGACTTAAAGCCAGATCGTCACATTGGCTGCTTTCTCTCTGAATCTGTTACATTTATCGTCTGCAAAGCTATGTCGCGTGCTGCGGTATGCGGAGACACTAAAAGCACCATAGTAGAACATAGAAGAAGCTTCTAAGTTGAAGTAATATCCAGTAAGAAGTAGTACAATTCAAGTTTTAGTTGTCGATTATTCACTTTTTAACCGGCCTTGGTGGCTTGGACATGACCTAGGACCTTAAGATTTTGCATGAAAGGAGGACTAGCAGCCGCGTTGCACGGCAGAATGTGAAAAGTGTTCATATGTAGTACAAACCTGAAAAATCCGTCCGTTCTCGTCATTTGTTATCCAATCGACTTAAAGCCAGATCTTCACATTGGCCGCTTCTCTCTCTGAGACGGTTACATTTATCGTCTGCAAAGCTATGTCGCGTGCTGCGGTATGCGGAGACACTAAAAGCACCATAGTAGAACACAGAAGAAGCTTCTAAGTTGAAGTAATAGCCAGCAAAAAGTAGTACAGTACAAGTTTTAGTTGTCGATTATTCACTTTTTAACCGGCTTTGGTAGCTTGGACATGACCTAGGTCCTTAAGATTCTGCATGAAAGGAAGACTAGCAGCGTTGCACGGGAGAATGTGAAAAGTGTTCATATGTAGTAAAAGCCTGAGAAATCCGTCCGTTTTCGTCATTTGTTATCGAATCGACTTAAAGCCAGATCGTCACATTGGCTGCTTTCTCTCTGAATCTGTTACATTTATCGTCTGCAAAGCTATGTCGCGTGCTGCGGTATGCGGAGACACTAAAAGCACCATAGTAGAACACAGAAGAAGCTTCTAAGTTGAAGTAATAGCCAGTAAGAAGTAGTACAATTCAAGTTTTAGTTGTCGATTATTCACTTTTTAGCCGCCTTTGGTGGCTTGGACATGACCTATGACCTTAAGATTTTACATCAAAGGAGGACTTCCAGCCCCGTTGCACGGGAGAATGTGAAATGTGTTCATATGTAGTAAAAACCTGAGAAATCCGTCCGTTTTTGTCATTTGTTATCGAATCGACTTAAAGCCAGATCGTCACATTGGCCGCTTTTCTCTCTGAGACGGTTACATTTATCGTCTGCAAAGCTATGTCGCGAGCTGCGGTATGCGGAGACTCTAAAAACACCATAGTAGAACACAGAAGAAGCTTCTAAGTTGAAGTAATATCCAGTAAGAAGTAGTACAATTCAAGTTTTAGTTGTCGATTATTCACTTTTTAACCGGCCTTGGTGGCTTGGACATGACCTAGGACCTTAAGATTTTGCTTGAAAGGAGGACTAGCAGCCGCGTTGCACGGCAGAATGTGAAAAGTGTTCATATGTAGTACAAACCTGAAAAATCCGTCCGTTCTCGTCATTTGTTATCCAATCGACTTAAAGCCAGATCTTCACATTGGCCGCTTCTCTCTCTGAGACGGTTACATTTATCGTCTGCAAAGCTATGTCGCGTGCTGCGGTATGCGGAGACACTAAAAGCACCATAGTAGAACACAGAAGAAGCTTCTAATTTGAAGCAATAGCCAGTAAGAAGCAGTTCAATTCGAGTTTTGGTTATCGATTATTGATTTTTAGGCGGCTTTGGTGCTTTGGACATGAGGTGGAACATTAAGAATTTACATGAAAGGAGGACTAGCAGCCGCGTTGCCCGGGAGAATGTGAAAAGTGTTGATATGTAGTAAATACCTGAGAAATCCGTCCGCCTTCGTCATTTGTTATCGAATCGAGTTAAAGCCAGATCGTCACATTGGCCGCTTTTCTCTCTGAGACGGTTACATTTACCGTCTGCAAAGCTATGTCGCGTGCTGCGGTATGCGGAGACACTAAAAGCACCATAGTAGAACACAGAAGAAGATTCTAAGTTGAAGCAATAGCCAGTAAGAACTAGTACAATTAAAGTTTTAGTTGTCGATTGTTAAATTTTAGCCGGCTTTGGTGGCTTGGACTTGACCTAGGACCTTAAGACTTTGCAAGAAAGGAGGACTAGCAGCCCCGTTGCACGGGAGAATGTGAAAAGTAAAAACCTGAGATATCCGTCCGTTTTCGTCATTTGTTATGGAATCGACTTCAAGCCAAATCGTCACATTAGCCGCTTTTCTCTCTGAGGCGGTTACATTTATCGTCTGCAAAGCTATGTCGCGTGCTGCGGTATGCGGAGACTCTAAAAGCACCACAGTGGAACACAGAAGAAGCATCTAAGTTGAAGCAATAGCCAGTAAGACGCAGTAAAATTAAAGTTTTCGTTATCAATTATTGATTTTTAGCCGGCTTTGGTGCCTTGGACATGAGGTGAACCTTAAGATTTTGCATGAAAGGAGGACTAGCAGCCGCGTTGCACGGGAGAATTTGAAAAGTGTTCGTATGTAGTAAAAACCTGAGAAATCCGTACGTTTTCGTCATTTGTTATCGAATTGACTTAAAGCCAGATCGTCACATTAGCCGCTTTTCTGTCTGAGGCTGTTACATTTATCGTCTGCAAAGCTATGTCGCGTGCTGCGGTATGCGGAGACACTAAAAGCACCATAGTAGAACACAGAAGAAGAATCTAAGTTGTAGCAATAGTCAGTAAGAAGCAGTACAATTTAAGTTTTGGTTTTCGACTATTGATTTTTAGCCGGCTATGGTGCCTTGGACATGAGGTGGAACATGAAGGTTTTGCATGAAAGGTGGACTAGCAGCCGAGTTGCAAGGGAGAATGTGAAAAGTGTTCGTATGTAGTAAAAACCTGAGGAATCCGTAAGTTTTCGTCATTTGTTATTGAATCGACTTAAAGCCAGATCGTCACATTGGCCGCTTTTCTCTCTGAGGCGGTTACATTTATCGTCTGCAAAGCTATGTCGCGTGCTGCGGTATGCGGAGACACTAAAAGCACCATAGTAGAACACAGAAGAAGCTTCTAAGTTGAAGTAATAGCCAGTAAGAAGTAGTACAATTCAAGTTTTAGTTGTCGATTATTCACTTTTTAGCCGGCCTTGGTGGCTTGGACATGACCTAGGACCTTAAGATTTTGCATGAAAGGAGGACTAGCAGCCGCGTTGCACGGCAGAATGTGAAATGTGTTCATATGTTGTAAAAACCTGAGAATTCCGTCCGTTTTCGTCATTTGTTATCGAATCGACTTAAAGCCAGATCGTCACATTGGCTGCTTTCTCTCTGAATCTGTTACATTTATCGTCTGCAAAGCTATGTCGCATGCTGCGGTATGCATAGACACTAAAAGCACCATAGTAGAACACAGAAGAAGCTTCTAAGTTGAAGTAATAGCCAGCAAAAAGTAGTACAATACAAGTTTTAGTTGTCGATTATTCACTTTTTAGCCGGCTTTGGTAGCATGGACATGACCTAGGACCTTAAGATTTTGCATGAAAGGGGGACTAGCAGCCGCGTTGCACGGCAGAATGTGAAATGTGTTCATATGTTGTAAAAACCTGAGAATTCCGTCCGTTTTCTTCATTTGTTATCGAATCGACTTAAAGCTAGATCGTCACATTGGCCGCTTTTCTCTCTGAGACGGTTACATTTATCGTCTGCAAAGCTATGTCGCGTGCTGCGGTATGCGGAGACACTAAAAGCACCATAGTAGAACACAGAAGAAGCTTCTAAGTTGAAGTAATAGCCAGCAAAAAATAGTACAATACAAGTTTTAGTTGTCGATTATTCACTTTTTAGCCGGCTTTGGTAGCTTGGTCATGACCTAGGACCTTAAGATTCTGCATGAAGGGAAGACTAGCCGCGTTGCACGGGAGAATGTGAAAAGTGTTCATATGTAGTAAAAGCCTGAGAAATCCGTCCGTTTTCGTCATTTGTTATCGAATCGACTTAAAGCCAGATCGTCACATTGGCTGCTTTCTCTCTGAATCTGTTACATTTATCGTCTGCAAAGCTATGTCGCGTGCTGCGGTATGCGGAGACACTAAAAGCACCTTAGTAGAACACAGAAGAAGCTTCTAAGTTGAAGTAATAGCCAGTAAAATGTAGTACAATTCAAGTTTTAGTTGTCGATTATTCACTTTTTAGTCGCCTTTGGTGGCTTGGACATGACCTAGGACCTTAAGATTTTGCATGAAAGGAGGACTAGCAGCCCCGTTGCACGGGAGAATGTGAAACGTATTCATATGTAGTAAAAACTTGAGAAATCCGTCCGTTTTCGTCATTTGTTATCGAATTGACTTAAAGCCAGATCGACACATTGGCCGCTTTTCTTTCTGAGACGGTTACATTTATCGTCTGCAAAGGTATGTCGCGTGCTGCGGTATGCGGAGACACTAAAAGCACCATAGTAGAACACAGAAGAAGCTTCTAAGTTGAAGTAATAGCCAGTAAGAAGTAGTACAATTCAAGTTTTAGCTGTCGATTATTCACTTTTTAGCCGGCCTTGGTGGCTTGGACATGACCTAGGACCTTAAGATTTTGCATGAAAGGAGGACTAGCAGCCGCGTTGCACGGCAGAATGTGAAATGTGTTCATATGTTGTAAAAACCTGAGAATTCCGTCCGTTTTCGTCATTTGTTATCGAATCGACTTAAAGCCAGATCGTCACATTGGCTGCTTTCTCTCTGAATCTGTTACATTTATCGTCTGCAAAGCTATGTCGCGTGCTGCGGTATGCGGAGACACTAAAAGCACCATAGTAGAACACAGAAGAAGCTTCTAAGTTGAAGCAATAGCCAGCAAGAAGTAGTACAATTCAAGTTTTATTTGTCGATTATTCACTTTTTAGCCGGCTTTGGTAGCTTGGTCATGACCTAGGACCTTAAGATTCTGCATGAAAGGAAGACTAGCCGCGTTGCACGGGAGAATGTGAAAAATGTTCATATGTAGTAAAAGCCTGAGAAATCCGTCCGTTTTCGTCATTTGTTATCGAATCGACTTAAAGCCAGATCGTCACATTGGCCGCTCTTCTCTCTGAATCGGTTACAGTTATCGTCTGCAAAGCTATGTTGCGTGCTGCGGTATGCGGAGACACTAAAAGCACCATAGTAGAACACAGAAGAAGCTTCTAAGTTGAAGTAATAGCCAGCAAAAAGTAGTACAATACAAGTTTTAGTTGTCGATTATTCACTTTTTAGCCGGCTTTGGTAGCATGGACATGACCTAGGACCTTAAGATTTTGCATGAAAGGAGGACTAGCTTCCCCGTTGCACGGGAGAATGTGAAAAGTATTCATATGTAGTAAAAACCTGAGAAATCCGTCCGTTTTCGTCATTTGTTATCGAATCGACTTAAAGCCAGATCGTCACATTGGCTGCTTTCTCTCTGAATCTGTTACATTTATCGTCTGCAAAGCTATGTCGCGTGCTGCGGTATGCGGAGACACTAAAAGCACCATAGTAGAACACAGAAGAAGCTTCTAAGTTGAAGCAATAGCCAGCAAGAAGTAGTACAATTCAAGTTTTAGTTGTCGATTATTCACTTTTTAGCCGGCTTTGGTGGCTTGGACATGAGGTGGAACATGAAGATTTTGCATGAAAGGAGGACTAGCAGCCGAGTTGCACGGGAGAATGTGAAAAGTGTTGGTATGTAGTAAAAACCTGAGAAATCCGTACGTTTTCGTCATTTGTTATCGAATCGACTTAAAGCCAGATCGTCACATTAGCCGCTTTTTTCTCTCAGGCGGTTACATTTATCGTCTGCAAAGCTATGTCGCGTGCTGCGGTATGCGGAGACACTAAAAGCACCATAGTAGAACACAGAAGGAGATTCTAAGTTGAAGTAATAGCCAGTAAGATGTAGTACAACTCAAGTTTTAGTTGTCGATTATTCACTTTTTAGCCGCCTTTGGTGGCTTGGACATGACCTAGGACCTTAAGATTTTACATGAAAGGAGTACTTCCAGCCCCGTTGCACGGGAGAATGTGAAAAGTGTTCATATGTAGTAAAAACCTGAGAAATCCGTCCGTTTTCGTCATTTGTTATCGAATCGACTTAAAGCCAGATCGTCACATTGCATGCTTTCTCTCTGAATCTGTTACATTTATCGTCTGCAAAGCTATGTCGCGTGCTGCGGTATGCGGAGACACTAAAAGCACCATAGTAGAACACAGAAGGAGATTCTAAGTTGAAGTAATAGCCAGTAAGATGTAGTACAATTCAAGTTTTAGTTGTCGATTATTCACTTTTTAGCCGCCTTTGGTGGCTTGGACATGACCTAGGACCTTAAGATTTTACATCAAAGGAGGACTTCCAGCCCCGTTGCACGGGAGAATGTGAAAAGTGTTAATATGTAGTAAAAACCTGAGAAATCCGTCCGTTTTCGTCATTTGTTATCGAATCGACTTAAAGCCAGATCGTCACCTTGGCCGCTTTTCTCTCTGAGACGGTTACATTTATCGTCTGCAAAGCTATGTCGCGAGCTGCGGTATGCGGAGACTCTAAAAGCACCATAGTAGAACACAGAAGAAGCTTCTAAGTTGAAGTAATATCCAGTAAGAAGTAGTACAATTCAAGTTTTAGTTGTCGATTATTCACTTTTTAACTGGCCTTGGTGGCTTGGACATGACCTAGGACCTTAAGATTTTGCATGAAAGGAAGACTAGCAGCCGCGTTTCACGGCAGAATGTGAAAAGTGTTCATATGTAGTACAAACCTGAAAAATCCGTCCGTTCTCGTCATTTGTTATCCAATCGACTTAAAGCCAGATCTTCACATTGGCCGCTTCTCTCTCTGAGACGGTTACATTTATCGCCTGCAAAGCTATGTCGCGTGCTGCGGTATGCGGAGACACTAAAATCACCATAGTTGAACACAGAAGAAGCTTCTAAGTTGAAGTAATAGCCAGCAAAATGTAGTAAAATACAAGTTTTAGTTGTCGATTATTCACTTTTTAACCGGCTTTGGTAGCTTGGACATGACCTAGGACCTTAAGATTCTGCATGAAAGGAATACTAGCAGCGTTGCACGGCAGAATGTGAAAAGTGTTCATATGCAGTAAAAGCCTGAGAAATCCGTCCGTTTTCGTCATTTGTTATCGAATCGACTTAAAGCCAGATCGTCACATTGGCTGCTTTCTCTCTGAATCTGTTGCATTTATCGTCTGCAAAGCTATGTCGCGTGCTGCGGTATGCGGAGATACTAAAAGCACCATAGTAGAACACAGAAGAAGCTTCTAAGTTGAAGTAATAGCCACTAAGAAGTAGTACAATTCAAGTTTTAGTTGTCGATTATTCACTTTTTAGCCGGCCTTGGTGGCTTGGACATGACCTAGGACCTTAAGATTCTGCATGAAAGGAGGACTAGCAGCCGCGTTGCACGGCAGAATGTGAAATGTGTTCATATGTTGTAAAAACCTGAGAATTCCGTCCGTTTTCGTCATTTGTTATCGAATCGACTTAAAGCCAGATCGTCACATTGGCCGCTTTTCTCTCTGAGAGGGTTGCATTTATCGTCTGCAAAGCTATGTCGCGTGCTGCGGTATGCGGAGACACTAAAAGCACCATAGTAGAACACAGAAGAAGCTTCTAAGTTGAAGTAATAGATAGCAAAAAGTAGTACAATACAAGTTTTAGTTGTCGATTATTCACTTTTTAGCCGGCTTTGGTAGCTTGGACATGACCTAGGACCTTAAGATTCTGCATGAAAGGAAGACTAGCCGCGTTGCACGGGAGAATGTAAAAAGTGTTCATATGTAGTAAAAGCCTGAGAAATCCGTCCGTTTTCGTCATTTGTTATCGAATCGACTTAAAGCCAGATCTTCACATTGGCCGCTTCTCTCTCTGAGACGGTTACATTTATCGTCTGCAAAGCCATGTCGCGTGCTGCGGTATGCGGAGACACTAAAAGCACCTTAGTAGAACACAGAAGAAGCTTCTAAGTTGAGTTAATAGCCAGTAAGATGTAGTACAATTCAAGTTTTAGTTGTCGATTATTCACTTTTTAGCCGCCTTTGGTGGCTTGGACATGACCTAGGACCTTAAGATTTTGCATGTAAGGAGGACTAGCTTCCCCGTTGCACGGGAGAATGTGAAAAGTATTCATATGTAGTAAAAAGCTGAGAAATCCGTCCGTTTTCGTCACTTGTTATCGAATTGATTTAAAGCCAGATCGTCACATTGGCCGCTCTTCTCTCTGAAACGGTTACATTTATCGTGTGCATAGCTATGTCGCGTGCTGCGGTATGTGGAGACACTAAAAGCACCAAGGTAGAACACAGAAGAAGCTTCTAAGTTGATGTAATATCCCGTAAGAAGCAGTACAACTTTAGTTATAGTTATCGCTTACTGCGTTTTTACCTTTCTTTGGTGCCTTGGACATGAGGTAGGACCTTATGATTTTGCATGTAAGGAGGACTAGCAGCCGCGTTGAACGGGAGAATGTGTAAAGTGTTCATATGTAGTAAAAACGTGAGAATTCCGTCGGTTTTCGTCATTTGTTATCGAATCGACTTAAAGCCAGATCGTCACATTGCCCGCTCTTCTCTCTGAAACGGTTACATTTATCGTCTGCAAAGCTATGTCGCGTGCTGCGACATGCGGAGACACTAAAAGCACCATAGTGGAACAAAGAAGAAGCTTCTAAGTTGACGTAGTAGCCAGTAAGAAGCAGTACAATTCAAGTTTTAGTTATCTATTACTGACTTTTTACCCTTGTTTGGTGCCTTGGACATGAGCTAGGACCTTATGATTTTGCATGAATGGAGGACTAGCAGCCGCGTTGAACGGGAGAATGTGAAAAGTGTTCATATGTAGTGAAAACCTGCAAAAACCGTCCGTTTTCGACATTTGTTATCGAATCGACTTGATTCCAGATAGACACATTGGCCGCTCTTCCCTCTGAAACGGTTAAATTTATCGTCTGCAAAGCTATGTCGCGTGCTGCGGTATGCGGAGACACTAAAAGCACAATAGTAGAACACAGAAGTAGCTTCAAAGTTGATGTAAGAGCAATTAAGAAGCAGTACAATTCAAGTTTTAGTTATCGATTGTTCACTTTTTACCCTTCCTTGTTGCCTTGGACATGAGATAGGACCTTAAGATTTTGCATGAAAGGGGGACTGTTGGCCGCGTTTGACGGAAGAATGTGAAAAGTGTTCATACGTAGTGAATACCTGCAAAAACCATACGTTTGCGTCATTTGTTTACGAATCGACTTGAAGCCAGATCGACACATTGGGCGCTCTTCTCTCTGAAACGGTTACATTCATTGTCTGCAAAGATATGTCACGTTCTGCGGTATGCGGAGACACTAAGGGCACCATAGTAAAACACAGAAGAAATTTCTAAGTTGACGTAATACCAAATAAGAAGCAGTACAATTCAAGTTTTAGTTATCGATTACTGACTTTTTACCCTTCTTTGGTGCCTTGGACATGAGCTAGGACCTTATGATTTTGCATGAAAGGACGACTAGCAGCATCGTTGAACGTTAGAATGTGAAAAGTGTTCATATGTAGTGAAAACCTGAAAAACCGTCCGTTTTCTTCATTTGTTATCGAATCGACTTGATTTCAGATCGACACATTGGCCGCTCTTCTCTCTGAAACGGTTAAATTTATCGTCTGCAATGCAATGTCGCGCGCTGCAGTATGCGGAGACACTAAAAGCACAATAGTAGTACACAGAAGTAGCTTCTAAGTTGATGTAATAGCCAGTTAGAGGCAGTGCGATTCAAGTTTTAGTTATCGATTATTGACTTTTTCCCTTCTTTGGTGCCTTTGACATGAGCTAGGACCTTAAGATTTTGCATGTTAGGAGGACTAGCAGCCGCGTTGTACGGGAGAATGTAAAAAGTGTTCATACGTAGTAAAAACCTGAGAAATCCGTCCGTTTTCTTAATTTGGTATCGAATCGACTTGTAGCCAGATCGTCACATTGGCCGCTCTTCTCTCTGAAAAGGTTACATTTATCATCTGCAAAGCTCTGTCGCATGCTGCGGTATGCGGAGACACTAAAAGCACAATAGTAGAACACAGAAGAAGCTTCTAAGTTGACGTAATAGCCAGTAAGAAGCAGTACAATTCAAGTTTTAGTTATCGATTATTGACTGTTTACTCTTCTTAGGTGCCTTGGACATGAGCTAGGACCTTAAGATTTTGCATGAAAGGAGGACTAGCAGCCGCGTTGCCGGGGAGAACGTGAAAAGTGTTCATAAGCAAAAAAAAAAAAAAAAAAACATGAGAAATCCGTCCGTATTCGTCATTTGTTATCGAAACGACTTAAAGCGAGATAGTCACATTGGCCGCTCTTCTCTCTGAAACGATTACATTTATCGTTTGTAAAGCTCTGTCGCCTGCTGCTCTATGCGGAGGCACTAAAAGCACTATAGTAGAACACAGAAGAAACTCCTAAGTTGACGTAATAGCCAGTAAGATGAAGTAAAATTCAAGTTTTAGCTATCGATTACTGACTTTTTCTCTTCTTTCGTGCCTTGGACATTAACTAGGACCTTAAGATTTTGCATGAAAGGAGGCCTAGCAGTCGCGTTGTGCGGGAGAATGTAAAAAGTGTTCATATGTAGTAAAAACCTGAGAAATCCGTCCATTTTCTTCATTTGGTATCGAATCGACTTGAAGCCAGATCGTCACATTGTCCGCTCTTCTCTCTGAAACGGTTACATTTATCGTGTGCATAGCTATGTCGCGTGCTGCGGTATGCGGAGACACTAAAAGCACCAAGGTAGAACACAGAAGAAGCTTCTAAGTTGATGTAATAGCCCGTAAGAAGCAGTACAATTTTAGTTATAGTTATCGCTTACTGAGTTTTTACCTTTCTTTGGTGCCTTGGACATGAGCTAGGACCTAATGATTTTGCATGTAAGGAGGACTAGCAGCCGCGTTGAGCGGGAGAATGTGTAAAGTGTTCATATGTAGTAAAAACGTGAGAAATCCGTCCGTTTTCGTCATTTGTTATCGAATCGACTTAAAGCCAGATCGTCACATTGCCCGCTCTTTTCTTTGGAACGGTTACATTTATCGTCTGCATGGCTATGTCGCGGGCTGCGGTATGCGGAGACACTAAAAGCACCAAGGTAGAACACAGAAGAAGCTTCTAAGTTGATGTAATAGCAATTAAGAAGCAGTACAATTCAAGTTTTAGTTATCGATTGTTCACTTTTTACCCTTCTTTGGTGCCTTGGACATGAGATAGGACCTTAAGATTTTGCATGAAAGGGGGACTGTTAGCCGCGTTTGCCGGAAGAATGTGAAAAGTGTTCATACGTAGTGAATACCTGCAGAAACCGTCCGTTTGCGTCATTTGTTTACGAATCGACTTGAAGCCAGATCGACACATTGGGCGCTCTTCTCTCTGAAACGGTTACATTCATTGTCTGCAAAGCTATGTCACGTTCTGCGGTATGCGGAGACACTAAGGGCACCATAGTAAAACACAGAAGAAATTTCTAAGTTGACGTAATACCAAATAAGAAGCAGTACAATTCAAGTTTTAGTTAACGATTATTGATTTTTTTCACTCTTTGGTGCCTTGGACATGAGCTAGGACTTTAAGATTTTGCATGAAAGGAGGACTAGCTGCCGCATTGAACGGGAGAATGTGAAAAGTGTTCATATGTAGTGAAAACATGCAAAAACCGTCCGTTTTCGTGATTTGTTATCGAATCGACTTGAAGCCAGATCGTCACATTGGCCGTTCTTCTCTCTGAAATGGTTACATTTATCATCTGCAAAGCTCTGTCGCATGCTACGGTATGCGGAGACACTAGAAGCACAATAGTAGAACACAGAAGAAGCTTATAAGTTGACGTAATAGCCAGTAAGAAGCAATACAATTCAAGTTTTAGTTATCGATTATTGACTGTTTACTCTTCTTAGGTGCCTTGGACATGAGCTAGGACCTTAAGATTTTGCATTAAAGGAGGACCAGCAGCCGCGTTGGACGGGAGATTGTGAAAAGTGTTCATATGTAGTAAAAACGTGAGACATCCGACCGTTTTCGTCATTTTTATCGAATCGACTTAAAGCCAGATCGTCACAATGGCCGCTCTTCTCTCTGAAATTGTTACGTTTATCGCGTGGAAAGCTATGTCACGTTCTGCGGTATGCGGAAACACTAAAGGCACCATAGTAGAACACAGAAGAAAATTCTAAGTTGACGTAATACCCAGTAAGAAGCAGTACAATTCTAGTTTTTGTTATCGATTATCGACTTTATATAGTCCTTTGGTGCCTTGGATATGAGCTAGGACCTTAAGATTTTGCATGACAGGAGGACTAGCAGCCGCGTTGAACGGGAGGGTGTGAAAAGTGTTCATATGTAGTAAAAACCTGAGAAATCCGTCCGTTTTCGTCATTTGTTATCGTATCGAGTTAAAGCCAGATCGTCACATTGGCCGCTCTTCTCTCTGAAACGGTTACATTTATCGTCTGCAAAGCTATGTCGCGTGCTGCGATATGCGGAGACACTAAAAGCACCATAGTGGAACAAAGAAGAAGCATCTAAGTTGACGTAATAGCCAGTAAGAAGCAGTACAATTCAAGTTTTAGTTATCGATTACTTCCTTTTTACCCTTCTTTGGTGCCTAGGACGTGAGCTAGGACCTTAAGATTTTGCATGAAATGAGGACTGGCAGCCGCGTTGGACGGGAGAATGTGAAAAGTGTTCATATGTAGTGAAAACCTGCAAAAACCGTTCGTTTTCGTGATTTGTTATCGAATCGACTTGAAGCCAGATCGTCACATTGGCCGCTCTTCTCTCTGAAACGGTTATATTTATCGCCTTCAAAGCTATGTCGCGTGCTGCGGTATGCGGAGACACTAAAAGCACCATAGTAGAACACAGAAGAAGCTTCTAAGTTGACGTAATAGCCAGTAAGAAGCAGTACAATTCAAGTTTTAGTTATCGATTATTGACTGTTTACTCTTCTTAGGTGCCTTGGACATGAGCTAGGACCTTAAGATTTTGCATTAAAGGAGGACTAGTAGCCGCTTTGGACGGGAGATTGTGAAAAGTGTTCATATGTAGTAAAAACGTGAGACATCCGACCGTTTTCGTCATTTGTTGTCGAATCGACTTAAAGCCAGATCGTCACAATGGCCGCTCTTCTCTCTGAAATGGTTACGTTTATCGTCTGCAAAGCTATGTCACGTTCTGCGGTATGCGGAAACACTAAAGGCACCATAGTAGAACACAGAAGAAAATTCTAAGTTGACGTAATACCCAGTAAGAAGCAGTACAATTCAAGTTTTTGTTATCGATTATCGACTTTATATCCTTCTTTGGTGCCTTGGACATGAGCTAGGACCTTAAGATTTTGCATGAAAGGAGGACTAGCAGCCGCGTTGAACGGGAGAGTGTGAAAAGTGTTCATATGTAGTAAAAACCTGAGAAATCCGTCCGTTTTCGTCATTTGTTATCGAATCGAGTTAAAGCCAGATCGTCACATTGGCCGCTCTTCTCTCTGAAACGGTTACATTTATCGTCTGCAAAGCTATGTCGCGTGCTGCGATATGCGGAGACACTAAAAGCACCATAGTGGAACAAAGAAGAAGCATCTAAGTTGACGTAATAGCCAGTAAGAAGCAGTACAATTCAAGTTTTAGTTATCGATTACTGACTTTTTATCCTTCTTTGGTGCCTTGGACGTGAGCTAGGACCTTAAGATTTTGCATGAAATGAGGACTTGCAGCCGCGTTGGACGGGAGATTGTGAGAAGTGTTCATATGTAGTGAAAACCTGCAAAAACCGTTCGTTTTCGTGATTTGTTATCGAATCGACTTGAAGCCAGATCGTCACATTGGCTTCTCTTCTCTCTGAAACGGTTATATTTATCGCCTGCAAAGCTATGTCGCGTGCTACGGTATGCCGAGACACTAAATGCACCATTGTAGAACACAGAAGTAGCTTCTAAGTTGATGTAATTGCCAGTAAGAAGCAGTACAATTCAAGTTTTAGTTATCGATTATTGACTTTTTACCCTTATTTGGTGCCTTGGACATGAGCTAGGACCTTAAGAGTTTGCTTGAAAGGAGGACTAGAAGCCGAGTTGCACGGGAGATTGTGAAAAGTGTTCATATGTAGTAAAAACATAAGAAATCCGACCGGTTCCGTCATTTGTTATCAATTCGATTTAAAGCCAGATCGTCATAATGGCAGCTCTTGTCTCTGAAACGGTTACATTTATCGTCTGCAAAGCTATGTCACGCTCTGCGGTATGCGGAGACACTAAAGGCACCATAGTAGACCACAGAACAAAATTCTAAGTTGACGTAATACCCAGTAAGAAGCAGAACAATTCAAGTTTTTGTTATCGATTATCGACTTTTTACCCTTCTTTGGTGCCTTGGACATGAGCTAGGACCTTAAGATTTTGCATGAAAGGAGGACTAGCAGCCGCGTTGAACGGGAAATGTGTAAAGTGTTCATATGTAGTAAAAACGTGAGAAATCTGTCCGTTTTCGTCATTTGTTATTGAATCGACTTAAAGCCAGATCGTCACAAGGCCCGCTCTTTTCTCTGAAAGGGTTACATTTATCGTCTGCAAAGCTATGTCGCGTGCTGCGGTATGCGGAGACACTAAAAGCACCAAGGTAGAACACAGAAGAAGCTTCTAAGTTGATGTAATAGCCAGTAAGAAGCAGTACAATTTTAGTTATAGTTATCGATTATTGACTTTTTATCCTTCTTTGGTGCCTTGGACATGAGCTAGGACCTTAAGATTTTCATAAAAGAGGACTAGCAGCCGTGTTGCACGGGCGAATGTGAAACATGTTCATATGTATTGCAAACCTGAGAAATCCGTCCGTTTTCGTCATTTGTTATCGAATCGACTTAATGCCAGATAGTCACATTGGCCGCTCTTCTCTCTGAAACGGTTACATTTATCGTCTGCAAAGCTATGTCGCGTGCTGCGACATGCGGAGACACTAAAAGCACCATAGTGGAACAAATAAGAAGCTTCTAAGTTGACGTAATAGCTAGTAGGAAGCAGTACAATTTAAGTTTTAGTTATCGATTACTGACTTTTTACCCTTCTATGGTGCCTTGAACATGAGCTAGGACCTTAAGATTTTGCATTAAGGGAGGACCAGCAGCTGCGTTGGTCGAGAGATTGTGGAAAGTGTTCATATGTAGTAAAAATCTGAGAAATCCGTCCGTTTTCGCGGTCCTCTGGTTTGGAGCCGAGTGGAAGGCTTAAACCAGAGGCTCAGACGATTCTGCGGAGAGCTGGGGTGCAAATTTCTCGACCTCCGCTATCGGGTGGAGAAATGTAGGGTCCCCCTGATTAGGTCAGGCGTGCACTACACGCCGGAAGCGGCTACGAGGGTAGCGGAGTACGTGTGGAGTGCACATGGGGTTTTTTTAGGTTAGAGAATTCCCTCCCTAGGCCCGACAAGACGCCTCCTGAGACGCAGCAAGGCAGTAGGCAAAATGCAACAAGGAATAACAATATTAATGTGCTTATAGTAAACTGCAGGAGCGTCTATAGAAAGGTCCCAGAACTGCTCTCATTAATAAACGGTCACAACGCCCATATAGTACTAGGAACAGAAAGTTGGCTGAAACCAGACGTAAACAGTAATGAAATGCTAAACTCGGATTGGAATGTATACCGCAGAGATAGGCTGGACAGTGAAGGGGGAGGCGTGTTTATAGCGATAAGAAGTGCAATAGTATCGAAGGAAATTGACGGAGATTCGAATTGTGAAATGATTTGGGTGAAGGTCACGGTTAAAGCAGGCTCAGACATGGTAATTGGATGTCTCTATAGGCCCCCGGGCTCAGCAGCTGTTGTGGCTCAGCACCTGAAGAATAATTTGGAAAATATTTCGAGTAGATTTCCCCACCATGTTATAGTTCTGGGTGGAGATTTTAATTTGCCGGATATAGACTGGGAGACTCAGACGTTCATAACGGGTGGCAGGGACAAAGAATCTAGTGAAATATTTTTAAGTGCTTTATCTGAAAACTACCTTGAGGAGTTAAATAGAAAACCGACTCGTGGCGATAACATATTAGACCTTCTGGTGACAAACAGACCCGAACTATTTGAATCAGTTAATGCAGAACAGGGAATCAGCGATCATAAAGCGGTTACTGCATCGATGATTTCAGCCGTAAATAGAAATATTAAAAAAGGTAGGAAGATTTTTCTGTTTAGCAAAAGTGACAAAAAGCAGATTTCAGAGTACTTGGTGGCTCAACACAAAAGTTTTGTCTCAAGTACAGACAGTGTTGAGGATCAGTGGACAAAGTTCAAAACCATGGTACAATATGCGTTAGATGAGTATGTGCCAAGCAGGATCGTAAGAGATGGGAAAGAGCCACCGTGGTACAACAACCGAGTTAGAAAACTGCTGCGGAAGCAAAGGGAACTTCACAGCAAACATAAACATAGCCAAAGCCTTGCAGACAAACAAAAATTACGCGAAGCGAAATGCAGTGTGAGGAGGGCTATGCGAGAGGCTTTCAATGAATTCGAAAGTAAAGTTCTATGTACTGACTTGGCAGAAAATCCTAAGAAATTTTGGTCCTATGTCAAAGCGGTAGGTGGATCAAAACAAAATGTCCAGACACTCTGTGACCAAAATGGTACTGAAACAGAGGATGACAGACTAAAGGCCGAATTACTAAATGTCTTCTTCCAAAGCTGTTTCACAGAGGAAGACTGCACTGTAGTTCCTTCTCTAGATTGTCGCACAGTTGACAAAATGGTAGATATCGAAATAGACGACAGAGGGATAGAGAAACAATTAAAATCGCTCAAAAGAGGAAAGGCCGCTGGTCCTGATGGAATACCAGTTCGATTTTACACAGAGTACGCGAAGGAACTTGCCCCCCTTCTTGCAGCGGTGTACCGTAGGTCTCTAGAAGAGCGAAGCGTTCCAAAGGATTGGAAAAGGGCACAGGTCATCCCCGTTTTCAAGAAGGGACGTCAAACAGATGTGCAGAACTATAGACCTATATCTCTAACGTCGATCAGTTGTAGAATTTTGGAACACGTATTATGTTCGAGTATAATGTCTTTTCTGGAGACTAGAAATCTACTCTGTAGGAATCAGCATGGGTTTCGAAAAAGACGGTCGTGTGAAACCCAGCTCTCGCTATTCGTCCACGAGACTCAGAGGGCCTTAGACACGGGTTCACAGGTAGATGCCGTGTTTCTTGACTTCCGCAAGGCGTTTGACACAGTTCCCCACAGTCGTTTAATGAACAAAGTAAGAGCATACGGACTATCAGATCAATTGTGTGATTGGATTGAGGAGTTCCTAGATAACAGAACGCAGCATGTCATTCTCAATGGAGAGAAGTCTTCCGAAGTAAGAGTGATTTCAGGTGTGCCCCAGGGGAGTGTCATAGGATCGTTGCTATTCACAATATACATAAATGACCTGGTGGATGACATCGGAAGTTCACTGAGGCTTTTTGCAGATGATGCTGTGGTGTATCGAGAGGTTGCAACAATGGAAAATTGTACTGAAATGCAGGAGGATCTGCAGCGAATTGACGCATGGTGCACGGAATGGCAATTGAATCTCAATGTAGACAAGTGTAATGTGATGCGAATACATAGAAAGATAGGTCCCTTACCATTTAGCTACAAAATAGCAGGTCAGCAACTGGAAGTAGTTAATTCCATAAATTATCTGGGAGTACTCATTAGGAGTGATTTAAAATGGAATGATCATATAAAGTTGATCGTCGGTAAAGCAGATGCCAGACTGAGATTCATTGGAAGAATCTTAAGGAAATGCAATCCGACAACAAAGGAAGTAGGTTACAGTACGCTTGTTCGCCCAATGCTTGAATACTGCTCAGCAATGTGGGATCCGCACCAGGTAGGGTTGATAGAAGAGATAGAGAAGATCCAACGGAGAGCAGCGCGCTTCGTTACAGGATCATTTAGTAATTGCGAAAGCGTTACGGAGATGATAGATAAACTCCAGTGGAAGACTCTGCAGGAGAGACGCTCAGTAGCTCGGTACGGGCTTTTGTTAAAGTTTCGAGAACATACCTTCACCGAAGAGTCAAGCAGTATATTGCTCCCTCCTACGTATATCTCGCGAAGAGACCATGAGGATAAAATCAGAGAGATTAGAGCCCACACAGAAGCATACCGACAATCCTTCTTTCCACGTACAATACGAGACTGGAATAGAAGGGAGAACCGATAGAGGTACTCAGGGTACCCTCCGACACACACCGTCAGGTGGCTTGCGGAGTATGGATGTAGATGTAGATGTAGATTTGTTATCGAATCGAGTTAAAGCCAGATCGTCACATTGGCCGCTGTTCTCTCTGAAACGGTTCTATTTATCGTCTGCAAAGCTATGTCGCGTGCTGCGATATGCGGAGACACTACAAGCACCATAGTGGAACAAAGAAGAAGCATCTAGGTTGACGTAATGGCCAGTAAGAAGCAGTACAATTCAAGTTTTAGTTATCGATTACTGACTTTTAACCCTACTTTGGTGCCTTGGACATGAGCTAGGACCTTAAGATTTTGCATGAAAGGAGGACTGGGAGCCGCGTTGGACGGGAGAATGTGAAAAGTGTTCATATGTAGTAAAAACCTGAGAAATCCGTCCGTTTTCTTCATTTGTTATCGAATCGACTTAAAGCGAGATCGTCACATTGGCCGCTCTTCTCTCTGAAACGGGTACATTTTTCGTCTGCAAAACTATGTCGCGCGCTGCGATATAAAGGAGACACGAAAAGCACCATAGTAGAACACAGAAGAAGTTTCTAAGTTGACGTAATAGCCAGTAAGATGAAGTACAATTGAAGTTTTAGTTATCGATTATTGACTTTTTACCCTTATTTGGTGCCTTGGACATGAGCTAGGACCTTAAGAGTTTGCTTGAAAGGAGGACTAGCAGCCGAGTTGGACGGGAGAATGTGAAGAGTGTTCATATGTAGTAAAAACCTGAGAAATCCTTCCGTTTTCTTCATTTGTTATCGAATCGAGTTAAAGCCAGATCGTCACATTGGCCGCTCTTCTCTCTGAAACGGTTACATTTTTCGTCTGCAAAGCTATGTCGTCGCACGCTGCGGTATGCGGAGACACTAAAAGCACCATAGTAGAACACAGAAGAAGCTTCTAAGTTGATGTAATAGCCAGTTAGAGGCAATGCGATTGAAGTTTTAGTTATCGATTACTGACGTTTTACCCTTCCTTGGTGCCTTGGACGTGAGCTAGGACCTTAAGATTTTGCATGTTAGGAGGACTAGCAGCCGCGTTGTACGGGAGAATGTAAAAAGTGTTCATACGTAGTAAAAACCTGAGAAATCCGTCCGCTTTCTTAATTTGGTATCGAATCGACTTATAGCCAGATCGTCACATTGGCCGCTCTTCTCTCTAAAAAGGTTACATTTATCATCTGCAAAGGTCTGTCGCATGCTGCGGTATGCGGAGACACTAAAAGCACCATAGTAGAACACAGAAGAAGATTCTAAGTTGACGTAATACCCAGTAAGAAGCAGTACAATTCAAGTTTTTGTTATCGATTATCGACTTTATATCCCTCTTTGGTGCCTTGGACATGAGCTAGGTCCTTAAGATTTTGCATTAAAGGAGGACTAGCAGCCGCGTTGGACGGGAGATTGTGAAAAGCGTTCATATGTAGTAAAAACATAAGAAATCCGACCGGTTTCGTCATTTGTTATCGAATAGATTTAAAGCCAGATCGTCACAATGGCCGCTCTTCTCTCTGAAACGGGTATATGTTTCGTCTGCAAAGCTGTGTCGTCGCACTCTACGTTATGCGGAGACACTAAAAGCATCATAGTAGACCACAGAACAAAATTCTAAGTTGACGTAATACCCAGTAAGAAGCAGTGCAATTCAAGTTATAGTTATCCATTATTGACTGTTTACTCTTCTTAGGTGCCTTGGACATGAGCTAGGACCTTAAGATTTTGCATTAAAGGAGGACTGGCAGCCGCGTTGGACGGGAGAATGTGAAAAGTGTTCATATGTAGTGAAAACCTGCAAAAACCGTCCGTTTTCGTGATTTGTTATCGAATCGACTAGAAGCCAGATCGTCACATTGGCCGCTCTTCTCTCTGAAACGATAATATTTATCGCCTGCAAAGCTATGTCGAATGCTGCGGTATGCGGACACACTAAAAGCACCATAGTAGAACACAGAAGTAGCTTCTACGTTGTTGTAATAGCCAGTAAGAAGCAGTAGAATTCAAGTTTTGGTTATCGATTATTGACTTTTTATCCTTCTTTGGTGCCTTGGACATGAGCTAGGACCTTAAGATTTTGCATTAATGGAGGACTAGCAGCCGCGTTGAACGGGAGAGTGTGAAAAGTGTTCATATGTAGTAAAAACCTGAGAAATCCGTCCGTTTTCGTCATTTGTTATCGTATCGAGTTAAAGCCAGATCGTCACATTGGCCGCTCTTCTCTCTGAAACGATTACATTTATCGTCTGCAAAGCTATGTCGCGTGCTGCGATATGCGGAGACACTAAAAGCACCATAGTGGAACAAAGAAGAAGCATCTAAGTTGACGTAATAGCCAGTAAGAAGCAGTACAATTCAAGTTTTAGTTATCGATTACTGACTTTTTACCCTTCTTTGGTGCCTTGGACGTGAGCTAGGACCTTAAGATTTTGCATGAAATGATTACTGGCAGCCGCGTTGGACGGGAGAATGTGAAAAGTGTTCATATGTAGTGAAAACCTGCAAAAACCGTTCGTTTTCGTGATTTGTTATCAAATCGACTTGAAGCCAGATCGTCACATTGGCCGCTCTTCTCTCTGAAACGGTTATATTTATCGCCTGCAAAGCTATGTAGCGTGCTGCGGTATGCGGAGACACTAAAAGCACCATAGTAGAACACAGAAGAAGCTTCTAAGTTGACGTAATAGCCAGTAAGAAGCAGTACAATTCAAGTTTTAGTTATCGATTATCGACTTTATATCCTTCTTTGGTGCCTTGGACATGAGCTAGGACCTTAAGAGTTTGCTTGAAAGGAGGACTAGCAGCCGAGTTGCACGGGAGAATGTGAATATGTAGTAAAAACCTGAGAAATCCGTCCGTTTTCTTCATTTGTTATCGAATCGACTTAAAGCCAGATCGTCACATTGGCCGTTCTTCTCTCTGAAACGGTTACATTTTTCGTCTGCAAAGCTATCTCGTCGGACGCTGCGGTATGCGGAGACACTAAAAGCACCATAGTAGAACACAGAAAAAGCTTCTAAGTTGATGTAATAGCCAGTTAGAGGCAGTGCGATTCAAGTTTTAGTTATCGATTATTGACTTTTAACCTTCTTTGGTGCCTTGGACATGAGCTAGGACCTTAAAATTTTGCATGTTAGGAGGACTAGCAGCCGCGTTGTACGGGAGAATGTTAAAAGTGTTCATACGTAGTAATAACCTGAGAAATCCGTCTGTTTTCTTCATTTGTTATCGGATCGACTTAAAGCCAGATCGTCACATTGGCTGCTCTTCTCTCCGAAACGGTTACATTTTTCGTCTGCAAAGCTATGTCGCGTGCTGCGGTTGCGGAGACACTAAAAGCACCATAGTAGAACACAGAAGAAGCTTCTAAGTTGATGTAATACCCAGTAAGATGCAGTACAATTCAAGTTTTAGTTATTGATTATTGACTGTTTACTCTTCTTAGGTGCCTTGGACATGAGCTAGGACCTTAAGATTTTGCTTTAAAGGAGGACCAGCAGCCGCGTTGGACGGGAGACTGTGAAAAGTGTTCATATGTAGTAAAATCGTGAGACATCCGACCGTTTTCGTCATTTGTTATCGAATCGACTTATAGCCAGATCGTTACAATGGCCGCTCTTCTCTCTGAAATGGTTACGTTTATCGTCTGCAAAGCTATGTGACGTTCTGCGGTATGCCGAAACACTAAAGGCACCATAGTAGAACACAGAAGAAAATTCTAAGTTGACGTAATACCCAGTAAGAAGCAGTACAATTCAAGTTTTAGTTATTGATTATTGACTGTTTACTCTTCTTAGGTGCCTTGGACATGAGCTAGGACCTTAAGATTTTGCATTAAAAGAGGACCAGTAGCCGCGTTGGACGGGAGATGGTGAAAAGTGTTCATATGTAGTAAAATCGTGAGACATCCGACCGTTTTCGTCATTTGCTATCGAATCGACTTACAGCCAGATCGTCACAATGGCCACTCTTCTCTCTGAAATGGTTACGTTTATCGTCTGCAAAGCTATATCACGTTCTGCGGTATGCGGAAGCACTAAAGGCACCATAGCGGAACACAGAAGAAAATTCTAAGTTGACGTAATACCCAGTAAGAAGCAGTTTAATTCAAGTTTTTGTTATCGATTATCGACTTTATACCCTTCTTTGGTGCCTTGGACATGAGGTAGGACCTTAAGATTTTCCATGAAATGCGGACAAGCAGCCGCGTTGAACGGGAGAGTGTGAAAAGTGTTCATATGTAGTAAAAACCTGAGAAATCCGTCCGTTTTCGTGATTTGTTATGGAATCGAGTTGAAGCCAGATCGTCACACTGGCCGCTCTTCTCTCTGAAACTGTTTCATTTATCGTCTACAAAGCTATGTCGCGTGCTGCGATATGCGGAGACACTAAAAGCACCATAGTGGAACAAAGAAGAAGCTTCTAAGTTGATGTAATAGCCAGTAAGAAGCAGTACAATTCAAGTTTTAGTTATCGATTATTGACTTTTTACCCTTCTTTGGTGCCTTGGACATGAGCTAGGACCTTAAGAGTTTGCTTGAAAGGAGGACTAGCAGCCGAGTTGCACGGGAGAAGGTGAAGAGTGTTCATATGTAGTAAAAACCTGAGACATCCGTCCGTTTTCTTCATTTGTTATCGAATCGACTTAAAGCCAGATCGTCACATTGGCCGCTCTTCTCTCTGAAACGGTTACATTTTTCGTCTGCAAAGGTATGTCGCGGGCTACGGTATGCGGAGACACTAAAAGCACCATAGTAGAAATCAGAAGAAGCTTTTAATATGAATTTATAGCCAGTAAGAAGCAGTACAGTTCAAACTTTAGTTATGGATTACTGACTTTTTTCCCTTCTTTGGTGCCTTGGACGTGAGCTAGAACCTTATGATTTTGCATGAAAGGAGGACTAGCAGCCGCGTTGAACGGGGGAATGTGAAAAGTGTTCATATGTAGTGAAAAGCTACAGAAACCGTCCGTTTTCGTCATTTGTTATCGAATCGTATTGAAGCCAGATCGACACATTGGCCGCTCTTCTCTCTGAAAAGGTTACATTTATCATCTGCAGAGTTCTGTCGCGTGCTGCGGTATGCGGTGACACAACAAGCACCATAGTAGAACACAGAAGAAGCTTCTCAGTTGACGTAATACCCAGTAAAAAGCAGTAAAGTTCAAATTTTAGTTATAGATTATTGACTTTTTATCCTTCTCTGGTGCCTTGGACATCGGCTAGGACCTTAAGATTTTGCACGAAAGAAGGGCTAGCAGCCGCGTTGCACGGGAGAATGTGAAAAGTGTTCATATGTAGTAAAAACCTGAGAAATCCGTCCGTTTTCTTAATTTGGTATCGAATCGACTTAAAGCCAGATCGTCACAATGGCCGCTCTTCTCTCTGAAAAGGTTACATTTATCATCTGCAAAGCTCCGTCGCGTGCTGCGGTATGCGGAGACACTAAAAGCACCATCGTAGAACACAGAAGAAGCTTCTAAGTTGCCGTAATAGCCAGTAACAAGCAGTACAATTCAAGTTTTAGTTATTGAATATTGACTTTCTACTCTTCTTTGGTGCCTTGGACATGAGCTAGGACCTTAAGATTTTTCATGAAAGGAGGAGTGGCAGCCGCGTTGGTTGGACGAATGTGAAAAGTGTTCATATGTAGTAAAAACCTGAGAAATCCGTCCGTTTTGTTCATTTGTTATCGAATCAACTTAAAGCCAGATCGTCACATTGGCCGCTCTTCTCTCTGAAACTGTTACATTTTTCGTCTGCAAAGCTATGTCGCGTGCTGCGGAATGCGGAGACACTAAAAGCACCATAGTAGAACACAGAAGAAGCTTCTGAGTTGACGTAATAGCCAGTAAGAAGCAGTACAATTCAAGTTTTAGATATCTATTATTGACTTCTTACCGTTCTTTGGTGCCTTGGACGTGAGCCAGGACCTTAAGATTTTGCATGAAAGCGGGCCTGTTAGCCGCGTTTGACGGGAGAATGTGAAAAGTGTTCGTACGTAGTGAAAACCTGAGAAATCCGTCCGTTTTCTTCATTTGTTATCGAATCAACTTAAAACCAGATAGTCACATTGGCCGCTCTTGTCTCTGAAACGGTTACATTTATCATCTGCAAAGCTCTGTCCATGCTGCGGTATGCGGAGACACTAAAAGCACAATAGTAGAACACAGAAGTAGCTTCTAAGTTGATGTAATAGCCAGTAAGAAGCAGTACAATTCAAGTTTTAGTTATCGATTGTTGACTTTCTACCCTTCTTTAGTACCTTGGACATGAGATAGGACCTTAAGATTTTGCATGAAAGGAGGACTAGCAGCCGCGTTGAACGGGAGAATGTGACAACTGTTCATGTGTAGTAAAAACCTGAGAAATCCGTTACATTTCGACATTTGTTATCGGATCGACTTGAAGCCAGATCGACACATGGGCCGCTCTTATCTCTGAAACGGTTACATTTATCGTCTGCAAAGCTATGTCGCGTGCTGCGGAATGCGGAGACACTAAAAGCACCATACTAGAACACAGAAGAAGCTTCTGAGTTGACGTAATAGCCAGTAAGAGGCAGTACAATTCAAGTTTTAGTTATCTATTATTGACTTCTTACCCTTCTTTGGGGCCTTGGACATGAGCCAGGACCTTAAGGTTTTGCATGAAAGGGGGACTGTTAGCCGCGTTTGACGGAAGAATGTGAAAAGTGTTCATACGTAGTGAAAACCTGCAAAAACCGTCCGTTTTCGTCATTTGTTATCGAATCGACTTCTAGCCAGATCGTCACATAAGCCGCTCTTCTCTCTGAAACGGTTAAATTTATCGTCTGCAAAGCCATGTCGCGTTCTGCGTTATGCGGAGACACTAAAAGCACCATAGTAGAACACAGAAGTAGTTTCTAAGTTGATGTAATAGCCAGTAAGAAGCAGTACAATTCAAGTTTTAGTTATCGATTATTGACTTTTTACCCTTCTTTGGTGCCTTGGACATGAGCTAGGACCTTAAGATTTGGCATTAATGGAGGACTAGCAGAAGCGTTGGACGAGAGATTGTGAAAAGTGTTCATACGTAGTAAAAACCTGAGAAATCCGTCCGTTTTCTTCATTTGGTATCGAATCGACTTAAAGCCAGATCGTCACATTGGCCGCTCTTCTCTCTGAAACGGTTAAATTTATCGCCTGCAAAGCTATGTCGCGTGCTGCGGTATGCGGAGACACTAAAAGCACCATAGTAGAACACAGAAGTAGTTTCTAAGTTGATGTAATAGCCAGTAAGAAGCAGTACAATTCAAGTTTTAGTTATCGATTATTGACTTTTTACCCTTCTTTGGTGCCTTGGACATGAGGTAGGACCTTAAGATTTTCCATGAAATGCGGACAAGCAGCCGCGTTGAACGGGAGAGTGTGAAAAGTGTTCATATGTAGTAAAAACCTGAGAAATCCGTCCGTTTTCGTGATTTGTTATGGAATCGAGTTAAAGCCAGATCGTCACACTGGCCGCTATCCTCTCTAAAACTGTTACATTTATCGTCTGCAAAGCTATGTCGCGTGCTGCGATATGCGCAGACACTAAAAGCACCATAGTGGAACAAAGAAGAAGCTTCTAAGTTGATGTAATAGCCAGTAAGAAGCAGTACAATTCAAGTTTTAGTTATCGATTATTGACTTTTTACCCTTCTTTGGTGCCTTGGACATGAGCTAGGACCTTAAGAGTTTGCTTGAAAGGAGGTCTAGCAGCCGAGTTGCACGGGAGAAGGTGAAGAGTGTTCATATGTAGTAAAAATCTGAGAAATCCGTCCGTTTTCTTCATTTGTTATCGAATCGACTTAAAGCCAGATCGTCACATTGGCCGCTCTTCTCTCTGAAACTGTTACATTTTTCGTCTGCAAAGCTATGTCGCGTGCTGCGGTATGCGGAGACACTAAAAGCACCATAGTAGAACACAGAAGAAGCTTCTGAGTTGACGTAATAGCCAGTAAGAAGCAGTACAATTCAAGTTTTAGTTATCTATTATTGACTTCTTACCGTTCTTTGGTGCCTTGGACATGAGCCAGGACCTTAAGATTTTGCATGAAAGCGGGCCTGTTAGCCGCGTTTGACGGGAGAATGTGAAGAGTGTTCATATGTAGTAAAAACCTGAGAAATCCGTCCGTTTTCTTCATTTGTTATCGAATCAACTTAAAGCCAGATAGTCACATTGGCCGCTCTTCTCTCTGAAACCGTTACATTTTTCGTCTGCAAAGCTATGTCGCACGCTGCGGTATGCGGAGACACTAAAAGCACCATAGTAGAACACAGAAGAAGTTTCTAAGTTGATGTAATAGCCAGTTAGAGGCAGTGCGATTCAAGTTTTAGTTATCGATTATTGACTTTTTACCCCTCTTTGGTGCCTTGGCCATGAGCTAGGACCTTAAGATTTTGCATGTTAGGAAGGCTTGCAGCCGCGGTGTACGGGAGAATGTAAAAAGTGTTCATACGTAGTAAAAACCTGAGAAATCCGTCCGTTTTCTTAATTTGGTATCGAATCGACTTAAAGCCAGATCGTCACATTGGCCGCTCTTGTCTCTGAAACGGTTACATTTATCATCTGCAAAGCTCTGTCATGCTGCGGTATGCGGAGACACTAAAAGCACAATAGTAGAACACAGAAGAAGCTTCTAAGTTGATGTAATAGCCAGTAAGAAGCAGTACAATTCAAGTTTTAGTTATCGATTATTGACTGTTTACTCTTGTTTGGTGCCGTGGACATTAGCTAGGACCTTAAGATTTTGCATTAAAGGAGGACTAGCAGCCGCGTTGGACGAGAGATTGTGAAAAGTGTTCATATGTAGTAAAAACCTGAGAAATCCGTCCGTTTTCGTCATTTGTTATCGAATCGTATTGAAGCCAGATCGACACATTGGTCACTCTTCTCTCTGAAACGGTTAAATTTATCGTCTGCAAAGCTATGTTGCGTGCTGCGGTATGCGGAGACACTAAAAGCACAATAGTAGAACACAGAAGTAGCTTCTAAGTTGATGTAATAGCCAGTAAGAAGCAGTACAATTCAAGTTTTAGTTATCGATTGTTGACTTTCTACCCTTCTTTAGTACCTTGGACATGAGATAGGACCTTAAGATTTTGCATGAAAGGAGGACTAGCAGCCGCGTTGAACGGGAGAATGTGACAACTGTTCATGTGTAGTAAAAACCTGAGAAATCCGTTACATTTCGACATTTGTTATCGGATCGACTTGAAGCCAGATCGACACATGGGCCGCTCTTATCTCTGAAACGGTTACATTTATCGTCTGCAAAGCTATGTCGCGTGCTGCGGAATGCGGAGACACTAAAAGCACCATACTAGAACACAGAAGAAGCTTCTGAGTTGACGTAATAGCCAGTAAGAGGCAGTACAATTCAAGTTTTAGTTATCTATTATTGACTTCTTACCCTTCTTTGGGGCCTTGGACATGAGCCAGGACCTTAAGGTTTTGCATGAAAGGGGGACTGTTAGCCGCGTTTGACGGAAGAATGTGAAAAGTGTTCATACGTAGTGAAAACCTGCAAAAACCGTCCGTTTTCGTCATTTGTTATCGAATCGACTTCTAGCCAGATCGTCACATAAGCCGCTCTTCTCTCTGAAACGGTTAAATTTATCGTCTGCAAAGCCATGTCGCGTTCTGCGTTATGCGGAGACACTAAAAGCACCATAGTAGAACACAGAAGTAGTTTCTAAGTTGATGTAATAGCCAGTAAGAAGCAGTACAATTCAAGTTTTAGTTATCGATTATTGACTTTTTACCCTTCTTTGGTGCCTTGGACATGAGCTAGGACCTTAAGATTTGGCATTAATGGAGGACTAGCAGAAGCGTTGGACGAGAGATTATGAAAAGTGTTCATACGTAGTAAAAACCTGAGAAATCCGTCCGTTTTCTTCATTTGGTATCGAATCGACTTAAAGCCAGATCGTCACATTGGCCGCTCTTCTCTCTGAAACGGTTAAATTTATCGCCTGCAAAGCTATGTCGCGTGCTGCGGTATGCGGAGACACTAAAAGCACCATAGTAGAACACAGAAGTAGTTTCTAAGTTGATGTAATAGCCAGTAAGAAGCAGTACAATTCAAGTTTTAGTTATCGATTATTGACTTTTTACCCTTCTTTGGTGCCTTGGACATGAGGTAGGACCTTAAGATTTTCCATGAAATGCGGACAAGCAGCCGCGTTGAACGGGAGAGTGTGAAAAGTGTTCATATGTAGTAAAAACCTGAGAAATCCGTCCGTTTTCGTGATTTGTTATGGAATCGAGTTAAAGCCAGATCGTCACACTGGCCGCTATCCTCTCTAAAACTGTTACATTTATCGTCTGCAAAGCTATGTCGCGCGCTGCGATATGCGCAGACACTAAAAGCACCATAGTGGAACAAAGAAGAAGCTTCTAAGTTGATGTAATAGCCAGTAAGAAGCAGTACAATTCAAGTTTTAGTTATCGATTATTGACTTTTTACCCTTCTTTGGTGCCTTGGACATGAGCTAGGACCTTAAGAGTTTGCTTGAAAGGAGGTCTAGCAGCCGAGTTGCACGGGAGAAGGTGAAGAGTGTTCATATGTAGTAAAAACCTGAGAAATCCGTCCGTTTTCTTCATTTGTTATCGAATCGACTTAAAGCCAGATCGTCACATTGGCCGCTCTTCTCTCTGAAACGGTTACATTTTTCGTCTGCAAAGCTATGTCGCGTGCTGCGGTATGCGGAGACACTAAAAGCACCATAGTAGAACACAGAAGAAGCTTCTGAGTTGACGTAATAGCCAGTAAGAAGCAGTACAATTCAAGTTTTAGTTATCTATTATTGACTTCTTACCGTTCTTTGGTGCCTTGGACATGAGCCAGGACCTTAAGATTTTGCATGAAAGCGGGCCTGTTAGCCGCGTTTGACGGGAGAATGTGAAGAGTGTTCATATGTAGTAAAAACCTGAGAAATCCGTCCGTTTTCTTCATTTGTTATCGAATCAACTTAAAGCCAGATAGTCACATTGGCCGCTCTTCTCTCTGAAACCGTTACATTTTTCGTCTGCAAAGCTATGTCGCACGCTGCGGTATGCGGAGACACTAAAAGCACCATAGTAGAACACAGAAGAAGTTTCTAAGTTGATGTAATAGCCAGTTAGAGGCAGTGCGATTCAAGTTTTAGTTATCGATTATTGACTTTTTACCCCTCTTTGGTGCCTTGGCCATGAGCTAGGACCTTAAGATTTTGCATGTTAGGAAGGCTTGCAGCCGCGGTGTACGGGAGAATGTAAAAAGTGTTCATACGTAGTAAAAACCTGAGAAATCCGTCCGTTTTCTTAATTTGGTATCGAATCGACTTAAAGCCAGATCGTCACATTGGCCGCTCTTGTCTCTGAAACGGTTACATTTATCATCTGCAAAGCTCTGTCATGCTGCGGTATGCGGAGACACTAAAAGCACAATAGTAGAACACAGAAGAAGCTTCTAAGTTGATGTAATAGCCAGTAAGAAGCAGTACAATTCAAGTTTTAGTTATCGATTATTGACTGTTTACTCTTGTTTGGTGCCGTGGACATTAGCTAGGACCTTAAGATTTTGCATTAAAGGAGGACTAGCAGCCGCGTTGGACGAGAGATTGTGAAAAGTGTTCATATGTAGTAAAAACCTGAGAAATCCGTCCGTTTTCGTCATTTGTTATCGAATCGTATTGAAGCCAGATCGACACATTGGTCACTCTTCTCTCTGAAACGGTTAAATTTATCGTCTGCAAAGCTATGTTGCGTGCTGCGGTATGCGGAGACACTAAAAGCACAATAGTAGAACACAGAAGTAGCTTCTAAGTTGATGTAATAGCCAGTAAGAAGCAGTACAATTCAAGTTTTAGTTATCGATTGTTGACTTTCTACCCTTCTTTAGTACCTTGGACATGAGATAGGACCTTAAGATTTTGCATGAAAGGAGGACTAGCAGCCGCGTTGAACGGGAGAATGTGACAACTGTTCATGTGTAGTAAAAACCTGAGAAATCCGTTACATTTCGACATTTGTTATCGGATCGACTTGAAGCCAGATCGACACATGGGCCGCTCTTATCTCTGAAACGGTTACATTTATCGTCTGCAAAGCTATGTCGCGTGCTGCGGAATGCGGAGACACTAAAAGCACCATACTAGAACACAGAAGAAGCTTCTGAGTTGACGTAATAGCCAGTAAGAGGCAGTACAATTCAAGTTTTAGTTATCTATTATTGACTTCTTACCCTTCTTTGGGGCCTTGGACATGAGCCAGGACCTTAAGGTTTTGCATGAAAGGGGGACTGTTAGCCGCGTTTGACGGAAGAATGTGAAAAGTGTTCATACGTAGTGAAAACCTGCAAAAACCGTCCGTTTTCGTCATTTGTTATCGAATCGACTTCTAGCCAGATCGTCACATAAGCCGCTCTTCTCTCTGAAACGGTTAAATTTATCGTCTGCAAAGCCATGTCGCGTTCTGCGTTATGCGGAGACACTAAAAGCACCATAGTAGAACACAGAAGTAGTTTCTAAGTTGATGTAATAGCCAGTAAGAAGCAGTACAATTCAAGTTTTAGTTATCGATTATTGACTTTTTACCCTTCTTTGGTGCCTTGGACATGAGCTAGGACCTTAAGATTTGGCATTAATGGAGGACTAGCAGAAGCGTTGGACGAGAGATTGTGAAAAGTGTTCATACGTAGTAAAAACCTGAGAAATCCGTCCGTTTTCTTCATTTGGTATCGAATCGACTTAAAGCCAGATCGTCACATTGGCCGCTCTTCTCTCTGAAACGGTTAAATTTATCGCCTGCAAAGCTATGTCGCGTGCTGCGGTATGCGGAGACACTAAAAGCACCATAGTAGAACACAGAAGTAGTTTCTAAGTTGATGTAATAGCCAGTAAGAAGCAGTACAATTCAAGTTTTAGTTATCGATTATTGACTTTTTACCCTTCTTTGGTGCCTTGGACATGAGGTAGGACCTTAAGATTTTCCATGAAATGCGGACAAGCAGCCGCGTTGAACGGGAGAGTGTGAAAAGTGTTCATATGTAGTAAAAACCTGAGAAATCCGTCCGTTTTCGTGATTTGTTATGGAATCGAGTTAAAGCCAGATCGTCACACTGGCCGCTATCCTCTCTAAAACTGTTACATTTATCGTCTGCAAAGCTATGTCGCGTGCTGCGATATGCGCAGACACTAAAAGCACCATAGTGGAACAAAGAAGAAGCTTCTAAGTTGATGTAATAGCCAGTAAGAAGCAGTACAATTCAAGTTTTAGTTATCGATTATTGACTTTTTACCCTTCTTTGGTGCCTTGGACATGAGCTAGGACCTTAAGAGTTTGCTTGAAAGGAGGTCTAGCAGCCGAGTTGCACGGGAGAAGGTGAAGAGTGTTCATATGTAGTAAAAACCTGAGAAATCCGTCCGTTTTCTTCATTTGTTATCGAATCGACTTAAAGCCAGATCGTCACATTGGCCGCTCTTCTCTCTGAAACGGTTACATTTTTCGTCTGCAAAGGTATGTCGCGGGCTACGGTATGCGGAGACACTAAAAGCACCATAGTAGAAATCAGAAGAAGCTTTTAATATGAATTTATATCCAGTAAGAAGCAGTACAGTTCAAACTTTAGTTATGGATTACTGACTTTTTACCCTTCTTTGGTGCCTTGGACGTGAGCTAGAACCTTATGATTTTGCATGAAAGGAGGACTAGCAGCCGCGTTGAACGGGGGAATGTAAAAAGTGTTCATATGCAGTAAAAACCTGAGAAATCCGTCGGTTTTCTTCATTTGTTATCGAACCGACTTAAAGCCAGATCGAACATTGGCCGCTCGTCTCTCTGAAACGGTTACATTTATCGCCTGCAAAGCTATGTCGCACTCTGCGGTATGCGGAGACACTAAAAGCACAATAGTAGAACACAGAAGAAGCTTCTAAGTTGATGTAATAGCCAGTAAGAAGCAGTACAATTCAAATTTAGTTATCGATTATTGACTGTTTACTTTTCTTTGGTGCCTTGGACATGAGCTAGGACCTTAAGGATTTGCATGAAAGGAGAACTAGCACCCAAGTTGCACGGGAGAATGTGAAAAAATTTCATATGTAGTTAAAACCGTCCGTTTCCGTCATTTGTTATCGAATCGACTTAAAGTCAGGTCGTCACATTGGCCGCTCTTCTCTCTGAAACGGTTACATTTATCGTCTGCAAAGCTATGACGCGTGTTGCGGTATGCGGAGACACAAAAAGCACCATAGTAGAACACAGAAGTAGCTTCTAAGTTCATGTAATAGCCAGTAAGAAGCAGTACAATTCAAGTTTTAGTTACCGATTATTGACTTTTTACCCTTCTTTGGTGCCTTGAACATGAGTTAGGACCTTAAGATTTTTCATGAAAGGAATCCTAGCAGCCGCGTTGCAAGGGAGAATGTGGAAAGTGTTCATATGTAGTAAAAACCTGAGAAATCCGTCCGTTTCCATTATTTGATTATTTGTTATCGATTCGACTTGAAGCCAGATCGTCACATTTGCCGCTCTTCTCTCTGAAACGGTTAGATTTTTCGTCTGAAAAGCTATGTCGCACGCTGCGGTATGTGAAGACACTAAAAGCCCATAGTAGAAAACAGAAGAAGCTTCTAAGTTGATGTAATAGCCAGTAAGAAGCAGTACAACTCAAGTTTTAGTTATCGATTATTGACTTCTTAAACTTACTTGGCGCCTTGGACATGAGCTAGGACCTTAAGTATTTGCATGAAAGGAGAACGAGCACCCAAGTTGCACGGGAGAATGTGAAAAAATTTCATATGTGGTGAAAACCTGTTAAAACCGTCCGTTTCCGTCATTTGTTATCGAATCGACTTAAAGGCAGGTCGTCACATTGGCCGCTCTTCTCTCTGAAACAGTTACATTTATCGTCTGCAAAGCTATGACGCGTGTTGCGGTATGCGGAGACACAAAAAAAGCACCATAGTAGAACACAGAAGTAGCTTCTAAGTTCATGTACCAGTAAGAAGCAGTACAATTCAAGTTTTAGTTACCGATTATTGACTTTTTACCCCTCTTTGGTGCCTTGAACATGAGCTAGGACCTTAACATTTTGCATGTAAGGAGGACTAGCAGCCGCGTTGTACGGGAGAATGTGAGAAGTGTTCATATATTGTAAAAACCTGAGAAATCCGTTTGTTACCGTAACTTGTTATCGAATCGACTTAAAGCCAGATCGTCACATTGGCCGCTTTTCTCTATGAAACGGTTACATTTATCGTCTGCAAAGCTATGTCGCGTGCTGCGGTAAGCGGAGACACTAAAAGCACCATAGTAGAACACAGAAGTTTCTAAGTTGACGTAATAGCCAGAAAGAAGCAGTACAATTCAAGTTTTTGTTATCGATTACTAACTTTTTACCCTTCTTTGGCGTCTTGGGCATGAGCTGGGACTTTAACATTTTGCATGAAAGGTGGACTTACAGCCGCGTTGAACGGGAGAATGTGTAAAATGTTCATGTGTAGTTAAAACCTGAGAAATCCGTCCGTTTTCGTCATTTGTTATCGAATCGTCTTAAAGGCAGATCGTCACATTGGCCGCTCCTCTCTCTGAAACGTTTACGTTTATGGCCTGCAAAGCTATGTCGCGTGCTGTTGTGTGCGGAGACACTAAAAGCACCATAGTAGACCACAGAAGAAGCTTCTAAGTTGACGTAAGAGCCAGTAAGAAGCAGTACAATTCAAGTTTTAGTTATCGATTATTGACTAAACGTTCTTTGGTGCGTTCGACATGAGCTAGGACCTTAAAATTTTGCTTGAAAGGAGGACTAGCAACCGCGTTGTACGGGAGAATGTGAAAAGTGTTCATGTGTAGTAAAAACCTGAGAAATCCGTCCGTTTTCATTATTTGTTATCGAATCGACTTAAAGGCAGATCGTCACATTGGCCGCTTTTCGCTCTGAAACGGTTACATTTATTGTCTGCAAAGCTATGTCGCGTGCTGCGGTTGCGGAGACACTAAAAGCGCCATAGTAGAACACAGAAGAAGCTTCTAAGTTGATATAATACCCAGTAAGAAGCAGTAGAATTCAAGTTTTATTTATCGATTATTGACTAAACGTACTTTGGTGCGTTGGACATGATCTAGGCCCTTAAGATTTTGCATGAAAAGTGGACTAGCAGCCGCGTTGAACGGGAGAATGTGAAAAGTGTTCATGTGTAGTAAAAACCTGAGATATCCGTCCGTTTTCGTTTTTTGTTATCGAATCGACTTAAAGGCAGATCGTCACACTGGCCGCTCTTCTCTCTGAAACGGTTACATTTATCGTCTGCAAAACTATGTCGCGTGCTGCGGTATGTGGACACACTAAAAGCACCATAGGAGAACACAGATGAAGGTTCTAAGTTGATGTAATAGCCAGTAAGAAGCAGCACAATTCAAGTTTTTGATATCGATTACTGCGTTTTTACCCTTCTTTGGCGTCTTGGACAGGAGCTAGGACCTTAAGATTTTGCATGAAAGGAGGACTAGCAGCCGCGTTGCACGGGAAAATGTGAAAAGGGTTCATATGTAGTGAAAACCTGCAAAAACCGTACGTTTTCGTCATCTGTTATCGAATCGACTTGAAGCTAGATCGTCACATTGGCCGCTCTTCTCTCTGAAACGGTTAAATTTATCGACTGCAAAGCTATGTCGCGTGCTGCGGTATGCGGAGACACTAAAAGCACCATAGTAGAACACAGAAGTAGCTTCTAAGTTGATATAATAGCCAGTAAGAAGCAGTACAATTCAAGTTTTAGTTAGCGATTATTGACTTTTTACCCTTCTCTGGTGATTTGGACATGAGCTAGGAACTTAAGGACTTGCATGAAAAGTGAACTAGCACCCGCGTTGCACGGGAGAATGTGAAAAGTGTTCATATGTAGTAAAAACCTGTTAAAACCGTCCGTTTCCGTCATTTGTTATCGAATCGACTTGAAGCCAGATCGTCACATTGGCCGCCCTTCTCTCTGAAACGGTTACATTTATCGTCTGCAAAGCTATGACGCGTGTTGCGGTATGCGGAGACACTAAAAGCACCATAGTGGAACACAGAAGTAGCTTCTAAGTTGATGTAATAGCCAGTAAGAAGCAGTACATTTCAAGTTTTAGTTATCGATTAATGACTTTTTACCCTTCTTTGGTGCCTTGGACATGAGCTAGGACCTTAAGATTTTGCATGAAAGGTGGACTAGCAGAAGCGTTGAACGGGAGAATGTGAAAAGTGTTCATGTGTAGTAAAAACCTGAGATATCCGTCCGTTTTCATCATTTCCTATCGAATCGACTTAAAGGCAGATCGTCACATTGGCCGCTCTTCTCTCGGAAACGGTTAAATTTATCGTCTGCAAAGCTATGTCGCGTGCTGCGGTATGCGGAAACACTAAAAGAAATAGTAGGATACAGAAGAAGCTTTTAAGTTGATGTAATAGCCAGTAAGGAGCAGTACAGTTCAAGTTGTAGTTATCGATTATTGACTAATCGTTCTTTGGTGGTTTGGACATGATCTAGGAACTTAAGGTTTTGCATGAGAGGAGGACTAGCAGCCGCGTTGCACGGAAGAATGTGAAAAGTGTTCATATATAGTAAAAACCTGAGAAATCCGTCGCTTACCGTCACTTGTTATCGAATCGACTTAAAGCCAGATCGTCACATTGGCCGCTTTTCTCTATGAAACGGTTACATTTATCGTCTGCAAAGCAATGTCGCGTGCTGCGGTAAGCGGAGACACTAAAAGCACCATAGTAAAACACAGAAGAAGTTTCTAAGTTGACGTAATAGCCAGTAAGAAGCAGTACAGTTCCAGTTTTCGTTATTGATGACAGACTTTTTACCCTTCTTTGGCGCCTTGGACATGAGCTAGTTCCTTAAGATTTTGCATTTAAGGAGGACTAGCAGCAGCGTTGCACGGGAGAATGTGAAAAGTGGTAATATGTAATAAAAACCTGACAAAATCCGTCCGTTTTCGTCACTTGTTATTGAATCGACTTAAAGCCAGAGCGTCACATTGGTCGCTCTCCTCTCTGCAACGGTTACATACATCGTCTGAAAAGCTATGTCACGTGCTGCGGTATGCGGAGACACTAAAAGCAAAATAGTGGAACACAAAAGAAGAATCTAAGTTGATGTAATAGCAAGTAAGAAGCAGTACAATTCAAGTTTCAGTTATCGATTACTGACTTTTTACCCTTTCTTGGCGCCTTGGACATGAGCTAGGACCTTATGATTTTGCATGAAAGGTGGACTAGCAGCCGCGTTGAACGGGAGAATGTGAAAAGTGTTCATGTGTAGTAAAAACCTGAGAAATCCGTCCGTTTTCGTCATTTCTTATCGAATCGACTTAAAGGCAGATCGTAACATTGGCCGCTCTTCTCTCTGAAACGGTTACATTTATCATCTGCAGATCTCTGTCGCATGCTGCGGTATGCGTAGACACTAAAAGCACAATAGTAGAACACAGAAGAAGCTTCCAAGTTGATGTAATATCCAGTAAGAAGCAGTACAATTCAAGATTTAGTTATCGATTATTGACTTTTTACCCTTCTTTGGTGCCTTGGACATGAGCTAGGACCTTAAGATTTTGCATGAAAGGAGGACTAGCAGCCGCGTTGCACGGGAAAATGTGAAAAGTGTTCATATGTAGTGAAAACCTGCAAAAACCGTACGTTTTCGTCATCTGTTATCGAATCGACTTGAAGCCAGATCGTCACATTTGCCGCTCTTCTCCCTGAAACGGGTTAATTTATCGTCTGCAAAGATATGTCGCGTGCTGCGTTATACGTAGACACTAAAAGCACCATAGTAGAACACAGAAGAAGCTTCTAAGTTGATGTAATAGCCAGTAAGAAGCAGTACAATTCAAGATTTAGTTATCGATTATTGACTTTTTACCCTTCTTTGGTGCCTTGGACATGAGCTAGGACCTTAAGATTTTGCATGAAAGGAGGACTAGCAGCCGCGTTGCACGGGAAAATGTGAAAAGGGTTCATATGTAGTGAAAACCTGCAAAAACCGTACGTTTTCGTCATCTGTTATTGAATCGACATGAAGCCAGATCGTCACATTGGCCGCTCTTCTCTCTGTAACGGTTAAATTTATCGTTTGCAAAGCTATGTCGCGTGGTGCGGTATGCGGAGACAATAAAAGCATCATAGTAGAACACAGGAGTAGCTTCTAAGTTGATGTAATAGCCAGTAAGAAGCAGTACAATTCAAGTTATAGTTAGCGATTATTGACTTTTTACCCTTCTTTGGTGCCATGGACATGAGCTAGGACCTTAAGGATTTGCATGAAAGGAGAACTAGCACCTGCGTTGCACGGGAGAATGTGAAAAGTGTTCATCTGTACTAAAAACCAGAGAAATCCGTCGGTTACCTTCTCTTGTTAACGAATCGACTTAAAGCCAGATCGTCACATTGGCCGCCCTTCTCTCTGAAACGGTTACATTTATCGTCTGCAAAGCTATGACGCGTGTTGCGGTATGCGGAGACACTAAAAGCACCATAGTAGAACACAGAAGTAGCTTCCAAGTTGTTGTAATAGCCAGTAAGAAGCAGTACAATTCAAGTATTTGTTAGCTATTATTGACTTTTTACCCTTCTTTGGTGCCTTGGACATGAGCTAGGACCTTAAGATTTTGCATTTAAGGAGGACTAGCAGCCGCGTTGCACGGGAGAAAGTGAAAATTGTTAATATGCCGTAAAAAAGTGAGAAATCCGTCTGTTTTCTTCATTTGTTATCGAATCGACTTAAAGCCACATCGTCACATTGGCTGCTCTTCTCTCCGAAACGGTTAAATTTATCGTCTGCAATGTTATGTCGCACGCTGCGATATGCGGAGACGCGAAAAGCCCATAGTAGAACACAGAAGAAGCTTCTAAGTTGATGTAATAGCCAGTAAGAAGCAGAACAATTCAAGTTTTTGTTATCGATGACTGTCTTTTTACCCTTTCTTGGCTCCTTGGACATGAGCTAGGACCTTAAGATTTTGCATGAAAGCTGGACTAGCAGCCGCGTTGAACGGGAGAATGTGGAAAGTGTTCATGTGTAGTAAAAACCTGAGAAATCCGTCCGTTTTCGTCATTTGTTATCGAATCGACTTAAAGGCAGATCGTCACATTGGCCGCTCTTCTCTCGGAAACGGTTAAATTTATCGTCTGCAAAGCTATGTCGCGTGCTGCGGTTGCGGAGACACTAAAAGCACCATAGTAGAACACAGAAGTAGCTTCTAAGTTGATGTAATAGCCAGTAAGAAGCAATAAAATTCAAGTTTTTGTTATCGATTATTGACTTTTTACCCTTCTTTGGTGCCTTGAACATGAGCTAGGACCTTAAGATTGTGCTTTTAAGGAGGACTAGCAGCCGCGTTGCACGGGAGAATGTGAAAAGTGTTCATATGCTGTAAAAACCTGAGAAAACCGGCTGTTTTCTTCATTTGTTATCGAATCGACTTAAAGCCAGATCGTCACATTGGCTGCTCTTCTCTCCGAAACGGTTAAATTTATCGTCTGCAAAGTTATTTGGCACGCTGCGATATGCGGAGACGCTAAAAGCCCATACTAGAACACAGAAGAAGCTCCTAAGTTGATGTAATAGCCAGTAAGAAGCAGTACAATTCAAGTTTTTGTTATCGATTACCGACTTTTTACCCTTTCTTGGCGCCTAGGACATGAGCTAGGACCTTATGATTTTGCATGAAAGGTGGACTAGCAGCCGCGTTGAACGGGAGAATGTGAAAAGTGTTCATGTGTAGTAAAAACCTGAGAAATCCGTCCGTTTTCGTCATTTCTTATCGAATCGACTTAAAGGCAGATCGTACCATTGGCCGCTCTTCTCTCTGAAACGGTTACATTTATCATCTGCAGAGCTCTGTCGCATGCTGCGGTATGCGTAGACACTAAAAGCACAATAGCAGAACACAGAAGAAGCTTCCAAGTTGATGTAATAGCCACTAAGAAGCAGTACATTTCAAGTTTTAGTTATCGATTAATGACTTTTTAACCTTCTTTGGTGCCTTGAACATGAGCTAGGACCTTAAGATTTTGCATTTAAGGAGGACTAGCAGCCGCGTTGCACGGGAGAATGTGAAAAGTGTTCATATGCCGTAAAAACCTGAGAAATCGGTCTGTTTTCTTCATTTGTTATCGAATCGACTTAAAGCCAGATCGTAACATTGGCCGCTCTTCTCTCTGAAACGGTTACATTTATCGCCTGCAAAGCTATGTCGCGTACTGCTGTGTGCGGAGACACTAAAAGCACCATAGTAGAACACTGAAGAAGCTTCTCAGTTGATATAATAGCCAGTAAGAAGCAGTACAATTCAAGTTGTAGTTATAGATTATTGACTAATCGTTCTTTGGTGCGTTGGACATGAACTAGGGCCTTAAGATTTTGCATGAGAGGAGGACTAGCAGCCGCGTTGCACGGGAGAATGAGAAAAGTGTTCATATATAGTAAAAACCTGAGAAATCCGTCGGTTACCGTCACTTGTTATCGAATCGACTTAAAGCCAGATCGTCACATTGGCCGCTTTTCTCTATGAAACGGTTACATTTATCGTCTGCAAAGCTATGTCGCGTGCTGCGGTAAGCGGAGACACTAAAAGCACCATAGTAAAACACAGAAGAAGTTTCTAAGTTGACGTAATAGCCAGTAAGAAGCAGTACAGTTCCAGTTTTCGTTATCGATGACAGACTTTTTACCCTTCTTTGGCGCCTTGGACATGAGCTAGTTCCTTAAGATTTTGCATTTAAGGAGGACTAGCAGCCGCGTTGCACGGGAGAATGTGAAAAGTGGTAATATGTAATAAAAACCTGACAAAATCCGTCCGTTTTCGTCACTTGTTATTGAATCGACTTAAAGCCAGAGCGTCACATTGGTCGCTCTCCTCTCTGCAACGGTTACATACATCGTCTGCAAAGCTATGTCACGTGCTGCGGTATGCGGAGACACTAAAATCAAAATAGTAGAACACAGAAGAAGCTTCTAAGTTGATGTAATAGCCAGTAAGAAGCAGTACAATTCAAGTTTTAGTTATCGATTATTGACTTTTTACCCTTCTTTGGTGCCTTGGACATGAGCTAGGACCTTAAGATTTTGCATGAGAGGAGGACCAGCAGCCGCGTTGCACGGGAGAATGTGAAACGTGTTCATATGTAGTAAAAACCTGAGAAATCCGTCCGTTTTCTTCATCTATTATCGAATCGACATAAAGCCAGATTGTCACTTTGGCCGCTCTTCTCTCTGAAACGGTTACATTTATCGTCTGCAAAGCTATGTCGCGTGCTGCGGTATGCGGAGACACTAAAAGCACCATAGTAGAACACAGAAGTAGCTTCTAAGTTGATGTAATAGCCAGTAAGAAGAAGTAAAAGTCAAGTTTTAGTTAGCGATTATTGACTTTTTACCTTTCTTTGGTGCCTTGGACATTAGCTAGGACCTTAAGGATTTGCATGAAAAGAGAACTAGCACCTGAGTTGCACGGGAGAATGCGAAAAGTGTTCATATGTAGTACAAACCAGAGAAATCCGTCGGTTAGCTTCTCTTGTTATCGAATCGACTTAAAGCCAGATCGTCACATTGGCCGCTCTTCTCTCTGAAACGGTTACATTTTTCGTCTGCAAAGCTATGTCGCTTGCTGCGGTATGCGGAGACACTAAAACCAAAATAGTAGAACACAGAAGAAGCTTCTAAGTATATGTAATAGCCAGTAAGAAGCAGTACAATTCAAATTTTAGTTATCGATTATTGACTTTTTCCCTTCTTTGGTGCCTTGGACATGAGGTAGGACCTTAAGATTTTGCATGAGAGGAGGACCAGCAGCCGCGTTGCACGGGAGAATGTGAAACGTGTACATATGTAGTAAAAACCTGAGAAATCCGTCCGTTTTCTTCATTTATTATCGAATCGACATAAAGCCAGAATGTCACATTGGTCGCTCTTCTCTCTGAAACGGTTACATTTATCGTCTTCAAAGCTATGTCGCGAGCTGCGGTATGCGGAGACACTAAAAGCACCATAGTAGACCACAGAAGCAGCTTCTAAGTTGACGTAAGAGCCAGTAAGAAGCAGTACAATTCAAGTTTTAGTTATCGATTATTGACTAAACGTTCTTTGGTGCGTTCGACATGAGCTAGGACCTTAAGATTTTGCTTGAAAGGAGGAATAGCAACCGCGTTGTACGCGAGAATGTAAAAAGTATTCATATGTAGTAAAAACCTGAGAAATCCGTCTGTTTTCTTTATTTGTTATCGAATCGACTTAAAGCCAGATCGTAACATTGGCCGCTCTTCTCTCTGAAACGGTTACATTTATCGCCTGCAAAGCTATGTCGTGTACTGCTGTGTGCGGAGACACTAAAAGCACCATAGTAGAACACAGAAGAAGCTTCTAATTTGACGTAATAGCCAGTAAGAAGCCGTACAAATCAAGTTTTAGTTATCGATTATTGACTAAACGTTCTCTGGTGCGTTCGACATGAGCTAGGACCTTAAGATTTTTCATAGGAGGAGGACTAGCAGCCGCGTTAGACGGGAGAATCTGAAAAGTGTTCAAATGTAGTAAAAACCTTGGAAATCCGTCCGTTTTCTTCATTTGTTATCGAATCGACTTAAACCCAGATCGTCACATTGGCCGCTCTTCTCTCTTAGACGGTTACATTTATCGTCTGCAAAGCTAAGTCGCGTGCTGCGGTATGCGGAGACACTAAAAGCAAAATAGTAGAACACAGAAAAAGCTTCTAAACTGATGTTATAGCCAGTCAGAACCAGTACAATTCAACTTTTAGTTCTCGATCATTGACTTTTTACCCTATTTTGGTGCCTTGGTCATGAGCTAGGACCCTAAGATTTTGCATGAGAGGATTACTAGCAGCCGCGTTGCACGGGAGAATGTGAAACGTGTTCATATGTAATAAAAACCTGACAAAATCCGTCCGTTTTCGTCACTTGTTATTGAATCGACTTAAAGCCTGAGCGTCACATTGGTCGCCCTCCTCTCTGAAACGGTTACATATATCGTCTGCAAAGCTATGTCACGTGCTGCGGTATGCGGAGACACTAAAAGCAAAATAGTGGAACACAAAAGAAGAATCTAAGTTGATGTAATAGCAAGTAAGAAGCAGTACAATTCAAGTTTCAGTTATCGAATATTGACTTTTTACCCCTTTGGTGCTTTGGACATGAGGTAGGACCTTCAGATTTTGCATGAGAGGAGGTGCAGCAGCCGCGTTACAGGGGAGAATGTGAAAAGTGTTCATATGTAGTAAAAACCTGAGAAATCCGTCCGTTTTCTTCATTTATTATCGAATCGACATAAAGCCAGATTGTCACTTTGGCCGCTCTTCTCTCTGAAACGGTTACATTTATCGTCTGCAAAGCTATGTCGCGTGCTGCGGTATGCGGAGACACTAAAAGCACCATAGTAGAACACAGAAGTAGCTTCTAAGTTGATGTAATAGCCAGTAAGAAGCAGTACAAGTCAAGTTTTATTATCGATTATTGACTTATTATATTTCTTTGGTACATTAGACATGAGCTAGGACCTTAAGGTTTTGCATATAAGGAGGACAAGAAGCCGCGTTGTACGGGAGAATGTGTAAAATGTTCATGTGTAGTTAAAACCTGAGAAATCCGTCCGTTTTCGTCATTTGTTATCGAATCGTCTTAAAGGCAGATCGTCACATTGGCCGCTCCTATCTCTGAAACAGTTACATTTATCGCCTGCAAAGCTATGTCGCGTGCTGCTGTGTGCGGAGACACTAAAGGCACCATAGTAGACCACAGAAGAATCTTCTAAGTTGACGTAAGAGCCTCTAAGAAGCAGTACAATTCAAGTTTTAGTTATCGATTATTGACTAAACGTTCTTTGGTGCGTTCGACATGAGCTAGGACCTTAAGATTTTGCTTGAAAGGAGGAATAGCAACCGCGTTGTAAGGGAGAATGTAAAAAGTATTCATATGTAGTAAAAACCTGAGAAATCCGTCTGTTTTCTTTATTTGTTATCGAATCGACTTAAAGCCAGATCGTAACATTGGCCGCTCTTCTCTCTGAAACGGTTACATTTATCGCCTGCAAAGCTATGTCGTGTACTGATGTGTGCGGAGACACTAAAAGCACCATAGTAGAACACAGAAGAAGCTTCTAAGTTGACGTAATAGCCAGTATGAAGCCGTACAATTCAAGTTTTAGTTATCGATTATTGACTAAACGTTCTCTGGTGCGTTCGACATGAGCTAGGACCTTAAGATTTTTCATAGGAGGAGGACTAGCAGCCGCGTTAGACGGGAGAATCTGAAAAGTGTTCATATGTAGTAAAAACCTTGGAAATCCGTCCGTTTTCTTCATTTGTTATCGAATCGACTTAAACCCAGATCGTCACATTGGCCGCTCTTCTCTCTTAAACGGTTACATTTATCGTCTGCAAAGCTAAGTCGCGTGCTGCGGTATGCGGAGACACTAAAAGCAAAACAGTAGAACACAGAAGAAGCTTCTAAACTGATGTTATAGCCAGTCAGAAGTAGTACAATTCAACTTTTAGTTCTCGATTATTGACTTTTTACCCTTTTTTGGTGCCTTGGACATGAGCTAGGACCCTAAGATTTTGCATGAGAGGTTTACTAGCAGCCGCGTTGCACGGGAGAATGTGAAAAGTGTTCATATGTAATAAAAACCTGACAAAATCCGTCCGTTTTCGTCACTTGTTATTGAATCGACTTAAAGCCAGAGCGTCACATTGGTCGCCCTCCTCTCTGAAACGGTTACATATATCGTCTGCAAAGCTATGTCACGTGCTGCGGTATGCGGAGACACTAAAAGCAAAATAGTGGAACACAAAAGAAGAATCTAAGTTGATGTAATAGCAAGTAAGAAGCAGTACAATTCAAGTTTCAGTTATCGAATATTGACTTTTTACCCCTTTGGTGCTTTGGACATGAGGTAGGACCTTAAGATTTTGCATGGGAGGAGGACTAGCAGCTGCTTTACATGGGAGAATCTGGAAAGTGTTCATATGCATTAAAAACCTGAGAAATCCATCCGTTTTCGTCATTTGTTATTGAATCGACTTAAAGCCAGAGCGTCACATTGGCCGCTCTTCTCTCTGAAACGGTTACATTTTTCGTCTGCAAAGCTATGTCTCGTGCTGCGGTATGCGGAGACACTAAAATCAAAATAGTAGAACACAGAAGAAGCTTCTAAGTTGATGTAATAGCCAGTAAGAAGCAGTACAATTCAAGTTTTAGTTATCGATAATTGACTTTTTATACTTCTTTGGTGACTTGGACATGAGCTAGGACCTTAAGATTTTGCATGAGAGGAGGACCAGCAGCCGCGTTGCACGGGAGAATGTGAAACGTGTTCATATGTAGTAAAAACCTGAGAAATCCGTCCGTTTTCTTCATTTGTTATCGAATCGACATAAAGCCAGAATGTCACATTGGTCGCTCTTCTCTCTGAAACGGTTACATTTATCGTCTTCAAAGCTATGTCGCGTGCTGCGGTATGCGGAGACCCTACAAGCCCATAGTATAACACAGAAGAAGCTTCTGAGTTAATGTAATAGCCAGTAAGAAGCAGTACAATTCAAATTTAGTTATCGATTATTGACTTATTATATTTCTTTGGTACAATAGACATGAGCTAAGACCTTAAGATTTTGCATATAAGGAGGAAAAGAAGCCGCGTTGTACGAGAGAATGTGTAAAATGTTCATGTGTAGTTAAAACCTGAGAAATCCGTCCGTTTTCGTCATTTGTTATCGAATCGTCTGAAAGGCAGATCGTCACATTGGCCGCTCCTCTCTCTGAAACGGTTACATTTATCGCCTGCAAAGCTATGTCGCGTGCTGCTGTGTGCCGAGACACTAAAGGCACCATAGTAGACCACAGAAGAAGCTTCTAAGTTGACGTAAGAGCCAGTAAGAAGCAGTACAATTCAAGTTTTAGTTATCGATTATTGACTAAACGTTCTTTGATGCGTTCGACATGAGCTAGGACCTTAAGATTTTGCTTCAAAGGAGGAATAGCAACCGCGTTGTACGGGAGAATGTAAAAAGTATTCATATGTAGTAAAAACCTGAGAAATCCGCCCGTTTTCTTCATTTGCTATCGAAACGACTTACAGCCAGATCGCACATTGGCCGCTCATCTCTCTGAAAGGGTTACATTTATCGTCTGCAAAGCTATGTCGCACGCTGCGGTATGCGGAGACACTAAATGCCCATAGTAGAACACAGAAGAAGCTTCTAAGTTGATGTAATATCCGGTAAGAAGCAGTACAATTCAAGTTTTAGTTATCATTTATTGACTTTTTACCCTTCTTTGGTGCCTTGGACATGAGCTAGGACATTACGATTTTGCATGAAAGGAGGGATAGCAGCCGCGTTGTACGAGAGAATGTAAAAAGTGTTCATATGTAGTAAAAACCTGAGAAATCCGTCCGTTTTCTTCATTTGTTATCGAATCGACTTAAAGCCGGATGGCACATTGGCCGCTCGTCTCTCTGAAACGGTTATATTTATCGCCTGCAAAGCTATGTCGCACGCTGCGGTATGCGAGGTCACTAAAGGCACCATAGTAGAACACAGAAGAGAAATCTAAGTGGACGTAATGAACGGTAAGAAGCAGTACAATTCAAGTTTTAACTGACGATTATTGACTTTTTACCCTTCTTTGGTGCCTTGGACATGAGCTACGACCTTAAGATTTTGCATGAAAGGTGGACTAGCAGCCCCGTTGAACGGGAGAATGTGAAAAGTGTTCATGTGTAGTAAAAACCCGAGAAATCTGTCCGTGTTCGTCATTTGTTAACGAATCGAGTTAAAGGCAGATCGTCACATTGGACGCTCCTCTCTCTGAAAGGGTTACATTTATCGTCTGCAAAGCTATGTCTCGTGCTGCGGTTGCGGAGACACTAAAAGCACCATAGTAGAACACAGAAGAATCTTCTTAGTTGATGTAATACCCAGTAAGAAGCAGTACAATTCAAGTTTTACTTATCGGTTACTGACTTTTTACCCTTCTTTGGCGCCTTGGACATGAGCTAGGACCTTAAGATTTTGCATGAAAGGAGGGCTAGCAGCCACGTTGCACGGGTGAATGTGAAAAATGTTCGTATGTAGTGAAAACCTGCAAAAACCGTTCGTTTTCGTCAATTGTTATCGAATCGACTTAAAGCCAGATCGTCACATTGGCCGCTCTTCTCCCTGAAACTGGGTTAATTGATCATCTGCAAAGCTATGTCGCGTGCTGCGGTATGCGTTGACACTAAAAGCACCATAGTAGATCACAGAAGTAGCTTCTAAGTTGATGTAATAGCCAGTAAGAAGCAGTACAATTCAAGTTTTATTTATCGATTATTGACTAATCGTTCTTTGGTGCGTTCGACATGAGCTAGGACCTTAAGGTTTTGCATGAGAGGAGGACTAGCAGCCGCGTTACACGGGAGAATGTGAAAAATGTTCATATGTAGTAAAAAACTGAGAAATCCGTCCGTTTTCTTCATTTCGTATCGAATGGACTTAAAGCCAGATCGTCACATTGGCTGCTCTTCTCTCTGAAAAGGTTACATTTATCATCTGCAGAGCTCTGTCGCGTGCTGCGGTATGCGTAACCACTAAACGCACAGTACTAGAACACAGAAGAAGCTTCTAAGTTGATGTAATAGCCAGTAAGCAGCAGTACATTTCAAGTTTTAGTTATCGATTATTGACTTTTTACCCTTCTTTGGTGCCTTGGACATGAGCTAGGACCTTAAGATTTTGCATGAAAGGAGAACTAGCACCCGCGTTGCACGGGAGAATCTAAAAAGTGTTCATATGTAGTAAAAACCTTGGAAGTCCGTCCGTTTTCGTCATTTGTTATCGAATCGACTTAAACCCAGATCGTCACATTGGCCGCTCTTCTATCTGGAACGGTTACATTTATCGTCTGCAAAGCAATGTCGCGTGCTGCGGTATGTGGAGACACTAAAAGCACCATAAGAGAACACAGATGAAGCTTCTAAGTTGATGTAATAGCCAGTAAGAAGTAGTACAATTCAAGTTTTAGTTATGGATTATTGAATTTTTATACTTCTTGGTGCCTTGGACATGAGCTAGGACCTTAAGATTTTGCACGAGTGGAGGACCAGCAGCTGCGTTGGACGGTAGTATGTGGAAAGTGTTCATATGTAGTAAAAACATGAGAAATCCGTCCGTTTTCTTCATTTATTATCGAATCGACGTAAAGCCAGATTGTCACAATGGCCGCTCTTCTCTCATAAATGGTTACATATATCGTCTGCAAAGTTAAGTCGCGTGCTGCCTTATGCGGTGACACTAAAACCAAAATAGTAGAACACAGAAGAAGCTTCTAAGTTGATGTTATAGCCAGTCAGAAGCAGTACAATTCAACTTTTGGTTCTCGATTATTAACTCTTTACCCTTCTTTGGTGCCTTGGACATGAGCGAGGACCCTAAGATTTTGCATGAGTGGATTACTATCAACCGCGTTGCACGGGAGAATGTGAAAAGTGTTCATATGTAACAAAAACCTGAAAAAATCCGTCCGTTTTAGTCATTTGTTATTGAATCGACTTAAAGCCAGAGCGTCACATTGGCCGCTCTTCTCTCTGAAACGGTTACATTTTTCGTCTGCGAAGCTATGTCGCGTGCTGCGGTATGCGGAGACACTAAAATCAAAATAGTAGAACACAGAAGAAGCTTCTAAGTTGATGTAATAGCCAGTAAGAAGCAGTACAATTCAAGTTTTAGTTATCGATTATTTACTTTTTACCCTTCTTTGGTGCCTTGGACATGAGCTAGGACCTTAAGATTTTGCATGAGAGGAGGACCAGCAGCCGCGTTGCACGGGAGAATGTGAAACGTGTTCATATGTAGTAAAAACCTGAGAAATCCGTCCGTTTTCTTCATTTATTATCGAATCGACATAAAGCCAGATTGTCACCATGGCCGCTCTTCTCTCTGAAACGGTTACATTTATCGTCTGCAAAGCTATGTCGCGTGCTGCGGTATGCGGAGACACTAAAAGCACCATAGTAGAACACAGAAGTAGCTTCTAAGTTGATGTAATAGCCAGTAAGAAGCAGTTCAAGTCAAGTTTTAGTTAGCGATTATTGACTTTTTACCCTTCTTTGGTGCCTTGGACATGAGCTAGGACCTTAAGGATTTGCATGAAAGGAGAACTAGCACCTGAGTTGCACGGGAGAATGCGAAAAGTGTTCATATGTAGTAAAAACCAGAGAAATCCGTCGGCCACTTTCTCTTGTTATCGAATCGACTTAAAGCCAGATTGTCACATTGGCCGCTCTTCTCTCTGAAACGGTTACATTTATCGCCTCAAAGCTATGTCGCGTGCTGCTGTGTGCGGAGACACAAAAGCACCATAGTAGAACACAGAAGAAGCTTCTAAGTTGACGTAATAGCCAGTAAGAAGCAGTACAATTCAAGTTTTATTTATCGATTGTGAACTAAACGTTCTTTGGTGCGTTCAACATGAGCTAGGACCTTAAGACTTTGCATGGGAGGAGGACTAGCAGCCGCGTAACACGAGAGAATCTGAAAAGTGTTCATATGTAGTAAAAACCTGAGAAATCCGTCCGTTTTCGTCATTTGTTACTGAATCGACTTAAAGCCAGAGCGTCACATTGCCCGCGCTTCTCTCTGATACGGTTACATTTTTCGTCTGCAAACCTATGTCGCTTGCTGCGGTATGCGGAGACACTAAAACCATAATAGTAGAACACAGAAGAAGCTTCTAAGTTGATGTAATAGCCAGTAAGAAGCAGTACAATTCAAATTTTAGTTATCGATTATTTACTTTTTCCCTTAGTTGGTGCCTTGGACATGAGCTAGGACCTTAAGATTTTGCTTGAAAGGAGGACTAGCAACCGCGTTGTACGGGAGAATGTAAAAAGTGCTTATATGTAGTAAAAACCTGAGAAATCCGCCCGTTTTCTTCATTTGCTATCGAATCGACTTACAGGCAGATCGCACATTGGCCGCTCATCTCTCTGAAACGGTTACATTTATCATCTGCAAAGCTATGTCGCACGCTGCGGTATGCGGAAACACTAAAAGCCCATAGTAGAACACAGAATAAGCCTCTAAGTTGATGTAATAGCCGGTAAGAAGCAGTACAATTCAAGTTTTAGTTATCATTTATTGACTTTTTACCCTTCTTTGGTGCCTTGGACATGAGCTAGGACATTACAATTTTGCATGAAAGGAGGACTAGCACCCGCGTTGTGCGGGAGAATGTAAAAAGTGTTCATATGTAGTAAAAACCTGAGAAATCCGTCCGTTTTCTTCATTTGTTATCGAATCGACTTAAAGCCAGATGGCACATTGGCCGCTCGTCTCTCTGAAACGGTTACATTTATCGCCTGCAAAGCTATGTCGCACGCTGCGGTATGCGGAGACACTAAAAGCACAATAGTAGAACACAGAAGAACCTTCTAAGTTGATGTAATAGCCAGTAAGAAGCAGTACAATTCAAATTTAGTTATCGATTATTGACTGTTTACTTTTCTTTGGTGGCTTGGACATCAGCTAGGACCTTAAGATTTTGCATGAAATGACGAATAGCAGCCGCGTTGCAAGAAAGAATGTTGAAAGTGTTCATATGTAGTAAAAACCTGAGAAATCGGTCGGTTTTCTTCATCTGTTATCGAATCGACTTAAAGCCACATCGTCACTATGTCCGCTCAACTCACTGAAACGGTTAGATTTTTCGTCTGCAAAGCTATGTCGCACGCTGCGGTATGCGAAGACACTAAAGGCACCATAGTAGAACACAGAAGAGAAATCTAAGTTGACGTAATGAACAGTAAGAAGCGGTACAATTCAAGTTTTAACTGACGATTATTTACTTTTTAGCCTTCTTTGGTGCCTTGGACATGAGATACGACCTTATTATTTTGCATGAAAGGTGGACTAGCAGCCCCGTAGAACGGGAGAATGTGAAAAGTGTTCATGTGTAGTAAAAACCCGAGAAATCAGTCCGTTTTCGTCATTTGTTATCGAATCGAGTTAAAGGCAGATCGTCACATTGGACGATCTTCTCTCTGAAACGGTTACATTTATCGTCTGCAAAACTATGTCGCGTGCTGCGGTATGCGGAGACACTAAAAGCAAAATAGTAGAACACAGAAGAAGCTTCTAAGTTGACGTAATAGCCAGTAAGAATCAGTACAATTCAAGTTTTAGTTATCGATTATTGACTAAACGTTCTTTGGGGCGTTCGACATGAGCTAGGACCTTAAGATTTTTCATAGGAGGAGGACTAGCAGCCGCATTAGACGGGAGAATCTAAAAAGTGTTCATAGGTAGTAAAAACCTTGGAAATCCGTCCGTTTTCGTCAATTGTTATCGAATCGACTTAAAGCCAGATCGTCACATTGGCCGCTCTTCTCCCTGAAACTGGGTTAATTGATCATCTGCAAAGCTATGTCGCGTGCTGCGGTATGCGTTGACACTAAAAGCACGATAGTAGAACACAGAAGTAGCTTCTAAGTTGATATAATAGCCAGTAAGAAGTAGTACAATTCAAGTTTTATTTATCGATTATTGACTAATCGTTCTTTGGTGCGTTCGACATGAGCTAGGACCTTAAGGTTTTGCATGAGAGGAGGACTAGCAGCCGCGTTACACGGGAGAATGTGAAAAGTGTTCATATGTAGTAAAAAACTGAGAAATCCGTTCGATTTCGTATCGAATGGACTTAAAGCCAGATCGTCACATTGGCTGCTCTTCTCTCTGAAAAGGTTACATTTATCATCTGCAGAGCTCTGTCGCGTGCTGCGGTATGCGTAGCCACTGAAAGCACAATACTAGTACACAGAAGAAGCTTCTAAGTTGATGTAATAGCCAGTAAGCAGCAGTACATTTCAAGTTTTAGTTATCGATTATTGACTTTTTACCCTTCTTTGGTGCCTTGGACATGAGCTAGGACCTTAAGATTTTGCATGAGAGGAGGACCAGCAGCCGCGTTGCACGGGAGAATGTGAAACGTGTTCATATGTAGTAAAAACCTGAGAAATCCGTCCGTTTTCTTCATTTAATATCGAATCCACATAAAGCCAGATTGTCACTTTGGCCGCTCTTCTCTCTGAAACGGTTACATTTATCGTCTGCAAAGGTATGTCGCGTGCTGCGGTATGCGGAGACACTAAAAGCACCATAGTAGAACACAGAAGTAGCTTCTAAGTTGATGTAATAGCCAGTAAGAAGCAGTACAAGTCAAGTTTTAGTTAGCGATTATTCACTTTTTACCCTTCTTTGGTGCCTTGGACATGAGCTAGGACCTTAAGGATCTGCATGAAAGGAGAACTAGCACCTGAGTTGCACGGGAGAATGCGAAAAGTGTTCATATGTAGTAAAAACCAGAGAAATCCGTCGGCTACCGTCACTTGTTATCGAATCGACTTAAAGCCAGATCGTCACATTGGCCGCTCTTCTCTCTGAAACGGTTACATTTATCGCCTCAAAGCTATGTCGCGTGCTGCTGTGTGCGGAGACACTAAAAGCACCATAGTAGAACACAGAAGAAGCTTCTAAGTTGACGTAATAGAATGTAAGAAGCAGTACAATTCAAGTTTTAGTTATCGATTATTGACTTTTTACGCTTCTTTGGTGCCTTGGACATGAGCTAGGACCATAAGATTTTGCATGGAAGGAGGACTAGCAACCGCGTTATACGGGAGAATGTGTAAAATGTTCATGTGTAGGTAAAACCTGAGAAATCCGTCCGTTTTCGTCATTTGTTATCGAATCGTCTTAAAGGCAGATCGTCACATTGGCCGCTCCTCTCTCTAAAACGGTTACATTACCGCCTGCAAAGCTATGTCGCGTGCTGTTGTGTGCGGAGACACTAAAAGCACCATAGTAGACCACAGAAGAAGCTTCTAAGTTGATGTAAGAGCCAGTAAGAAGCAGTACAATTCAAGTTTTAGTTATCGATTATTGACTAAACGTTCTTTGGTGCGTTCGACATGAGCTAGGACCTTAAGATTTTGCTTGAAAGGAGGACTAGCAACCGCGTTGTACGGGAGAATGTAAAAAGTGTTCATATGTAGTAAAAAGCTGAGAAATCCGCCCGTTTTCTTCATTTGCTATCGAATCGACTTACAGCCAGATCGCACATTGGCCGCTCATCTCTCTGAAACGGTTACATTTATCGTCTGCAAAGGTATGTCGCACGCTGCGGTATGCGGAGACACTAAAAGCCCATAGTAGAACACAGAATAAGAATCTAAGTTGATGTAATAGCCGGTAAGAAGCAGTACAATTCAAGTTTTAGTTATCATTTATTGACTTTTTTCCCTTCTTTGGTGCCTTGGACATGAGCTAGGACATTACGATTTTGCATGAAAGGAGGACTAGCACCCGAGTTGTACGGGAGAATGTAAAAAGTGTTCATATGTAGTAAAAACCTGAGAAATCCGTCCGTTTTCTTCATTTGTTATCGAATCGACTTAAAGCCAGATGGCACATTGGCCGCTCGACTCCCTGAAACGGTTATATTTATCGCCTGCAAAGCTATGTCGCACGCTGCGGTATGCGAAGACACTAAAGGCACCATAGTAGAACATAGAAGAAGCTTCTAAGTTGACGTAATAGCCAGTAAGAATCAGTACAATTCAAGTTTTAGTTATCGATTATTGACTAAACGTTCTTTGGGGCGTTCGACATGAGCTAGGACCTTAAGATTTTTCATAGGAGGAGGACTAGCAGCCGCATTAGACGGGAGAATCTAAAAAGTGTTCATATGTAGTAAAAACCTTGGAAATCCGTCCGTTTTCGTCATTTGTTATCGAATCGACTTAAACCCAGATCGTCACATTGGCCGCTCTTCTCTCTGAAACGGTAACATTTCTCGTCTGGAAAGCAATGTCGCGTGCTGCGGTATGTGGACACACTAAAAGTACCATAGGAGAACACAGATGAAGCTTCTAAGTTGATGTAATAGCCAGTAAGAAGTAGTACAATTCAAGTTTTAGTTATCGATAATTGACTTTTTATATTTCTTTGGTGCCTTGGACATGAGCTAGGACCTTAAGATTTTGCATGAAAAAAGAACTAGCACCCGCGTTGGACGGGAGAATGTGAAAAGTGATCATATGTAGTAAAAACCAGAGAAATCCGTCGGTTACCGTCACTTGTTATCGAATCGACTTAAAGCCAGATCGTAACATTGGCCGCTCTTCTCTCTGAAACGGTTACATTTATCGCCTGAAAAGCTATGTAGCGTGCTGCTGTGTGCGGAGGCACTACAAGCACCATGATAGAACACAGAAGAAGCTTCTAAGTTGACGTAATAGCCAGTAAGAAGCAGTACAATTCAAGTTTTAGTTATCGATTATTGACTAAACATTCTTTGGTGCGTTCGACATGAGCTAGGACCTTAAGATTTTTCATGGGAGGAGGACTAGCAGCCGCTTAAGACGGGAGAATCTGAAAAGTGCTCATATGTAGAAAATACCTTGGAACACCGTCCGTTTCTTCATGTGTTAACGAATCGACTTAAACCCAGATCGTCACATTGGCCGCTCTTCTCTCTGAAACGGTTACATTTATCGTCTGCAAAACTCTGTCGCGTGCTACGTTTGCCGAGACACTAAAAGCAAAATAGTAGAACACTGAAGAAGCAAATAAGTTGATGTAATAGAAAGTAAGAAGCAGTACAATTCAAGTTTTTGATATCGATTACTGCGTTTTTACCCTTCTTTGGCGCCTTGGACTTCAGCTAGGACCTTAAGATTTTGCATGAAAGGAGGACTAGCAGTCGCGTTGCACGGAAAATGTGAAAAGTGTTCATATGTAGTGAAACACCTGCCAAAACCGTACGTTTTCGTCATTTGTTATCGAATCGACTTGAAGCCAGATCGTCACATTGGCCGCTCTTCTCTCTGAAACGGTTAAATTTAGCGTCTGCAAAGATATGTCGCGTGCTGCGGTATGCGGAGACACTAGAAGCACCATAGTAGAACACAGAAGTAGCTTCTAAGTTGATGTAATAGCCGGTAAGAAGCACTACAATTGAAGTTTTAGTTAGCGATTATTGATTTTTTACCCTTATTTGGTGCCTTGGACATGAGCTAGGACCTTAAGATTTGCATTAAAGGAGAACTAGCAGCCGCGTTGCACGGGAGAATGTGAAAAGGGTTCATATTAAGTGAAAACCTGTTAAAACCTTCCGTTTTCGTCATTTGTTATCGAATCGACTTAAAGCCAGATCTTCACAATGGCCGCTCTTCCCTCTGAAACGGTTACATTTATCGCCTGCAAAGCTATGTCGCGTGCTGCTGTGTGCGGAGACACTAAAAGCACCATAGTAGAAAACAGCAGAAGCTTCTAAGTTGACGTAATAGTCAGTAAGAAGCAGTACAATTCAAGTTTTAGTTATCGATTATTGACTAAAAGTTCTTTGGTGCGTTCGACATGAGCTAGGACCTTAAGATTTTGCATGGGAGGAGGACTAGCAGCCGCGTTACACGGGAGAATGTGAAAAGTGTTCATATGTAGTAAAAACCTGAGAAATCCTTCCGTTTTCTTCATTTGTTATCGAATCGACTTAAAGCCAGAGCGTCACATTGGCCGCTTTTCTCTCTGAAACGTTACATTTATCGCCTGCAAAGCTATGTCGCGTGCTGCTGTGTGCGGAGACACTAAAAGCACCATAGTAGAAAACAGCAGAAGCTTCTAAGTTGACGTAATAGTCAGTAAGAAGCAGTACAATTCAAGTTTTAGTTATCGATTATTGACTAAAAGTTCTTTGGTGCGTTCGACATGAGCTAGGACCTTAAGATTTTGAATGGGAGGAGGACTAGCAGCCGCGTTACACGGGAGAATGTGAAAAGTGTTCATATGTAGTAAAAACCTGAGAAATCCGTCCGTTTTCGTCATTTGTTATTGAATCGACTTATAGCCAGAGCGTCACATTGACCGCTTTTTTCTCTGAAACGGTTACATTTATCGTCTGCAAAGCTATGTCGCGTGCTGCGGTATGCGGAGACACTGAAATCAAAATAGTAGAACACACAAGAAGCTTCTAAGTTGATGTAATAGCCAGTAAGAAGCAGTACAATTCAAGTTTTAGTTATCGATTATTGACTTTTTACGCTTCTTTGGTGACTTGGACATGAGCTAGGACCTTAAGATTTTGCATGAGAGGAGGACCAGCAGCAGCATTGCACGGGAGAATGTGAAACGTGTTCATATGTAATAAAAACCCGAGAAGTCCGTCAGTTGTCTTCATTTATTATCAAATCGACATAAAGCCAGATTGTCACATAAACCACTCTTCTGCCTGAAACGGTTACATTTATCGTCTGCAAAGCTATGCGCGTGCTGCGATATGCGGAGACACTAAAAGCACCATAGTAGAACACAGAAGTACCTTCTAAGTTGATGTAATAGCCAGTAAGGAGCAGTACAATTCAAATTTAGTTATCGATTATTGTCTGTTTACTATTCTTTGGCGGCTTGGACATGAGCTACGTGGACACACTAGAAGCACAATAGGAGAACACAGATGAAGCGTCTAAGTTGATGTAATAGCCAGTAAGAAGTAGTACAATTCAAGTTTTATTTATCGGTTATTGACTTTTTACCCTTCTTTGGTGCTTTGGACATGAGCTAGGACCTTACGATTTTGCATAAAAGGAGGACTAGCAACCGCATTGTACGGGAGAATGTAAAAAGTGTTCATATGTTGTAAAAACATGAGAACTCCGCCCGTTTTCTTCATTTGTTAAAGAATCGACTGAAAGCCAGATCGCACATTGGCCGCTCGTCTCTCTGAAACGGTTACATTTATCGTCTGCAAAGCTATGTCGCGTGCTGCGGTATGCGGAGACACTAAAAGCACCACAGTAGAACACAGAAGATGCTTCTAAGTTGACGTAATAGCAAGTAAGAAGCAGTACAATTCAAGTTTTAGTTATCGATTACTGACGTTTTACCCTTCTTTGGCGCCTTGGACATGAGCTAGTACATTAAGATTTTGCTTGAAAGGAGAACTAGCAGCCGCGTTGCACGAGAGTATGTGAAAAGTGTTCGTATGTAGTGAAAACCTGCAAAAACCGTTCGTTTTCGTCAATTGTTATCGAATCGACATGATGCCAGATCGTCACATTGGCCGCTCTTCACCCTGAAACGAGTAAATTTATCGTCTGCAAAGCTATGTTGCGTGCTGCGGTATGCATAGACACTAAAAGCACCATAGTAGAACACAGTAGTAGCTTCTAAGTTGATGTAATAGCCAGTAAGAAGCCGTACAACTCAAGTTTTAGCTATCGATTATTGACTTTTACCCTTCTTTGGTACCTTGGACATGAGCTAGGACCTTAAGATTTTGCATGAAAGGAAGACTAGCAGCCGCGTTGGACGGGAGAACGTGAAAAGTGTTCGTATGTAGTGAAAACCGGCAAAAACCGTTCGTTTTCGTCAATTGTTATCGAATCGACTTGAAGCCAGATCGTCACATTGCCCGTTCTTCTCCCTGAAACGGGTTAATTTATCGTCTGCAAAGCTACGTCGCGAGCTGCGGAATGCGTAGTCATTAAAAGCACCATAGTAGAACACAGAAGTAGCTTCTAAGTTGATGTAATAGCCAGTAAGAAGCAGTACAATTTAAATTTAGTTATCGATTATTGTCTGTTTACTATTCTTTGGCGGCTTTGACATGAGCTATGTGGACACACTAGAAGCACAATAGGAGAACACAAATGAAGCGTCTAAGTTGATGTAATAACCAGTAAGAAGTAGTACAATTCAAGTTTCAGTTATTGGTTATTGACTTTTTACCCTTCTTTTGTGCCTTGGACATGAGCTAGGACCTTACGATTTTGCATGAAAGGAGGACTAGCAACCGCGTTGTACGGGAGAATGTAAAAAGTGTTCACATGTAGTAAAAACCTGAGAAATCCGCCCGTTTTCTTCTTTTGTTAAAGAATCGACTGAAAGCCAGATCGCACATTGGCCGCTCGTCTCTCTGAAACGGTTACATTTATCGTCTGCAAAGCTATGTCGCGTGCTGCGGTATGCGGAGACACTAAAAGCACCACAGTAGAACACAGAAGAAGCTTCTAAGTTCATGTAATAACCAGTACGAAGCAGTACAATTCAAGTTTTAGTTATGGATTATTGACATTTTACCCTTCTTTGGTGCGTTGGACATGAGCCAGAACCTTAAGATTTTGCATGAAAGGTGGAGTAGCAGCCGCGTTGAACGGGAGAATGTAAAAACTGTTCATATGTAGTAAAAAACAGAGAAATCCGTTATTTTCCGTCACTTATTATCGAATCGACTTAAAGTCAGATCATCACATTTTCCGCTCTTCTTTCTGAAACGGTTACATTTATCGCCTGCAAAACTATGTCGCGTGCTGCGGTATGCGGAGGCACTAAAAGCACCATAGTAGAACACAGAAGAAGCTTCTAAGTTGATGTAGTAACCAGTACGAACCAGGACAATTCAAGTTTTAATTTTCGATTATTGCCTTTTTACCCTTCTTTAGTGCCTTGGACATGATCTAGGACCTTAAGAGTTTCCATGAAAGGAGGACTAGCAGCCGCGTTGTACGGGAGAATGTAAAAAGTGTTCATATGTAGTAAAAACCAGAGAAATCCGTCCGTTTTCTTCATTTGGTATCGAATCGACTTAGAGCCAGATCGTCACATTCGCAACTCTTCTCTCTGGAACGGTTACATTTATCATCTGCAAAGCTATGTCGCGTGCTGCGGTATGCGGAGACACTAAAACCACCATAGTAGAACACAGACGAAGCTTCTAAGTTGATGTAATAGCCAGTAAGAAGCAGTATAATTCAAGTTTTGGCTATCGATTATTGATATTTTACCATTCTTTAGTGCCTTGGGCATGAGCTAGGACCTTAAGATTTTGCATGAAAGGAGGACTAGCAGCCGCGTTGCACGGGAATGTTATGAGTGTTCATATGTAGTAAAAATCTGAGAAATCCATCCGTTTTGTTCATTGTTATCGAATCGACTTAAAGCCAGATCGTCACATTGGCCGCTCTTCTCTCTGAAACATTTACATTTATCGTCCTCAAAGCTATGTCGCGTGCTGCGGTGTGCGGAGACACTAAACCCACCATAGTAGAACACAGACGAAGCTTCTAAGTTGATGTAATAGCCAGTAAGAAGCAGTATAATTCAAGTTTTGGTTATCGAATATTGACATTTTACCACTTTTTAGTGCCTTGGACATGAGCTAGGACCTTAAGATTTTGCATGAAAGGAGGACTAGCAGCCGCGTTGCACGGGAGAATGTGAAAAGTGTTCATATGTAGTAAAATCCTGACAAATACGTCCATTTTCGTAATTTGTTATCGAATCGACTTAAAGCCAGATCGTCACATTGGCCGCTCTTCTCTCTGAAACGGTTACATTTTTCGTCCGCAAAGATATGTCGCACGCTGCGGTATGCGGAGACACTAAAAGCACCATACTAGAACACAGAAGAAGCTTCTAAGTTGATGTAATAGCCGGTAAGAAGCAGTACAATTCAAGTTTTAGTTATCGATTACTGACTTTTTACCCTTCTTTTCTGCCTTGAACATTAGCTAGGACCTAAAGATTTTCCATGTAAGGAGGACTAGCAGCCGCTTTGCACGGGAGAATGTGAAAAGTGTTCATATGTAGTAAAAACTTGAGAAATCCGTCCGTTTTCGTCATTTGTTATCGAATCGACTTGAAGCCAGATCGTCACATTGGCCGCTCTTCTCTCTGAAACGGTTAAATTTATCGTCTGCAAAGCTATGTGGCGTGCTGCGGTATGCGGAGACACTTATAGCACCATAGTAGAACACAGAAGTAGCTTCTAAGTTGATGTAATAGCCAGTACGAAGCAGTACAATTCAAGTTTTAGTTATGGATTATTGACATTTTACCCTTCTTTGGTGCGTTGGACATGAGCTAGAACCTTAAGATTTTGCATGAAAGGTGGAGTAGCAGCCGCGTTGAACGGGAGAATGTAAAAAGTGTTCATATGTAGTAAAAAACAGAGAAATCCGTCCGTTTTCTTCATTTGGTATCGAATCGACTTAGAGCCAGATCGTCACATTCGCAGCTCTTCTCTCTTTAACGGTTACATTTATCATCTGCAAAGCTATGTCGCGCGCTGCGGTATGCGGAGACACTAAAACCACCATAGTAGAACACAGACGAAGCTTCTAAGTTGATGTAATAGCCAGTAAGAAGCAGTTTAATTCAAGTTTTGGCTATCGATTATTGACATTTTACCATTCTTTAGTGCCTTGGGCATAAGCTAGGACCTTAAGATTTTGCATGAAAGGAGGACTAGCAGCCGCGTTGCACGGGAATGTTATGAGTGTTCATATGTAGTAAAAATCTGAGAAATCCATCCGTTTTGTTCATTGTTATCGAATCGACTTAAAGCCCGATCGTCACATTGGCCGCTCTTCTCTCTGAAACGGTTACATTTTTCGTCGGCAAAGCTATGTCGCACGCTGCGGTAGGCGGAGACACTAAAAGCACCATACTAGAACACAGAAGAAGCTTCTAAGTTGATGTAGTAACCAGTACGAACCAGGACAATTCAAGTTTTAACTTTCGATCATTGCCTTTTTACCCTTCTTTGGTGCCTTGGACATGATCTAAGACCTTAAGAGTTTCCATGAAAGGAGGACTAGCAGCCGCGTTGTACGGGAGATTGTAAAAAGTGTTCATATGTAGTAAAAACCAGAGAAATCCGTCCGTTTTCTTCATTTGGTATCGAATCGACTTAGAGCCAGATCGTCACATTCGCAGCTCTTCTCTCTGGAACGGTTACATTTATCATCTGCAAAGCTATGTCGCGTGCTGCGGTATGCGGAGACACTAAAACCACCATAGTAGAACACAGACGAAGCTTCTAAGTTGATGTAATAGCCAGTAAGAAGCAGTATAATTCAAGTTTTGGCTATCGATTATTGACATTTTACCATTCTTTAGTGCCTTGGGCATGAGCTAGGACCTTAAGATTTTGCATGAAAGGAGGACTAGCAGCCGCGTTGCACGGGAATGTTAAGAGTGTTCATATGTAGTAATAATCTGAGAAATCCGTCCGTTTTGTTCATTGTTATCGAATCGACTTACAGCCAGATCGTCACATTGGCCGCTCTTCTCTCTGAAACGGTTACATTTTTCGTCGGCAATGCTATGTCGCACGCTGCGGTAGGCGGAAACACTAAAAGCACCATACTAGAACACAGAAGAAGCTTCTAAGTTGATGTAATAGCCTGTAAGAAGCAGTACAATTAGAGTTTTAGTTATCGATTACTGACTTTTTACCCTTCTTTGGTGCCTTGGACATTAGCTAGGACCTAAAGATTTTCCATGAAAGTAGGACTAGCAGCCGCGTTGCACGGGAGAATGTGAAACGTGTTCATATGTAATAAAAACTTGAGAAATCCATCCGTTTTCGTCTTTTGTTATCGAATCGACTTGAAGCCAGATCGTCACATTGGCCGCTCTTCTCTCTGAAACGGTTAAATTTATCGTCTGCAAAGCTATGTGGCGTGCTGCGGTATGCGGAGACACTAAAGGCACGATAGTAGAACACAGAAGAGAATTCTAAGTTGGCGTAATACCCAGTAAGAAGCAGTACAATTCAAGTTTTAGTTAACGATTATTGACTTTTTACCCTTCTTTGGTGCGTTGGACTTGAGCTAGTAACTTAAGATTTTGCATGCAAGGTGGAGCAGCAGCCGCGTTGAACGGGAGAATGTAAAAATTGTTCATATGTTGTAAAAACCTCAAATCCGTCCGTTTTCTTCATTTCTTATCGAATCGACGTAAAGCCAGATCGTCACATTGGCCGTTCTTCTCTCTGAAATGGTTACATTTTTCGTCTGCAAAGCTATGTCGCGTGCTGCGGTTTGGGGAGGCACTAAAATCACCATAGTAGAACACAGAAGAAGCTTCTAAGTTGATGTAATATTCAGTACAAAACAGTACAATTCAAGTTTTAGTTATCGATTACTGACTTTTTACCCTTCTTTGGTGCGTTGGACATGAGCTAGGACCTTAAGAGTTTGCAAGAAAGGAGGACTAGCAGCCGCGTTGCACGGGAGAATTTGAAAAGTGTTCATATGTAGTAAAAACCTGGGAAACCCGTCCGTTTTCGTCATTTGTTATCAAATCGGTTTAAAGACCGGTTCGTCACATTGGACGAGCTTCTCTCGCAAACGGTTACATTTATCGTCTGCAAAGCTATGTCGCGTTCTGCGGTATGCGGAGGCACTATAAGGACCATAGTAGAACACAGAAGAAGGTTCTAAGTTGACGTAATAGCCAGTAAGAAGCAGTACAATGCAAGTTTTAGGTATCGATTATTGACTTTTTACCCTTACTTGGTGCCTTGGACATGAGCTAGGACCTTAAGATTTTGCATGAAAGGAGGACTAGCAGCCGCGTTGCACGGGAGAATGTGAAGAGTTTTCAAATGTAGAAAAACCTGAGAAATCCGTCCGTTTTCTACATTTGTTATCGAATCGACTTAAAGCCAGATCGTCACATTGGCCGCTCTTCTCTCTGAAACGGTTACATTTATCGCCTGCAAAGCTATGTCGCGTGCTGCTGTGTGCGGAGATACTAAAAGCTCCATAGTAGGACACAGAAGAAGCTTATAAGTTCATGTAATAACCAGTACGAAACAGTACAATTCAGTACAACAGTAGTTATGGATTATTGACTTTTTACCCCTATTTGGTGCGTTGGACATAAGCTAGTACCTTACGATTTTGCATGAAAGGTGGAGTAGCAGCCGCGTTGAACGGGAGAATGTAAAAAGTGTTCATATGTAGTAAAAACCAGAGAAATCCGTCATTTTCTGTCACTTATTATCGAATCGACTTAAAGTCAGATCATCACATTTTCCGCTCTTCTTTCTGAAACGGTTACATCTATCGCCTGCATAGCTATGTCGCGTGCTGCGGTATGCGGAGGCACTAAAATCACCATAGTAGAACACAGAAGAAGCTTCTAAGTTGATGTAGTAACCAGTACGAAACAGTACAATTCAAGTTTTAGTTATCGAATACTGAATTTTTACCCTTCTTTGGTGCCTTTGATATTAGCTAGGACCTAAAGTTTTTCCATGAAAGGAGGACTAGCAGCCGCGTTGCACGGGAGAATGTGAAAAGTGTTCATATGTAGTTAAATTTTGAGAAATCCGTCCGTTTTCGTCATTTGTTATCGAATCGACTTGAAGCCAGATCGTCACATTGGCCGCTCTTCTCTCTGAAACGGTTACATTTATCGTCTGCAAAGATATGTGGCGTGCTGCGGTTGCGGAGACACTAAAACCACCATAGTAGAACACAGAAGAAGCTTCTAAGATGACGTAATAGCCAGTACGAAGCAGTAGAATTCAAGTTCTAGTTATTGATTATTGACTTTTTACCCTTCTTTGGTGCCTTGGTCATGAGCTAGGACCTTAAGAGTTAGCATGAAAGGAGGACTAGCAGCCGCGTTGCACGGAAATGTTAAGAGTGTTCATATGTAGTAAAAACCTGAGAAATCCGTCCGTGTTCTTCATTGTTATCGATTCGACTTAAAGGCAGATAGTCACATTGGCCGCTCTTCTCTCTGAAACTGTAACATTTATCGTCTGCGAAGCACTGTCGCGTGCTGCGGTATGCGGAGGCACTAAAAGCACCATAGTAGAACACAGAAGAAGCTTCTAAGTTGATGGAATAAGCAGTACGAAACAGTACAATTGAAGTTTTAGTTATCGATTATTGACTTTTTACCCTCCTATAGTGCCTGGGAAATGAGCTAGGAAATTAAGATTTTGCATGAAAGGAGGACTAGCAGCCGCGTTCCACGGGAGAATGTGAAGAGTGTTCATGTGTAGTAAAAACCTGAGAAATCCGTCCGTTTTCGTCGTTTGTTATCAAATCGATTTCGAGACCGGTTCGTCACATTGGACGATCTTCTCTCTGGAACGGTTACATTTATCGTCTGCAAAGCTATGTCGCGTCCTGCGGTATGCGGAGACACTAAAGGCACCATAGTAGAACACAGAAGAAGCTTCTAAGTTGATGTAATAGCCTGTAAGAAGCAGTACAATTCAAGTTTTAGTTATCGATTACTGACTTTTTACCCTTCTTTGGTGCCTTGGACATTAGCTATTACCTAAAGATTTTCCATGAAAGGAGGACTAGCAGCCGCGTTGCACGGGAGAATGTGAAGAGTGTTCATGTGTAGTAAAAACCTGAGAAAACCGTCCGTTATCTTCATTTGTCATCGAATCGACTTAAAGGCAGATCGTCACATTGGCCGCTCTACTCTCTGAAACGGTTACATTTATCGCCTGCAAAGATATGTCGAGTGCTGCGGTATGCGGAAACACTAAACGCCCCATAGTAGAACACAGAAGAAGCTTCTAAGTTGATGTAATAACCAGTACGAAACAGTACAATTCAAGTTTTAGTTATCGATTATTGACTTTTTACCCTTCTTTGGTGCGTTGGACATAAGGTAGTACCTTAAGATTTTGCATGAAAGGTGGAGTAGGAGCCGCGTTGAACGGTAGAATGTAAAAAGTGATCATATGTAGTAAAAACCACAGAAATCCGTCATTTTCCGTCACTTGTTAACGAATCGACTTAAAGTCAGATCGTCACATTGGCCGCTCTTCTTTCTGAAACGGTTACATTTATCGCCTGCAAAGCTATGTCGCGTGCTGCGGTATGCGGAGACACTAAAAGCACCATAGTAGAACACAGAAGAAGCTTCTAAGTTGATGTAGTAACCAGTACGAACCAGTACAATTCAAGTTTTAATTTTCGATTATTGTCTTTTTTCCCTTCTTTGGTGCCTTGGACATGATGTAGAACCTTAAGAGTTTGCATGAAAGGAGGACTAACAGCCGCGTTGCATGGGAGAATTTGAAAAGTGTTCATATGTAGTAAATACCTGAGACATTCGTCCCTTTTCGTCATTTGTTGTCAAATCGATTTAAAGACCGGTTCGTAACATTGTACGATCATCTCTCTGGAACGGTTACATTTATCGTCTGCAAAGCTATGTCGCGGTCTGCGGTATGCGGAGACACTAAAGGCACCATAGTAGAACACAGAAGAGAATTCTAAGTTGACGTAATACCCAGTAAGAAGCAGTACATTTCAAGTTTTAGATATCGATTATTGACTGTTTACTCTTCTTTGGTGCCTTGGACATGAGCTAGGACCGTAAGATTTTGCATGTAAGAAGGACTAGCTGCCGCCTTAAACGATAGAATGCAAAAAGTGTTCATATGGAGTAAAAACCTGAGAAATCCGTAAGTTATCTTCATTTGTTATCGAATCGACTTAAAGCCAGATCGTCACATTGGCCGCTCTTCTCTCTGAAACGGTTACATTTTTCGTCTGCAAAGCTATGTCGCGTGCTGCGGTATGCGGAGGCATTAAAAGCACCATAGTAGAACACAGAAGAAGCTTCTAAGTTGATGTAATAACCAGTACGAAACAGTAAAATTCAAGTTTTAGTTTTCGAATATTGACTTTAGACCCTTCTTTGGGCCTTGGACATGAGCTAGGACCTTAATATTTTGCATGAAAGGTGGAGTAGCAGCCGCATTGAACGGGAGAATGTGAAAAGTGTTCATATTTAGTAAAAGCCTGAGAAATCCGACCGTTTTCGTCATTTGTTATCGAACCGACTTAAAGGCAGATCGTCACATTGGCCGCACTTCTCTCTGAAACGATTACATTTATCGTCTGCAAAGCTATGTCGCGTGCTGCGGTATGCGGAGACACTAAAACCACCACAGTAGAACACTGAAGAAGCTTCTAAGCTGACGTAATACCCAGTATGAAGCAGTACAATTCAAGTTTTAGTTATCGATTATTGACTTTTTACTCTTCTTTGGTGCCTTGGACATGAGCTAGGACCGTAAGATTTTGCATGTAAGAAGGACTAGCTGCCGCCTTAAACGGTAGAATGCAAAAAGTGTTCATATGGAGTAAAAACCTGAGAAATCCGTAAGTTATCTTCATTTGTTATCGAATCGACTTAAAGCCAGATCGTCACATTGGCCGCTCTTCTCTCTGAAACGGTTACATTTTTCGTCTGCAAAGCTATGTCGCGTGCTGCGGTATGCGGAGACACTAAAGGCACCATAGTAGAACACAGAAGCAAATTCTAAGTTGACGTAATATCCAGTAAGAAGCAGTACATTTCAAGTTTTAGTTATCGATTATTGACGTTTTACCCTTCTTTGGTGCCTTGGACATGAGCTAGGATCTTACGATTTTGCATGAAAGGAGGACTGGAACCCGCGTTGCACAGGAGAAAGTGAAAAGTGTTGATATGTAGTAACAACCTGAGAAATACGTCCGTTTTCGTCATTTGTTATCGAATCGATTTAAAGACCGGTTCTTCACATTGGACGATCTTCTCTCTGAAACGGTTACATTTATCGTCTGCAATGCTATGTAGCTTTCTGCGGTATGCGGAGACACTAAAGGCACCATAGTAGAACATAGGAGAGAATTCTAATTTGACGTAATACCCAGTAAGAAGAAGTACAATTCAAGTTTTAGCTATCGATTGTTGACTGTTTACACTTCTTTGGTGCCTTGGACAATACCTAGGACCTTAAGATTTTGCATGAAAGGAGGACTAGCAGCCGCGATGCACGGGAGAATGTGAAAAGTGTTCATATGTAGTATAAACCAGAGAAATCCGTCAGGTTCCGTCATTTGTTATCGAATCATCTTAAAGCCAGATCGTCACATTGGCCGGTCTTCTCTGTGAAACGGTTACATTTATCGCCTGCAAGGGTATGTCGCGTGCTGCTGTGTGCGGAGAGACTAAAAACACCATAGTAGAACACAGAAGAAGCTTCTAAGTTGACGTAATAGCCAGCACGAACAGTACAATTCAAGTTTTAGTTATCGATTATTGACTTTTTACCCTTCTTCGGCGCCTTGGACATGAGCTATTACGTGAAGATTTCGCATGAAAAGAATACTAGCAGCTGCGTTGCACGGGAGAATGTGAGAAGTGTTCATATGTAGTGAAAACCTTGAAAAACCGTCCGTTTTGTCATTTGTTGTCGAATCGACTTAAAGGCAGATCGTCACATTGGCCGCTCTACTCTCTGAAACGGTTACATTTATCGCCTGCAAAGATATGTCGAGTGCTGCGGTATGCGGAAACACTAAACGCCCCATAGTAGAACACAGAAGAAGCTTCTAAGTTGATGTAATAACCAGTACGAAACAGTACAATTCAAGTTTTAGTTATCGATTATTGACTTTTTACCCTTCTTTGGTGCGTTGGACATAAGGTAGTACCTTAAGATTTTGCATGAAAGGTGGAGTAGGAGCCGCGTTGAACGGTAGAATGTAAAAAGTGATCATATGTAGTAAAAACCACAGAAATCCGTCATTTTCCGTCACTTGTTAACGAATCGACTTAAAGTCAGATCGTCACATTGGCCGCTCTTCTTTCTGAAACGGTTACATTTATCGCCTGCAAAGCTATGTCGCGTGCTGCGGTATGCGGAGACACTAAAAGCACCATAGTAGAACACAGAAGAAGCTTCTAAGTTGATGTAGTAACCAGTACGAACCAGTACAATTCAAGTTTTAATTTTCGATTATTGTCTTTTTTCCCTTCTTTGGTGCCTTGGACATGATGTAGAACCTTAAGAGTTTGCATGAAAGGAGGACTAACAGCCGCGTTGCATGGGAGAATTTGAAAAGTGTTCATATGTAGTAAATACCTGAGACATTCGTCCCTTTTCGTCATTTGTTGTCAAATCGATTTAAAGACCGGTTCGTAACATTGTACGATCATCTCTCTGGAACGGTTACATTTATCGTCTGCAAAGCTATGTCGCGGTCTGCGGTATGCGGAGACACTAAAGGCACCATAGTAGAACACAGAAGAGAATTCTAAGTTGACGTAATACCCAGTAAGAAGCAGTACATTTCAAGTTTTAGATATCGATTATTGACTGTTTACTCTTCTTTGGTGCCTTGGACATGAGCTAGGACCGTAAGATTTTGCATGTAAGAAGGACTAGCTGCCGCCTTAAACGATAGAATGCAAAAAGTGTTCATATGGAGTAAAAACCTGAGAAATCCGTAAGTTATCTTCATTTGTTATCGAATCGACTTAAAGCCAGATCGTCACATTGGCCGCTCTTCTCTCTGAAACGGTTACATTTTTCGTCTGCAAAGCTATGTCGCGTGCTGCGGTATGCGGAGGCATTAAAAGCACCATAGTAGAACACAGAAGAAGCTTCTAAGTTGATGTAATAACCAGTACGAAACAGTAAAATTCAAGTTTTAGTTTTCGAATATTGACTTTAGACCCTTCTTTGGGCCTTGGACATGAGCTAGGACCTTAATATTTTGCATGAAAGGTGGAGTAGCAGCCGCATTGAACGGGAGAATGTGAAAAGTGTTCATATTTAGTAAAAGCCTGAGAAATCCGACCGTTTTCGTCATTTGTTATCGAACCGACTTAAAGGCAGATCGTCACATTGGCCGCACTTCTCTCTGAAACGATTACATTTATCGTCTGCAAAGCTATGTCGCGTGCTGCGGTATGCGGAGACACTAAAACCACCACAGTAGAACACTGAAGAAGCTTCTAAGCTGACGTAATACCCAGTATGAAGCAGTACAATTCAAGTTTTAGTTATCGATTATTGACTTTTTACTCTTCTTTGGTGCCTTGGACATGAGCTAGGACCGTAAGATTTTGCATGTAAGAAGGACTAGCTGCCGCCTTAAACGGTAGAATGCAAAAAGTGTTCATATGGAGTAAAAACCTGAGAAATCCGTAAGTTATCTTCATTTGTTATCGAATCGACTTAAAGCCAGATCGTCACATTGGCCGCTCTTCTCTCTGAAACGGTTACATTTTTCGTCTGCAAAGCTATGTCGCGTGCTGCGGTATGCGGAGACACTAAAGGCACCATAGTAGAACACAGAAGCAAATTCTAAGTTGACGTAATATCCAGTAAGAAGCAGTACATTTCAAGTTTTAGTTATCGATTATTGACGTTTTACCCTTCTTTGGTGCCTTGGACATGAGCTAGGATCTTACGATTTTGCATGAAAGGAGGACTGGAACCCGCGTTGCACAGGAGAAAGTGAAAAGTGTTGATATGTAGTAACAACCTGAGAAATACGTCCGTTTTCGTCATTTGTTATCGAATCGATTTAAAGACCGGTTCTTCACATTGGACGATCTTCTCTCTGAAACGGTTACATTTATCGTCTGCAATGCTATGTAGCTTTCTGCGGTATGCGGAGACACTAAAGGCACCATAGTAGAACATAGGAGAGAATTCTAATTTGACGTAATACCCAGTAAGAAGAAGTACAATTCAAGTTTTAGCTATCGATTGTTGACTGTTTACACTTCTTTGGTGCCTTGGACAATACCTAGGACCTTAAGATTTTGCATGAAAGGAGGACTAGCAGCCGCGATGCACGGGAGAATGTGAAAAGTGTTCATATGTAGTATAAACCAGAGAAATCCGTCAGGTTCCGTCATTTGTTATCGAATCATCTTAAAGCCAGATCGTCACATTGGCCGGTCTTCTCTGTGAAACGGTTACATTTATCGCCTGCAAGGGTATGTCGCGTGCTGCTGTGTGCGGAGAGACTAAAAACACCATAGTAGAACACAGAAGAAGCTTCTAAGTTGACGTAATAGCCAGCACGAACAGTACAATTCAAGTTTTAGTTATCGATTATTGACTTTTTACCCTTCTTCGGCGCCTTGGACATGAGCTATTACGTGAAGATTTCGCATGAAAAGAATACTAGCAGCTGCGTTGCACGGGAGAATGTGAGAAGTGTTCATATGTAGTGAAAACCTTGAAAAACCGTCCGTTTTGTCATTTGTTGTCGAATCGACTTAAGCCAGATCGTCACATTGACCGCTCTTCTCTCTGAAACGGTTACATTAATCGTCTGCAAAGCTATGTCGGGTGCTGCGGTATGCGGAGACACTAAAAGCACCATAGTAGAACACAGAAGAAGCTTCTAAGTTGACGTAATAGCCAGTACGAAGCAGTACAATTCGAGTTTTAGTTATCGATTATTGACTTTTTACCCTTCTTCGATGCCTTGGACATGAGCTAATATGTGAAGATTTCGCATGAAAGGAATACTAGCACCTGCGTTGCACGGGAGAATGTGAGAAGTGTTCATATGTAGTGAAAACCTGCAAAACCGTCCTTTTTGTCATTTGTTATCGAATCGACTTTAAGCCAGATCGTCACATTTGCCGCTCTTCTCTCTGTAACGGTTAAATTTATCGTTTGCAAAGCTATGTAGCAGTGCTGCGGTATGCGGAGACACTAAAAGCACCATAGTAGATCACAGAAGAAGCTTCTAAGTTGATGTAATAGCCAGTACGAAGCAGTATAATTCAAGATTTAGTTATCGATTATTGACTTTTTACCCTTCTTTGGTGCCTTGGACATGAGCTAGGACCTTAAGATTTTGCATGAAAGGAGGACTAGCAGCCGCGTTGTATGGGAGAATGTAAAAAGTGTTCATATGTGGTAAAAACCAGAGAAATCCGTCCGTTTGCTTCATTTGCTATCGAATCGACTTAAAGCGAGATCGCCACATTGGACGCTCTTGTCTCTGAAAAAGTTATATTTATCATCTGCAAAGCTCTGTCGCGTGCTGCGGTATGCGGAGACACTAAAAGCACAATAGTAGAACACAGAAGATGCTTCTAAGATTATGTAATAACCAGTAAGAATCAGTTCAATTCAAGTTATAGTTATCGATTATTAACTTTTTACCCTTCGTTGGTGACTTGGACATTAGCTAGGACCTTATGATTTTGCACGAATGGAGGACTAGCAGCCGCGTTGCACGGAAGAATGTGAAACGTGTTCATATATAGTAAAAACCAGAGAAATCCGTCCGTTTTCGTCATTTGTTATCGAATCGACCGAAAGACAGATCGTCACATTGACCGCTCTTCTCTCTGAAACGGTTACATTTATCGTCTGCAAAGATATGTCGAGTGCTGCGGTATGCGGAGACACTAAAAGCACCATAGTAGAACACAGAAGAAGCATCTAAGTTGATGTAATAGCCAGTAGGAAGCAGTGCAATTCAAGTTTTAGTTATCGATTATTGACTTTTTACCCTTCTTTGGCGCCTTGGACATGAGCTAGGACGTAAAGATTTTGCATGAAAGGATGACTAGCAACCGCGTTGCAAGGGAGAATGTGAAAAGTGTTCATATGTAGTAAAAACCTGAGAAATCCGTCCGTTTTCGTCATTTGTTATCGAATCGACTTAAAGCCAGATCGCCTCATTGGCCGCTCTTCTCTCTGAAACGGTTACATTTATCGTCTGCAAAGCTCTGTCGCGTGCTGCGGTATGCGGAGACACTAAAAGCACCATAGTAGATCACAGAAGAAGCTTCTAAGTTGATGTAATAGCCAGTACGAAGCAGTATAATTCGAGATTTGGTTATCGATTATTGACTTCTTACGCTTCTTTGGTGACTTGGACAATAGCTAGGACCTAAAGATTTTGCACGAAAGGAGGACTAGCAGCCGCGTCGCACGGAAGAATGTGAAACGTGTTCATATATAGTAAAAACCTGAGAAATCCGTCCGTTTTCGTCATTTGTTATCGAATCGACCGAAAGACAGATCGTCACATTGACCGCTCTTCTTTCTGAAACGGTTACATTTATCGCCTGCAAAGCTATGTCGCGTGCTGCGGTATGCGGAGGCATTAAAAGCACCATAGTAGAACACAGAAGAAGCTTCTAAGTTGATGTAATAACCAGTACGAAACAGTACAATTCAAGTTTTAGTTTTCGAATATTGACTTTAGACCCTTCTTTGGGCCTTGGACATGAGCTAGGACCTTAAGATTTTGCATGAAAGGTGGAGTAGCAGCCGCATTGAACGGGAGAATGTGAAAAGTGTTCATATTTAGTAAAAGCCTGAGAAATCCGACCGTTTTCGTCATTTGTTATCGAACCGACTTAAAGGCAGATCGTCACATTGGCCGCACTTCTCTCTGAAACGATTACATTTATCGTCTGCAAAGCTATGTCGCGTGCTGCGGTATGCGGAGACACTAAAACCACCACAGTAGAACACTGAAGAAGCTTCTAAGCTGACGTAATACCCAGTATGAAGCAGTACAATTCAAGTTTTAGTTATCGATTATTGACTTTTTACTCTTCTTTGGTGCCTTGGACAAGAGCTAGGACCGTAAGATTTTGCATGTAAGAAGGACTAGCTGCCGCCTTAAAAGGTAGAATGCAAAAAGTGTTCATATGGAGTAAAAACCTGAGAAATCCGTAAGTTATCTTCATTTGTTATCGAATCGACTTAAAGCCAGATCGTCACATTGGCCGCTCTTCTCTCTGAAACGGTTACATTTTTCGTCTGCAAAGCTATGTCGCGTGCTGCGGTATGCGGAGACACTAAAGGCACCATAGTAGAACACAGAAGCAAATTCTAAGTTGACGTAATATCCAGTAAGAAGCAGTACATTTCAAGTTTTAGTTATCGATTATTGACTTTTTACCCTTCTTTGGTGCCTTGGACATGAGCTAGGATCTTACGATTTTGCATGAAAGGAGGACTGGAACCCGCGTTGCTCAGGAGAAAGTGAAAAGTGTTCATATGGAGTAACAACCTGAGAAATACGTCCGTTTTCGTCATTTGTTATCGAATCGATATAAGACCGGTTCTTCACATTGGACGATCTTCTCTCTGAAACGGTTACATTTATCGTCTGCAATGCTATGTAGCTTTCTGCGGTATGCGGAGACACTAAAGGCACCATAGTAGAACATAGGAGAGAATTCTAATTTGACGTAATACCCAGTAAGAAGAAGTACAATTCAAGTTTTAGCTATCGATTGTTGACTGTTTACACTTCTTTGGTGCCTTGGACAATACCTAGGACCTTAAGATTTTGCATGAAAGGAGGACTAGCAGCCGCGTTGCACGGGAGAATGTGAAAAGTGTTCATATGTAGTATAAACCAGAGAAATCCGTCAGGTTCCGTCATTTGTTATCGAATCGACTTAAAGCCAGATCGTCACATTGGCCGGTCTTCTCTGTGAAACGGTTACATTTATCGCCTGCAAGGGTATGTCGCGTGCTGCTGTGTGCGGAGAGACTAAAAACACCATAGTAGAACACAGAAGAAGCTTATAAGTTGACGTAATAGCCAGCAAGAACAGTACAATTCAAGTTTTAGTTATCGATTATTGACTTTTTACCCTTCTTCGGCGCCTTGGACATGAGCTATTACGTGAAGATTTCGCATGAAAAGAATACTAGCAGCTGCGTTGCACGGGAGAATGTGAGAAGTGTTAATATGTAGTGAAAACCTGCAAAAACCGTCCTTTTTGTCATTTGTTATCGAATCGACTTAAGCCAGATCGTCACATTGACCGCTCTTCTCTCTGAAACGGTTACATTAATCGTCTGCAAAGCTATGTCGGGTGCTGCGGTATGCGGAGACACTAAAAGCACCATAGTAGAACACAGAAGAAGCTTCTAAGTTGACGTAATAGCCAGTACGAAGCAGTACAATTCAAGTTTTAGTTATCGATTATTGACTTTTTACCCTTCTTCGATGCCTTGGACATGAGCTAATATGTGAAGATTTCGCATGAAAGGAATACTAGCACCTGCGTTGCACGGGAGAATGTGAGAAGTGTTCATATGTAGTGAAAACCTGCAAAACCGTCCTTTTTGTCATTTGTTATCGAATCGACTTTAAGCCAGATCGTCACATTTGCCGCTCTTCTCTCTGTAACGGTTAAATTTATCGTTTGCAAAGCTATGTAGCAGTGCTGCGGTATGCGGAGACACTAAAAGCACCTTAGTAGATCACAGAAGAAGCTTCTAAGTTGATGTAATAGCCAGTACGAAGCAGTATAATTCAAGATTTAGTTATCGATTATTGACTTTTTACCCTTCTTTGGTGCCTTGGACATGAGCTAGGACCTTAAGATTTTGCATGAAAGGAGGACTAGCAGCCGCGTTGTATGGGAGAATGTAAAAAGTGTTCATATGTGGTAAAAACCAGAGAAATCCGTCCGTTTGCTTCATTTGCTATCGAATCGACTTAAAGCCAGATCGCCACATTGGACGCTCTTGTCTCTGAAAAAGTTATATTTATCATCTGCAAAGCTCTGTCGCGTGCTGCGGTATGCGGAGACACTAAAAGCACAATAGTAGAACACAGAAGATGCTTCTAAGATTATGTAATAACCAGTAAGAATCAGTTCAATTCAAGTTATAGTTATCGATTATTAACTTTTTACCCTTCGTTGGTGACTTGGACATTAGCTAGGACCTTAAGATTTTGCATGAAAGGAGGACTAGTAGCCGTGTTGCACGGGAGAATGTGAAAAGTGTTCATATGTAGTGACAACCTGCAAAAACCGTCCGTTTTCGTCATTTGTTATCGATTCGACTTGAAGCCAGAAAGTCACATTGGTTGCTCTTCTCTCTGAAACGGTTAAATTTATCGTCTGCGTAGCTATGTTGCGTGCTGCGGTATGCGGAGACACTAAAAGCCCATAGTAGAACACAGAAGAAGCATCTAAGTTGATGTAATAGCCAGTAGGAAGCAGTACAATTCAAGTTTTAGTTATCGATTATTGACTTTTTACCCTTCTTTGGCGCCTTGGACATGAGCTAGGACGTAAAGATTTTGCATGAAAGGAGGACTAGCAACCGCGTTGCAAGGGAGAATGTGAAAAGTGTTCATATGTAGTAAAAACCTGAGAAATCCGTCCGTTTTCGTCATTTGTTATCGAATCGACTTAAAGCCAGATCGCCACATTGGCCGCTCTTCTCTCTGAAACGGTTACATTTATCGTCTGCAAAGCTCTGTCGCGTGCTGCGGTATGCGGAGACACTAAAAGCACCATAGTAGATCACAGAAGAAGCTTCTAAGTTGATGTAATAGCCAGTACGAAGCAGTATAATTCGAGATTTGGTTATCGATTATTGACTTCTTACGCTTCTTTGGTGACTTGGACAATAGCTAGGACCTAAAGATTTTGCACGAAAGGAGGACTAGCAGCCGCGTTGCACGGAAGAATGTGAAACGTGTTCATATATAGTAAAAACCTGAGAAATCCGTCCGTTTTCGTCATTTGTTATCGAATCGACCGAAAGACAGATCGTCACATTGACCGCTCTTCTCTCTGAAACGGTTACATTTATCGTCTGCAAAGATATGTCGCGTGCTGCGGTATGCGGAGACACTAAAAGCACCATAGTAGAACACAGAAGAAGATTCTAAGTGTACGTAATAGCCAGTAAGAAGCAGTACATTTGAAGTTTTAGTTATCGATTACTGACTTTTCACCCTTCTTTGGTGCCTTGGACATGAGCTAGGACCTTAAGATTTTGCATGAAAGGAGGACTAGCAGCCGTGTTGCACGGGAGAATGTGAAAAGTGTTCATATGTAGTGAAAACCTGCAAAAACCGTCCGTTTTCGTCATTTGTTATCGATTCGACTTGAAGCCAGAAAGTCACATTGGCTGCTCTTCTCTCTGAAACGGTTAAATTTATCGTCTGCGAAACTATGTTGCGTGCTGCGGTATGCGGAGACACTAAAAGCACCATAGTAGAACACAGAAGAAGCTTCTAAGTTGACGTAATAGCCAGTAAGAAGCAGTACAATTAAAGTTATAGTTATTGATTATTGACTTCTTACCTTTCTTTGGTGCCTTGGACATGAGCTAGGACCTTACGATTTTGCATGAAGGGAGGACTAGCAGCCGCGTTGCATGGGAGATTGTGAAAAGTGTTCATATGTAGTAAAAACCTGAGAAATCCGTCCGTTTTCGTCTTTTGTTATCGAATCGACTTAAAGCCATATCGTCACATTGGCCGCCCTTCTCTCTGAAAGGTTACATTTATCGTTTGCAAAGCTATGTCGCGTGCTGCGGTATGAGGAGACACTAAAAGCACCATAGTAGAAAACACAGAAGATGCTTCTAAGTTGACGTAATAGCCAGTAAGAAGCAGTACAATTCAAGTTTTAGTTATCGATTACTGACTTTTTACCCTTCTTTGAGACTGGGACATAGGCTAGGACCTTAAGATTTTGCATGAGAGGACGACTAGCAGCCGCGTTGAACGAGAGAAAGTGAAAAGTGATCCTATGTAGTAAAAACCTGAGACATCCGACCGTTTTCGTCATTTGCTATCGAATCGACTTAAAGCCAGATCGTCACATTGCCCGCTCTTCCCTCTGAAAAGGTCACATTAATGATCTGCAAAGCTCTGTCGCGTGCTGCGGTATGCGGAGGCACTAAAAACGCAATAGTAGAACACAGAAGAAGCCTCTAAGTTAATGTAATAGCCAGTAAGAAGCAGTACAATTCAAGTTTTAGTTATCGATTACTGACTTTTCACCCTTCTTTGGTGTCTTGGACATGAGCTAAGACCTTAAGATTTTGCATGAAAGGAGGACTGATTGCCGCGTTGGACAGGAGTATGTGAAAAGTGTTCATATGTTGTGAAAACCTGGAAAAACCTTACGTTTTCGTCATTTGTTATCGAATCGACTTAAAGCCAGATTGTCACATCGGCCGCTCTTCTCTCTGAAACGGTTACATTAATCGTCTGCAAAGCTAGGTCGGGTGCTGCGGTATGCGGAGACACTAAAAGCACCATAGTAGAACACAGAAGAAGCTTCTAAGTTGACGTAATAGCCAGTAAGAAGCAGTACAATTCAAGTTATAGTTATTGATTATTGAGTTTTTACAATTCTTTGGTGCCTTGGACATGAGCTAGGACCTCCAAATTTTGCATGAAAGGAGGACTAGCAGCCGCGTTGAACGGGAGAATGAGAAAAGTGTTCATATGTAGTAAGAACCTGAGAAATCCGTCCGTTTTCGTCATTTGTTATCGAATCGACTTAAAGCCAGATCTTCACATTGGCCGCCCTTCTCTCTGAAACGTTTACATTTATCGTCTGCAAAGTTGTGTCGCGTGCTTTGGTGTGCGGAGACACTAAAAGCACCATAGTAGAACACAGACGAAGGTTCTAAGTTGACGTAATAGCAAGTAAGAGGCAGTACAATTTAAGTTTTAGTTATAGATTACTCACTTTTTACCTTTATTTGGTGCCTTGGACATGAGCTAGGACCTTAAGATTTTGCATGAAAGGAGGACTAGCAGCCGCGTTGCTAGGGAGAATGTGAAAAGTGTTCATATGTAGTAAAAACCTGAGGAATCCGTCCGTTTTCGTCATTTGTTATCGAATCGACTTAAAGCCAGATTGTCACATCGGCCGCTCTTCTCTCTGAAACGGTTACATTAATCGTCTGCAAAGCTAGGTCGGGTGCTGCGGTATGCGGAGACACTAAAAGCACCATAGTAGAACACAGAAGAAGCTTCTAAGTTGACGTAATAGCCAGTAAGAAGCAGTACAATTCAAGTTATAGTTATTGATTATTGAGTTTTTACAATTCTTTGGTGCCTTGGACATGAGCTAGGACCTCCAAATTTTGCATGAAAGGAGGACTAGCAGCCGCGTTGCACGGGAGAATGTGAAAAGTGTTCATATGTAGTAACAACCTGAGAAATACGTCCGTTTTCGTCATTTGTTATCGAATCGATTTATAGACCGGTTCTTCAATTGGACGATCTTCTCTCTGAAACGGTTACATTTATCGTCTGCAATGCTATGTAGCGTTCTGCGGTATGCGGAGACACTAAAGGCACCATAGTAGAACACAGGAGAGAATTCTAAGTTGACGTAATCCCCAGTGAGAAGAAGTAGAATTCAAGTTTTAGCTATCGATTGTTGACTGTTTACTCTTCGTTGGTGCCTTTGGCAAGACCTAGGACCTTAAGATTTTGCATGAAAGGAGGACTAGCAGCCGCGTTGCACGGGAGAATGTGAAAAGTGTTCATATGTTGTAAAAACCAGAGAAATCCGTCAGTTTCCGTAACTTGTTATCGAATGGACTTGAACCCAGATCGCCACATTGGCCGCTCTTCTCTCTGAAACGGTTAATTTTATCGTCTGCAAAGCTATGTTGCGTGCTGCGGTATGCGGAGACACTAAAAACACAATAGTAGAACACAGAAGAAGCTTCTAAGTTGATGTAATAGCCAGTACGAAGCAGTATAAATCAAGATTTAGTTATCGATTATTGCCTTTTTACCCTTCTTTGGTGCCTTGGACATGAGCTAGGACCTTAAGATTTTGCATGAAAGGAGGACTAGCAGCCGCGTTGTATGGGACAATGTACAAAGTGTTCATATGTGGTAAAAACCAGAGAAATCCGTCCGTTTGCTTCATTTGCTATCGAATCGACTCACAGCCAGATCGCCACATTGGACGCTCTTGTCTCTGAAAAAGTTATATTTATCATCTGCAAAGCTCTGTCGCGTGCTGCGGTATGCGGAGACACTAAAAGCACAATAGTAGAACACAGAAGATGCTTCTAAGATTATGTAATAGCCAGTAAGAATCAGTTCAATTCAAGTTATAGTTATCGATTATTAACTTTTTACCCTTCGTTGGTGACTTGGACATTAGCTAGGACCTTATGATTTTGCACGAATGGAGGACTAGCAGCCGCGTTGCACGGAAGAATGTGAAACGTGTTCATATATAGTAAAAACCAGAGAAATCCGTCCGTTTTCGTCATTTGTTATCGAATCGACCGAAAGACAGATCGTCACATTGACCGCTCTTCTCTCTGAAACGGTTACATTTATCGTCTGCAAAGATATGTCGAGTGCTGCGGTATGCGGAGACACTAAATGCACCATAGTAGAACACAGAAGAAGATTCTAAGTGTACGTAATAGCCAGTAAGAAGCAGTACATTGGATGTTTTAGTTATCGATTACTGACTTTTCACCCTTCTTTGGTGCCTTGGACATCAGCTAGGACCTTAAGATTTTGCATGAAAGGAGGACTAGTAGCCGTGTTGCACGGGAGAATGTGAAAAGTGTTCATATGTAGTGACAACCTGCAAAAACCGTCCGTTTTCGTCATTTGTTATCGATTCGACTTGAAGCCAGAAAGTCACATTGGTTGCTCTTCTCTCTGAAACGGTTAAATTTATCGTCTGCGTAGCTATGTTGCGTGCTGCGGTATGCGGAGACACTAAAAGCCCATAGTAGAACACAGAAGAAGCATCTAAGTTGATGTAATAGCCAGTAGGAAGCAGTACAATTCAAGTTTTAGTTATCGATTATTGACTTTTTACCCTTCTTTGGCGCCTTGGACATGAGCTAGGACGTAAAGATTTCGCATGAAAGGAGGACTAGCAACCGCGTTGCAAGGGAGAATGTGAAAAGTGTTCATATGTAGTAAAAACCTGAGAAATCCGTCCGTTTTCGTCATTTGTTATCGAATCGACTTAAAGCCAGATCGCCACATTGGCCGCTCTTCTCTCTGAAACGGTTACATTTATCGTCTGCAAAGCTCTGTCGCGTGCTGCGGTATGCGGAGACACTAAAAGCACCATAGTAGATCACAGAAGAAGCTTCTAAGTTGATGTAACAGCCAGTACGAAGCAGTATAATTCGAGATTTGGTTATCGATTATTGACTTCTTACGCTTCTTTGGTGACTTGGACAATAGCTAGGACCTAAAGATTTTGCCCGAAAGGAGGACTAGCAGCCGCGTTGCACGGAAGAATGTGAAACGTGTTCATATATAGTAAAAACCTGAGAAATCCGTCCGTTTTCGTCATTTGTTATCGAATCGACCGAAAGACAGATCGTCACATTGACCGCTCTTCTTTCTGAAACGGTTACATTTATCGCCTGCAAAGCTATGTCGCGTGCTGCGGTATGCGGAGACACTAAAAGCACCATAGTAGAACACAGAAGAAGCTTCTAAGTTGATGTAGTAACCAGTACGAACCAGTACAATTCAAGTTTTAGTTTTCGATTATTGTCTTTTTTCCCTTCTTTGGTGCCTTGGACATGATGTAGAACCTTAAGAGTTTGCATGAAAGGAGGACTAACAGCCGCGTTGCACGGGAGAATTTGAAAAGTGTTCATATGTAGTAAATACCTGAGACATTCGTCCCTTTTCGTCAATTGTTGTCAAATCGATTTAAATACCGGTTCGTAACATTGTACGATCATCTCTCTGGAACGGTTACATTTATCGTCTGCAAAGCTATGTCGCGGTCTGCGGTATGCGGAGACACTAAAGGCACCATAGTAGAACACAGAAGAGAATTCTAAGTTGACGTAATACCCAGTAAGAAGCAGTACATTTCAAGTTTTAGATATCGATTATTGACTGTTTACTCTTCTTTGGTGCCTTGGACATGAGCTAGGACCGTAAGATTTTGCATGTAAGAAGGACTAGCTGCCGCCTTAAACGGTAGAATGCAAAAAGTGTTCATATGGAGTAAAAACCTGAGAAATGCGTAAGTTATCTTCATTTGTTATCGAATCGACTTAAAGCCAGATCGTCACATTGGCCGCTCTTCTCTCTGAAACGGTTACATTTTTCGTCTGCAAAGCTATGTCGCGTGCTGCGGTATGCGGAGGCATTAAAAGCACCATAGTAGAACACAGAAGAAGCTTCTAAGTTGATGTAATAACCAGTACGAAACAGTACAATTCAAGTTTTAGTTTTCGAATATTGACTTTAGACCCTTCTTTGGGCCTTGGACATGAGCTAGGACCTTAAGATTTTGCATGAAAGGTGGAGTAGCAGCCGCATTGAACGGGAGAATGTGAAAAGTGTTCATATTTAGTAAAAGCCTGAGAAATCCGACCGTTTTCGTCATTTGTTATCGAACCGACTTAAAGGCAGATCGTCACATTGGCCGCACTTCTCTCTGAAACGATTACATTTATCGTCTGCAAAGCTATGTCGCGTGCTGCGGTATGCGGAGACACTAAAACCACCACAGTAGAACACTGAAGAAGCTTCTAAGCTGACGTAATACCCAGTATGAAGCAGTACAATTCAAGTTTTAGTTATCGATTATTGACTTTTTACTCTTCTTTGGTGCCTTGGACATGAGCTAGGACCGTAAGATTTTGCATGTAAGAAGGACTAGCTGCCGCCTTAAACGGTAGAATGCAAAAAGTGTTCATATGGAGTAAAAACCTGAGAAATCCGTAAGTTATCTTCATTTGTTATCGAATCGACTTAAAGCCAGATCGTCACATTGGCCGCTCTTCTCTCTGAAACGGTTACATTTTTCGTCTGCAAAGCTATGTCGCGTGCTGCGGTATGCGGAGACACTAAAGGCACCATAGTAGAACACAGAAGCAAATTCTAAGTTGACGTAATATCCAGTAAGAAGCAGTACATTTCAAGTTTTAGTTATCGATTATTGACTTTTTACCCTTCTTTGGTGCCTTGGACATGAGCTAGGATCTTACGATTTTGCATGAAAGGAGGACTGGAACCCGCGTTGCTCAGGAGAAAGTGAAAAGTGTTCATATGGAGTAACAACCTGAGAAATACGTCCGTTTTCGTCATTTGTTATCGAATCGATTTAAAGACCGGTTCTTCACATTGGACGATCTTCTCTCTGAAACGGTTACATTTATCGTCTGCAATGCTATGTAGCTTTCTGCGGTATGCGGAGACACTAAAGGCACCATAGTAGAACATAGGAGAGAATTCTAATTTGACGTAATACCCAGTAAGAAGAAGTACAATTCAAGTTTTAGCTATCGATTGTTGACTGTTTACACTTCTTTGGTGCCTTGGACAATACCTAGGACCTTAAGATTTTGCATGAAAGGAGGACTAGCAGCCGCGTTGCACGGGAGAATGTGAAAAGTGTTCATATGTTGTATAAACCAGAGAAATCCGTCAGGTTCCGTCATTTGTTATCGAATCGACTTAAAGCCAGATCGTCACATTGGCCGGTCTTCTCTGTGAAACGGTTACATTTATCGCCTGCAAATGTATGTCGCGTGCTGCTGTGTGCGGAGAGACTAAAAACGCCATAGTAGAACACAGAAGAAGCTTCTAAGTTGACGTAATAGCCAGCAAGAACAGTACAATTCAAGTTTTAGTTATCGATTATTGACTTTTTACCCTTCTTCGGCGCCTTGGACATGAGCTATTACGTGAAGATTTCGCATGAAAAGAATACAAGCAGCTGCGTTGCACGGGAGAATGTGAGAAGTGTTAATATGTAGTGAAAACCTGCAAAAACCGTCCTTTTTGTCATTTGTTATCGAATCGACTTAAGCCAGATCGTCACATTGACCGCTCTTCTCTCTGAAACGGTTACATTAATCGTCTGCAAAGCTATGTCGGGTGCTGCGGTATGCGGAGACACTAAAAGCACCATAGTAGAACACAGAAGAAGCTTCTAAGTTGACGTAATAGCCAGTACGAAGCAGTACAATTCGAGTTTTAGTTATCGATTATTGACTTTTTACCCTTCTTCGATGCCTTGGACATGAGCTAATATGTGAAGATTTCGCATGAAAGGAATACTAGCACCTGCGTTGCACGGGAGAATGTGAGAAGTGTTCATATGTAGTGAAAACCTGCAAAACCGTCCTTTTTGTCATTTGTTATCGAATCGACTTTAAGCCAGATCGTCACATTTGCCGCTCTTCTCTCTGTAACGGTTAAATTTATCGTTTGCAAAGCTATGTAGCAGTGCTGCGGTATGCGGAGACACTAAAAGCACCATAGTAGATCACAGAAGAAGCTTCTAAGTTGATGTAATAGCCAGTACGAAGCAGTATAATTCAAGATTTAGTTATCGATTATTGACTTTTTACCCTTCTTCGGTGCCTTGGACATGAGCTAGGACCTTAAGATTTTGCATGAAAGGAGGACTAGCAGCCGCGTTGTATGGGAGAATGTAAAAAGTGTTCATATGTGGTAAAAACCAGAGAAATCCGTCCGTTTGCTTCATTTGCTATCGAATCGACTTAAAGCCAGATCGCCACATTGGACGCTCTTGTCTCTGAAAAAGTTATATTTATCATCTGCAAAGCTCTGTCGCGTGCTGCGGTATGCGGAGACACTAAAAGCACAATAGTAGAACACAGAAGATGCTTCTAAGATTATGTAATAACCAGTAAGAATCAGTTCAATTCAAGTTATAGTTATCGATTATTAACTTTTTACCCTTCGTTGGTGACTTGGACATTAGCTAGGACCTTAAGATTTTGCATGAAAGGAGGACTAGTAGCCGTGTTGCACGGGAGAATGTGAAAAGTGTTCATATGTAGTGACAACCTGCAAAAACCGTCCGTTTTCGTCATTTGTTATCGATTCGACTTGAAGCCAGAAAGTCACATTGGTTGCTCTTCTCTCTGAAACGGTTAATTTTATCGTCTGCAAAGCTATGTTGCGTGCTGCGGTATGCGGAGACACTAAAAACACAATAGTAGAACACAGAAGAAGCTTCTAAGTTGATATAATAGCCAGTACGAAGCAGTATAAATCAAGATTTAGTTATCGATTATTGCCTTTTTACCCTTCTTTGGTGCCTTGGACATGAGCTAGGACCTTAAGATTTTGCATGAAAGGAGGACTAGCAGCCGCGTTGTATGGGAGAATGTACAAAGTGTTCATATGTGGTAAAAACCAGAGAAATCCGTCCGTTTGCTTCATTTGCTATCGAATCGACTTACAGCCAGATCGCCACATTGGACGCTCTTGTCTCTGAAAAAGTTATATTTATCATCTGCAAAGCTCTGTCGCGTGCTGCGGTATGCGGAGACACTAAAAGCACCATAGTAGATCACAGAAGAAGCTTCTAAGTTGATGTAATAGCCAGTACGAAGCAGTATAATTCGAGATTTGGTTATCGATTATTGACTTCTTACGCTTCTTTGGTGACTTGGACAATAGCTAGGACCTAAAGATTTTGCACGAAAGGAGGACTAGCAGCCGCGTTGCATGGGAGATTGTGAAAAGTGTTCATATGTAGTAAAAACCTGAGAAATCCGTCCGTTTTCGTCTTTTGTTATCGAATCGACTTAAAGCCATATCGTCACATTGGCCGCCCTTCTCTCTGAAAGGTTACATTTATCGTTTGCAAAGCTATGTCGCGTGCTGCGGTATGAGGAGACACTAAAAGCACCATAGTAGAAAACACAGAAGATGCTTCTAAGTTGACGTAATAGCCAGTAAGAAGCAGTACAATTCAAGTTTTAGTTATCGATTACTGACTTTTTACCCTTCTTTGAGACTGGGACATAGGCTAGGACCTTAAGATTTTCAATGAGAGGACGACTAGCAGCCGCGTTGAACGGGAGAAAGTGAAAAGTGATCCTATGTAGTAAAAACCTGAGACATCCGACCGTTTTCGTCATTTGCTATCGAATCGACTTAAAGCCAGATCGTCACATTGCCCGCTCTTCCCTCTGAAAAGGTCACATTAATGATCTGCAAAGCTCTGTCGCGTGCTGCGGTATGCGGAGGCACTAAAAACGCAATAGTAGAACACAGAAGAAGCCTCTAAGTTAATGTAATAGCCAGTAAGAAGCAGTACAATTCAAGTTTTAGTTATCGATTACTGACTTTTCACCCTTCTTTGGTGCCTTGGACATGAGCTAAGACCTTAAGATTTTGCATGAAAGGAGGACTGATTGCCGCGTTGGACAGGAGTATGTGAAAAGTGTTCATATGTTGTGAAAACCTGGACAAACCTTACGTTTTCGTCATTTGTTATCGTATCGACTTGAAGCCAGATCGACACATTAGCCGCTCTTCTGTCTGAAACGGTTACATTTTTCGTCTGCAAAGCTATGTTGCACGCTGCGGTATGCATAGACACTAAAATCCCATAGTAGAACACAGAAGAAGCTTCTAAGTTGATGTAATAGCCAGTAAGAAGCAGTACATTTCAAGTTTTAGTTATCGATTATTGACTTTTTACCCATCTTTGGTGCCTTGGACATGAGCTAGCACCTTAAGATTTTGCATGAAAGGAGGACTAGCAGCCGCGTTGAACGGGAGAATGAGAAAAGTGTTCATATGTAGTAAGAACCTGAGAAATCCGTCCGTTTTCGTCATTTGTTATCGAATCGACTTAAAGCCAGATCTTCACATTGGCCGCCCTTCTCTCTGAAACGTTTACATTTATCGTCTGCAAAGTTGTGTCGCGTGCTTTGGTGTGCGGAGACACTAAAAGCACCATAGTAGAACACAGACGAAGGTTCTAAGTTGACGTAATAGCAAGTAAGAGGCAGTACAATTTAAGTTTTAGTTATAGATTACTCACTTTTTACCTTTATTTGGTGCCTTGGACATGAGCTAGGACCTTAAGATTTTGCATGAAAGGAGGACAGGCAGCCGCGTTGCTAGGGAGAATGTGAAAAGTGTTCATATGTAGTAAAAACCTGAGGAATCCGTCCGTTTTCGTCATTTGTTATCGAATCGACTTAAAGCCAGATTGTCACATCGGCCGCTCTTCTCTCTGAAACGGTTACATTAATCGTCTGCAAAGCTAGGTCGGGTGCTGCGGTATGCGGAGACCCTAAAAGCACCATAGTAGAACACAGAAGAAGCTTCTAAGTTGACGTAATAGCCAGTAAGAAGCAGTACAATTCAAGTTATAGTTATTGATTATTGAGTTTTTACAATTCTTTGGTGCCTTGGACATGAGCTAGGACCTCCAAATTTTGCATGAAAGGAGGACTAGCAGCCGCGTTGCACGGGAGAATGTGAAAAGTGTTCATATGTAGTAACAACCTGAGAAATACGTCCGTTTTCGTCATTTGTTATCGAATCGATTTATAGACCGGTTCTTCAATTGGACGATCTTCTCTCTGAAACGGTTACATTTATCGTCTGCAATGCTATGTAGCGTTCTGCGGTATGCGGAGACACTAAAGGCACCATAGTAGAACACAGGAGAGAATTCTAAGTTGACGTAATACCCAGTGAGAAGAAGTACAATTCAAGTTTTAGCTATCGATTGTTGACTGTTTACTCTTCGTTGGTGCCTTTGGCAAGACCTAGGACCTTAAGATTTTGCATGAAAGGAGGACTAGCAGCCGCGTTGCACGGGAGAATGTGAAAAGTGTTCATATGTTGTAAAAACCAGAGAAATCCGTCAGTTTCCGTAACTTGTTATCGAATGGACTTGAACCCAGATCGCCACATTGGCCGCTCTTCTCTCTGAAACGGTTAATTTTATCGTCTGCAAAGCTATGTTGCGTGCTGCGGTATGCGGAGACACTAAAAACACAATAGTAGAACACAGAAGAAGCTTCTAAGTTGATATAATAGCCAGTACGAAGCAGTATAAATCAAGATTTAGTTATCGATTATTGCCTTTTTACCCTTCTTTGGTGCCTTGGACATGAGCTAGGACCTTAAGATTTTGCATGAAAGGAGGACTAGCAGCCGCGTTGTATGGGAGAATGTACAAAGTGTTCATATGTGGTAAAAACCAGAGAAATCCGTCCGTTTGCTTCATTTGCTATCGAATCGACTTACAGCCAGATCGCCACATTGGACGCTCTTGTCTCTGAAAAAGTTATATTTATCATCTGCAAAGCTCTGTCGCGTGCTGCGGTATGCGGAGACACTAAAAGCACCATAGTAGATCACAGAAGAAGCTTCTAAGTTGATGTAATAGCCAGTACGAAGCAGTATAATTCGAGATTTGGTTATCGATTATTGACTTCTTACGCTTCTTTGGTGACTTGGACAATAGCTAGGACCTAAAGATTTTGCACGAAAGGAGGACTAGCAGCCGCGTTGCACGGAAGAATGTGAAACGTGTTCATATATAGTAAAAACCTGAGAAATCCGTCCGTTTTCGTCATTTGTTATCGAATCGACCGAAAGACAGATCGTCACATTGACCGCTCTTCTCTCTGAAACGGTTACATTTATCGTCTGCAAAGATATGTCGCGTGCTGCGGTATGCGGAGACACTAAAAGCACCATAGTACAACACAGAAGAAGATTCTAAGTGTACGTAATAGCCAGTAAGAAGCAGTACTTTTGAAGTTTTAGTTATCGATTACTGACTTTTCACCCTTCTTTGGTGCCTTGGACATGAGCTAGGACCTTAAGATTTTGCATGAAAGGAGGACTAGCAGCCGTGTTGCACGGGAGAATGTGAAAAGTGTTCATATGTAGTGAAAACCTGCAAAAACCGTCCGTTTTCGTCATTCGTTATCGATTCGACTTGAAGCCAGAAAGTCACATTGGCTGCTCTTCTCTCTGAAACGGTTAAATTTATCGTCTGCGAAACTATGTTGCGTGCTGCGGTATGCGGAGACACTAAAAGCACCATAGTAGAACACAGAAGAAGATTCTAAGTGTACGTAATAGCCAGTAAGAAGCAGTACAATTAAAGTTATAGTTATTGATTATTGACATCTTACCCTCCTTTGGTGCCTTGGACATGAGCTAGGACCTAAAGATTTTTCATGAAAGGAGGACTGGTAGCTGCGTTGGACGAGAGAATGTGAAAAGTGTTCATATGTAGTGAAAACCTGCAAAAACCGTCCGTTTTCGTCGTTTGTTATCGAATCGACTTGAAGCCAGAGCGACACATAGGCAGTTCTTCTCTCTGAAACGGTTACATTTTTCATCTGTAAAGCTATGTTGCACGCTGCGGTATGCGGAGACACTAAAGCCCATAGTAGAACACAGAAGAAGCTTCTAAGTTGATGTAATAGCCAGTAAGGAGCAGTACAATTCAAGTTTTAGTTTTCGATTATTGACTTTTTACCCTTCCTTGGTGCCTTGGACATGAGCTAGGACCTTACGATTTTGCATGAAGGGAGGACTAGCAGCCGCGTTGCATGGAAGATTGTGAAAAGTGTTCATATGTTGTAAAAACCTGAGAAATCCGTCCGTTTTCGTCTTTTGTTATCGAATCGACTTAAAGCCATATCGTCACATTGGCCGCCCTTCTCTCTGAAAGGTTACATTTATCGTTTGCAAAGCTATGTCGCGTGCTGCGGTATGAGGAGACACTAAAAGCACCATAGTAGAAAACACAGAAGATGCTTCTAAGTTGACGTAATAGCCAGTAAGAAGCAGTACAATTCAAGTTTTAGTTATCGATTACTGACTTTTTACCCTTCTTTGAGACTGGGACATAGGCTAGGACCTTAAGATTTTGCATGAGAGGACGACTAGCAGCCGCGTTGAACGGGAGAAAGTGAAAAGTGATCCTATGTAGTAAAAACCTGAGACATCCGACCGTTTTCGTCATTTACTATCGAATCGACTTAAAGCCAGAATGTCACATTGCCCGCTCTTCCCTCTGAAAAGGTCACATTACTGATCTGCAAAGCTCTGTCGCGTGCTGCGGTATGCGGAGGCACTAAAAACGCAATAGTAGAACACAGAAGAAGCCTCTAAGTTAATGTAATAGCCAGTAAGAAGCAGTACAATTCAAGTTTTAGTTATCGATTACTGACTTTTCACCCTTCTTTGGTGCCTTGGACATGAGTTAAGACCTTAAGATTTTGCATGAAAGGAGGACTGATAGCCGCGTTGGACGGGAGTATGTGAAAAGTGTTCATATGTTGTGAAAACCTGGAAAAACCTTACATTTTCGTCATTTTTATCGTATCGACTTGAAGCCAGATCGACACATTAGCCGCTCTTCTCTCTGAAACGGTTACATTTTTCGGCTGCAAAGCTATGTTGCACGCTGCGGTATGCATAGACACTAAAATCCCATAGTAGAACACAGAAGGAGCTTCTAAGTTGATGTAATAGCCAGTAAGAAGCAGTACATTTCAAGTTTTAGTTATCGATTATTGACTTTTTACCCTTCTTTGGTGCCTTGGACATGAGCTAGGACCTTAAGATTTTGCATGAAAGGAGGACTAGCAGCCGCGTTGAACGGGAGAATGAGAAATGTGTTCATATGTAGTAAGAACCTGAGAAATCCGTCCGTTTTCTTCATTTGTTATCGAATCGACTTAAAGCCAGATCTTCACATTGGCCGCCCTTCTCTCTGAAACGTTTACATTTATCGTCTGCAAAGTTGTGTCGCGTGCTTTGGTGTGCGGAGACACTAAAAGCACCATAGTAGAACACAGACGAAGGATCTAAGTTGACGTAATAGCAAGTAAGAGGCAGTACAATTTAAGTTTTAGTTATAGATTACTCACTTTTTACCTTTATTTGGTGCCTTGGACATGAGCTAGGACCTTAAGATTTTGCATGAAAGGAGGACTAGCCGCCGCGTTGCTAGGGAGAATGTGAAAAGTGTTCATATGTAGTAAAAACCTGAGGAATCCGTCCGTTTTCGTCATTTGTTATCGAATCGACTTAAAGCCAGATTGTCACATCGGCCGCTCTTCTCTCTGAAACGGTTACATTTATCGTCTGCAAAGCTATGTCGCGTTCTGCGGTATGCGGAGACACTAAATGCACCATAGTAGAACACAGAAGAAGCTTCTACGTTGACGTAATAGCCAGAAAGAAGCAGTTCAATTCGAGTTTTACTTATCGATTACTGACTTTTTACCCTTCTTTGGTGCCTTGGACATGAGCTAGGACCTAAAGACTTTTCATGAAAGGAGGACTGGTAGCTGCGTTGGATGGGAGAATGTGAAAAGTGTTCATATGTAGTGAAAACCTGCAAAAACCGTCAGTTTTCGTCGTTTGTTATCGAATCGACTTGAAGCCTGAGCGACACATTGGCAATTCTTCTCTGTGAAACGGTTACATTTATCGTCTGCAAAGCTATGTCGCGTGCTGCGGTATGCGGAGACACTAAAAGCAAAATAGTAGAACACCGAAATAGCTTCTACATTGATGTAATAGCCAGTAAGAAGCAGTACAATTCAAGTTTTACTTACCGATTACTCACTTTTTACCCTTGTTTGGTGTCTTGGACATGAGCTACGACCTTAAGATTTTGCATGAAAGGAGGACTGGCAGCCGCGTTGGACGGGAGAATGTGAAAAGTGTTCATATGTAGTAAGAACTTGAGAAATCCGTCCGTTTTCGTCATTTGTTATCGAATCGACTTAAAGCCAGATCTTCACATTGGCCGCTCTTCGCTCTAAAACGAATACATTTATCGTCTGCAAAGCTATGTCACGTGCTGCGGTGTGCGCAGACACTAAAAGGACCATAGTAGAACACAACAGAAGCTTCTAAGTTGACGTAATAGCCAGTAGGAAGCAGTACAATTCAAGTTTTAGTTATCGATTACTGCCTTTTTACCCTTCTTTGGTGTCTTTGACATGAGCTAGGACCTTAAGATTTTGCATGAAAGGAGGACTAGCAGCCGCGTTGGACTGGAGAATGTGAAAAGTGTTCTTATGTAGTAAGCACTTGAGAAATCCGTCCGTTTTCGTCATTTGTTATCGAATCGACTTAAAGCCAGATCTTCACATTGGCCGCTCTTCGCTCTGAAACGTTAACATTTATTGTATGCAAAGCTATGTCGCGTGCTGCGGTATGCGGAGACACTAAAAGCACCACAGTAGAACACAGAAGTGGCTTCAAAGTTGATGTAATAGCACGTAAGAAGCAGTACAATTCAAGGTTTAGTTATCGATTACTCACATTTTACCTTTCTTTGGTGCCTTGGACATGAGCTAGGACCTTAAGATTTTGCATGAAAGGAGGACTAGCAGCCGCGTTGCTCGGGAGGATGTGAAAAGTGTTCATATGTAGTGAAAACCTGCTAAAACCGTCCATTTTCGTCATTTGTTATCAAATCGACTTGAATCCAGATCGACACATTGGACATTCTTCTCTCTGAAACGGTTAAATATATCGTCTGCAAAGCTATGTCGCGTGCTGCGGTATGCGGAGACACTAAAAGCACCATAGTAGAACACAGAAGTAGCTTCTAAGTTGATGTAATAGCCAGTAGGAAGCAGTACAATACAAGTTATAGTTATCGATTATTGACTGTTTACTCTTCTTTGGTCCTTTGGACAAAAGCTAGGACCACAAGATTTTGCATGAAAGGAGGACTGGCAGCCGCGTTGGACGGGAGAGTGTGAAAAGTGTTAATATGTAGTGAAAACCTGCTAAAACCATCCGTTATCGTCATTTGTTATCGAATCGACATGAAGCCAGATCGACACACTGGCAGCTCTTCTCTCTGAAACGTTTACATTTATCGTCTGCAAAGCTGTGTCGCGTGCTTTGGTTTGCGGAGACACTAAAAGCACCATAGTAGAACACAGACGAAGGTTCTAAGTTGACGTAATAGCAAGTAAGAAGCAGTACAATTCAAGTTTTAGTTATCGATTACTCACTTTTTTTCCTTTCTTTGGTGCCTTGGACATGAGCTAGGACCTGAAGATTTTGCATGAAAGGAGGACTAGCAGCCGCGTTGCTTGGGAGAATCTGAAAAGTATTCATATGTAGTGAAAACCTGCTAAAACCGTCCGTTTCCGTCATTTGTTATCAAATCGACTTGAATCCAGATCGACACATTGGCCACTCTTCTCTCTGAAACGGTTAAATTTATCGTCTGCAAAGCTATGTCGCGTGCTGCGGTATGCGGAGGCACTAAAAGCACCATACTAGAACACAGAAGTAGTTTCTAAGTTGATGTAATAGCCAGTAAGAAGCAGTACAATTCAAGTTATAATTATCGATTATTGACTGTTTACTCTTCTTTGGTGCTTTGGACAAAAGCTAGGACCTTAAGATTTTGCCTGAAATGTTGACTAGCAGCCGCGTTGCAAGGGAGAATGTGAAAAGTGTTCATATGTAGTGAAAACCTGAGAAATCCGTCCTTTTTCGTCATTTGTTATCGAATCGATTTAAAGCCAGATTGTCACATCGGCCGCTCTTCTCTCTGAAACGGTTACATTTATCGTCTGCAAAGCTATGTCGCGTGCTGCGGTATGCGGAGACACTAAATGCACCATAGTAGAACACAGAAGAAGCTTCTAGGTTGACGTAATAGCCAGAAAGGAGCAGTACAATTCAAGTTTTACTTATCGATTACTGACTTTTTACCCTTCTTTGGTGCCTTGGACATGAGCTAGAACCTTAAGATTTTGCATGAAAGGAGGACTAGCAGCCGCGTTGCAAGGGAGAATGTGAAAAGTGATCATATGTTGTAAAAACCTGAGAAATCCGACCGTTTTGGTCATTTGTTATCGAATGGACTTAAAGCCAGATCGTCACATTGGCTGCTCTTCTCTCTGAAACGGTTACATTAATCGTTTGCAAAGCTATGTCGCGTGCTGCGGTATGTGGAGAAACTAAAAGCACCATAGTAGAATACAGAAGCAGCTTCTAAGTTGATGTAGTAGCTAGTACGAAGCAGTACAATTCAAGTTTTAGTTATCGATTATTGACTTTTTACCCTTCTTTGGTGCCTTGGACATGAGCTAGAACCTTAAGATTTTGCATGAGAGGACCACTAGCAGCCGCGTTGAACGGGAAAAAGTGAAAAGTGTTCCTATGTAGTAAAAACCTGAGAAATCCATCCGTTATCTTCATTTGGTATCGAATCGACTTAAAGCCAGATCGTCACATTGGCCGCTCTTCTCTCTGAAAATGTTACATTAATGATCTGCATAGCTTTGTCGCTTGCTGCGGTATGCGGAGGCACTAAAAACACAATAGTAGAACACAGAGGAAGCCTCTAAGTTGATGTAATAGCCATTAAGAAGCAGTACAATTCAAGTTTTAGTTATCGATTACTGACTTTAAACCCTTCTTTGGTGCCTTGGACATGAGCTAGGACCTTAAGATTTTGCATTAAAGGAGGACTAGCAGCCGCGTTGGACTGGAGAATGTGAAAAGTGTTCTTATGTAGTAAGCACTTGAGAAATCTGTCCGTTTTCGTCATTTGTTATCGAATCGACTTAAAGCCAGATCTTCACATTGGCCGCTCTTCGCTCTGAAACGTTAACATTTATTGTCTGCAAAGCTATGTCGCGTGCTGCGGTATGCGGAGACACTAAAAGCACCACAGTAGAACACAGAAGTGGCTTCAAAGTTGATGTAATAGCACGTAAGAAGCAGTACAATTCAAGGTTTAGTTATCGATTACTCACATTTTACCTTTCTTTGGTGCCTTGGACATGAGCTAGGACCTTAAGATTTTGCATGAAAGGAGGACTAGCAGCCGCGTTGCTCGGGAGGATGTGAAAAGTGTTCATATGTAGTGAAAACCTGCTAAAACCATCCGTTATCGTCATTTGTTATCGAATCGACTTGAAGCCAGATCGACACACTGGCAGCTCTTCTCTCTGAAACGTTTACATTTATCGTCTGCAAAGCTGTGTCGCGTGCTTTGGTTTGCGGAGACACTAAAAGCACCATAGTAGAACACAGACGAAGGTTCTAAGTTGACGTAATAGCAAGTAAGAAACAGTACAATTCAAGTTTTAGTTATCGATTACTCACTTTTTTTCCTTTCTTTGGTGCCTTGGACATGAGCTAGGACCTGAAGATTTTGCATGAAAGGAGGACTAGCAGCCGCGTTGCTTGGGAGAATCTGAAAAGTATTCATATGTAGTGAAAACCTGCTAAAACCGTCCGTTTCCGTCATTTGTTATCAAATCGACTTGAATCCAGATCGACACATTGGCCACTCTTCTCTCAGAAACGGTTAAATTTATCGTCTGCAAAGCTATGTCGCGTGCTGCGGTATGCGGAGGCACTAAAAGCACCATACTAGAACACAGAAGTAGTTTCTAAGTTGATGTAATAGCCAGTAAGAAGCAGTACAATTCAAGTTATAATTATCGATTATTGACTGTTTACTCTTCTTTGGTGCTTTGGACAAAAGCTAGGACCTTAAGATTTTGCCTGAAATGTTGACTAGCAGCCGCGTTGCAAGGGAGAATGTGAAAAGTGTTCATATGTAGTGAAAACCTGAGAAATCCGTCCTTTTTCGTCATTTGTTATCGAATCGATTTAAAGCCAGATTGTCACATCGGCCGCTCTTCTCTCTGAAACGGTTAAATTTATCGTCTGCAAAGCTATGTTGCGTGCTGTGGTATGCGGAGACACTAAAAACACAATAGTAGAACACAGAAGAAGCTTCTAAGTTGATGTAATAGCCAGTAAGAAGCAGTACAATTCAAGTTTTAGTTATCGATTGTTGACTGTTTACGCTTCTTTGGTGCCTTGGACAAGACCTATGACCTTAACATTTGTCATGTAACGAGGACTAGCAGCCGCGAAGTATGGGAGAATGTGAAAAGTGTTCATATGTAGTAAAAACCTGAGAAATCCGTCCGTTTTCGTCATTTGTTATTGAATCGATTTAAAGACCGGTTCGTCACATTGGACGATCTTCTCTGTGAAACGGTTACATTTATCGTCTGCAAAGCTCTGTCGCGTGCTGCAGTATGCGGAGACACTAAAAGCACCATAGTAGATCACAGAAGAAGCTTCTAAGTTGATGTAATAGCCAGTACGAAGCAGTATAATTCGAGATTTGGTTATCGATTATTGACTTCTTACGCTTCTTTGGTGACTTGGACAATAGCTAGGACCTAAAGATTTTGCACGAAAGGAGGACTAGAGCCGCGTTGCACGGAAGAATGTGAAACGTGTTCATATATAGTAAAAACCTGAGAAATCCGTCCGTTTTCGTCATTTGTTATCGAATCGACCGAAAGACAGATCGTCACATTGACCGCTCTTCTCTCTGAAACGGTTACATTTATCGTCTGCAAAGCTATGTCGCGTGGTGCGGTATGCGGAGACACTAAAAGCACCATAGTAGAACACAGAAGAAGATTCTAAGTGTACGTAATAGCCAGTAAGAAGCAGTACATTGTATGTTTTAGTTATCGATTACTGACTTTTCACCCTTCTTTGGTGCCTTGGACATCAGCTAGGACCTTAAGATTTTGCATGAAAGGAGGACTAGTAGCCGTGTTGCACGGGAGAATGTGAAAAGTGTTCATATGTAGTGACAACCTGCAAAAACCGTCCGTTTTCGTCATTTGTTATCGATTCGACTTAAAGCCAGATCGTCACATTGCCCGCTCATCCCTCTGAAAAGGTCACATTAATGATCTGCAAAGCTCTGTCGCGTGCTGCGGTATGCGGAGGCACCAAAAACGCAATAGTAGAACACAGAAGAAGCCTCTAAGTTAATGTAATAGCCAGTAAGAAGCAGTACAATTCAAGTTTTAGTTATCGATTACTGACTTTTCACCCTTCTTTGGTGCCTTGGACATGAGCTAAGACCTTAAGATTTTGCATGAAAGGAGGACTGATAGCCGCGTTGGACGGGAGTATGTGAAAAGTGTTCATATGTTGTGAAAACCTGCAAAAACCTTACGTTTTCGTCATTTGTTATCGTATCGACTTGAAGCCAGATCGACACATTAGCCGCTCTTCTCTCTGAAACGGTTACATTTTTCGTCTGCAAAGCTATGTTGCACGCTGCGGTATGCATAGACACTAAAATCCCATAGTAGAACACAGAACAAGCTTCTAAGTTGATGTAATAGCCAGTAAGAAGCAGTACATTTCAAGTTTTAGTTATCGATTATTGACTTTTTACCCTTCTTTGGTGAATTGGACATGAGCTAGGACCTTAAGATTTTGCATGAAAGGAGGACTAGCAGCCGCGTTGAACGGGAGAATGTGAAAAGTGTTCATATGTAATAAAAACCTGAGAAATCCGTCCGTTTTCGTCATTTGTTATCGAATCGACTTAAAGCCAGATCGTCACATTTGCCGCTCTTCTCTCTGAAACGGTTACATTTATCGTTTGCAAAGCTATGTCGCATGCTGCGGTATGAGGAGACACTAAAAGCACCATAGTAGAACACAGAAGATGCTTCTAAGTTGACGTAATAGCCAGTAAGAAGCAGTACAATTCATGTTTTACTTATCGATTACTCACTTTTTACCCTTGTTTGGTGTCTTGGACATGAGCTACGACCTTAAGATTTTGCATGAAAGGAGGACTGGCAGCCGCGTTGGACGGGAGAATGTGAAAAGTGTTCATATGTTGTAAAAACCTGAGAAATCCGACCGTTTTGGTCATTTGTTATCGAATGGACTTACTGCCAGATCGTCACATTGGCTGCTCTTCTCTCTGAAACGGTTACATTAATCGTTTGCAAAGCTATGTCGCGTGCTGCGGTATGTGGAGACACTAAAAGCACCATAGTAGAATACAGAAGCAGCTTCTAAGTTGATGTAGTAGCTAGTACGAAGCAGTACAATTCAAGTTTTAGTTATCGATTATTGACTTTTTACCCTTCTTTGGTGCCTTGGACATGAGCTAGAACCTTAAGATTTTGCATGAGAGGACCACTAGCAGCCGCGTTGAACGGGAAAAAGTGAAAAGTGTTCCTATGTAGTAAAAACCTGAGAAATCCATCCGTTATCTTCATTTGGTATCGAATCGACTTAAAGCCAGATCGTCACATTGGCCGCTCTTCTCTCTGAAAATGTTACATTAATGATCTGCATAGCTTTGTCGCTTGCTGCGGTATGCGCAGGCACTAAAAACACAATAGTAGAACACAGAAGAAGCCTCTAAGTTAATGTAATAGCCAGTAAGAAGCAGTACAATTCAAGTTTTAGTTATCGATTACTGACTTTAAACCCTTGTTTGGTGTCTTGCACATGAGCTAGGACCTTAAGATTTTGCAAGAAAGGAGGACTGATAGCCGCGTTGGACAGGAGCATGTGAAAAGTGTTCATATGTTGTGAAAACCTGCAACAACCTTCCGTTTTCATCAATTGTTATCGAATGGACTTGAACCCAGATCGCCACATTGGCCGCTCTTCTCTCTGAAACGGTTAAATTTATCGTCTGCAAAGCTATGTTGCGTTCTGTATTATGCGGAGACACTAAAAACACCATAGTAGAACACAGAAGAAGCTTCTAAGTTGATGTAATAGCCAGTAAGAAGCAGTACAATTCAAGTTTTAGTTATCGATTGTTGACTGTTTACGCTTCTTTGGTGCCTTGGACAAGACCTATGACCTTAACATTTGTCATGTAACGAGGACTAGCAGCCGCGAAGTATGGGAGAATGTGAAAAGTGTTCATATGTAGTAAAAACCTGAGAAATCCGTCCGTTTTCGTCATTTGTTATTGAATCGATTTAAAGACCGGTTCGTCACATTGGACGATCTTCTCTGTGAAACGGTTACATTTATCGTCTGCAAAGCTCTGTCGCGTGCTGCGGTATGCGGAGACACTAAAAGCACCATAGTAGATCACAGAAGAAGCTTCTAAGTTGATGTAATAGCCAGTACGAAGCAGTATAATTCAAGATTTTGTTATCGATTATTGACTTTTTACCCTTCTTTGGTGCCTTGGACATGAGCTAGGACCTTAAGATTTTGCATGAAAGGAGGACTAGCAGCCGCGTTGTATGGGAGAATGTAAAAAGTGTTCATATGTGGTAAAAACCAGAGAAATCCGTCCGTTTGCTTCATTTGCTATCGAATCGACTTAAAGCCAGATCGCTACATTGGACGCTCTTGTCTCTGAAAAAGTTATATTTATCATCTGCAAAGCTCTGTCGCGTGCTGCGGTATGCGGAGACACTAAAAGCACAATAGTAGAACACAGAAGAAGCTTCTAAGATTATGTAATAGCCAGTAAGAATCAGTTCAATTATAGTTATAGTTATCGATTATTAACTTTTTACCCTTCGTTGGTGACTTGGACATTAGCTAGGACCTTATGATTTTGCACGAATGGAGGACTAGCAGCCGCGTTGCACGGAAGAATGTGAAAAGTGTTCATATGTAGTAAAAACCTGAGAATTCCGTCGCTTTTCGTCATGCGTTATCGAATCGACTTAAAGCCAGATCGTCACATTGACCGCTCTTCTCTCTGAAACGGTTACATTTATCGTCTGCAAAGCTATGTCGCGTGGTGCGGTATGCGGAGACACTAAAAGCACCAGAGTAGAACACAGAAGAAGATTCTAAGTGTACGTAATAGCCAGTAAGAAGCAGTACATTGGATGTTTTAGTTATCGATTACTGACTTTTCACCCTTCTTTGGTGCCTTGGACATCAGCTAGGACCTTAAGATTTTGCATGAAAGGAGGACTAGTAGCCGTGTTGCACGGGAGAATGTGAAAAGTGTTCATATGTAGTGACAACCTGCAAAAACCGTCCGTTTTCGTCATTTGTTATCGATTCGACTTGAAGCCAGAAAGTCACATTGGTTGCTCTTCTCTCTCAAACGGTTAAATTTATCGTCTGCGAAGCTATGTTGCGTGCTGCGGTATGCGAGGACACTAAAAGCCCATAGTAGAACACAGAAGAAGCATCTAAGTTGATGTAATAGCCAGTAGGAAGCAGTACAATTCAAGTTTTAGTTATCGATTATTGACTTTTTACCCTTCTTTGGCGCCTTGGACATGAGCTAGGACGTAAAGATTTTGCATGAAAGGAGGACTAGCAACCGCGTTGAGAGGGAGAATGTGAAAAGTGTTCATATGTAGTGAAAACCTGCAAAAACCGTCCGTTTTCGTCATTTGTTATCGATTCGACTTGAAGCCAGAAAGTCACATTGGCTGCTCTTCTCTCTGAAACGGTTAAATTTATCGTCTGCGAAACTATGTTGCCTGCTGCGGTATGCGGAGACACTAAAAGCACCATAGTAGAACACAGAAGAAGCTTCTAAGTTGACGTAATAGCCAGTAAGAAGCAGTACAATTAAAGTTATAGTTATTGATTATTGACTTCTTACCCTTCTTTGGTGCCTTGGACATGAGCTAGGACCTTACGATTTTGCATGAAGGGAGGTTTAGCAGCCGCGTTGCATGGGAGATTGTAAAAAGTGTTCATATGTAGTAAAAACCTGAGAAATCCGTCCGTTTTCGTCTTTTGTTATCGAATCGACTTAAAGCCATATCGTCACATTGGCCGCCCTTCTCTCTGAAACGGTTAACTTTATCGTTTGCAAAGCTATATCGCGTGCTGCGGTATGAGGAGACACTAAAAGCACCATAGTAGAACACAGAAGATGCTTCTAAGTTGACGTAATAGCCAGTAAGAAGCAGTACAATTCAAGTTTTAGTTATCGATTACTGACTTTTTACCCTTCTTTGAGACTGGGACATAGGCTAGGACCTTAAGATTTTGCATGAGAGGACGACTAGCAGCCGCGTTGAACGGGAGAAAGTGAAAAGTGATCCTATGTAGTAAAAACCTGAGACATCCGACCGATTTCGTCATTTGCTATCGAATCGACTTAAAGCCAGATCGTCACATTGCCCGCTCTTCCCTCTGAAAAGGTCACATTAATGATCTGCAAAGCTCTGTCGCGTGCTGCGGTATGCGGAGGCACTAAAAACGCAATAGTAGAACACAGAAGAAGCCTCTAAGTTAATGTAATAGCCAGTAAGAAGCAGTACAATTCAAGTTTTAGTTATCGATTACTGACTTTTCACCCTTCTTTGGTGCCTTGGACATGAGCTAAGACCTTAAGATTTTGCATGAAAGGAGGACTGATAGCCGCGTTGGACGGGAGTATGTGAAAAGTGTTCATATGTTGTGAAAACCTGCAAAAATCTTACGTTTTCGTCATTTGTTATCGTATCGACTTGAAGCCAGATCGACACATTAGCCGCTCTTCTCTCTGAAACGGTTACATTTTTCGTCTGCAAAGCTATGTTGCACGCTGCGGTATGCATAGACACTAAAATCCCATAGTAGAACACAGAAGAAGCTTCTAAGTTGATGTAATAGCCAGTAAGAAGCAGTAAATTTCAAGTTTTAGTTATCGATTATTGACTTTTTACCCTTCTTTGGTGCCTTGGACATGAGCTAGGACCTTAAGATTTTGCATGAAAGGAGGACTAGCAGCCGCGTTGAACGGGAGAATGTGAAAAGTGTTCATATGTAATAAAAACCTGAGAAATCCGTCCGTTTTCGTCATTTGTTATCGAATCGACTTAAAGCCAGATCGTCACATTTGCCGCTCTTCTCTCTGAAACGGTTACATTTATCGTCTGCAAAGCTCTGTCGCGTGCTGCGGTATGCGGAGACACTAAAAGCACCATAGTAGATCACAGAAGAAGCTTCTAAGTTGATGTAATAGCCAGTACGAAGCAGTATAGTTCGAGATTTGGTTACCGATTATTGACTTTTTACGCTTCTTTGGTGACTTGGACAATAGCTAGGACCTAAAGATTTTGCACGAAAGGAGGACTAGCAGCCGCGTTGCACGGAAGAATGTGAAACGTGTTCATATATAGTAAAAACCTGAGAAATCCGTCCGTTTTCGTCATTTGTTATCGAATCGACTGAAAGCCAGATCGCCACATTGGCCGCTCTTCTCTCTGAAACGGTTACATTTATCGCCTGCAAAGATATGTCGCGTGCTGCGGTATGCGGAGACACTAAAACTCCATAGTAGAACACAGAAGAAGATTCTAAGTGTACGTAATAGCCAGTAAGAAGCAGTACATTTGAAGTTTTAGTTATCGATTACTGACTTTTCACCCTTCTTTGGTGCCTTGGACATGAGCTAGGACCTTAAGATTTTGCATGAAAGGAGGACTAGCAGCCGTGTTGCACGGGAGAATGTGAAAAGTGTTCATATGTAGTGAAAACCTGCAAAAACCGTCCGTTTTCGTCATTTGTTATCGATTCGACTTGAAGCCAGAAAGTCACATTGGCTGCTCTTCTCTCTGAAACGGTTAAATTTATCGTCTGCGAAACTATGTTGCGTGCTGCGGTATGCGGAGACACTAAAAGCACCATAGTAGAACACAGAAGAAGCTTCTAAGTTGACGTAATAGCCAGTAAGAAGCAGTACAATTAAAGTTATAGTTATTGATTATTGACTTCTTACCCTTCTTTGGTGCCTTGGACATGAGCTAGGACCTTACGATTTTGCATGAAGGGAGGACTAGCAGCCGCGTTGCATGGGAGATTGTAAAAAGTGTTCATATGTAGTAAAAACCTGAGAAATCCGTCCGTTTTCGTCTTTTGTTATCGAATCGACTTAAAGCCATATCGTCACATTGGCCGCCCTTCTCTCTGAAACGGTTAACTTTATCGTTTGCAAAGCTATATCGCGTGCTGCGGTATGAGGAGACACTAAAAGCACCATAGTAGAACACAGAAGATGCTTCTAAGTTGACGTAATAGCCAGTAAGAAGCAGTACAATTCAAGTTTTAGTTATCGATTACTGACTTTTTACCCTTCTTTGAGACTGGGACATAGGCTAGGACCTTAAGATTTTGCATGAGAGGACGACTAGCAGCCGCGTTGAACGGGAGAAAGTGAAAAGTGATCCTATGTAGTAAAAACCTGAGACATCCGACCGTTTTCGTCATTTGCTATCGAATCGACTTAAAGCCAGATCGTCACATTGCCCGCTCTTCCCTCTGAAAAGGTCACATTAATGATCTGCAAAGCTCTGTCGCGTGCTGCGGTATGCGGAGGCACTAAAAACGCAATAGTAGAACACAGAAGAAGCCTCTAAGTTAATGTAATAGCCAGTAAGAAGCAGTACAATTCAAGTTTTAGTTATCGATTACTGACTTTTCACCCTTCTTTGGTGCCTTGGACATGAGCTAAAACCTTAAGATTTTGCATGAAAGGAGGACTGATAGCCGCGTTGGACGGGAGTATGTGAAAAGTGTTCATATGTTGTGAAAACCTGCAAAAACCTTACGTTTTCGTCATTTGTTATCGTATCGACTTGAAGCCAGATCGACACATTAGCCGCTCTTCTCTCTGAAACGGTTACATTTTTCGTCTGCAAAGCTATGTTGCACGCTGCGGTATGCATAGACACTAAAATCCCATAGTAGAACACAGAAGAAGCTTCTAAGTTGATGTAATAGCCAGTAAGAAGCAGTAAATTTCAAGTTTTAGTTATCGATTATTGACTTTTTACCCTTCTTTGGTGCCTTGGACATGAGCTAGGACCTTAAGATTTTGCATGAAAGGAGGACTAGCAGCCGCGTTGAACGGGAGAATGTGAAAAGTGTTCATATGTAATAAAAACCTGAGAAATCCGTCCGTTTTCGTCATTTGTTATCGAATCGACTTAAAGCCAGATCGTCACATTTGCCGCTCTTCTCTCTGAAACGGTTACATTTATCGTTTGCAAAGCTATGTCGCATGCTGCGGTATGAGGAGACACTAAAAGCACCATAGTAGAACACAGAAGATGCTTCTAAGTTGACGTAATAGCCAGTAAGAAGCAGTACAATTCATGTTTTACTTATCGATTACTCACTTTTTACCCTTGTTTGGTGTCTTGGACATGAGCTACGACCTTAAGATTTTGCATGAAAGGAGGACTGGCAGCCGCGTTGGACGGGAGAATGTGAAAAGTGTTCATATGTAGTAAGAACTTGAGAAATCCGTCCGTTTTCGTCATTTGTTATCGAATCGACTTAAAGCCAGATCTTCACATTGGCCGTTCTTCTCTCTGAAACGTTTACATTTATCGTCTGCAAAGTTGTGTCGCGTGCTTTGGTGTGCGGAGACACTAAAAGCACCATAGTAGAACACAGACGAAGGTTCTAAGTTGACGTAATAGCAAGTAAGAGGCAGTACAATTTAAGTTTTAGTTATAGATTACTCACTTTTTACCTTTATTTGGTGCCTTGGACATGAGCTAGGACCTTAAGATTTTGCATGAAAGGAGGACTAGCAGCCGCGTTGCTGAGGAGAATGTGAAAAGTGTTCATATGTAGTAAAAACCTGAGGAATCCGTCCGTTTTCGTCATTTGTTATCGAATCGACTTAAAGCCAGATTGTCACATCGGCCGCTCTTCTCTCTGAAACGGTTACATTTATCGTCTGCAAAGCTATGTCGCGTTCTGCGGTATGCGGAGACACTAAATGCACCATAGTAGAACACAGAAGAAGCTTCTAGGTTGACGTAATAGCCAGAAAGAAGCAGTTCAATTCGAGTTTTACTTATCGATTACTGACTTTTTACCCTTCTTTGGTGCCTTGGACATGAGCTAGGACCTAAAGATTTTTCATGAAAGGAGGACTGGTAGCTGCGTTGGATGGGAGAATGTGAAAAGTGTTCATATGTAGTGAAAACCTGCAAAAACCGTCACTTTTCGTCGTTTGTTATCGAATCGACTTGAAGCCTGACCGACACATTGGCAGTTCTTCTCTCTGAAACGGTTACATTTATCGTCTGCAAAGCTATGTCGCGTGCTGCGGTATGCGGAGACACTAAAAGCAAAATAGTAGTACACCGAAATAGCTTCTACATTGATGTAATTGCCAGTAAGAAGCAGTACAATTCAATTTTTTGTTATCTATTATTGACATTTTACCCTACTTTGGTGACTTAGACATGGGCTATTACCTTAAGATATTGCATGAAAGGAGGACTAGCCGCCGCGTTGAACGGGAGAATGTGAAAAGTGTTCATATGCAATAAAAACCTGAGAAATCCGTCCGTTTTCGTCATTTGTTATCGAATCGACTTAAAGCGAGATCTTCACATTGGCCGCTCTTCGCTCTAAAACGAATACATTTATCGTCTGCAAAGCTATGTCACGTGCTGCGGTGTGCGCAGACACTAAAAGGACCATAGTAGAACACAATAGAAGCTTCTAAGTTGACGTAATAGCCAGTAGGAAGCAGTACAATTCAAGTTTTAGTTATCGATTACCGCCTTTTTACCCTTCTTTGGTGTCTTTGACGTGAGCTAGGACTTTAAGATTTTGCATGAAAGGAGGACTAGCAGCCGCGTTGCTCGGGAGGATGTGAAAAGTGTTCATATGTAGTGAAAACCTGCTAAAACCGTCCATTTTCGTCATTTGTTATCAAATCGACTTGAATCCAGATCGACACATTGGACATTCTTCTCTCTGAAACGGTTAAATATATCGTCTGCAAAGCTATGTCGCGTGCTGCGGTATGCGGAGACACTAAAAGCACCATAGTAGAACACAGAAGTAGCTTCTAAGTTGATGTAATAGCCAGTAAGAAGCAGTACAATACAAGTTATAGGTATCGATTATTGACTGTTTACTCTTCTTTGGTCCTTTGGACAAAAGCTAGGACCTTAAGATTTTGCATGAAAGGAGGACTGGCAGCCGCGTTGGACGGGAGAGTGTGAAAAGTGTTAATATGTAGTGAAAACCTGCTAAAACCATCCGTTATCGACATTTGTTATCGAATCGACTTGAAGCCAGATCGACACACTGGCAGCTCTTCTCTCTGAAACGTTTACATTTATCGTCTGCAAAGCTGTGTCGCGTGCTTTGGTTTGCGGAGACACTAAAAGCACCATAGTAGAACACAGACGAAGGTTCTAAGTTGACGTAATAGCAAGTAAGAAACAGTACAATTCAAGTTTTAGTTATCGATTACTCACTTTTTTTCCTTTCTTTGGTGCCTTGGACATGAGCTAGGACCTGAAGATTTTGCATGAAAGGAGGACTAGCAGCCGCGTTGAACGGGAGAATGTGAAAAGTGTTCATATGTAGTAAGAACCTGAGAAATCCGTCCGTTTTCGTCATTTGTTATTGAATCGACTTAAAGCCAGATCTTCACATTGGCCGCTCTTCTCTCTGAAACGTTTACATTTATCGTCTGCAAAGCTGTGTCGCGTGCTTTGGTTTGCGGAGACACTAAAAGCACCATAGTAGAACACAGACGAAGGTTCTAAGTTGACGTAATAGCAAGTAAGAAGCAGTACAATTCAAGTTTTAGTTATCGATTACTCACTTTTTTTACTTTCTTTGGTGCCTTGGACATGAGCTAGGACCTGAAGATTTTGCATGAAAGGAGGACTAGCAGCCGCGTTGCTTGGGAGAATCTGAAAAGTATTCATATGTAGTGAAAACCTGCTAAAACCGTCCGTTTCCGTCATTTGTTATCAAATCGACTTGAATCCAGATCGACACATTGGCCACTCTTCTCTCTGAAACGGTTAAATTTATCGTCTGCAAAGCTATGTCGCGTGCTGCGGTATGCGGAGGCACTAAAAGCACAATACTAGAACACAGAAGTAGTTTCTAAGTTGATGTAATAGCCAGTAAGAAGCAGTACAATTCAAGTTATAATTATCGATTATTGACTGTTTACTCTTCTTTGGTGCTTTGGACAAAAGCTAGGACCTTAAATTTTGCCTGAAATGTTGACTAGCAGCCGCGTTGCAAGGGAGAATGTGAAAAGTGTTCATATGTAGTGAAAACCTGAGAAATCCGTCCTTTTTCGTCATTTGTTATCGAATCGATTTAAAGCCAGATTGTCACAACGGCCGCTCTTCTCTCTGAAACGGTTACATTTATCGTCTGCAGAGCTATGTCGCGTGCTGCGGTATGCGGAGACACTAAATGCACCATAGTAGAACACAGAAGAAGCTTCTAGGTTGACGTAATAGCCAGAAAGGAGCAGTACAATTCAAGTTTTACTTATCGATTACTGACTTTTTACCCTTCTTTGGTGCCTTGGACATGAGCTAGAACCTTAAGATTTTGCATGAAAGGAGGACTAGCAGCCGCGTTGCAAGGGAGAATGTGAAAAGTGTTCATATGTTGTAAAAACCTGAGAAATCCGACCGTTTTGGTCATTTGTTATCGAATTGACTTAAAGCCAGATCGTCACATTGGCTGCTCTTCTCTCTGAAACGGTTACATTAATCGTTTGCAAAGCTATGTCGCGTGCTGCGGTATGCGGAGGCACTAAAAACACAATAGTAGAACACAGAAGAAGCCTCTAAGTTAATGTAATAGCCAGTAAGAAGCAGTACAATTCAAGTTTTAGTTATTGATTACTGACTTTAAACCCTTGTTTGGTGTCTTGCACATGAGCTAGGACCTTAAGATTTTGCATTAAAGGAGGACTGATAGCCGCGTTGGACAGGAGCATGTGAAAAGTGTTCATATGTTGTGAAAACCTGCAAAAACCTTCCGTTTTCATCAATTGTTATCGAATCGACTTGAAGCCAGATCGACACATTGGCCGCTCTTCTCTCTGAAACGGTTACATTTTTCGTCTGCAAAGCTATGTTGCACGCTGCGGTATGCGGAGACACTAAAAGCCCATAGTAGAACACAGAAGAAGCTTGTAAGTTGATGTAATAGCCATTAACAAGCAGTACAATTCAAGTTTTTGTTATCGATTATTGACTTTTTACACTTCTTTGGTGCTTTGGACATGAGCTAGGACCTTAACATTTTGCGTGAAAGGAGGACTAGCAGCCGCGTTGAACGGGAGAATGTGAAAAGTGTTCATATGTAGTAAGAACCTGAGAAATCCGTCCGTTTTCGTCATTTGTTATTGAATCGACTTAAATCCAGATCTTCACATTGGCCGCTCTTCTCTCTGAAACGTTTACATTTATCGTCTGCAAAGCTGTGTCGCGTGCTTTGGTGTGCGGAGACACTAAAAGCACCATAGTAGAACACAGACGAAGGTTCTAAGTTGACGTAATAGCAAGTAAGAAGCAGTACAATTCAAGTTATAATTATCGATTATTGACTGATTACTCTTCTTTGGTGCTTTGGACAAAAGCTAGGACCTTAAGATTTTGCCTGAAATGTTGACTAGCAGCCGCGTTGCAAGGGAGAATGTGAAAAGTGTTCATATGTAGTAAAAACATGAGAAATCCGTCCTTTTTCGTCATTTGTTATCGAATCGACTTGAATCCAGATCGACACATTGGCCGCTCTTCTCTCTGAAACGGTTAAATTTATCGTCTGCAAAGCTATGTCGCGTGCTGCGGTATGCGGAGACACTAAAAGCACCATAGTAGAACACAGAAGTAGCTTCTAAGTTGATGCAATAGCCAGTAAGAAGCAGTACAATTCAAGTTATAGTTATCGATTATTGTCTGTTTACTCTTCTTTGATGTTTTGGACAAAAGCTAGGACCTTAAGCTTTTGCCTGAAATGTTGACTAGCAGCCGCGTTGCAAGGGAGAATGTGAAAAGTGTTCATATGTAGTGAAAACCTGCAAAAACCGTCCGTTTTCGTCGTTTGTTATCGAATCGACTTGAAGCCAGAGCGACACATTGGCAGTTCTTCTCTCTGAAACGGTTACATTTTTCATCTGTAAAGCTATGTTGCACGCTGCGGTATACGGAGACACTAAAAGCCCATAGTAGAACACAGAAGAAGTTTCTAAGTTGATGTAATAGCCAGTAACAAGCAGTACAATTCAAGTTTTTGTTATCGATTGTTGACTTTTTACACTTCTTTGGTGCTTTGGACATGAGCTAGGACCTTAAGATTTTGCATGAAAGGAGGACTGGCAGCCGCGTAGGACGGGAGAGTGTGAAAAGTGTTCATATGTAGTGAAAACCTGCTAAAACCTTCCGTTTTCGTCATTTATTATCGAATCGACTTGAAGCCAGATCGACACAATGGCAGCTCTTCTCTCTGAAACGGTTACATTTATCGTCTGCAAAGCTATGTTCGTGCTTCGGTATGCGGAGACACTAAGAGCAAAATAGTAGAACACAGAAAAAGCTTCTAAGTTGATGTAATAGAGACTCAGAAGCAGTACAGTTCAAGTTTTAGTTATCGATTATTGACTTTTTACCCTTCTTTGGTGCCTTGGCCATAGGCTAGGACCTTAAGATTTTGCATGAGAGGACGACTAGCAGCCGCGTTGAACCGGAGAATGTGAAAAGTGTTCATATGTAGCAAGAACCTGAGAAATCCGTCCTTTTTCGTCATTTGTTATCGAATCGACTTAAAGCCAGATTGTCACATAGGCCGCTCTTCTCCCTGAAACGGTTGCATTTATCGTCTGCAAAGCTATGTCGCGTGCTGCGGTATGCGGAGACACTAAATGCACCATAGTGGAACACAGAAGAAGCTTCTAGGTTGACGTAATAGCCAGAAAGAAGCAGTACAATTCAAGTTCTACTTATCGATTACTGACTTTTTACACTTCTTTGGTGCCTTATACATGAGCTAGGACCTAAAGATTTTTCGTGAAAGGAGAACTGGTAGCTGCGTTGGATGGGAGAATGTGAAAAGTGTTCATATGTAGTGAAAACCTGCAAAAACCGTCCGTATTGTCGTTTGTTATCGAATCGAAATGAAGCCAGAGCGACACATTGGCAGTTCTTCACTCTGAAACGGTTACATTTTTCATCTGGAAAGCGATGTTGCACGCTGCGGTATGCGGAGACACTAAAAGCCCATAGTAGAACAAAGAAGAAGCTTCTAAGTTGATGTAATTGCCAGTAAGAGGCAGTACAATTCAAGTTTTATTTAGCGATTACTGACTTTTTATCCTTCTTTGGTGCCTTGGACATGAGCTAGGACCTTAAGATTTTGCATGTAAGGAGGACTATCAGCCGCGTTGAACGGGAGAATGTGAAAAGTGTTCGTATGTAATAAAAACCTGAGAAATCCGTCCGTTTTCGTCATTTGTTATCGAATCGACTTAAAGCCAGATCGTCACATTTGCCGTTCTTCTCTCTGAAACGGTTACATTTATCGTTTACAAAGCTATGTCGCGTGCTGCGGTATGAGGAGACACTAAAAGCACCATAGTAGACAACAGAAGATGCTTCTAAGTTGACGTAATAGCCAGTAAGAAGCAGTACAATTCAAGTTTTAGTTATCGATTACTCACTTTTTACCTTTCTTTGGTGCCTTGGACATGAGCTAGGACCTTAAGATTTTGCATGAAAGGAGGACTAGCAGCCGCGTTTCTAGGGAGTATGTGAAAAGTGTTCGTATGTAGTGAAAACCTGCTTAAACCGACCGTTTTCGTCATTTGTTATCAAATCGACTTGAATCCAGATCGACACATTGGCCACTCTTCTCTCTGAAACGGTTAAATTTATCGTCTGCAAAGCTATGTCGCGTGCGGCAGTATGCGGAGGCACTAAAAGCACCATAGTAGAACACAGAAGTAGCTTCTAAGTTGATGTAATAGCCAGTAAGAAGCTGTACAATTCAAGTTATTATTATCGATTATTGACTGTTTACTCTTCTTTGGTGCTTTGGACAAAAGCTTAAACCTTAAGTGTTGCCTGAAATGTTGACTAGCAGCCGCGATGCAAGGGAGAATGTGAAAAGTGTTCATATGTAGTAAAAACCTGAGAAATCCGTCCTTTTTCGTCATTTGTTATCGAATCGACTTAAAGCCAGATTGTCACATCGGCCGCTCTTCTCTCTGAAACGGTTGCATTTATCGTCTGCAAAGCTATGTCGCGTGCTGCGGTATGCGGAGACACTAAAAGCAGCATAGAAGAACACTGAAGAAGCTTCTAAGTTGATGTAGTAGCTAGTACGAAGTAGAACAATTCAAGTTTTAGTTATCGATTATTGACTTTTTACATTTCTTTGGTGCCTTGGACATGAGCTAGGACCTTAAGATGTAGCATGAGAGGAGGACTAGCTGCCGCGTTGCACGGGAGAATGTGAAAAGTGTTCATATGTAGTAAAAACCTGAGAAATCCGTCCGTTTTCGTCATTTGTTATCGAATCGACTTGAAGCCAGATCGACAAATTGGCCGCTCTTCTCTCTGAAACGGTTACATTTATCGTCTGCAAAGCGAAGACTCTTGCTGCGGTATGCGGAGACACTAAAAGCACCGTAGTATAACACAGATGAAGCTTCGAAGTTGATGTAATAGCCAGTAACAAGCAGTACAATTCAAGTTTTAGTTATCGATTATTGACGTTTAACCCTTCATTGGTGCCTTGGGCATGAGCTAGGACCTTAAGATTTTGCATGAGAGGAGGAATGGCACCCGCGTTGAACGGGAGAATGTGAAAAGTGTTGATATGTATTACGAACCTGAGAAATCCGTCCGTTTTCGTCATTTGTTATCGAATCGACTTAAAGCAAGATCGTCACATTGGCCGCTCTTCTCTCTGAAACGTTTACACTTAGCGTCTGCAAAGCTGTGTCGCGTGCCTTGGTATGCGGAGACACTAAAAGCACCATAGTAGAACACAGACGAAGGTTCTAAAATGACGTTATAGCAAGTAAGAATTAGTACAATTCAAGTTTTAGTTATCGTTTACTCAATTGTTACCCTTCTTTGGTGCCTTGGACATGAGCTAGGACCTTAAGATTTTGCATGAATGGAGGACTAGCAGCCGCGTTGCTTGCGAGATTGTGAAAAGTGTTTATATGTAGCGAAAACCTGCATAAACCGTCCGTTTTCGTCATTTGTTATCAAATCGACTTGAATCCAGATCGACACATTTGCTGCTCTTCTCTCTGAAACGGTTAAATTTATCGTCTGCAAAGCGAAGACCCTTGCTGCGGTATGCGGAGACACTAAAAGCACCGTAGTATAACACAGATGAAGCTTCTAAGTTGATGTAATAGCCAGTAACAAGCAGTACAATTCAAGTTTTAGTTATCGATTAATGACTTTTTACCCTTCTTTGGTGCCTTGGACATGAGCTAGGACCTGAAGATTTTGCATGAAAGGAGGACTAGCACCCGCGTTGCTTTGGAGAATCTGAAAAGTATTCATATGTAGTGAAAACCTGCTAAAACCGTCCGTTTCCGTCATTTGTTATCAAATCGACTTAAATCCAGATCGTCACATTGGCCACTCTTCTCGCTGAAACAGTTAAATTTATCGTCTGCAAAGCTATGTCGCGTGCTGCGGTATGCGGAGGCACTAAAAGCACCATAGTAGAACACAGAAGTAGTTTCTAAGTTGATGTAATAGCCAGTAAGAAGCAGTACAATTCAAGTTATAATTATCGATTATTGACTGATTACTCTTCTTTGGTGCTTTGGACAAAAGCTAGGACCTTAAGATTTTGCCTGAAATGTTGACTAGCAGCCGCGTTGCAAGGGAGAATGTGAAAAGTGTTCATATGTAGTAAAAACATGAGAAATCCGTCCTTTTTCGTCATTTGTTATCGAATCGAATTGAATCCAGATCGACACATTGGCCGCTCTTCTCTCTGAAACGGTTAAATTTATCGTCTGCAAAGCTATGTCGCGTGCTGCGGTATGCGGAGACACTAAAAGCACCATAGTAGAACACAGAAGTAGCTTCTAAGTTGATGCAATAGCCAGTAAGAAGCAGTACAATTCAAGTTATAGTTATCGATTATTGTCTGTTTACTCTTCTTTGATGTTTTGGACAAAAGCTAGGACCTTAAGCTTTTGCCTGAAATGTTGACTAGCAGCCGCGTTGCAAGGGAGAATGTGAAAAGTGTTCATATGTAGTGAAAACCTGCAAAAACCGTCCGTTTTCGTCGTTTGTTATCGAATCGACTTGAAGCCAGAGCGACACATTGGCAGTTCTTCTCTCTGAAACGGTTACATTTTTCATCTGTAAAGCTATGTTGCACGCTGCGGTATACGGAGACACTAAAAGCCCATAGTAGAACACAGAAGAAGTTTCTAAGTTGATGTAATAGCCAGTAACAAGCAGTACAATTCAAGTTTTTGTTATCGATTATTGACTTTTTACACTTCTTTGGTGCTTTGGACATGAGCTAGGACCTTAAGATTTTGCATGAAAGGAGGACTGGCAGCCGCGTAGGACGGGAGAGTGTGAAAAGTGTTCATATGTAGTGAAAACCTGCTAAAACCTTCCGTTTTCGTCATTTATTATCGAATCGACTTGAAGCCAGATCGACACAATGGCAGCTCTTCTCTCTGAAACGGTTACATTTATCGTCTGCAAAGCTATGTTCGTGCTTCGGTATGCGGAGACACTAAGAGCAAAATAGTAGAACACAGAAAAAGCTTCTAAGTTGATGTAATAGAGACTCAGAAGCAGTACAGTTCAAGTTTTAGTTATCGATTATTGACTTTTTACCCTTCTTTGGTGCCTTGGCCATAGGCTAGGACCTTAAGATTTTGCATGAGAGGACGACTAGCAGCCGCGTTGAACCGGAGAATGTGAAAAGTGTTCATATGTAGCAAGAACCTGAGAAATCCGTCCTTTTTCGTCATTTGTTATCGAATCGACTTAAAGCCAGATTGTCACATAGGCCGCTCTTCTCCCTGAAACGGTTGCATTTATCGTCTGCAAAGCTATGTCGCGTCCTGCGGTATGCGGAGACACTAAATGCACCATAGTGGAACACAGAAGAAGCTTCTAGGTTGACGTAATAGCCAGAAAGAAGCAGTACAATTCAAGTTCTACTTATCGATTACTGACTTTTTACACTTCTTTGGTGCCTTATACATGAGCTAGGACCTAAAGATTTTTCGTGAAAGGAGAACTGGTAGCTGCGTTGGATGGGAGAATGTGAAAAGTGTTCATATGTAGTGAAAACCTGCAAAAACCGTCCGTATTGTCGTTTGTTATCGAATCGAAATGAAGCCAGAGCGACACATTGGCAGTTCTTCACTCTGAAACGGTTACATTTTTCATCTGGAAAGCGATGTTGCACGCTGCGGTATGCGGAGACACTAAAAGCCCATAGTAGAACAAAGAAGAAGCTTCTAAGTTGATGTAATTGCCAGTAAGAGGCAGTACAATTCAAGTTTTATTTAGCGATTACTGACTTTTTATCCTTCTTTGGTGCCTTGGACATGAGCTAGGACCTTAAGATTTTGCATGTAAGGAGGACTATCAGCCGCGTTGAACGGGAGAATGTGAAAAGTGTTCGTATGTAATAAAAACCTGAGAAATCCGTCCGTTTTCGTCATTTGTTATCGAATCGACTTAAAGCCAGATCGTCACATTTGCCGTTCTTCTCTCTGAAACGGTTACATTTATCGTTTACAAAGCTATGTCGCGTGCTGCGGTATGAGGAGACACTAAAAGCACCATAGTAGAACACAGAAGATGTTTCTAAGTTGACGTAATAGCCAGTAAGGAGCAGTACAATTCAAGTTTTAGTTATCGATTACTCACTTTTTACCTTTCTTTGGTGCCTTGGACATGAGCTAGGACCTTAAGATTTTGCATGAAAGGAGGACTAGCAGCCGCGTTTCTAGGGAGTATGTGAAAAGTGTTCGTATGTAGTGAAAACCTGCTTAAACCGACCGTTTTCGTCATTTGTTATCAAATCGACCTGAATCCAGATCGACACATTGGCCACTCTTCTCTCTGAAACGGTTAAATTTATCGTCTGCAAAGCTATGTCGCGTGCGGCAGTATGCGGAGGCACTAAAAGCACCATAGTAGAACACAGAAGTAGCTTCTAAGTTGATGTAATAGCCAGTAAGAAGCTGTACAATCCAAGTTATAATTATCGATTATTGACTGTTTACTCTTCTTTGGTGCTTTGGACAAAAGCTTAAACCTTAAGTGTTGCCTGAAATGTTGACTAGCAGCCGCGATGCAAGGGAGAATGTGAAAAGTGTTCATATGTAGTAAAAACCTGAGAAATCCGTCCTTTTTCGTCATTTGTTATCGAATCGACTTAAAGCCAGATTGTCACATCGGCCGCCCTTCTCTCTGAAACGGTTGCATTTATCGTCTGCAAAGCTATGTCGCGTGCTGCGGTATGCGGAGACACTAAATGCACCATAGTAGAACACAGAAGAAGCTTCTAGGTTGACGTAATAGCCAGAAAGAAGCAGTACAATTCAAGTTATACTTATCGATTACTGACATTTTACACTTCTTTGGTGCCTTGTACATGAACTAGGACCTAAAGATTTTTCGTGAAAGGAGGACTGGTAGCTGCGTTGGATGGGAGAATGTGAAAAGTGTTCATATGTAGTGAAAACCTGCAAAAACCGTCCGTTTTCGTCGTTTGTTATCGAATCGAAATGAAGCCAGAGCGACACTTTGGCAGTTCTTCTATCTGAAACGGTTACATTTAGCGTCTGCAAAGCTATGTCACGTGCTGCGGTATGCGGAGGCACTAAAAGCAGCATAGTAGAACACAGAAGAAGCTTCTAAGTTGATGTAGTAGCTAGTACGAAGTAGAACAATTCAAGTTTTAGTTATCGATTATTGACTTTTTACATTTCTTTGGTGCCTTGGACATGAGCTAGGACCTTAAGATGTAGCATGAGAGGAGGACTAGCTGCCGCGTTGCACGGGAGAATGTGAAAAGTGTTCATATGTAGTAAAAACCTGAGAAATCCGTCCGTTTTCGTCATTTGTTATCGAATCGACTTGAAGCCAGATCGACAAATTGGCCGCTCTTCTCTCTGAAACGGTTACATTTATCGTCTGCAAAGCGAAGACTCATGCTGCGGTATGCGGAGACACTAAAAGCACCGTAGTATAACACAGATGAAGCTTCGAAGTTGATGTAATAGCCAGTAACAAGCAGTACAATTCAAGTTTTAGTTATCGATTATTGACGTTTAACCCTTCATTGGTGCCTTGGGCATGAGCTAGGACCTTAAGATTTTGCATGAGAGGAGGAATAGCACCCGCGTTGAACGGGAGAATGTGAAAAGTGTTGATATGTATTACGAACCTGAGAAATCCGTCCGTTTTCGTCATTTGTTATCGAATCGACTTAAAGCAAGATCGTCACATTGGCCGCTCTTCTCTCTGAAACGTTTACACTTAGCGTCTGCAAAGCTGTGTCGCGTGCCTTGGTATGCGGAGACACTAAAAGCACCATAGTAGAACACAGACGAAGGTTCTAAAATGACGTTATAGCAAGTAAGAATTAGTACAATTCAAGTTTTAGTTATCGTTTACTCAATTGTTACCCTTCTTTGGTGCCTTGGACATGAGCTAGGACCTTAAGAATTTGCATGAATGGAGGACTAGCAGCCGCGTTGCTTGCGAGATTGTGAAAAGTGTTTATATGTAGCGAAAACCTGCATAAACCGTCCGTTTTCGTCATTTGTTATCAAATCGACTTGAATCCAGATCGACACATTTGCTGCTCTTCTCTCTGAAACGGTTATATTTATCGTCTGCAAAGCGAAGACCCTTGCTGCGGTATGCGGAGACACTAAAAGCACCGTAGTATAACACAGATGAAGCTTCTAAGTTGATGTAATAGCCAGTAACAAGCAGTACAATTCAAGTTTTAGTTATCGATTAATGACTTTTTACCCTTCTTTGGTGCCTTGGACATGAAATAGGACCTTAAGATTTTGCATGAAAGGAGGACTAGCAGCCGCGTTGAACGGGAGAATGTGAAAAGTGTTCATATGTAGTAAAAACCTGAGAAATCCGTCCGCTTTCTTCATTTGTTATCCAATCGACTTAACCCAGATCGTCACATTGGCCACTCTTCTGTCTGAAACGGTTACATTTATCGTCTGCAAAGGTCTGTCGCCTGCTGCGGTTTGCGGAGGCACTAAAAGCACCATAGTAGAACACAGAAGAAGCTTCTAAGTTGATGTAGTAGCCAGTACGAAGCAGTACAATTCAAGTTTTAGTTATCGATTATTGACTTTTCACCCTTCTTTGGTGCCTTGGACATGAAATAGGACCTTAAGATTTTGCATGAAAGGAGGACTAGCAGCCGCGTTGAACGGGAGAATGTGAAAAGTGTTCATATGTAGTACAAACCTGAGAAATCCGTCCGTTTTGTTCATTTGTTATCGAATCGACTTAAAGCCGGATCGTCACATTGGCCGCTCTTCTCTCTGAAACGGTTACATTTATCGTCTACAAAGCTATGTCGCGTGCTGCGGTGTGCGGAGACTCTAAAAGCACCATAGTAGAACACAGAAGAAGCTTTTAAGTTGACGTAATAGCCAGTAAAGAGCAGTACTATTCAAACTTTAGTTATCGATTACTGCCTTTTTACCCTTTTTGGCGACTTGGACATAAGCTAGAACCTTAAGATTTTGCATGAGAGGAGGCCTGGCAGCCGCGTTGGACGGGAGAATGTGAAAAGTTTTCATATGTAGTAAAAACCTGAGAAATCCGTCCGTTTTCTTCATTTGTTATCGAATCGATTTAAAGCCAGATTGTCACATCGGCCGGTCTTCTCTCTGAAACGGTTACATTTTTCGTCTGCAAAGCTATGTCGCGTGCTGCGGTATGCGGAGACACTAAATTCACCATAGTAGAACACAGAAGAAGCTTCTAGGTCGACGTAATAGCCAGAAAGAAGCAGTACAATTGAAGTTTTACTTATCGATTACTGACTTTTTACCCTTCTTTGGTGCCTTGGACATGGGCTAGGACCTAAAGATTTTTCATGAAAGGAGGACTGGTAGCTGCGTTGGACGAGAGGATGTAAAAAGTGTCCATATGTAGTGAAAACCTGCAAAAACCGTCCGTTTTCGTCGTTTGTTATCGAATCGACTTGAAGCCAGAGCGACACATAGGCAGTTCTTCTCTCTGAAACGGTTACATTTTTCATCTGTAAAGCTATGTTGCACGCTGCGGTATGCAGAAACACTAAAGCCCATAGTAGAACACAGAAGAAGCTTCTAAGTTGATGTAATAGCCAGTAAGGAGCAGTTCAATTCAAGTTTTAGTTATCGATTATTGACTTTTTACCCTACTTTGGTGCCTTGGACATGAGATAGGACCTTAAGATTTTGCATGAAAGGAGGACTGGCTGCTGCGTTGGACGGGAGAATGTGAAAATTGTTCATATGTAGTGAAAACCTGCAAAAACCGTCCGTTTTCGTCATTTGTTATCGATTCGATTTGAATCCAGATCGACACATTGGCCGCTCTTGCCTCTGAAACGGTTAAATCTATTGCCTGCAAAGCTATGTCGCGTACTGCGGTATGCAGAGACTCTAAAAGCACCATAGTAGAACGCAGAAGTAGCTTCTAAGTTGATGTAATAGCCAGTAAGAAGCAGTACAATTGAAGTTTTAGTTATCGATTATTGACTTTTTACCCTTCTTTGGTGCCTTGGGCATGAGCTAGGACCTTATAATTTTGCATGAAAGGAGGACTAGCAGCCGCGTTGGACGGGAGAATGTGAAAATTGTTCATATGTAGTGAAAACCTGCAAAAACCGTCCGTTTTCGTCATTTGTTATCGCATCGACTTGAAGCCAGATCGACACATTGGCCGCTCTTCTCTCTGAAACGATTAAATTTATCGTCTGCAAAGCTATGTCGCGTGCTGCAGTATGCGGAGACACTAGAAGCACCATAACAGAACACAGAAGTAGCTTCTAAGTTGATGTAATAGCCAGTAAGAAGCAGTACAATTCAAGTTTTAGTTATCGGTTATTGACTTTTTACACTTCTTTGGTGCCTTGGACATGAGCTAGGACCTTAAGACTTTGCCTGAAATGAGGACTAGCAGCAGCGTTGCACGGGAGAGTGTGAAAAGTTTTCATATGTAGTAAAAACCTGAGAAATCCGTCCGTTTTCTTCATTTGTTATCGAATCGATTTAAAGCCAGATTGTCACATCGGCCGGTCTTCTCTCCGAAACGGTTACATTTATCGTCTGCAAAGCTATGTCGCGTGCTGCGGTATGCGGAGACACTAAATTCACCATAGTAGAACACAGAAGAAGCTTCTAGGTCGACGTAATAGCCAGAAAGAAGCAGTACAATTGAAGTTTTACTTATCGATTACTGACTTTTTACCCTTCTTTGGTGCCTTGGACATGAGCTAGGACCTAAAGATTTTTCATGAAAGGAGGACTGGTAGCTGCGTTGGACGAGAGAATGTGAAAAGTGTTCATATGTAGTGAAAACCTGCAAAAACCGTCCGTTTTCGTCGTTTGTTATCGAATCGACTTGAAGCCAGAGCGACACATAGGCAGTTCTTCTCTCTGAAACGGTTACATTTTTCATCTGTAAAGCTATGTTGCACGCTGCGGTATGCGGAGACACTAAAGCCCATAGTAGAACACAGAAGAGCTAGGACCTTAAGATTTTGCATGAAAGGAGGACTAGCAGCCGCGTTGAACGGAAGAATGTGAAAAGTGTTCATATGTAGTAAAAACCTGAGAAATCCGTCCGCTTTCTTCATTTGTTATCCAATCGACTTAACCCAGATCGTCACATTGGCCACTCTTCTGTCTGAAACGGTTACATTTATCGTCTGCAAAGGTCTGTCGCCTGCTGCGGTTTGCGGAGGCACTAAAAGCACCATAGAAGAACACAGAAGAAGCTTCTAAGTTGATGTAGTAGCCAGTACGAAGCTGTACAATTCAAATTTTAGTTATCGATTATTGACTTTTTACCCTTCTTTGGTGCCTTGGACATGAGATAGGACCTTAAGATTTTGCATGAAAGGAGGACTAGCAGCCGCGTTGAACGGGAGAATGTGAAAAGTGTTCATATGTAGTGAAAACCAGCAAAAACCGTCCGTTTTCGTCATTTGTTATCGAATCGACTTGAAGCCAGATCGACACATTGGCCGCTCTTCTCTCTGAAACGGTTAAATTTATCGTCTGCAAAGCTGTATGGCGTGGTGCGGTATGTGGAGACACTAAAAGCACCATAGTAGAACACAGAAGAAGGTTCTAAGTTAACGTAATAGCCAGTAAGAAGCAGTAAAATTCCAGTTTTTGCTATCGATTACTGACTTTTTACCCTTCTTTGGTGCCTTAGACATGCGCTAGGACCTAAATATGTTGCATGAAAGGAGGACTGGCAGCCGCGGTGGACGAGAGAATGTGAAAAGTGTTCATATGTAGTGAAAACCTGCAAAAACCGTCCGTTTTCGTCATTTGTTATCGAATCGACTTGAAGCCAGTTCGACACATTGGCCGCTCTTCTCTCTGGAACGGTTATATTTTTCGTCTGCAAAGCTATGTTGCACGCTGCGGTATGCATAGACACTAAAAGCACATAGTAGAACACAGAAGAAGCTTCTAAGTTTATGTAATAACCAGTAAGAAGCAGTACAATTCAAGTATTAGTTATCGATTTATGACATTTAACCCTTCTTTGGTGCCTTGGACATGAGCTAGGACCTTAAGATTTTGTATGAAAGGAGAAATGGCAGCCGCGTTTTCCGGGAGAATGTGAAAAGTGTTCATATGTAGTGAAAACCTGCAAACCTGCCAGTTTTCGTCATTTGTTATCGATTCGACTTGAATCCAGATCGACACATTGGCCGCTCTTGCCTCTGAAACGGTTAAATTTATTGTCTGCAAAGCTATGTCGCGTACTGCGTTATGCGGAGACACTAAAAGCACCATAGTAGAACACAGAAGTAGCTTCTATGTTGATGTAATAGCCAGTAAGAAGCAGTACAATTCAAGTTTTAGTTATTGATTATTGACTTTTTACCCTTCTTTGGTGCCTTGGATATGAGCTATTACCTTAAGATTTGGCATGAAAGGAGGACTAGCAGCCGCGTTGCAAGGGAGAATGTGAAAAGTGTTCATATGTAGTAAAAACCTGAGAAATCCGTCCGTTTCCTTCATTTGTTATCGAATCGAGTTAAGGCCAGATCGTCACATTGGCCGCTCTCCTCTATGAAGCGGTTACAATTTTCGTCTGTAAAGCTTTGTTGCACGCTGCGGTATGCGGAGATACTAAAAGCCCATAGTAGAACACAGAAGAAGCTTCTAAGTTGATGTAATAGCCAGTAAGGAGCAGTACAATTCACGTTTTAGTTATCGATTATTGACTTTTTACCCTTCTTTGGTGCCTTGGACATGAGCTAGGACCTTAAGAGTTTGCATGAAAAGAGGACTAGCAGCCGCGTTGCAAGGGAGAATGTGAAAAGTGTTCATATGCTGTAAAAACCTGAGAAATCCGTCCGTTTTCGTCATTTGCTATCGAATCGACTTAAAGCCAGATCGTTACATTCGCCACTCTTCTCTCTGATACGGTTACATTTATCGTCTGGAAAGCTCTGTCGCTTGCTGCGGTATGCGGAGGCACTAAATGCAGCATAGTAGAACACAGAAGACGCTTCTAAGTTGATGTAGTAGCTAGTACGAAGCAGTACAATTCAAGTTTTTGTTATCGATTATTGACTTTTTACCCTTCTTTGGTGCCTTGGACAGAAGCTAGGACCCTAAGATTTTGCATGAAAGGAGGACTAGCAGCCGCGTTGCAAGGGAGAATGTGAAAAGTGTTCATATGCTGTAAAAACCTGAGAAATCCATCCGTTTTCGTCATTTGCTATCGAATCGACTTAAAGCCAGATCGTCACATTCGCCAATCTTCTCTCTGAAACGGTTACATTTATCGTCTGCATAGCTACGTCGAGTGCTGCGGTATGCGGAGACTCTAAATTCACCATAGTAGAACACAAGAAGAAGCTTCTAATTTGACGTAATAGCCAGAAAGAAGCAGTACAATTCAAGTTTTAGATATCGATTACTGACTTTTTATCCTTCTTTGGTGCCTTGGACATGAGCTAGGACCTTAAAATTTTGCATGAAAGGAGGACTAGCAGCCGCGTTGGACGGGAGAGTGTGAAAAGTGTTCATATGTAGTAAAAAGCTGAGAAATCCGTCCGTTTTCGTCATTTGTTTTCGAATCGACTTAAAGCCAGATCGTCACATTGGCCGCTCTCCTCTATGAAACGGTTACAATTTTCGTCTGTAAAGCTTTGTTGCACGCTGCGGTATGCGGAGATACTAAACGCCCATAGTAGAACACAGAGGAAGCTTCTAAATTGATGTAATAGCCAGTAAGAAGCAGTACAATTCAAGTATTAGTTATTGATTATTGACATTTTACCCTTCTTTGGTGCCTTGGATATGAGCTATTACCTTAAGATTTGGCATGAAAGGAGCATTAGCAGCCGCGTTGCAAGGGAGAATGTGAAAAGTGTTCATATGTAGTAAAAACCTGAGAAATCAGTCCGTTTTCGTCATTGGCTATCGAATCGATTGAAAGCCAGATCGTCACATTGGCCGCTCTTCTGTCTGAAACGGTTACATTTATCGTCTGCAAAGCTATGTCGCGTGCTGCGGTATGCGGAGACACTAAATTCACCATAGTAGAACACAGAAGAAGCTTCTAGGTCGACGTAATAGCCAGAAAGAAGCAGAACAATTGAAGTTTTACTTATCGATTACTGACTTTTTACCCTTCTTTGGTGCCTTGGACATGAGCTAGGACCTAAAGATTTTTCATGAAAGGAGGACTGGTAGCTGCGTTGGACGAGAGAATGTGAAAAGTGTTCATATGTAGTGAAAACCTGCAAAAACCGTCCGTTTTCGTCGTTTGTTATCGAATCGACTTGAAGCCAGAGCGACACATAGGCAGTTCTTCTCTCTGAAACGGTTACATTTTTCATCTGTAAAGCTATGTTGCACGCTGCGGTATGCGGAGACACTAAAGCCCATAGTAGAACACAGAAGAAGCTTCTAAGTTGATGTAATAGCCAGTAAGGAGCAGTACAATTCAAGTTTTAGTTTTCGATTATTGACTTTTTACCCTTCCTTGGTGCCTTGGACATGAGCTAGGACCTTAAGAGTTTGCATGAAAGGAGGACTAGCAGCCGCGTTGCAAGGGAGAATGTGAAAAGTGTTCATATGCTGTAAAAAACTGAGAAATCCGTCCGTTTTCGTCATTTGCTATCGAATCGACTTAAAGCCAGATCGTCACATTGGCCGCTCTTCTCTCTGAAACGGTTACATTTATCGTCTGCAAAGCTATGTCGCGTGCTGCGGTATGTGGAGACACTAAATTCACCATAGTAGAACACAGAAGAAGCTTCTAGGTCGACGTAATAGCCAGAAAGAAGCAGAACAATTGAAGTTTTACTTATCGATTACTGACTTTTTACCCTTCTTTGGTGCCTTGGACATGAGCTAGGACCTAAAGATTTTTCATGAAAGGAGGACTGGTAGCTGCGTTGGACGAGAGAATGTGAAAAGTGTTCATATGTAGTGAAAACCTGCAAAAACCGTCCGTTTTCGTCATTTGTTATCGAATCGACTTGAAGCCAGTTCGACACATTGGCCGCTCTTCTCTCTGGAACGGTTACATTTTTCGTCTGCAAAGCTATGTTGCACGCTGCGGTATGCATAGACACTAAAAGCACATAGTAGAACACAGAAGAAGCTTCTAATTTTATGTAATAACCAGTAAGAAGCAGTACAATTCAAGTATTGGTTATCGATTTATGACATTTAACCCTACTTTGGTGCCTTGGACATGAGCTCGGACCTTAAGATTTTGCATGAAAGGAGGACTAGCAGCCGCGTTGAACGGGAGAATGTGAAAAGTGTTCATATGTAGTAAAAACCTGAGAAATCCGTCCGTTTTCTTCATTTGGTATCGAATCGACTTAAAGCCAGATCGTCACATTGGCCGGTCTTCTCTCTGAAACGGTTACATTTATCGTCTGCAAAGCTATGTCGCGTGCTGCGGTATGCGGAGACACTAAATTCACCATAGTAGAACACAGAAGAAGCTTCTAGGTCGACGTAATAGCCAGAAAGAAGCAGTACAATTGAAGTTTTACTTATCGATTACTGACTTTTTACCCTTCTTTGGTGCCTTGGACATGAGCTAGGACCTAAAGATTTTTCATGAAAGGAGGACTGGTAGCTGCGTTGGACGAGAGAATGTGAAAAGTGTTCATATGTAGTGAAAACCTGCAAAAACCGTCCGTTTTCGTCGTTTGTTATCGAATCGACTTGAAGCTAGAGCGACACATAGGCAGTTCTTCTCTCTGAAACGGTTAAATTTATCGTCTGCAAAGCTATGCCGCACGCTGCGGTATGCGGAGACACTAAAAGCACCATAGTAGAACACACAAGAAGCTTCTAAGTTGATGTACTAGCCAGTAAGGAGCAGTACAATTCAAGTTTTAGTTATCGATTTATGACTTTTTACCCTTCCTTGGTGCCTTGGACATGAGCTAGGACCTTAAGAGTTTGCATGAAGGAGGACTGGCAGCCTCGTTGGACGAGAGGATGTGAAAAGTGTTCATATGTAGTGAAAACCTGCAAAAACCGTCCGTTTTCGTCATTTGTTATCGAATCGACTTGAAGCCAGATTGTCACATAGGCCGCTCTTCTCCCTGAAACGGTTGCATTTATCGTCTGCAAAGCTATGTCGCGTGCTGCGGTATGCGGAGACACTAAATGCACCATAGTGGAACACAGAAGAAGCTTCTAGGTTGACGTAATAGCCAGAAAGAAGCAGTACAATTCAAGTTCTACTTATCGATTACTGACTTTTTACACTTCTTTGGTGCCTTATACATGAGCTAGGACCTAAAGATTTTTCGTGAAAGGAGAACTGGTAGCTGCGTTGGATGGGAGAATGTGAAAAGTGTTCATATGTAGTGAAAACCTGCAAAAACCGTCCGTATTGTCGTTTGTTATCGAATCGAAATGAAGCCAGAGCGACACATTGGCAGTTCTTCACTCTGAAACGGTTACATTTTTCATCTGTAAAGCGATGTTGCACGCTGCGGTATGCGGAGACACTGAAAGCCCATAGTAGAACAAAGAAGAAGCTTCTAAGTTGATGTAATTGCCAGTAAGAGGCAGTACAATTCAAGTTTTATTTAGCGATTACTGACTTTTTATCCTTCTTTGGTGCCTTGGACATGAGCTAGGACCTTAAGATTTTGCATGTAAGGAGGACTATCAGCCGCGTTGAACGGGAGAATGTGAAAAGTGTTCGTATGTAATAAAAACCTGAGAAATCCGTCCGTTTTCGTCATTTGTTATCGAATCGACTTAAAGCCAGATCGTCACATTTGCCGTTCTTCTCTCTGAAACGGTTACATTTATCGTTTACAAAGCTATGTCGCGTGCTGCGGTATGAGGAGACACTAAAAGCACCATAGTAGAACACAGAAGATGCTTCTAAGTTGACGTAATAGCCAGTAAGAAGCAGTACAATTCAAGTTTTAGTTATCGATTACTCACTTTTTACCTTTCTTTGGTGCCTTGGACATGAGCTAGGACCTTAAGATTTTGCATGAAAGGAGGACTAGCAGCCGCGTTTCTCGGGAGTATGTGAAAAGTGTTCATATGTAGTGAAAACCTGCTTAAACCGACCGTTTTCGTCATTTGTTATCAAATCGACTTGAATCCAGATCGACACATTGGCCACTCTTCTCTCTGAAACGGTTAAATTTATCGTCTGCAAAGCTATGTCGCGTGCGGCAGTATGCGGAGGCACTAAAAGCACCATAGTAGAACACAGAAGTAGCTTCTAAGTTGATGTAATAGCCAGTAAGAAGCTGTACAATTCAAGTTATAATTATCGATTATTGACTGTTTACTCTTCTTTGGTGCTTTGGACAAAAGCTTAAACCTTAAGTGTTGCCTGAAATGTTGACTAGCAGCCGCGATGCAAGGGAGAATGTGAAAAGTGTTCATATGTAGTAAAAACCTGAGAAATCCGTCCTTTTTCGTCATTTGTTATCGAATCGACTTAAAGCCAGATTGTCACATCGGCCGCTCTTCTCTCTGAAACGGTTGCATTTATCGTCTGCAAAGCTATGTCGCGTGCTGCGGTATGCGGAGACACTAAATGCACCATAGTAGAACACAGAAGAAGCTTCTAGGTTGACGTAATAGCCAGAAAGAAGCAGTACAATTCAAGTTATACTTATCGATTACTGACTTTTTACACTTCTTTGGTGCCTTGTACATGAGCTAGGACCTAAAGATTTTTCGTGAAAGGAGGACTGGTAGCTGCGTTGGATGGGAGAATGTGAAAAGTGTTCATATGTAGTGAAAACCTGCAAAAACCGTCCGTTTTCGTCGTTTGTTATCGAATCGAAATGAAGCCAGAGCGACACTTTGGCAGTTCTTCTATCTGAAACGGTTACATTTAGCGTCTGCAAAGCTATGTCACGTGCTGCGGTATGCGGAGGCACTAAAAGCAGCATAGTAGAACACAGAAGAAGCTTCTAAGTTGATGTAGTAGCTAGTACGAAGTAGAACAATTCAAGTTTTAGTTATCGATTATTGACTTTTTACATTTCTTTGGTGCCTTGGACATGAGCTAGGACCTTAAGATGTAGCATGAGAGGAGGACTAGCTGCCGCGTTGCACGGGAGAATGTGAAAAGTGTTCATATGTAGTAAAAACCTGAGAAATCCGTCCGTTATCGTCATTTGTTATCGAATCGACTTGAAGCCAGATCGACAAATTGGCCGCTCTTCTCTCTGAAACGGTTACATTTATCGTCTGCAAAGCGAAGACTCTTGCTGCGGTATGCGGAGACACTAAAAGCACCGTAGTATAACACAGATGAAGCTTCGAAGTTGATGTAATAGCCAGTAACAAGCAGTACAATTCAAGTTTTAGTTATCGATTATTGACGTTTAACCCTTCATTGGTGCCTTGGGCATGAGCTAGGACCTTAAGATTTTGCATGAGAGGAGGAATAGCACCCGCGTTGAACGGGAGAATGTGAAAAGTGTTGATATGTATTACGAACCTGAGAAATCCGTCCGTTTTCGTCATTTGTTATCGAATCGACTTAAAGCAAGATCGTCACATTGGCCGCTCTTCTCTCTGAAACGTTTACACTTAGCGTCTGCAAAGCTGTGTCGCGTGCCTTGGTATGCGGAGACACTAAAAGCACCATAGTAGAACACAGACGAAGGTTCTAAGTTGACGTAATAGCAAGTAAGAATTAGTACAATTCAAGTTTTAGTTATCGTTTACTCAATTGTTACCCTTCTTTGGTGCCTTGGACATGAGCTAGGACCTTAAGAATTTGCATGAATGGAGGACTAGCAGCCGCGTTGCTTGCGAGATTGTGAAAAGTGTTTATATGTAGCGAAAACCTGCATAAACCGTCCGTTTTCGTCATTTGTTATCAAATCGACTTGAATCCAGATCGACACATTTGCTGCTCTTCTCTCTGAAACGGTTAAATTTATCGTCTGCAAAGCGAAGACCCTTGCTGCGGTATGCGGAGACACTAAAAGCACCGTAGTATAACACAGATGAAGCTTCTAAGTTGATGTAATAGCCAGTAACAAGCAGTACAATTCAAGTTTTAGTTATCGATTAATGACTTTTTACCCTTCTTTGGTGCCTTGGACATGAGCTAGGACCTTAAGAGTTTGCATGAAAGGAGGACTAGCAGCCGCGTTGAACGGGAGAATGTGAAAAGTGTTCATATGTAGTAAAAACCTGAGAAATCCGTCCGCTTTCTTCATTTGTTATCCAATCGACTTAACCCAGATCGTCACATTGGCCACTCTTCTGTCTGAAACGGTTACATTTATCGTCTGCAAAGGTATGTCGCCTGCTGCGGTTTGCGGAGGCACTAAAAGCACCATAGTAGAACACAGAAGAAGCTTCTAAGTTGATGTAGTACCCAGTACGAAGCAGTACAATTCAAGTTTTAGTTATCGATTATTGACTTTTCACCCTTCTTTGGTGCCTTGGACATGAAATAGGACCTTAAGATTTTGCATGAAAGGAGGACTAGCAGCCGCGTTGAACGGGAGAATGTGAAAAGTGTTCATATGTAGTACAAACCTGAGAAATCCGTCCGTTTTGTTCATTTGTTATCGAATCGACTTAAAGCCGGATCGTCACATTGGCCGCTCTTCTCTCTGAAACGGTTACATTTATCGTCTACAAAGCTATGTCGCGTGCTGCGGTGTGCGGAGACTCTAAAAGCACCATAGTAGAACACAGAAGAAGCTTTTAAGTTGACGTAATAGCCAGTAAACAGCAGTACTATTCAAACTTTAGTTATCGATTACTGCCTTTTTACCCTTTTTGGCGACTTGGACATAAGCTAGAACCTTAAGATTTTGCATGAGAGGAGGCCTGGCAGCCGCGTTGGACGGGAGAATGTGAAAAGTTTTCATATGTAGTAAAAACCTGAGAAATCCGTCCGTTTTCTTCATTTGTTATCGAATCGATTTAAAGCCAGATTGTCACATCGGCCGGTCTTCTCTCTGAAACGGTTACATTTATCGTCTGCAAAGCTATGTCGCGTGCTGCGGTATGCGGAGACACTAAATTCACCATAGTAGAACACAGAAGAAGCTTCTAGGTCGACGTAATAGCCAGAAAGAAGCAGTACAATTGAAGTTTTACTTATCGATTACTGACTTTTTACCCTTCTTTGGTGCCTTGGACATGAGCTAGGACCTAAAGATTTTTCATGAAAGGAGGACTGGTAGCTGCGTTGGACGAGAGAATGTGAAAAGTGTTCATATGTAGTGAAAACCTGCAAAAACCGTCCGTTTTCGTCGTTTGTTATCGAATCGACTTGAAGCCAGAGCGACACATAGGCAGTTCTTCTCTCTGAAACGGTTACATTTTTCATCTGTAAAGCTATGTTGCACGCTGCGGTATGCAGAAACACTAAAGCCCATAGTAGAACACAGAAGAAGCTTCTAAGTTGATGTAATAGCCAGTAAGGAGCAGTTCAATTCAAGTTTTAGTTATCGATTATTGACTTTTTACCCTACTTTGGTGCCTTGGACATCAGATAGGACCTTAAGATTTTGCATGAAAGGAGGACTGGCTGCTGCGTTGGACGGGAGAATGTGAAAATTGTTCATATGTAGTGAAAACCTGCAAAAACCGTCCGTTTTCGTCATTTGTTATCGATTCGATTTGAATCCAGATCGACACATTGGCCGCCGTTGCCTCTGAAACGGTTAAATCTATTGCCTGCAAAGCTATGTCGCGTACTGCGCTATGCAGAGACTCTAAAAGCACCATAGTAGAACGCAGAAGTAGCTTCTAAGTTGATGTAATAGCCAGTAAGAAGCAGTACAATTGAAGTTTTAGTTATCGATTATTGACTTTTTACCCTTCTTTGGTGCCTTGGACATGAGCTAGGAACTTAAAATTTTGCATGAAAGGAGGACTAGCAGCCGCGTTGGACGGGAGAATGTGAAAATTGTTCATATGTAGTGAAAACCTGCAAAAACCGTCCGTTTTCGTCATTTGTTATCGCATCGACTTGAAGCCAGATCGACACATTGGCCGCTCTTCTCTCTGAAACGATTAAATTTATCGTCTGCAAAGCTATGTCGCGTGCTGCAGTATGCGGAGACACTAGAAGCACCATAACAGAACACAGAAGTAGCTTCTAAGTTGATGTAATAGCCAGTAAGAAGCAGTACAATTCAAGTTTTAGTTATCGGTTATTGACTTTTTACACTTCTTTGGTGCCTTGGACATGAGCTAGGACCTTAAGACTTTGCCTGAAATGAGGACTAGCAGCAGCGTTGCACGGGAGATTGTGAAAAGTTTTCATATGTAGTAAAAACCTGAGAAATCCGTCCGTTTTCTTCATTTGTTATCGAATCGATTTAAAGCCAGATTGTCACATCGGCCGGTCTTCTCTCTGAAACGGTTACATTTATCGTCTGCAAAGCTATGTCGCGCGCTGCGGTATGCGGAGACACTAAATTCACCATAGTAGAACACAGAAGAAGCTTCTAGGTCGACGTAATAGCCAGAAAGAAGCAGTACAATTGAAGTTTTACTTATCGATTACTGACTTTTTACCCTTCTTTGGTGCCTTGGACATGAGCTAGGACCTAAAGATTTTTCATGAAAGGAGGACTGGTAGCTGCGTTGGACGAAAGAATGTGAAAAGTGTTCATATGTAGTGAAAACCTGCAAAAACCGTCCGTTTTCGTCGTTTGTTATCGAATCGACTTGAAGCCAGAGCGACACATAGGCAGTTCATCTCTCTGAAACGGTTACATTTTTCATCTGTAAAGCTATGTTGCACGCTGCGGTATGCGGAGACACTAAAGCCCATAGTAGAACACAGAAGAGCTAGGACCTTAAGATTTTGCATGAAAGGAGGACTAGCAGCCGCGTTGAACGGAAGAATGTGAAAAGTGTTCATATGTAGTAAAAACCTGAGAAATCCGTCCGCTTTCTTCATTTCTTATCCAATCGACTTAACCCAGATCGTCACATTGGCCACTCTTCTGTCTGAAACGGTTACATTTATCGTCTGCAAAGGTCTGTCGCCTGCTGCGGTTTGCGGAGGCACTAAAAGCACCATAGAAGAACACAGAAGAAGCTTCTAAGTTGATGTAGTAGCCAGTACGAAGCTGTACAATTCAAATTTTAGTTATCGATTATTGACTTTTTACCCTTCTTTGGTGCCTTGGACATGAGATAGGAGCTTAAGATTTTGCATGAAAGGAGGACTAGCAGCCGCGTTGAACGGGAGAATGTGAAAAGTGTTCATATGTAGTGAAAACCAGCAAAAACCGTCCGTTTTCGTCATTTGTTATCGAATCGACTTGAAGCCAGATCGACACATTGGCCGCTCTTCTCTCTGAAACAGTTAAATTTATCGTCTGCAAAGCTGTATGGCGTGGTGCGGTATGTGGAGACACTAAAAGCACCATAGTAGAACACAGAAGAAGGTTCTAAGTTAACGTAATAGCCAGTAAGAAGCAGTACAATTCCAGTTTTTGCTATCGATTACTGACTTTTTACCCTTCTTTGGTGCCTTAGACATGCGCTAGGACCTAAATATTTTGCATGAAAGGTGGACTGGCAGCCTCGTTGGACGAGAGAATGTGAAAAGTGTTCATATGTAGTGAAAACCTGCAAAAACCGTCCGTTTTCGTCATTTGTTATCCAATCGACTTGAAGCCAGTTCGACACATTGGCCGCTCTTCTCTCTGGAACGGTTATATTTTTCGTCTGCAAAGCTATGTTGCACGCTGCGGTATGCATAGACACTAAAAGCACATAGTAGAACACAGAAGAAGCTTCTAAGTTTATGTAATAACCAGTAAGAAGCAGTACAATTCAAGTATTAGTTATCGATTTATGACACTTAACCCTTCTTTGGTGCCTTGGACATGAGCTAGGACCTTAAGATTTTGTATGAAAGGAGAAATGGCAGCCGCGTTGTTCGGGAGAATGTGAAAAGTGTTCATATGTAGTGAAAACCTGCAAAAACTGCCAGTTTTCGTCATTTGTTATCGATTCGACTTGAATCCAGATCGACACATTGGCCGCTCTTGCCTCTGAAACGGTTAAATTTATTGTCTGCAAAGCTATGTCGCGTACTGCGTTATGCGGAGACACTAAAAGCACCATAGTAGAACACAGAAGTAGCTTCTATGTTGATGTAATAGCCAGTAAGAAGCAGTACAATTCAAGTTTTAGTTATTGATTATTGACTTTTTACCCTTCTTTGGTGCCTTGGATATGAGCTATTACCTTAAGATTTGGCATGAAAGGAGGACTAGCAGCCGCGTTGCAAGGGAGAATGTGAAAAGTGTTCATATGTAGTAAAAACCTGAGAAATCCGTCCGTTTCCTTCATTTGTTATCGAATCGAGTTAAGGCCAGATCGTCACATTGGCCGCTCTCCTCTATGAAACGGTTACAATTTTCGTCTGTAAAGCTTTGTTGCACGCTGCGGTATGCGGAGATACTAAAAGCCCATAGTAGAACACAGAAGAAGCTTCTAAGTTGATGTAATAGCCAGTAAGGAGCAGTACAATTCACGTTTTAGTTATCGATTATTGACTTTTTACCCTTCTTTGGTGCCTTGGACATGAGCTAGGACCTTAAGAGTTTGCATGAGAAGAGGACTACCAGCCGCGTTGCAAGGGAGAATGTGAAAAGTGTTCATATGCTGTAAAAACCTGAGAAATCCGTCCGTTTTCGTCATTTGCTATCGAATCGACTTAAAGCCAGATCGTTACATTCGCCACTCTTCTCTCTGATACGGTTACATTTATCGTCTGGAAAGCTCTGTCGCTTGCTGCGGTATGCGGAGGCACTAAATGCAGCATAGTAGAACACAGAAGACGCTTCTAAGTTGATGTAGTAGCTAGTACGAAGCAGTACAATTCAAGTTTTTGTTATCGATTATTGACTTTTTACCCTTCTTTGGTGCCTTGGACATAAGCTAGGACCCTAAGATTTTGCATGAGAGGAGGACTAGCAGCCGCGTTGCAAGGGAGAATGTGAAAAGTGTTCATATGCTGTAAAAACCTGAGAAATCCATCCGTTTTCGTCATTTGCTATCGAATCGACTTAAAGCCAGATCGTCACATTCGCCACTCTTCTCTCTGAAACGGTTACATTTATCGTCTGCATAGCTATGTCGAGTGCTGCGGTATGCGGAGACTCTAAATTCACCATAGTAGAACACAAGAAGAAGCTTCTAATTTGACGTAATAGCCAGAAAGAAGCAGTACAATTCAAGTTTTAGATATCGATTACTGACTTTTTACCCTTCTTTGGTGCCTTGGACATGAGCTAGGACCTTAAAATTTTGCATGAAAGGAGGACTAGCAGCCGCGTTGGACGGGAGAGTGTGAAAAGTGTTCATATGTAGTAAAAAGCTGAGAAATCCGTCCGTTTTCGTCATTTGTTTTCGAATCGAATTAAAGCCAGATCATCACATTGGCCGCTCTCCTCTATGAAACGGTTACAATTTTCGTCTGTAAAGCTTTGTTGCACGCTGCGGTATGCGGAGATACTAAACGCCCATAGTAGAACACAGAGGAAGCTTCTAAATTGATGTAATAGCCAGTAAGAAGCAGTACAATTCAAGTATTAGTTATTGATTATTGACATTTATCCTTCTTTGGTGCCTTGGATATGAGCTATTACCTTAAGATTTGGCATGAAAGGAGCATTAGCAGCCGCGTTGCAAGGGAGAATGTGAAAAGTATTCATATGTAGTAAAAACCTGAGAAATCAGTCCGTTTTCGTCATTGGCTATCGAATCGATTGAAAGCCAGATCGTCACATTGGCCGCTCTTCTGTCTGAAACGGTTACATGTATCGTCTGCAAAGGTCTGTCGCCTCCTGCGGTATGCGGAGGCACTAAAAGCAACATAGTAGAACACAGAAGAAGCTTTTAAGTTGACGTAATAGCCAGTAAGAAGCAGAACAATTCAAACTTTAGTTATCGATTACTGAATTTTTACCCTTTTTTGCTGCCTTGGACATAAGCTAGAACCTTATGATTTTGCATGACATTAGGCCTGGCAGCCGCGTTGGACGGGAGAATGTGAAAAGTGTTCATATGTAGTGAAAACCAGCAAAAACCGTCCGTTTTCGTCATTTGGTATCGAATCGACTTGAAGCCAGATCGACACATTGGCCGCTCTTCTCTCTGAAACGATTAAATTTATCGTCTGCAAAGCTATGTCGCATGCTGCGGTATGCGGAGACACTAAACACACCATAACAGAACACAGAAGTAGCTTCTAAGTTGATGTAATAGCCAGTACGAAGCAGTACAATTCAAGTTTTAGTTATCGATTATTGACTTTTTACCCTTCTTTGGTGCCTTGGACATGAGCTAGGACCTAAAGATTTTTCATGAAAGGAGGACTGGTAGCTGCGTTGGACGAGAGAATGTGAAAAGTGTTCATATGTAGTGAAAACCTGCAAAAACCGTCCGTTTTCGTCGTTTGTTATCGAATCGACTTGAAGCCAGAGCGACACATAGGCAGTTCTTCTCTCTGAAACGGTTACATTTTTCATCTGTAAAGCTATGTTGCACGCTGCGGTATGCGGAGACACTAAAGCCCATAGTAGAACACAGAAGAAGCTTCTAAGTTGATGTAATAGCCAGTAAGGAGCAGTACAATTCAAGTTTTAGTTATCGATTATTGACTTTTTACCCTTCCTTGGTGCCTTGGACATGAGCTAGGACCTTAAGAGTTTGCATGAAAGGAGGACTAGCAGCCGCGTTGCAAGGGAGAATGTGAAAAGTGTTCATATGCTGTAAAAACCTGAGAAATCCGTCCGTTTTCGTCATTTGCTATCGAATCGACTTAAAGCCAGATCGTCACATTGGCCGCTCTTCTCTCTGAAACGGTTACATTTATCATCTGCAAAGCTATGTCGCGTGCTGCGGTATGCGGAGACACTAAATTCACCATAGTAGAACACAGAAGAAGCTTCTAGGTCGACGTAATAGCCAGAAAGAAGCAGTACAATTGAAGTTTTACTTATCGATTACTGACTTTTTACCCTTCTTTGGTGGCTTGGACATGAGCTAGGACCTAAAGATTTTTCATGAAAGGAGGACTGGTAGCTGCGTTGGACGAGAGAATGTGAAAAGTGTTCATATGTAGTGAAAACCTGCAAAAACCGTCCGTTTTCGTCATTTGTTATCGAATCGACTTGAAGCCAGTTCGACACATTGGCCGCTCTTCTCTCTGGAACGGTTACATTTTTCGTCTGCAAAGCTATGTTGCACGCTGCGGTATGCATAGACACTAAAAGCACATAGTAGAACACAGAAGAAGCTTCTAAGTTTATGTAATAACCAGTAAGAAGCAGTACAATTCAAGTATTGGTTATCGATTTATGACATTTAACCCTACTTTGGTGCCTTGGACATGAGCTCGGACCTTAAGATTTTGCATGAAAGGAGGACTAGCAGCCGCGTTGAACGGGAGAATGTGAAAAGTGATCATATGTAGTAAAAACCTGAGAAATCCGTCCGTTTTCTTCATTTGGTATCGAATCGACTTAAAGCCAGAGCGACACATAGGCAGTTCTTCTCTCTGAAACGGTTAAATTTATCGTCTGCAAAGCTATGCCGCACGCTGCGGTATGCGGAGACACTAAAAGCACCATAGTAGAACACAGAAGAAGCTTCTAAGTTGATGTAGTAGCCAGTAAGAAGTAGTACAATTGAAGTTTTAGTTATCGATTACTGACTTTTTACCTTTCTTTGGTGCCTTGGACATTAGCTAGGACTCTAAGATTTTGCATGAAAAATGGACTAGCAGCCGCGTTGCACGGGAGAATGTGAAAACTGTTCATATGTAGTACAAACATGTTAAATCCGTCCGTTTTCTTTATTTGGTATCGAATCGACTTAAAGCCACATCATCACATTGGCAACTCTTCTCTCTGAAACAGTTACATTTATCGTCTGCATATCTATGTCGCACGCTACGGTATGCGGACACACTAAAAGCAGCATAGTAGAACACACAAGAAGCTTCTAAGTTGATGTAATAGCCAGTAAGGAGCAGTACAATTCAAGTTTTAGTTATCGATTTATGACTTTTTACCCTTCCTTGGTGCCTTGGACATGAGCTAGGACCTTAAGAGTTTGCATGAAGGAGGACTGGCAGCCTCGTTGGACGAGAGGATGTGAAAAGTGTTCATAAGTAGTGAAAACCTGCAAAAACCGTTCGTTTTCGTCATTTGTTATCGAATCGACTTGAAGCCAGTTCGACACATTGGCCGCTCTTCTCTCTGGAACGGTTACATTTTTCGTCTGCAAAGCTATGTTGCACGCTGCGGTATGCATAGACACTAAAAGCACATAGTAGAACACAGAAGAAACTTCTAAGTTTATGTAATAACCAGTAAGAAGCAGTACAATTCAAGTATTGGTTATCGATTTATGACATTTAACCCTACTTTGGTGCCTTGGACCTGAGCTCGGACCTTAAGATTTTGCATGAAAGGAGGACTAGCAGACGCGTTGAACAGGAGAATGTGAAAAGTGTTCATATGTAGTAAAAACCTGAGAAATCTGTCCGTTTTCTTCATTTGGTATCGAATCGACTTAAAGCCAGATCGTCACATTGGCCGCTCGTCTCTCTGAAGAGGTCACATTTCTCATCTGCAAAGCTCTGTCGTGTGCTGCGGAATGCGGAGACACTAAAAACACAATAGTAGAACACAGAAGAAGCTTCTAAGTTTATGTAATAACCAGTAAGAAGCAGTACAATTCAAGTATTAGTTATCGATTTATGACATTTAACCCGACTTTGGTGCCTTGGACATGAGCTAGGACCTTAAGAGTTTACATGAAAGGAGGACTAGCAGCCGCGTTCCAAGGGAGAATGTGAAAAGTGTTCATACGTTGTAAAAACCTGAGAAATCCGTCCGGTTTCTTCATTTGTTATCGAATCGACTTAAAGCCAGATTGTCACATCGGCCGGTCTTCTCTCTGAAACGGTTACATTTATCGTCTGCAAAGCTATGTCGCGTGCTGCGGTATGCGGGGACACTACATTCACCATAGTAGAACACAGAAGAAGCTTCTAGGTCGACGTAATAGCCAGAAAGAAGCAGTACAATTGAAGTTTTACTTATCGATTACTGACTTTTTACCTTTCTTTGGTGCCTTGGACATGAGCTAGGACCTAAAGATTTTTCATGAAAGGAGGACTGGTAGCTGCGTTGGACGAGAGAATGTGAAAAGTGTTCATATGTAGTGAAAACCTGCAAAAACCGTCCGTTTTCGTCGTTTGTTATCGAATCGACTTGAAGCTAGAGCGACACATAGGCAGTTCTTCTCTCTGAAACGGTTACATTTTTCATCTGTGAAGTTATGTTGCACGCTGCGGTATGCGGAGACACTAAAGCCCATAGTAGAACACAGAAGAAGCTTCTAAGTTGATGTAATAGCCAGTAAGGAGCAGTACAATTCAAGTTTTAGTTGTCGATTATTGACATTTTACCCTTCTTTGGTGCTTTGGACATGAGCTAGGACCTTAAGAGTTTGCATGAAAAGAGGACTAGCAGCCGCGTTGCAAGGGAGAATGTGAAAAGTGTTCATATGCTGTAAAAACCTGAGAAATCCGTCCGTTTTCGTCATTTGCTATCGAATCGACTTAAAGCCAGATCGTCACATTCGCCACTCTTCTCTCTGATACGGTTACATTTATCGTCTGGAAAGCTCTGTCGCTTGCTGCGATATGCGGAGGCACTAAATGCAGCATAGTAGAACACAGAAGACGCTTCTAAGTTGATGTAGTAGCTAGTACGAAGCAGTACAATTCAAGTTTTAGTTATCGATTATTGACTTTTTACCCTTCTTTGGTGCCTTGGACATAAGCTAGGACCTTAAGATTTTGCATGAAAGGAGGACTAGCAGCCGCGTTGCAAGGGAGAATGTGAAAAGTGTTCATATGTTGTAAAAACCTGAGAAATCCGTCCGTTTTCGTCATTTGCTATCGAATCGACTTAAAGAAAGATCGTCACATTCGCCACTCTTCTCTCTGAAACGGTTACATTTATCGTCTGCATAGCTATGTCGAGTGCTGCGGTATGCGGAGACTCTAAATTCACCATAGTAGAACACAAGAAGAAGCTAGACGTAATAGCCAGAAAGAAGCAGTACAGTTCAAGTTTTAGATATCGATTACTGACATTTTACCCTTCTTTGGAGCCTTGGACATGAGCTAGGACCTTAAAATTTTGCATGAAAGGAGGACTAGCAGCCGCGTTGGACGGGAGAATGTGAAAAGTGTTCATATGTAGTAAAAAGCTGAGAAATCCGTCCGTTTTCGTCATTTGTTTTCGAATCGACTTAAAGCCAGATCGTCACATTGGCCGCTCTTCTCTCTGAAACGGTTACATTTATCGTCTGCAAAGCTATGTCGCGTGCTGCGGTATGCGGAGACACTAAATTCACCATAGTAGAACACAGAAGAAGCATCTAGGTCGATGTAATAGCCAGAAAGAAGCAGAACAATTGAAGTTTTACTTATCGATTACTGACTTTTTACCCTTCTTTGGTGCCTTGGACATGAGCTAGGACCAAAAGATTTTTCATGAAAGGAGGACTGGTAGCTGCGTTGGACGAGAGAATGTGAAAAGTGTTCATAAGTAGTGAAATCCAGCAAAAACCGTCCGTTTTCGTCACTTGTTATCGAATCGACTTGAAGCCAGATCGACACATTGGCCGCTCTTCTCTCTGAAACGGTTAAATTTATCGTCTGCAAAGCTATGTTGCACGCTGCGGTATGCATAGACACTAAAAGCACATAGTAGAACACAGAAGAAGCTTCTAAGTTTATGTAATAACCAGTAAGAAGCAGTACAATTCAAGTATTAGTTATCGATTTATGACATTTAACCCTTCTTTTGTGCCTTGGACATGAGCTAGGACCTTAAGAGTTTACATGAAAGGAGGACTAGCAGCCGCGTTTCAAGGGAGAATGTGAAAAGTGTTCATACGTTGTAAAAACCTGAGAAATCCGTCCGGTTTCTTCATTTGTTATCGAATCGACTTAAAGCCAGATTGTCACATCGGCCGGTCTTCTCTCTGAAACGGTTACATTTATCGTCTGCAAAGCTATGTCGCGTGCTGCGGTATGCGGAGACACTAAATTCACCATAGTAGAACACAGAAGAAGCTTCTAGGTCGACGTAATAGCCAGAAAGAAGCAGTACAATTGAAGTTTTACTTATCGATTACTGACTTTTTACCCTTCTTTGGTGCCTTGGACATGAGCTAGGACCTAAAGATTTTTCATGAAAGGAGGACTGGTAGCTGCGTTGGACGAGAGAATGTGAAAAGTGTTCATATGTAGTGAAAACCTGCAAAAACCGTCCGTTTTCGTCGTTTGTTATCGAATCGACTTGAAGCTAGAGCGTCACATAGGCAGTTCTTCTCTCTGAAACGGTTAAATTTATCGTCTGCAAAGCTATGCCGCACGCTGCGGTATGCGGAGACACTAAAAGCACCATAGTAGAACACAGAAGAAGCTTCTAAGTTGATGTAGTAGCCAGTAAGAAGTAGTACAATTGAAGTTTTAGTTATCGATTACTGACTTTTTACCTTTCTTTGGTGCCTTGGACATTAGCTAGGACTCTAAGATTTTGCATGAAAAATGGACTAGCAGCCGCGTTGCACGGGAGAATGTGAAAACTGTTCATATGTAGTACAAACATGTTAAATCCGTCCGTTTTCTTTATTTGGTATCGAATCGACTTAAAGCCACATCATCACATTGGCAGCTCTTCTCACTGAAACAGTTACATTTATCGTCTGCAAATCTATGTCGCACGCTACGGTATGCGGACACACTAAAAGCAGCAGAGTAGAACACACAAGAAGCTTCTAAGTTGATGTAATAGCCAGTAAGGAGCAGTACAATTCAAGTATTGGTTATCGATTTATGACATTTAACCCTACTTTGGTGCCTTGGACATGAGCTCGGACCTTAAGATTTTGCATGAAAGGAGGACTAGCAGACGCGTTGAACGGGAGAATGTGAAAAGTGTTCATATGTAGTAAAAACCTGAGAAATCCGTCCGTTTTCTTCATTTGGTATCGAATCGACTTAAAGCCAGATCGTCACATTGGCCGCTCGTCTCTCTGAAGAGGTCACATTTCTCATCTGCAAAGCTCTGTCGTGTGCTGCGGAATGCGGAGACACTAAAAACACAATAGTAGAACACAGAAGAAGCTTCTAAGGTGATGTAATAGCCAGTAACAAGCAGTACAATTCAAGTTATAGTTATCGATTATTGACACTTTACTCTCATTTCGTGTCTTCGACAAAAGCTACGACCTTAAGATTTTGCCTATAATGAGGACTAGCACTCGCGTTGCACGGGAGAATGTGAAAAGTGTTCATATGTAGTAAAAACATGAGAAATACGTCCGTTTTCTTCATTTGTTATCGAATCGAGTTAAAGCCACATCGTCACATTGGCCGCTCTCCTCTATGAAACGGTTACAATTTTCGTCTGTAAAGCTTTGTTGCACGCTGCGGTATGCGGAGATACTAAAAGCCCATAGTAGAACACAGAGGAAGCGTCTACATTGATGTAATAGCCAGTAAGAAGCAGTACAATTCAAGTTTTAGTTATTGATTATTGACTTTTTACCCTTCTTTGGTGCCTTGGATATGAGCTATTACCTTAAGATTTGGCATGAAAGGAGGACTAGCAGCCGCGTTGCAAGGGAGAATGTAAAAAGTGTTCATATGTAGTAAAAACCTGAGAAATCCGTCCGTTTTCGTCATTTGCTATCGAATCGATTGAAAGCCAGATCGTCACATTGGCCGCTCTTCTGTCTGAATCGGTTACATTTCTCGTCTGCAAAGGTCTGTCGCCTGCAGCGGTATGCGGAGCCACTAAAAGCACCATAGTAGAACACAGAAGAAGCTTTTAAGTTGACGTTATAGCCAGTAAGAAGCAGAACAATTCGAACTTCAGTTATCGATTACTAAACGTTTTACCCTTTTTTGCTGCCTTGGACATAAGCTAGAACCTTAAGATTTTGCATGACAGGAGGCCTGGCAGCCGCGTTGAACGGGAGAATGTGAAAAGTGTTCATATGTAGTGAAAACCAGCAAAAACTGTCCGTTTTCGTCATTTGTTATCGAATCGACTTGAAGCCAGATCGACACATTGGCCGCTCTTTGCTCTGAAACGGTTAAATTTATCGTCTGCAAAGCTTTGTTGCACGCTGCGGTATGCGGAGATACTAAAAGCCCATAGTAGAACACAGAGGAAGCTTCTAAGTTGACGTAATAGCCAGTAAGAAGCAGTACAATTCAAGTTTTAGTTATTGATTATTGACTTTTTACCCTTCTTTGGTGCCTTGGACATGAGCTAGGACCTTAAGAGTTTGCATGAAAGGAGGACTAGCAGCCGCGTTGCAAGGGAGAATGTGAAAAGTGTTCATATGTAGTAAAAACCTGAGAAATCCGTTAGTTTCCTTCATTTGTTATCGAATCAAGTTAAGGCCAGATCGTCACATTGGCCGCTCTCCTCTATGAAACGGTTACAATTTTCGTCTGTAAAGCTTTGTTGCACGCTGCGGTATGCGGAGATACTAAAAGCCCATAGTAGAACACAGAGGAAGCTTCTAAGTTGACGTAATAGGCAGTAAGAAGCAGTACAATTCAAGTTTTAGTTATTGATTATTGACTTTTTACCCTTCTTTGGTGCCTTGGACATGAGCTATTACATTAAGATTTGACATGAAAGGATGACTAGCAGCCGCGTTGCAAGGGAGAATGTGAAAAGTTTTCATATGTAGTAAAAACCTGAGAAATCCGTCCGTTTTCGTCATTTGCTATCGCATCGATTGAAAGCCACATCGTCACATTGGCCGCTCTTCTGTCTGAAACGGTTACATTTACCGTCTGCAATGGTCTGTCGCCTGCTGCGGTATGCGGAGGCACTAAAAGCACCATAGTAGAACACAGAAGTAGCTTCTAAGTTGATGTAATAGCTAGTAAGAAGCAGTACAATTCAAGTTTTAGTTATCGATTATTGACTTTTTACCCTTCTTAGGTGCCTTGGACATGAGCTAGGACTCTAAGATTTTGCATGAAAAATGGACTAGCAGCCGCGTTGGACGGGAGAATGAGAAAAGTGTTCATATGTAGTAAAAAGCTGAGAAATCCGTCCGTTTTCTTCATTTGTTATCGAATCGACTTAAAGCCAGATCGCCACATTGGGCGCTCTTCTCTCTGAAACGGTTACATTTATCGTCTGCAAAGCTCTGCCGCACGCTGCGGTATGCGGAGACACTAAAAGAACCATAGTAGAACACAGAAGAAACTTCTAAGTTGATGTAATAACCAGTAAGAAGCAGTACAATTCAAGTATTAGTTATCGATTTATGACATTTAACCCTTCTTTGGTGCCTTGGACATGAGCTAGGACCTTACGATTTTGCATGAAAGGAGGACTAGTAGCCGCGTTGGACGGGAGATTGTGAAAAGTGTTCATATGTAGTAAAAATCTGAGAAATCTGTCCGTTTTCGTCACTTGTTATCGAATCGACTTAAAGCCAGATCGTCACATTGGCCGCTCTTCTCTCTGAAACGGTTACATTTATCGTCTCCAAAGCTGTATGGCGTGGTTCGGTATGTGGAGACACTAAAAGCACCATAGTAGAACACAGAAGAAGGTTCTAAGTTGACGTAATAGCCAGTAAGAAGCAGTACAATTCAAGTTTTTGCTATCGATTACTGACTTTTTACCCCTCTTTGGTGCCTTAGACATGAGCTAGGACCTAAAGATTTTGCATGATAGGAGGACTAGCAGCCTCGTTGGACGAGAGAATGTCAAAAGTGTTCATATGAAGTAAAAACCTGAGAAATCCGTCCGTTTTCGTCATTTGTGATCGATTCGACTTAAAGGCAGAAAGTCACATTGGGCGCTCTTCTCTCTGAAACGGTTACATTTATCGTCTGCAAAGCTTTGTCGCCTGCTGCGGTATGCGGAGACACTAAGAGCACCATAGTAGAACACAGAAGTAGCTACTAATTTGATGTAGTAGCCAGTACGAAGCAGTACAATTCAAGTTTTACTCATCGATAATTACGTTTTTACCCTTCTTTGGTGCCTTGGACATGAGCTAGGACCTTAAAATTTTGCATGAAAGGGGGACTAGCAGCCGCGTTGGACGGGAGAATGTGAAAAGCGTTCATATGTAGTAAGAAGCTGAGAACTCCGTCCGTTTTCGTCATTTGTGATCGAATCGACTTAAAGCCAGATCGTCACATTGGCCGCTCTTCTCTCTGAAACGGTTACATTTATCGTCTCCAAAGCTGTATGGCGTGGTTCGGTATGTGGAGACACTAAAAGTACCATAGTAGAACACAGAAGAAGCTTCTAAGTTGATGTAGTAGCCAGTAAGAAGTAGTACAATTCAAGTTTTAGTTATCGATTACTGACTTTTTACCTTTCTTTGGTGCCTTGGACATTAGCTAGGACTCTAAGATTTTGCATGAAAAATGGACTAGCAGCCGCGTTGCACGGGAGAATGTGAAAACTGTTCATATGTAGTACAAACATGCGAAATCCGTCCGTTTTCTTTATTTGATATCGAATCGACTTAAAGCCACATCATCACATTGGCAGCTGTTCTCTCTGAAACAGTTACATTTATCGTCTGCAAAACTATGTCGCACGCTACGGTATGCGGACACACTAAAAGCACCATAGTAGAACACACAAGAAGCTTCTAAGTTGATGTAATAGCCAGTAAGGAGCAGTACAATTCAAGTTTTAGTTATCGATTTATGACTTTTTACCCTTCCTTGGTGCCTTGGACATGAGCTAGGACCTTAAGAGTTTGCATGAAGGAGGACTGGCAGCCTCGTTGGACGAGAGGATGTGAAAAGTGTTCATATGTAGTGAAAACCTGCAAAAACCGTCCGTTTTCGTCATTTGTTATCGAATCGACTTGAAGCCAGTTCGACACATTGGCCGCTCTTCTCTCTGGAACGGTTACATTTTTCGTCTGCAAAGCTATGTTGCACGCTGCGGTATGCATAGACACTAAAAGCACATAGTAGAACACAGAAGAAGTTTCTAAGTTTATGTAATAACCAGTAAGAAGCAGTACAATTCAAGTATTGGTTATCGATTTACGACATTTAACCCTTCTTTGGTGCCTTGGACATGAGCTCGGACCTTAAGATTTTGCATGAAAGGAGGACTAGCAGCCGCGTTGAACGGGAGAATGTGAAAAGTGTTCATATGTAGTAAAAACCTGAGAAATCCGTCCGTTTTCGTCATTTGCTATCGAATCGATTGAAAGCCAGATTGTCACATTGGCCGCTCTTCTGTCTGAATCGGTTACATTTCTCGTCTGCAAAGGTCTGTCGCCTTCTGCGGTATGCGGAGACACTAAAAGCACCATAGTAGAACACAGAAGAAGCTTCTAAGTTGATGTAGTAGCCAGTAAGAAGTAGTACAATTCAAGTTTTAGTTATCGATTACTGACTTTTTACCTTTCTTTGGTGCCTTGGACTTTAGCTAGGACTCTAAGATTTTGCATGAAAAATGGACTAGCAGCCGCGTTGCACGGGAGAATGTGAAAAGTGTTCATATGTAGTAAAAACCTGAGATATCTGCCCGTTTTCGTCATTTGTTATCGAATCGACTTGAATCAAGATCGACACATTGGCTGCTCTTCTTTCTGAAACCTTTAAATTAATCGCCTGCAAAGCTATTTCACGTGCTGCGGTGTGCGGAGACACTAAAAGCAAAATAGTAGAACACAGAGGAAGCTTCTAAGTTGATGTAGTAGCCAGTACGAAGCAGTACAATTCAAGTTTTAATTATCGATTATTGACTGTTTACCCTTCTTCGGTGCTTCGGACATGAGCTAGAATCTTAAGATTTTGCATGAAAGGAGGACTAGCAGCCACGTTGAACGGGAGAAAGTGAAAAGTGTTCATATGTAGTAAGAACCTGAGAAATCCGTCCGTTTTCGTCATTTGTTATCGAATCGACTTAAAGCCAGGTAGTCACATTGGCTGCTCTTCTCTCTGAAACGGATACATTTATCGTCTGCAAAGCTATGTCGCTTACAGCGGTAAGCGGACACACAACAAGCACCGTAGTAGAACACAGAAGAAGCTTCTAAGTTGACGTAATAGCCAGTTAGAAGCAGTACAATTCATTTTTAGTTATCGATTACTGACTGTTTACCCGCCTTTGGTGCCTTGGACATGAGCTCGGACCTTAAGATTTTGCATGAAAGGAGGACTGGCAGCCGCTTTGAACAGGAGAATGTGAAAAGTGTTCATATGTAGTGAAAAACTACAAAAACCGTCCGTTTTCGTCATTTGTTATCGAATCGACTTGAAGCCAGGTTGACCTATTGGCCCCTCTTCTCCCTGAAACGGTTACATTTATTGTGTGCAAAGCTATGTCGCGTTCTGCGGTATGCAGAGACACTAAAAGCACCATAGTAGAACACAGATGAAGCTTCTAAGTTGATGCAATAGCCAGTAAGAAGTAGTACAATTCAAGTTTTAGGTATCGATTATTGACTTTTTAGCTGGCTTTGGTGCCTTGGACATGAGCTAGGACCTTAAGATTTTGCATCAAAGGAAGACTAGCAGCCGAGTTGCACGGGAGAATGTGAAAAGAGTTCATATGTAGTAAAAACCTGAGAAATTCGTCCGTTTTCGTCATTTGTTATCGAATCGACTTAAAGCCAGATCGTCACATTGGCCGCTGTTCTGTCTGAAACGGTTACATTTATCGCCTGCAAGCTATGTCGTGTGCTGCGGTATGTGGAGACACTAAAAGCACCGTAGTAGAACACAGATGAAGCTTCTAAGTTGATGTAATAGCCAGTAAGAAGTAGTATTATTCAAGTTTTAGGTATCGATTATTGTCTTTTTACCCTTCTTTGGTGCCTTTGACATGAGCTAGGAACTTAAGATTTTGTATGAAAGGAGGACTAGCAGCCGAGTTGCACGGGAGAATGTCAAAAGTGTTCATATGTAGTAAAAACCTGAGAAATCCGTCCGTTTTCGTCATTTGTTATCGAATCGACTTAAAGCCAGATCGTCACATTGGCCCCTTTTCTCAATGAAACGGTTACATTTATCGTCTGCAAAGCTGTGTCGCTCGCTGCGTTATGTGGAGATACTAAAAGCACCATAGTAGAACACAGATGAAGCTTCTAAGTTGATGTAATAGCAAGTAAGAAGTAGTACATTTCAAGTATTAGGTATCGATTATTGATTTTTTAGCTGGCTTTGGTGCCTTGGGCATGAGCTAGGACCTTAAGATTTTGTATGAAAGGAGGACTAGCAGCCGAGTTGCACGGGAGAATGTGAAAAATGTTCATATGTAGTACAAACCTGAGAAATCCGTCCGTTTTCGTCATTTGTTATCGAATCGACTTAAAGCCAGATCGTCACATTGGCCGCATTTCTGTGTGAAACGGTTGCATTTATCGTCTGCATAGCTATGTCGCATGCTGCGGTATGCAGAAACACTAAAAGCACCATAGTAGAAGACAGATGAAGCTTGTAAGTTGATGTAAGAGCCAGTAAGAAGTAGTATAACTCAACTTTTAGATATCGATTATTGAATTTTTTCTGGCTTTGGTGCCTTGGACATGAGCTAGGACCTTAGGATTCTGCTTGAAAGGAGGACTAGCAGCCGTCTTACACGGCAGAATGTGAAAAATGTTCATATGTAGTAAAATCCTCAGAAATCCATCCGTTTTCGTCATTTGTTATCGAATCGTCTTAAAGCCAGATCGTCACATTGGCCGCTCTTTTCTCTGAATCGGTTGTACTTATCGTCTGCAGAGCTATGTCGCGTGCTGCGGTATGCGGAGACACTAAAAGCACCATAGTAGAACACACATGAAGCTTCTAAGTTGATGTAATAGCCAGTAAGAAGTAGTACAATTCATGTTTTAGGTATCGATTATTGACTTTTTACCCTTCTTTGGTGCCTTGGACATGAGCTAGGAACTTACGTTTTTGCATGAAACGAGCACTAGCAGCCGCGTTGCACGGGAAAATGTGAAAAGTGTTTATATATAGTAAAAACCTGAGAAATCCGTCCGTTTTCGTCATTCGTTATCGAATCGACCTAAAGCCAGATCAACACATTGGCCTCTCTTCTGTGTGAAACGGTTACATTTATCGTCTGCAAAGCTATGTCGTCTGCTGCGGTATGCGGAGACACTAAACGCACCGTAGTAGAACACAGATGAAGCTTCTAAGTTGATGTAATAGCCAGTAATAAGTAGTATAATTCAAGTTTTAGGTATCGATTATTGTCTTTTTACCCTTCTTTGGTGCCTTGGACATGAGCTAGGAACTTACGATTTTGCATGAAAGGAGGACTAGAAGCTGCGTTGCACGGGAGAATGCGAAAAGTGTTCATATGTAGTAAAAACCTGAGAAACCGTCCGTTTTCGTCATTTGTTATCAAATCGGCTTAAGGCCAGATCGTCACATTGGCCGATCTTCTGTCTGAAATGGTTACATTTATCGCCTGCAAAGCTATGTCGCGTGCTGCGGTATGCGGAGACACTAAAGGCACCATAGTAGAACACAGAAGAAAATCCTAAGTTGACGTAATACCCAGTAAGATGCTGTACAAGTTAAGTTTCTATTGACGATTATTGACTTTTTACCCTTCTTTGGGGCCTTGGACATGAGCTAGGAACTTAAGGTTTTGCATTAAAGGAGGACTAGCACCCAATTTGCACGGGAGAATGTGAAAAGTGTTCATATGTAGTAAAAACATGAGAAATCAGTCCGTTTTCGTCATTTGTTATTGAATCAACTTAAAGCCAGATCGTCACATAGGCCGCTCTTCTGTCTGAAACGATTACATTTATCGTCTGCAAAGCTATGTCGCGTGCTGCGGAATGCGGAGACACTAAAAGCACCATAGTAGAACACAGATGAAGCTTCTAAGTTGATGTAATAGAAATTAAGAAGTAGTACAATTCAAGTTTTAGTAATCGATAATTGACTTTTTAACTGGCTTTGGTGCCTTGGACATGTGCTAGGACATTAAAACTTTGCATGGAACGAGGACTAGCAGCCGTGTTGCACGGGAGAATGTGAAAAGTGATCATATGTAGTAAAAACCTGAGAAAACCGTCCGTTTTCGCCATTTGTCATCGAATCGACTTAAAGCCAGATCATCACATTGCCCGGTTTTCTCTCTGAAACGGTTGTACTTATCGTCTGCAAAGCTATGTCGCGTGCAGCGGTATGCGGAGACACTAAGAGCACCATAGTAGAACACAGATGAAGCCTTAAAGTTGATGTAATAGGCAGTAAGAAGTAGTACAATTCAAGTTTAGGTATAGATTATTGAATTTTTACCCTTCTTTGGTGCCTTGGACATGAGCTAGGAACTTAAGATTCTACATGAAAGGAGGACTAGCAGCCGCGTTGCACGGGAGAATGTGAAAAGTGTTCATATGTAGCGAAAACCTGAGAAATCCGTCCATTTTCGTCATTTGTTATCGAATCGACTTAAAGCCAGATCGTCACATTGGCCGCTCATCTGTCTGAAACGGTTACATTTATCGCCTGCAAAGCTATGTCGTCTGCTGCGGTATGCGGAGACACTAAAAGCACCGTAGTAGAACACAGATGAAGCTTCTAAGTTGATGTAATAGCCAGTAATAAGTAGTATAATTCAAGTTTTAGGTATCGATTATTGTCTTTTTACCCTTCTTTGGTGCCTTGGACATGAGCTAGGAAATTAAGATTTTGCATTAAAGGAGGACTAGCACCCAATTTGCACGGGAGAATGTGAAAAGTGTTCATATGTAGTAAAAACATGAGAAATCAGTCCGTTTTCGTCATTTGTTATTGAATCAACTTAAAGCCAGATCGTCACATAGGCCGCTCTTCTGTCTGAAACGATTACATTTATCGTCTGCAAAGCTATGTCGCGTGCTGCGGTATGCGGAGACACTAAAAGCACCATAGTAGAACACAGATGAAGCATCTAAGTTGATGTAATAGCCAGTAAGGAGTAGTACATTTCAAGTTTTAGGTATCGATTATTGACTTTTTAGCTGGCTTTGGTGCCTTGGACATGAGCTAGGACCTTAACATTTTGAATGAAAGGAGGACTAGCAGCCGAGTTGCACGGGAGAATGTGAAAAGTGTTTATATGTAGTAAAAACCTGAGAAACCGTCCGTTTTCGTCATTTGATATCAAATCGACTTAAAGCCAGATCGTCACATTGGAAGCTCTTCTGTCTGCTATGGTTACATTTATCGCCTGCAAAGCTATGTCGCGTGCTGCGGTGTGCGGAGACATAAAAGCACGATAGTAGAACACAGATGAAGCTTCTAAGTTGATGTAATAGCCAGTTAGAAGTAGTACAATTCAAGATTTAGGTATCGTTTATTGACTTTTTACCCTTCTTTTGTTCTTTGGACATAAGCTAGGAATTTAAGGTTCTGCATGAAAGGAGGACTAGCAGCCAAGTTGCGCGGGAGAATGTGAAAAGTGTGCACATGTAGTAAAAACCTGAGAAATACGTCCGTTTTCGTGATTTGTTATCGAATCAACTTAAAGCCAGATCGTCACATTGGCCGGTGTTCTCTCTGAAACGGTTGTACTTACCGTCTGCAAACCTATGTCGCGTGCTGCGGTATGCGGGGACACTAAAAGCACCATAGTAGAACGAAGATGAAGCTTCTAAGTTGATGTAGTAAACAGTAAGAAGTAGTACAATTCAAGTTTTAGGTATCAATTATTGACTTTTTAGCTGGCATTGGTGAACTGGACATGAGCTAGGACCTTAAGATTCTGCATGAAAGGAGGACTAGCAGCCGGGTTGCTCGGGAGAATGTGAAAAGTGTTCATATGTAGTAAAAACCTGATAAATTCGTCCGTTTTCGTCATTTGTTATCGAATCGACTTAAAGCCAGATCGTCACATTGGCCGCTCTTCTCTCTGAAATGGTTGTACTTATCGTCTGCAAAGCTATGTCGCGTGCTGCGGTATGCGGAGACACTAAAAGCACCAGAGTTGATCAGAGATGAGGCTTCTAAGTTGATGTAATAGCCAGTAAGAAGTAGTACAATTCAAGTTTAACGTATCGATTATTGACTTTTTACCCTTCTCTGGTGCCTTGGACATGAGCTATGAACTTTAGATTTTGCATGAAAGGAGGACTAGCAGCCGCGTTGCACGGGAGAATGTGAAAAGTGTTCATATGTAGTAAAAACCTGAGAAATCCGTCCGTTTTCGTCATTTGTTATCGAATCGACTTAAAGCGAAATCGTCACATTGGCCGCTCTTCTGTCTGAAACGATTACATTTATCGTCTGCAAAGCTATGTCGCGTGCTGCGGTATGCGGAGACACTAAAAGCACCATAGTAGAACACAGATGAAGCATCTAAGTTGATGTAATAGCGAGTAAGAAGTAGTACAATTCTAGTTTTAGTTATCAATTATTGACTTTTCACCCTTCTCTGGTGCCTTGGACATGAGCTATGAACTTTAGATTTTGCATGAAAGGAGGAATAGAAGCTGCGTTGCACGGGAGAATGCGAAAAGTGTTCATATGTAGTAAAAACCTGAGAAATCCGTCCGTTTTCGTCACTTGTTATCGAATCGACTTAAAGCCAGATCGTCACATTGGCCGCTCTTCTCTCTGAAACGGTTGTACTTATCGTCTGCTAAGCTATGTCGCGTGCTCCAGCAAGCGGAGACACTAAAAGCACCATAGTAGAACACAGATGAAGCTTCTAAGTTGATGTAATAGAAATTAAGAAGTAGTACAATTCAAGTTTTAGTTATCGATAATTGACTTTTTAACTGGCTTTGGTGCCTTGGACATGTGCTAGGACATTAAAACTTTGCATGGAACGAGGACTAGCAGCCGTGTTGCACGGGAGAATGTGAAAAGTGATCATATGTAGTAAAAACCTGAGAAAACCGTCCGTTTTCGCCATTTGTCATCGAATCGACTTAAAGCCAGATCATCACATTGCCCGGTTTTCTCTCTGAAACGGTTGTACTTATCGTCTGCAAAGCTATGTCGCGTGCAGCGGGATGCGGAGACACTAAGAGCACCATAGTAGAACACAGATGAAGCCTTAAAGTTGATGTAATAGGCAGTAAGAAGTAGTACAATTCAAGTTTTAGGTATAGATTATTGAATTTTTACCCTTCTTTGGTGCCTTGGACATGAGCTAGGAACTTAAGATTCTACATGAAAGGAGGACTAGCAGCCGCGTTGCACGGGAGAATGTGAAAAGTGTTCATATGTAGCGAAAACCTGAGAAATCCGTCCATTTTCGTCATTTGTTATCGAATCGACTTAAAGCCAGATCGTCACATTGGCCGCTCTTCTGTCTGAAACGGTTACATTTATCGCCTGCAAAGCTATGTCGTCTGCTGCGGTATGCGGAGACACTAAAAGCACCGTAGTAGAACACAGATGAAGCTTCTAAGTTGATGTAATAGCCAGTAATAAGTAGTATAATTCAAGTTTTAGGTATCGATTATTGTCTTTTTACCCTTCTTTGGTGCCTTGGACATGAGCTAGGAACTTAAGATTTTGCATTAAAGGAGGACTAGCACCCAATTTGCACGGGAGAATGTGAAAAGTGTTCATATGTAGTAAAAACATGAGAAATCAGTCCGTTTTCGTCATTTGTTATTGAATCAACTTAAAGCCAGATCGTCACATAGGCCGCTCTTCTGTCTGAAACGATTACATTTATCGTCTGCAAAGCTATGTCGCGTGCTGCGGTATGCGGAGACACTAAAAGCACCATAGTAGAACACAGATGAAGCATCTAAGTTGATGTAATAGCCAGTAAGGAGTAGTACATTTCAAGTTTTAGGTATCGATTATTGACTTTTTAGCTGGCTTTGGTGCCTTGGACATGAGCTAGGACCTTAACATTTTGAATGAAAGGAGGACTAGCAGCCGAGTTGCACGGGAGAATGTGAAAAGTGTTCATATGTAGTAAAAACCTGAGAAACCGTCCGTTTTCGTCATTTGTTATCAAACCGACTTAAAGCCAGATCGTCACATTGGCCACTCTTCTGTCTGAAATGGTTACGTTTATCGCCTGCAAAGCTATGTCGCGTGCTGCGGTATGCGGAGACACTAAAAGCACCACAGTAGAACACAGATGAAGCTTTTAAGTTGATGTAATAGCCAGTAAGAAGTAGTACAATTCAAGATTTAGGTATCGATTATTGACTTTTTACCCTTCATTGGTGCTTTGGACATAAGCAAGGAATTTAAGGTTCTGCATGAAAGGAGGACTAGCAGCCAAGTTGCGCGGGAGAATGTGAAAAGTGTTCATATGTAGTAAAAACCTGAGAAACCGTCCGTTTTCGTCATTTGTTATCAAATCGGCTAAAGGCCAGATCGTCACATTGGCCGATCTTCTGTCTGAAATGGTTACATTTATCGCCTGCAAAGCTATGTCGCGTGCTGCGGTATGCGGAGACACTAAAGGCACCATAGTAGAACACAGAAGAAAATCCTAAGTTGACGTAATACCCAGTAAGATGCTGTACAAGTCAAGTTTCTATTGACGATTATTGACTTTTTACCCTTCTTTGGGGCCTTGTCCATGAGTTAGGACCTTAAGATTTTGCATGAAAGGAGGACTGGCAGTCGCGTTGGACGGGAGAATGTGAAAAGAGTTCATATGTAGTGAAAACCTGCAAAAACCGACCGTCTTTGTCACTTGTTATCGAATCGACTTGAAGCCAGATCGACACATTGGCCGCTCATCTCTCTGTAACGGTTACATTTATCGTCTGCAAAGCTATGTGGCGTGCTGCGGTATGCGGAGACACTAAAAGCACCATAGTAGAACACAGAAGTTGCTTCTAATTTAATGTAATAGCCAGGAAGAAGCAGTACAATTCAAGTTTTAGTTATCGATTATTGAATTTCTACCCTTCTTTGTTGTCTTGGACATGAGCCAGGACCTTAAGATTTTGCATGTAAGGAGGACTAGCAGCCGCGTTGTACGGGAGAATGTAAAATGTGTTGATATGTAGTAAAAACCTGAGAAATCCGTCCGTCTTCGTCATTTGTTATCGAATCGACTTAAAGGCAGTTCGACACATTGGCCGCTTTTCTCTCTGAAACGGGTACATTTATCGTCTGAAAACCTAAGTCGCATGCTACGGTATGCGGAGACACGAAAAGCAAAATAGTAGAACACAGAAGAAGGTTCTAAGTTGATGTAATAGCCAGTAAGAAGCAGTACAAATCAAGTTTTAGCTATCGATTATTGACTTTTTACCCTTCTTTAGTGCCTTGGACATGAGCTAGGACCTTAAGATTTTGCATGAGAGGAGTACTAGCAGCTGCGTTGCACGGGAGTATGTGAAAAGTGTTCATATGTAGAAAAAACCTGAGACATCCGTCCGTTTTCGTCATTTGTTATCGAATCGACTTAAAGCCAGATCGTCACATTGGCCGCTTTTCTCTCTGAAACGGTTACATTTAACGTCTGCAAAGCTATGTCCCTTGCTGCGGTATGCGGAGACACTAACAGCACCATAGTAGAACACAGATGAATTTTCTAAGTTGCAGTAATAGTCGGTAAGAAGTAGTACAATTCAACTTTTAGTTCTCGATTATTGACTTTTTACCCTTCTTTGGTGCCCTAAAAATGAGCTAGGACCCTAAGATTTTGGATGAGAGGAGGACTAGCAGCCGCGTTTCACGGGAGAATTTGAAAAGTGTTCATATGTAGTGAAAACCTAAGAAAACCGTCCGTTGTCGTCATTTGTTATCGAATAGAAATAAAGCCAGATCGACACATTGGCCGCTTTTCTCTCTGAAACGGTTACATTTACCGTCTGAAAATCTAAGTCGCGTGCTGCGGTATGCGGAGACACTGAAAGCACCATAGTAGAACACAGAAGAAGCTTCTAAGTTGATGTAATAGCCAGTAAGGAGCAGTACAATTGAAGTTTTAGTTATCGATTATTGGCTTTTTACCCTTCTTTATTGCCTTGGACATGAGATACGACCTTAAGATTTTTAACGAGAGGAAGACTAGCAGCCGCGTTGGACGGGAGAATTTGAAAAGTGTTCATATGGAGTAAAAACCTGAGAAATCCGTCCGTTGTCGTCATTTGTTATCGAATAGAAATGAAGCCAGATCGACACATTGGCCGCTTTTCTCTCTGAAACGGTTACATTTATCGTCTGCAAAGCTCTGTCGCGTGCTGCGGTATGCGCAGGCACTAAAAGCACCATAGTAGAACTCAGAAGAAGCTTCTAAGTTGATGTAATAGCCAGTACGAAACAGTACAATTCAAATTTTTTGTTATCGATTATTGACTTTTTACCCTTCTTTGGTGCCTTGGGCATCAGCTAGAACCCTAAGATTTTGCATGAGAGGAGGACTAGAAGCTGCGTTGCACGAGAGAATGTGAAAAGTGTTCATATGTAGTAAAAACCTGAGAAATCCGTCCGTTTTCGTCATTTGTTATCGAATCGACTTAAAGGCAGTTCGACACATTGGCCGCTTTTCTCTCTGAAACGGGTGCATTTATCGTCTGAAAACCTAAGTCGCATGCTGCGGTATGCGGAGACACGAAAAGCAAAATAGTAGAACACAGAAGAAGGTTCTAAGCTGATGTAATAGCCAGTAAGAAGCAGTACAAATCAAGTTTTAGCTATCGATTATTGACTTTTTACCCTTCTTTAGTGCCTTGGACATGAGCTAGGACCTTAGGATTTTGCATGAGAGGAGTACTAGCAGCTGCGTTGCACGGGAGTATGTGAAAAGTGTTCATATGTAGAAAAAACCTGAGAAATCCGTCCGTTTTCGTCATTTGTTATCGAATCGCTTTAAGCCAGATCGTCACATTGGCCGCTTCTCTCTCTGAAACGGTTGTACTTACCGTCTGCAAACCTATGTCGCGTGCTGCGGTATGCGGAGACACTAAAAGCACCATAGTAGAACGAAGATGAAGCTTCTAAGTTGATGTAGTAAACAGTAAGAAGTAGTACAATTCAAGTTTTAGGTATCAATTATTGACTTTTTAGCTGGCATTGGTGAATTGGACATGAGCTAGGACCTTAAGATTCTGCATGAAAGGAGGACTAGCAGCCGGGTTGCTCGGGAGAATGTGAAAAGTGTTCATATGTAGTAAAAACCTGATAAATTCGTCCGTTTTCGTCATTTGTTATCGAATCGACTTAAAGCCAGATCGTCACATTGGCCGCTCTTCTCTCTGAAATGGTTGTACTTATCGTCTGCAAAGCTATGTCGCGTGCTGCGGTATGCGGAGACACTAAAAGCACCAGAGTTGATCAGAGATGAGGCTTCTAAGTTGATGTAATAGCCAGTAAGAAGTAGTACAATTCAAGTTTAACGTATCGATTATTGACTTTTTACCCTTCTCTGGTGCCTTGGACATGAGCTATGAACTTTAGATTTTGCATGAAAGGAGGACTAGCAGCCGCGTTGCACGGGAGAATCTGAAAAGTGTTCATATGTTGTAAAAACCTGTGAAATCCGTCCGTTTTCGTCATTTGTTATCGAATCGACTTAAAGCGAAATCGTCACATTGGCCGCTCTTCTGTCTGAAACGATTACATTTATCGTCTGCAAAGCTATGTCGCGTGCTGCGGTATGCGGAGACACTAAAAGCACCATAGTAGAACACAGATGAAGCATCTAAGTTGATGTAATAGCGAGTAACAAGTAGTACAATTCTAGTTTTAGTTATCAATTATTGACTTTTCACCCTTCTTTGGTGCCTTGGACATGAGCTAGGAACTTAAGATTTTGCATGAAAGGAGGACTAGCAGCCGCGTTACACACGGGAGAATGTGAAAAGTGTTCATATGTAGTAAAATCCTGAAAAATCCGTCCGTTTTCGTCTTTTGTTATCCAATCGACTTAAAGCCAGATCGTCACATTGGCCGCTCTTCTCTCTGAAACGGTTATACTTATCGTCTGCAAAGCTATGTCGCGTGCTGCGGTATGCTTATATACTAAAAGCACCATAGTAGAACACAGATGAAGCTTCTAAGTTGATGTAATAGCCAGTAAGAAGTAGTACAATTCAAGTTTTATTTATCGATTATTGACTTTTTAGCTGGCTTTCGTGCCTTGGACATGAGCTAGGACCTTAAGACTCTGCATGAAAGGAGGACTAGCAGCCGCGTTGCACGGGAGAATGTGAAAAGTGTTCATATGTAGTAAAAACCTGAGAAACCGTCCGTTTTCGTCATTTGTTATCAAACCGACTTAAAGCCAGATCGTCACATTGGCCACTCTTCTGTCTGAAATGGTTACATTTATCGCCTGCAAAGCTATGTCGCGTGCTGCGGTATGCGGAAACACTAAAAGCACCACAGTAGAACACAGATGAAGCTTCTAAGTTGATGTAATAGCCAGTAAGAAGTAGTACAATTCAAGATTTAGGTATCGATTATTGACTTTTCACCCTTCATTGGTGCTTTGGACATAAGCAAGGAATTTAAGGTTCTGCATGAAAGGAGGACTAGCAGCCAAGTTGCGCGGGAGAATGTGAAAAGTGTTCATATGTAGTAAAAACCTGAGAAACCGTCCGTTTTCGTCATTTGTTATCAAATCGGCTAAAGGCCAGATCGTCACATTGGCCGATCTTCTGTCTGAAATGGTTACATTTATCGCCTGCAAAGCTATGTCGCGTGCTGCGGTATGCGGAGACACTAAAGGCACCATAGTAGAACACAGAAGAAAATCCTAAGTTGACGTAATACCCAGTAAGATGCTGTACAAGTCAAGTTTCTATTGACGATTATTGACTTTTTACCCTTCTTTGGGGCCTTGTCCATGAGTTAGGACCTTAAGATTTTGCATGTAAGGAGGACTAGCAGCCGCGTTGTACGGGAGAATGTAAAAAGTGTTGATATGTAGTAAAAACCTGAGAAATCCGTCCGTCTTCGTCATTTGTTATCGAATCGACTTAAAGGCAGTTCGACACATTGGCCGCTTTTCTCTCTGAAACGGGTACATTTATCGTCTGAAAACCTACGTCGCATGCTACGGTATGCGGAGACACTAAAAGCAAAATAGTAGAACACAGAAGAAGGTTCTAAGTTGATGTAATAGCCAGTAAGAAGCAGTACAAATCAAGTTTTAGCTATCGATTATTGACTTTTTACCCTTCTTTAGTGCCTTGGACATGGGCTAGGACCTTAGGATTTTGCATGAGAGGAGTACTAGCAGCTGCGTTGCACGGGAGTATGTGAAAAGTGTTCATATGTAGAAAAAACCTGAGAAATCCGTCCGTTTTCGTCATTTGTTATCGAATCGACTTAAAGCCAGATCGTCACATTGGCCGCTTCTCTCTCTGAAACGGTTACATTTAACGTCTGCAAAGCTATGTCCCTTGCTGCGGTATGCGGAGACACTAACAGCACCATAGTAGAACACAGATGAATTTTCTAAGTTGAAGTAATAGTCGGTAAGAAGTAGTACAATTCAACTTTTAGTTCTCGATTATTGACTTTTTACCCTTCTTTGGTGCCCTAAAAATGAGCTAGGACCCTAAGATTTTGGATGAGAGGAGGACTAGCAGCCGCGTTTCACGGGAGAATTTGAAAAGTGTTCATATGTAGTGAAAACCTAAGAAAACCGTCCGTTGTCGTCATTTGTTATCGAATAGAAATAAAGCCAGATCGACACATTGGCCGCTTTTCTCTCTGAAACGGTTACATTTACCGTCTGAAAATCTAAGTCGCGTGCTGCGGTATGCGGAGACACTAAAAGCACCATAGTAGAGCACAGAAGAAGCTTCTAAGTTGATGTAATAGCCAGTAAGGAGCAGTACAATTGAAGTTTTAGTTATCGATTATTGACTTTTTACCTTTCTTTATTGCCTTGGACATGAGATACGACCTTAAGATTTTTAACGAGAGGAAGACTAGCAGCCGCGTTGGACGGGAGAATTTGAAAAGTGTTCATATGTAGTAAAAACCTGAGAAATCCGTCCGTTGTCGTCATTTGTTTTCGAATAGAAATGAAGCCAGATCGACACATTGGCCGCTTTTCTCTCTGAAACGGTTACATTTATCGTCAGCAAAGCTATGTCGCGTGCTGCGGTATGCGGAGACACTAAAAGCTTCATAGTAGAACACAGAAGAAGCTTCTAACTTGATGTAATAGCCAGTAAGAAGCAGTACAATTGAAGTTGTAGTTATCGATCATTGACTTATTAGCCTTCTTTATTGGCTTGGACATGAGATACGACCTTAAGATTTTGAACGAGAGGAAGACTAGCAGCCGCGGTGGACGGGAGAATTTGAAAAGTGTTCATATGTAGTGAAAACCTGTTAAAACCGTCCGTTTTCGTCATCTGTTATCGAATCGACTTAAAGCCAGATCGTCACATTATCCGCTCTTCTCTCTGAAACGGTTACATTTACCGTCAGCAAAGCTATGTCGCGTGCTGCGGTATGTTGACACACTAAAAGCACCATAGGAGAACACAGATGAAGCGTCTAAGTTGATGTAATAGCCAGTAAGAAGTAGTGCAATTAAAGTTTTAGTTATCGATTATTGTCTTTTGAGACGTCTTTGGTGACTTGGACATGAGCTAGGACCTTACGATTTCTCATGAGAGGAGGACTAGCAGCCGCGTTGCACGGGATAATGTGAAAAGTGTTTATAGTTAGTAATAACCTGAAAAATCCGTCAGTTTTCGTCATTTGTTATCGAATCGACTTAAAGCCAGACCGTCACATTGGCCGCTCTTCTTTCTGAAACGGTTACATTTATCGTCAGCAAAACTATGTCGCGTGCTGCGGTATGCGGAGACACTAAAAGCTCCATAGTAGAACACAGAAGAAGCTTCTAACTTGATGTAATAGCCAGTAAGAAGCAGTACAATTGAAGTTTTAGTTATCGATCATTGTCTTTTTACCCTTCTTTATTGCCTTGGACATGAGATACGACCTTAAGATTTTTAACGAGAGGAAGACTAGCAGCCGCGTTGGACGGGAGAATTTGAAAAGTGTTCATATGTAGTAAAAACCTGAGAAATCCGTCCGTTGTCGTCATTTGTTATCGAATAGAAATGAAGCCAGATCGACACATTGGCCGCTTTTCTCTCTGAAACGGTTACATTTATCGTCTGCAAAGCTCTGTCGCGTGCTGCGGTATGCGCAGGCACTAAAAGCACCATAGTAGAACTCAGAAGAAGCTTCTAAGTTGATGTAATAGCCAGTACGAAACAGTACAATTCAAATTTTTTGTTATCGATTATTGACTTTTTACCCTTCTTTGGTGCCTTGGGCATGAGCTAGAACCCTAAGACTTTGCATGAGAGGAGGACTAGCAGCTGCGTTGCACGAGAGAATGTGAAAAGTGTTCATATGTAGTAAAAACCTGAGAAATCCGTCCGTTTTCGTCATTTGTTATCGAATCGACTTAAAGGCAGTTCGACACATTGGCCGCTTTTCTCTCTGAAACGGGTACATTTATCGTCTGAAAACCTAAGTCGCATGCTGCGGTATGCGGAGACACGAAAAGCAAAATAGTAGAACACAGAAGAAGGTTCTAAGTTGATGTAATAGCCAGTAAGAAGCAGTACAAATCAAGTTTTAGCTATCGGTTATTGACTTTTTACCCTTCTTTAGTGCCTTGGACATGGGCTAGGACCTTAGGATTTTGCATGAGAGGAGTACTAGCAGCTGCGTTGCACGGGAGTATGTGAAAAGTGTTCATATGTAGAAAAAACCTGAGAAATCCGTCCGTTTTCGTCATTTGTTATCGAATCGACTTAAAGCCAGATCGTCACATTGGCCGCTTCTCTCTCTGAAACGGTTACATTTAACGTCTGCAAAGCTATGTCCCTTGCTGCGGTATGCGGAGACACTAACAGCACCATAGTAGAACACAGATGAATTTTCTAAGTTGAAGTAATAGTCGGTAAGAAGTAGTACAATTCAACTTTTAGTTCTCGATTATTGACTTTTTACCCTTCTTTGGTGCCCTAAAAATGAGCTAGGACCCTAAGATTTTGGATGAGAGGAGGACTAGCAGCCGCGTTTCACGGGAGAATTTGAAAAGTGTTCATATGTAGTGAAAACCTAAGAAAACCGTCCGTTGTCGTCATTTGTTATCGAATAGAAATAAAGCCAGATCGACACATTGGCCGCTTTTCTCTCTGAAACGGTTACATTTACCGTCTGAAAATCTAAGTCGCGTGCTGCGGTATGCGGAGACACTAAAAGCACCATAGTAGAGCACAGAAGAAGCTTCTAAGTTGATGTAATAGCCAGTAAGGAGCAGTACAATTGAAGTTTTAGTTATCGATTATTGACTTTTTACCCTTCTTTATTGCCTTGGACATGAGATACGACCTTAAGATTTTTAACGAGAGGAAGACTAGCCCGCCGCGTTGGACGGGAGAATTTGAAAAGTGTTCATATGTAGTAAAAACCTGAGAAATCCGTCCGTTGTCGTCATTTGTTTTCGAATAGAAATGAAGCCAGATCGACACATTGGCCGCTTTTCTCTCTGAAACGGTTACATTTATCGTCAGCAAAGCTATGTCGCGTGCTGCGGTATGCGGAGACACTAAAAGCTTCATAGTAGAACACAGAAGAAGCTTCTAACTTGATGTAATAGCCAGTAAGAAGCAGTACAATTGAAGTTGTAGTTATCGATCATTGACTTATTAGCCTTCTTTATTGGCTTGGACATGAGATACGACCTTAAGATTTTGAACGAGAGGAAGACTAGCAGCCGCGGTGGACGGGAGAATTTGAAAAGTGTTCATATGTAGTGAAAACCTGTTAAAACCGTCCGTTTTCGTCATCTGTTATCGAATCGACTTAAAGCCAGATCGTCACATTATCCGCTCTTCTCTCTGAAACGGTTACATTTACCGTCAGCAAAGCTATGTCGCGTGCTGCGGTATGTTGACACACTAAAAGCACCATAGGAGAACACAGATGAAGCGTCTAAGTTGATGTAATAGCCAGTAAGAAGTAGTGCAATTAAAGTTTTAGTTATCGATTATTGTCTTTTGAGACGTCTTTGGTGACTTGGACATGAGCTAGGACCTTACGATTTCTCATGAGAGGAGGACTAGCAGCCGCGTTGCACGGGATAATGTGAAAAGTGTTTATAGTTAGTAATAACCTGAAAAATCCGTCAGTTTTCGTCATTTGTTATCGAATCGACTTAAAGCCAGATCGTCACATTGGCCGCTCTTCTTTCTGAAACGGTTACATTTATCGTCAGCAAAACTATGTCGCGTGCTGCGGTATGCGGAGACACTAAAAGCTCCATAGTAGAACACAGAAGAAGCTTCTAACTTGATGTAATAGCCAGTAAGAAGCAGTACAATTGAAGTTTTAGTTATCGATCATTGTCTTTTTACCCTTCTTTATTGCCTTGGACATGAGATACGACCTTAAGATTTTGAAAGAGAGGAAGACTAGCAGCCGTGTTGGACGGGAGAATTTGAAAAGTGTTCATATGTAGTGAAAACCTGTTAAAACCGTCCGTTTTCGTCATCTGTTATCGAATCGACTTAAAGCCAGATCGTCACATTATCCGCTCTTCTCTCTGAAACGGTTACATTTATCGTCAGCAAAGCTATGTCGTATGCTGCGGTATGTTGACACACTAAAAGCACCATAGGAGAACACAGATGAAGCGTCTAAGTTGATGTAATAGCCAGTAAGAAGTAGTGCAATTCAAGTTTTAGTTATCGATTATTGACTTTTGAGACGTCTTTGGTGACTTGGACATGAGCTAGGACCTTACGATTTCTCATGAGAGGAGGACTAGCAGTTGCGTTGAACGGGAGAATGTGAAAAGTGTTCATATGTAGTGAAAACCTGTTAAAACCGTCCGTTTTCGTCATCTGTTATCGAATTGACTTAAAGCCAGATCGTCACATTATCCGCTCTTCTCTCTAAACGGTTACATTTATCGTCAGCAAAACTATGTCGCGTGCTGCGGTATGTTGACACACTAAAAGCACCATAGGAGAACACAGATGAAGCGTCTAAGTTGATGTAATAGCCAGTAAGAAGTAGTGCAATTCAAGTTTTAGTTATCGATTATTGACTTTTGAGACGTCTTTGGTGACTTGGACAAGAGCTAGGACCTTACGATTTCTCATGAGAGGAGGACTAGCTGTTGCGTTGAACGGGAGAATGTGAAAAGTGTTCATATGTAGTAAAAAACTGAGAAATCAGTCCGTTTTCTTCATTTATTATCGAATCGACTTAAAGCCATATCGTTATATTGGCCGCTCTTCTCTCTGAAACGGTTACAATTACCGTCTGAAAACCTAAGTCGCGTGCTGCGATATGCGGAGACACTAAAAGCACCATAGTAGAACACAGAAGAAGCTTCTAAGTTGATGTAATAGCCAGTAAAAAGCAGTACAATTGAAGTTTTAGTTATCGATCATTGATTTTTTACCCTTCTTTATTGCCTTGGGCATTAGCTAGGTCCCTAAGATTTTGCATGAGACTAGTTCTAGCAGCGGCGTTGCACGGGAGAATGTGAAAAGTGTTGATATGTAGTAAAAACCTGAGAAATCCGTCCGTTGTCGTCATTTGTTATCGAATAGAAATAAAGCCAGATCGACACATTGGCCGCTTTTCTCTCTGAAACGGTTACATTTACCGTCTGAAAACATAAGTCGCGTGCTGCGGTATGCGGAGACACTAAAAGCACCATAGTAGAACACAGAAGAAGCTTCTAAGTTGACGTATTAGCGAGTAAGAAGCAGTACAACTGAAGTTTTACTTATCGATCATTGACTTTTTACCCTTCTTTATTGCCTTGGACATGAGATACGACCGTAAGGTTTTGAACGAGAGGAAGACTAGCAGCCGCGTTGGACGGGAGAATTTGAAAAGTGTTCATATGTAGTGAAAACCTGTTAAAACCGTCCGTTTTCGTCATCTGTTATCGAATCGACTTAAAGCCAGATCGTCACATTATCCGCTCTTCTCTCTGAAACGGTTACATTTATCGTCAGCAAAGCTATGTCGTATGCTGCGGTATGTTGACACACTAAAAGCACCATAGGAGAACACAGATGAAGCGTCTAAGTTGATGTAATAGCCAGTAAGAAGTAGTTCAATTCAAGTTTTAGCTATAGATTATTGACTTTTGAGACGTCTTTGGTGACTTGGACATGAGCTAGGACCTTACGATTTCTCATGAGAGGAGGACTAGCAGCCGCGTTGCACGGGAGAATGTGAAAAGTGTTTATAGTTAGTAATAACCTGAAAAATCCGTCCGTTTTCGTCATTTGTTATCGAATCGACTTAAAGCCAGATCGTCACATTGGCCGCTCTTCTTTTTGAAACGGTTACATTTATCGTCTGCAAAGCTATGTCGCGTGCTGCGGTATGCGGAGACACTAACAGCACCATAGTAGAACACAAATGAATTTTCTAAGTTGAAGTAATAGTCGGTAAGAAGTAGTACAATTCAACTTTTAGTTCTCGATTATTGACTTTTTACCCTTCTTCGGTGCCCTAAAAATGAGCTAGGACCCTAAGATTTTGGATGAGAGGAGGACTAGCAGCCGCGTTTCACGGGAGAATTTGAAAAGTGTTCATATGTAGTGAAAACCTAAGAAAACCGTCCGTTGTCGTCATTTGTTATCGAATAGAAATAAAGCCAGATCGACACATTGGCCGCTTTTCTCTCTGAAACGGTTACATTTACCGTCTGAAAATCTAAGTCGCGTGCTGCGGTATGCGGAGACACTAAAAGCACCATAGTAGAACACAGAAGAAGCTTCTAAGTTGATGTAATAGCCAGTAAGGAGCAGTACAATTGAAGTTTTAGTTATCGATTATTGACTTTTTACCCTTCTTTATTGCCTTGGACATGAGATACGACCTTAAGATTTTTAACGAGAGGAAGACTAGCAGCCGCGTTGGACGGGAGAATTTGAAAAGTGTTCATATGTAGTAAAAACCTGAGAAATCCGTCCGTTGTCGTCATTTGTTATCGAATAGAAATGAAGCCAGATCGACACATTGGCCGCTTTTCTCTCTGAAACGGTTACATTTATCGTCTGCAAAGCTCTGTCGCGTGCTGCGGTATGCGCAGGCACTAAAAGCACCATAGTAGAACTCAGAAGAAGCTTCTAACTTGATGTAATAGCCAGTACGAAACAGTACAATTCAAATTTTTTGTTATCGATTATTGACTTTTTACCCTTCTTTGGTGCCTTGGGCATGAGCTAGAACCCTAAGACTTTGCATGAGAGGAGGACTAGCAGCTGCGTTGCACGAGAGAATGTGAAAAGTGTTCATATGTAGTAAAAACCTGAGAAATCCGTCCGTTTTCGTCATTTGTTATCGAATCGACTTAAAGGCAGTTCGACACATTGGCCGCTTTTCTCTCTGAAACGGGTACATTTATCGTCTGAAAACCTAAGTCGCATGCTGCGGTATGCGGAGACACGAAAAGCAAAATAGTAGAACACAGAAGAAGGTTCTAAGTTGATGTAATAGCCAGTAAGAAGCAGTACAAATCAAGTTTTAGCTATCGATTATTGACTTTTTACCCTTCTTTAGTGCCTTGGACATGGGCTAGGACCTTAGGATTTTGCATGAGAGGAGTACTAGCAGCTGCGTTGCACGGGAGAATTTGAAAAGTCTTCATATGTAGTGAAAACCTGTTAAAACCGTCCGTTTTCGTCATCTGTTATCGAATCGACTTAAAGCCAGATCGTCACATTATCCGCTCTTCTCTCTGAAACGGTTACATTTATCGTCAGCAAAGCTATGTCGTATGCTGCGGTATGTTGACACACTAAAAGCACCATAGGAGAACACAGATGAAGCGTCTAAGTTGATGTAATAGCCAGTAAGAAGTAGTTCAATTCAAGTTTTAGCTATCGATTATTGACTTTTGAGACGTCTTTGGTGACTTGGACATGAGCTAGGACCTTACGATTTCTCATGAGAGGAGGACTAGCAGCCGCGTTGCACGGGAGAATGTGAAAAGTGTTTATAGTTAGTAATAACCTGAAAAATCCGTCCGTTTTCGTCATTTGTTATCGAATCGACTTAAAGCCAGATCGTCACATTGGCCGCTCTTCTTTCTGAAACGGTTACATTTATCGTCTGCAAAGCTATGTCGCGTGCTGCGGTATGCGGAGACACTAAAAGCTCCATAGTAGAACACAGAAGAAGCTTCTAACTTGATGTAATAGCCAGTAAGAAGCAGTACAATTGAAGTTTTAGTTATCGATCATTGTCTTTTTACCCTTCTTTATTGCCTTGGACATGAGATACGACCTTAAGATTTTGAACGAGAGGAAGACTAGCAGCCGCGTTGGACGGGAGAATTTGTAAAGTGTTCATATGTAGTGAAAACCTGTTAAAACCGTCCGTTTTCGTCATCTGTTATCGAATCGACTTAAAGCCAGATCGTCACATTATCCGCTCTTCTCTCTGAAACGGTTACCTTTATCGTCAGCAAAGCTATGTCGCGTGCTACGGTATGTTGACACACTAAAAGCACCATAGGAGAACACAGATGAAGCGTCTAAGTTGATGTAATAGCCAGTAAGAAGTAGTGCAATTCAAGTTTTAGTTATCGATTATTGACTTTTGAGACGTCTTTGGTGACTTGGACATGAGCTAGGACTTTAAGATTTCTCATGAGAGGAGGACTAGCCGTTGCGTTGAACGGGAGAATGTGAAAAGTGTTCATATGTAGTGAAAACCTGTTAAAACCGTCCGTTTTCGTCATCTGTTATCGAATCGACTTAAAGCCAGATCGTCACATTATCCGCTCTTCTCTCTGAAACGGTTACATTTATCGTCAGCAAAGCAATATCGCGTGCTGCGGTATGTTGACACACTAAAAGCGCCATAGGAGAACACAGATGAAGCGTCTAAGTTGATGTAATAGCCAGTAAGAAGTAGTGCAATTCAAGTTTTAGTTACCGATTATTGACTTTTGAGACGTCTTTGGTGACTTGGACATGAGCTAGGACCTTACGATTTCTCATGAGAGGAGGACTAGCTGTTGCGTTGAACGGGAGAATGTGAAAAGTGTTTATATGTAGTAAAAAACTGAGAAATCCGTCCGTTTTCTTCATTTATTATCGAATCGACTTAAAGCCATATCGTTATATTGGCCGCTCTTCTCTCTGAAACGGTTACATTTATCGTCTGCAAAGCTATGTCGCGTGCTGCGGTATGCAGAGACACTAAAAGCAAAATAGTAGAACATAGAAGATGTTTCTAAGTTGATGTTATAGCCAGTAAGAAGCAGTACAATTCATCTTTTAGTTCTCGATTATTGCATTTTTACCCTTCTTTGGTGCCTTGGGCATGAGCTAGGACCCTAAGATTTTGCATGAGAGGAGGACTAGCAGGTGCGTTGCACGGGAGAATGTGAAAAGTGTTGATATGTAGTAAAAACCTCAGAAATCCGTCCGTTGTCGTCATTTGTTATCGAATAGAAATAAAGCCAGATCGACACATTGGCCGCTTTTCTCTCTGAAACGGTTACAATTACCGTCTGAAAACCTAAGTCGCGTGCTGAGATATGCGGAGACACTAAAAGCACCATAGTAGAACACAGAAGAAGCTTCTAAGTTGATGTAATAGCCAGTAAAAAGCAGTACAATTGAAGTTTTAGTTATCGATCATTGACTTTTTACCCTTCTTTATTGCCTTGGGCATTAGCTAGGACCCTAAGATTTTGCATGAGACTAGGACTAGTAGCGGCGTTGCACGGGAGAATGTGAAAAGTGTTGATATGTAGTAAAAACCTGAGAAATCCGTCCGTTGTCGTCATTTGTTATCGAATAGAAATAAAGCCAGATCGACACATTATCCGCTCTTCTCTCTGAAACGTTTACATTTATCGTCAGCAAAGCTCTGTCGCGTGCTGCGGTATGTTGACACACTAAAAGCACCATAGGAGAACACAGATGAAGCGTCTAAGTTGATGTAATAGCCAGTAAGAAGTAGTGCAATTCAAGTTTTAGTTATCGATTATTGACTTTTGAGGCGTCTTTGGTGACTTGGACATGAGCTAGGACCTTACGATTTCTCATGAGAGGAGGACTAGTAGTTGCGTTGCACGGGAGAATGTGAAAAGTGTTCATATGAGAAATCCGTCCGTTTTCGTCATTTGTTATCGAAACGACTTAAAGCCGGATCGTCACTTTGGTCGCTCTTCTCTCTGAAAGGGTTACATTTATCGTCTGCAAAGCTATTTCGCGTGCTGCGGTATGCGGAGACACTAAAAGCTCCATAGTAGAACACAGAAGAAGCTTCTAACTTGATGTAATAGCCAGTAAGAAGCAGTACAATTCAAAATTTAGTTCTCGATTATTGAATTTTTACCCTTATTTGGTGCCTTTGACATGAGCTAGGACATTAAGAGGTTGCATGAGAGGAGGACTAGGAGCCGCGGTGCACGAGAGAATGTGAAAAGTGTCTTTATTTAGTAAAAGCCTGAGAAACCCGTCAGTTTTCGTCATTTGTTATCGAATCGACTTAAAGGCAGATCGTCACATTAGGCGCTCTTATCTCTGAAGCGGTTACATTTATCGTCTGCAAAGCTATGTCGCGAGCTGCGGTATGCGTAGTCACTAAAAGCAAAATAGAAGAACACAGAAGAAGCTTCTAAGTTGATGTAATAGCTAGTAAGAAGTAGTACAATTCAAGTTTTAGTTATCGATTTTTTACTTTTTACCCTTCATTGGTGCCTTGGACATGAGCTAGTACCTTAAGATTATGCATGATATGAGGACTAGCAGCCGCGTTGTTTCGGGAGAATGTGAAAAGTGTTCATATGTAGTAAAAACCTGAGAAATCCGTTTGTTTTCGTCATTTGATATCGAATCGACTTAAAGGCAGATCGTCACATAGGGGCGCTCTTCTCTCTGAAGCGGTTACATTTATCGTCTGCAAAGCTATGTCGCGTTCTGCGGTATGGAGACACTAAAGGCACCATAGTAGAACACAGAAGAGAATTCTAAGTTGACGTAATACCCAGTAAGAAGCAGTACAATTCAAGTTTTAGATAACGATTATTGACTTTTTACCATTCTTTGGTGCCTTGGACATAAGCTAGGACCTTAAGATTTTGCATGAAAGGAGGACTGGCAGCCGCGTTGGACGACAAAATGTGTAAAGTGTTCATATGTAGTGAAAACCTGCAAAAACCGTCCGTTTTCGTCATTTGTTATCGATTCGACTTGAAGCCGGATCGACACATTGGCCGTTCGTCTCTCTGAAACGGTTACATTTATCGTCTGCAAAGCTATGTCGCGAGCTGCGGTATGCGGAGACACTACAAGCACCATAGTAGAACACAGAAGAAGCTTCTAAGTTGACGTAATAGCCAGTATTAAGCAGTACAATTCAAGTTTTAGTTATCGATTATTGACTTTTTACCCTTCTTTGGTGCCTCGGACATAAGCTAGGACCTTAAGATTTTGCATGAAGGGAGGACTAGCAGCCGCGTTTTTACGGGAGAATGTGAAAAGTGTTCATATGTACTAAGAACCTGAGAAATCCGTCCGTTTCAGTCATTTGTTATCGAATCGACTTAAAGCCAGATCGTCACATTGGCACCTCTTCTCTCTGAAACGGTTACATTTGTCGTCTGCAATGCTATGTCGCGTGCTGCGGTATGCGGAGACACTACAAGCACCATAGTACAACACAGAAGAAGCTTCTAAGTTGATGTAATAGCCAGTAAGAAGCAGTACAATTCAAGTTTTAGTTATCGATTACTGACTTTATACCCATCTTTGGTGCCTTGGACATCAGCTAGGACCTTAAGATTTTGCATGAAAGGAGGACTAGCAGCCGCGTTGGACGGGAGAATGTGAAAAGTGTTCATATGTAGTGAAAACCTGCAAAAACCGTCCATTTTCGTCATTTGTTATCGAATAGACTTGAAGCCAGATCGACACATTGGCCGCTCGTCTCTCTGAAACGGTTAAATTTGTCGTCTGCAAAGCTATGTCGCGTACTGCGGTATGCGGAGACTCTAAAAGCACCATACTGGAACACAGAAGTTTTTTCTAAGTTAATGTAATAGCCAGGTAGAAGCAGTACAATCCAAGTTTTAGTTATCGATTATTGACTTTTTACCCTTCTTTGGTGCCTTGGACATGAGTTAGGACCTTAAGATTTTGCATGTAAGGAGGACTAGCAGCCGCGTTGCACGGGAGAATGTGAAGAGTGTTCATATGTAGTAAAAACATGAGAAATCCGTCTGTTTTCTTCATTTGTTATCGAATCGACTTAAAGCCACATAATCACATTGGCCGCTCTTCTCTCTGAAACGGTTACATTTATCGTCTGCAAAGCTATGTCGCACGCTACGGTATGAGGACACCCTAAAAGCACCATAGTAGAACACAGAAGAAGCTTCTAAGTTGATGTAATAGCCAGTAAGAAGCAATACAACTCAAGTTTTAGTTATCGATTATTGACTTTTTACCCATACTTGGTGCTTTGGACATGAGCTACTTCCTTAAGATTTTGCATGTAAGGAGTACTAGCAGCAGCGTTGCACGGGAGATTGTGAAAAGTGTTCATATGTAGTAAAAATCTGAGAAATTCGTCCGTTTTCTTCATTTGTTATCGAATCGACTTAAAGCCAGATCGTCACATTGTCCTCTCTTCTCTCTGAAACGGATACATTTATCGTCTGCAAAGCACTGTCGCGTGCTGCGGTCTACGGAGGCACTAAAAGCACCATAGTAGAACATAGATGTAGCTTCTAAATTAATGTAGTAGCCAGTACGAAGTAGTACAATTCAAGTTTTAGTCATCGATTATTGACTTTTTACCCTTCTTTGGTGCCATGGACATGAGCTAGGACATTAAGAGTTTGCATGAATGGAGGACTAGCAGCCGCGTTGCGAAGGGGGAATGTGAAAAGTGTTCATATATAGTAAAAACCTCAGAAATCCGTCCGTTTTCGTCATTTGTTATCGAATCGACTTAAAGCCAGATCGTTACATTGGCCGCTCTTCTCTCTGAAAGGGTTACATGTATCGTCTGCAAAGCTACGTCGCGTTCTGCGGTATGCGGAGACACTAAAGGCACCATAGTAGAACAAAGAGGAGAATTCTAAGTTGACGTAATACCCAGTAAGAAGCAGTACAATTCAAGTTTTAGTTAACGGTTATTGACTTTTTACCCTTCTTTGGTGCCTTGGACATGAGCTAGGACCTTAAGATCTTGCATGAAGAGAGGTCTAGCACCCGTGTTGCACGGGGGAATGTGAAAAGTGTTCATATGTAGTAAAAATCTGAGAAATCCGTCCGTTTTCTTCATTTGTTATCGAATCGACTTAAATCCAGATCGTCACATTGGCCGCTCATCTCTCTGAAACGGTTACATTTATAGGGTACAAAGCTATGTCGCGTGTTGCGGTATGCGGAGACACTAAAAGCACCAGAATAGAACACAGAGGAAGCTTCTAAGTTGATGTGATAGCCAGTACAGAGCAGTACTATTCAAGTTTTCGTTATTGATTATTGACTTTTTAGAAGGCTCTGTTGACTTGGACATGAGCTAGGACCTTACGATTTTGCATGAAGGGAGGTCTAGCAGCCGCGTTGCGCGGGGATATTTGAAAAGTGTTCGTATGTAGTAAAAACTCGAGAAATCCGCCCGTTTTCGACATTTGCTATCGAATCGACTTATTGCCAGATCGTCATATCAGCCGCTCTTCTCTCTGAAACGATTACATTTATCGTGTGCAAAGCTATGTCGCGTGCTGCGGATTGCGAGGACACTAAAAGCACCATAGTAGAACACAGAAGAACCTTCTAAGTTGATGTGATAGCCAGTTCGAAGCAGTACAAATCAATGTTTAGTTTTCGATTATTGACTTTTTACACGGCTTTGGTGACTTGGACATGAGCTAGGACCTTACGATTTTGCATGAAGCTAGGACTAGCAGCCGCGTTGCACGGGTGAATGTGAAAAGTGTTCATATGTAGTGAAAATCTGAGAAATCCGCCCGTTTTCCTCATTTGCTATCGAATCGACTTAATGCCAGATCGTCATATCGGCAGCTCTTATCTCTGAAACGGTTACAATTATCATGTGCAAAGCTGTGTCGCGTGCTGTGGTATGCGGAGACACTAATAGAACCATAATAGAACACAGAAGAAGCTTCTAAGTTGATGTGATAGCCAGTACGAAGCAGTACAATTCAAGTTTTAGTTATCGATTATTGAATTTTTAGACGGCTTTAGTACCTTTGACATGAGCTAGGACCTTAAGATCTTTAAGATTTTGCATGAAGTTCGGTCTAGCAGCCGCGTTGCACTGAGGAATGTGCAAAGTGTTCATATGTTGTGAAAACCTGAGAAATCCGCCCGTTTTCCTCATTTGCTATGGAATCGACTTAATGCCAGATAGCCATATTGGCCGCTCTTCTCTCTGAAACGGTTACATTTATCGTGTGCAAAGCTATGTCGCGTGCTGCAGTATGCGGACACACTAAAAGCACCATAACAGAGCACAGAAGATGCTTCTAAGTTGATATGATAGCCAGTACGAAGCAGTACAATTCAAGTTTTAGTTATCGAGTATTGACTTTTTAGACGGCTGTGGTGCCTTGGACATGAGCTAGGACCTTAAGGTCTTGTATGAATGGAGGTCTAGCAGCCGCATTGCACGGGTGAATGTGAAAAGTGTTCATATGTAGTGACAACCTGTGAAATCCGCCCGTTTTCCTCATTTGCTATCGAATCGACTTAATTGCTAGACCGTCATATCGGCAGCTCTTATCTCTGAAACGGTTACATTTATCGTGTGCAAAACTATGTCGCACGCTATGGTATGCGGAGACACTAAAAGCACCATAATAGAACACAGAAGAAGCTTCTAAGTTGATGTAATAGCCAGTACGAAGCAGTACAATTCAAGTTTTAGTAATCGATTATTGACTTTTTAGACGGCTTTGGTGCCTTGGACATGAGCTAGGACCTTACGATTTTGCATGAAGGGAGGTCTAGCAGCCGCGTTGCGCGGGGAAATTTGAAAAGTGTTCGTATGTAGTAAAAACTCGAGAAATCCGCCCGTTTTCGACATTTGCTATCGAATCGACTTATTGCCAGATCGTCATATCAGCCGCTCTTCTCTCTGAAACGGTTACATTTATCGTCAGCAAAGCTATGTCGTATGCTGCGGTATGTTGACACACTAAAAGCACCATAGGAGAACACAGATGAAGCGTCTAAGTTGATGTAATAGCCAGTAAGAAGTAGTTCAATTCAAGTTTTAGCTATCGATTATTGACTTTTGAGACGTCTTTGGTGACTTGGACATGAGCTAGGACCTTACGATTTCTCATGAGAGGAGGACTAGCAGCCGCGTTGCACGGGAGAATGTGAAAAGTGTTTATAGTTAGTAATAACCTGAAAACTCCGTCCGTTTTCGTCATTTGTTATCGAATCGACTTAAAGCCAGATCGTCACATTGGCCGCTCTTCTTTCTGAAACGGTTACATTTATCGTCTGCAAAGCTATGTCGCGTGCTGCGGTATGCGGAGACACTAAAAGCTCCATAGTAGAACACAGAAGAAGCTTCTAACTTGATGTAATAGCCAGTAAGAAGCAGTACAATTGAAGTTTTAGTTATCGATCATTGTCTTTTTACCCTTCTTTATTGCCTTGGACATGAGATACGACCTTAAGATTTTGAACGAGAGGAAGACTAGCAGCCGCGTTGGACGGGAGAATTTGTAAAGTGTTCATATGTAGTGAAAACCTGTTAAAACCGTCCGTTTTCGTCATCTGTTATCGAATCGACTTAAAGCCAGATCGTCACATTATCCGCTCTTCTCTCTGAAACGGTTACCTTTATCGTCAGCAAAGCTATGTCGCGTGCTACGGTATGTTGACACACTAAAAGCGCCATAGGAGAACACAGATGAAGCGTCTAAGTTGATGTAATAGCCAGTAAGAAGTAGTGCAATTCAAGTTTTAGTTACCGATTATTGACTTTTGAGACGTCTTTGGTGACTTGGACATGAGCTAGGACCTTACGATTTCTCATGAGAGGAGGACTAGCAGCCGCGTTGCACGGGAGAATGTGAAAAGTGTTTATAGTTAGTAATAACCTGAAAACTCCGTCCGTTTTCGTCATTTGTTATCGAATCGACTTAAAGCCAGATCGTCACATTGGCCGCTCTTCTTTCTGAAACGGTTACATTTATCGTCAGCATAGCTATGTCGCGTGCTGCGGTATGTTGACACACTAAAAGCACCATAGGAGAACACAGATGAAGCGTCTAAGTTGATGTAATAGCCAGTAAGAAGTAGTGCAATTCAAGTTTTAGTTATCGATTATTGACTTTTGAGGCGTCTTTGGTGACTTGGACATGAGCTAGGACCTTACGATTTCTCATGAGAGGAGGACTAGCTGTTGCGTTGAACGGGAGAATGTGAAAAGTGTTTATATGTAGTAAAAAACTGAGAAATCCGTCCGTTTTCTTCATTTATTATCGAATCGACTTAAAGCCATATCGTTATATTGGCCGCTCTTCTCTCTGAAACGGTTACATTTATCGTCTGCAAAGCTATGTCGCGTGCTGCGGTATGCAGAGACACTAAAAGCAAAATAGTAGAACATAGAAGATGTTTCTAAGTTGATGTTATAGCCAGTAAGAAGCAGTACAATTCATCTTTTAGTTCTCGATTATTGCATTTTTACCCTTCTTTGGTGCCTTGGGCATGAGCTAGGACCCTAAGATTTTGCATGAGAGGAGGACTAGCAGGTGCGTTGCACGGGAGAATGTGAAAAGTGTTGATATGTAGTAAAAACCTCAGAAATCCGTCCGTTGTCGTCATTTGTTATCGAATAGAAATAAAGCCAGATCGACACATTGGCCGCTTTTCTCTCTGAAACGGTTACAATTACCGTCTGAAAACCTAAGTCGCGTGCTGAGATATGCGGAGACACTAAAAGCACCATAGTAGAACACAGAAGAAGCTTCTAAGTTGATGTAATAGCCAGTAAAAAGCAGTACAATTGAAGTTTTAGTTATCGATCATTGACTTTTTACCCTTCTTTATTGCCTTGGGCATTAGCTAGGACCCTAAGATTTTGCATGAGACTAGGAATAGCAGCGGCGTTGCACGGGAGAATGTGAAAAGTGTTGATATGTAGTAAAAACCTGAGAAATCCGTCCGTTGTCGTCATTTGTTATCGAATAGAAATAAAGCCAGATCGACACATTATCCGCTCTTCTCTCTGAAACGTTTACATTTATCGTCAGCAAAGCTCTGTCGCGTGCTGCGGTATGTTGACACACTAAAAGCACCATAGGAGAACACAGATGAAGCGTCTAAGTTGATGTAATAGCCAGTAAGAAGTAGTGCAATTCAAGTTTTAGTTATCGATTATTGACTTTTGAGGCGTCTTTGGTGACTTGGACATGAGCTAGGACCTTACGATTTCTCATGAGAGGAGGACTAGTAGTTGCGTTGCACGGGAGAATGTGAAAAGTGTTCATATGAGAAATCCGTCCGTTTTCGTCATTTGTTATCGAAACGACTTAAAGCCGGATCGTCACTTTGGTCGCTCTTCTCTCTGAAAGGGTTACATTTATCGTCTGCAAAGCTATTTCGCGTGCTGCGGTATGCGGAGACACTAAAAGCTCCATAGTAGAACACAGAAGAAGCTTCTAACTTGATGTAATAGCCAGTAAGAAGCAGTACAATTCAAAATTTAGTTCTCGATTATTGAATTTTTACCCTTATTTGGTGCCTTTGACATGAGCTAGGACATTAAGAGGTTGCATGAGAGGAGGACTAGGAGCCGCGGTGCACGAGAGAATGTGAAAAGTGTCTTTATTTAGTAAAAGCCTGAGAAACCCGTCAGTTTTCGTCATTTGTTATCGAATCGACTTAAAGGCAGATCGTCACATTAGGCGCTCTTATCTCTGAAGCGGTTACATTTATCGTCTGCAAAGCTATGTCGCGAGCTGCGGTATGCGTAGTCACTAAAAGCAAAATAGGAGAACACAGAAGAAGCTTCTAAGTTGATGTAATAGCTAGTAAGAAGTAGTACAATTCAAGTTTTAGTTATCGATTTTTTACTTTTTACCCTTCATTGGTGCCTTGGACATGAGCTAGTACCTTAAGATTATGCATGATATGAGGACTAGCAGCCGCGTTGTTTCGGGAGAATGTGAAAAGTGTTCATATGTAGTAAAAACCTGAGAAATCCGTTTGTTTTCGTCATTTGATATCGAATCGACTTAAAGGCAGATCGTCACATAGGGGCGCTCTTCTCTCTGAAGCGGTTACATTTATCGTCTGCAAAGCTATGTCGCGTTCTGCGGTATGGAGACACTAAAGGCACCATAGTAGAACACAGAAGAGAATTCTAAGTTGACGTAATACCCAGTAAGAAGCAGTACAATTCAAGTTTTAGATAACGATTATTGACTTTTTACCATTCTTTGGTGCCTTGGACATAAGCTAGGACCTTAAGATTTTGCATGAAAGGAGGACTGGCAGCCGCGTTGGACGGCAAAATGTGTAAAGTGTTCATATGTAGTGAAAACCTGCAAAAACCGTCCGTTTTCGTCATTTGTTATCGATTCGACTTGAAGCCGGATCGACACATTGGCCGTTCGTCTCTCTGAAACGGTTACATTTATCGTCTGCAAAGCTATGTCGCGAGCTGCGGTATGCGGAGACACTACAAGCACCATAGTAGAACACAGAACAAGCTTCTAAGTTGACGTAATAGCCAGTATTAAGCAGTACAATTCAAGTTTTAGTTATCGATTATTGACTTTTTACCCTTCTTTGGTGCCTTGGACATAAGCTAGGACCTTAAGATTTTGCATGAAGGGAGGACTAGCAGCCGCGTTTTTACGGGAGAATGTGAAAAGTGTTCATATGTACTAAGAACCTGAGAAATCCGTCCGTTTCAGTCATTTGTTATCGAATCGACTTAAAGCCAGATCGTCACATTGGCACCTCTTCTCTCTGAAACGGTTACATTTGTCGTCTGCAATGCTATGTCGCGTGCTGCGGTATGCGGAGACACTACAAGCACCATAGTACAACACAGAAGAAGCTTCTAAGTTGATGTAATAGCCAGTAAGAAGCAGTACAATTCAAGTTTTAGTTATCGATTACTGACTTTATACCCATCTTTGGTGCCTTGGACATCAGCTAGGACCTTAAGATTTCGCATGAAAGGAGGACTAGCAGCCGCGTTGGACGGGAGAATGTGAAAAGTGTTCATATGTAGTGAAAACCTGCAAAAACCGTCCATTTTCGTCATTTGTTATCGAATAGACTTGAAGCCAGATCGACACATTGGCCGCTCGTCTCTCTGAAACGGTTAAATTTGTCGTCTGCAAAGCTATGTCGCGTACTGCGGTATGCGGAGACTCTAAAAGCACCATACTGGAACACAGAAGTTTTTTCTAAGTTAATGTAATAGCCAGGTAGAAGCAGTACAATCCAAGTTTTAGTTATCGATTATTGACTTTTTACCCTTCTTTGGTGCCTTGGACATGAGTTAGGACCTTAAGATTTTGCATGTAAGGAGGACTAGCAGCCGCGTTGCACGGGAGAATGTGAAGAGTGTTCATATGTAGTAAAAACATGAGAAATCCGTCTGTTTTCTTCATTTGTTATCGAATCGACTTAAAGCCACATAATCACATTGGCCGCTCTTCTCTCTGAAACGGTTACATTTATCGTCTGCAAAGCTATGTCGCACGCTACGGTATGAGGACACCCTAAAAGCACCATAGTAGAACACAGAAGAAGCTTCTAAGTTGATGTAATAGCCAGTAAGAAGCAATACAACTCAAGTTTTAGTTATCGATTATTGACTTTTTACCCATACTTGGTGCTTTGGACATGAGCTACTTCCTTAAGATTTTGCATGTAAGGAGTACTAGCAGCAGCGTTGCACGGGAGATTGTGAAAAGTGTTCATATGTAGTAAAAATCTGAGAAATTCGTCCGTTTTCTTCATTTGTTATCGAATCGACTTAAAGCCAGATCGTCACATTGTCCGCTCTTCTCTCTGAAACGGATACATTTATCGTCTGCAAAGCACTGTCGCGTGCTGCGGTCTACGGAGGCACTAAAAGCACCATAGTAGAACATAGATGTAGCTTCTAAATTAATGTAGTAGCCAGTACGAAGTAGTACAATTCAAGTTTTAGTCATCGATTATTGACTTTTTACCCTTCTTTGGTGCCATGGACATGAGCTAGGACATTAAGAGTTTGCATGAATGGAGGACTAGCAGCCGCGTTGCGAAGGGGGAATGTGATAAGTGTTCATATATAGTAAAAACCTCAGAAATCCGTCCGTTTTCGTCATTTGTTATCGAATCGACTTAAAGCCAGATCGTTACATTGGCCGCTCTTCTCTCTGAAAGGTTACATGTATCGTCTGCAAAGCTACGTCGCGTTCTGCGGTATGCCGAGACACTAAAGGCACCATAGTAGAACAAAGAGGAGAATTCTAAGTTGACGTAATACCCAGTAAGAAGCAGTACAATTCAAGTTTTAGTTAACGGTTATTGACTTTTTACCCTTCTTTGGTGCCTTGGACATGAGCTAGGACCTTAAGATCTTGCATGAAGAGAGGTCTAGCACCCGTGTTGCACGGGGGAATGTGAAAAGTGTTCATATGTAGTAAAAATCTGAGAAATCCGTCCGTTTTCTTCATTTGTTATCGAATCGACTTAAATCCAGATCGTCACATTGGCCGCTCATCTCTCTGAAACGGTTACATTTATAGGGTGCAAAGCTATGTCGCGTGTTGCGGTATGCGGAGACACTAAAAGCACCAGAATAGAACACAGAGGAAGCTTCTAAGTTGATGTGATAGCCAGTACAGAGCAGTACTATTCAAGTTTTCGTTATTGATTATTGACTTTTTAGAAGGCTCTGTTGACTTGGACATGAGCTAGGACCTTACGATTTTGCATGAAGGGAGGTCTAGCAGCCGCGTTGCGCGGGGAAATTTGAAAAGTGTTCGTATGTAGTAAAAACTCGAGAAATCCGCCCGTTTTCGACATTTGCTATCGAATCGACTTATTGCCAGATCGTCATATCAGCCGCTCTTCTCTCTGAAACGATTACATTTATCGTGTGCAAAGCTATGTCGCGTGCTGCGGATTGCGAGGACACTAAAAGCACCATAGTAGAACACAGAAGAACCTTCTAAGTTGATGTGATAGCCAGTTCGAAGCAGTACAAATCAATGTTTAGTTTTCGATTATTGACTTTTTACACGGCTTTGGTGACTTGGACATGAGCTAGGACCTTACGATTTTGCATGAAGCTAGGACTAGCAGCCGCGTTGCACGGGTGAATGTGAAAAGTGTTCATATGTAGTGAAAATCTGAGAAATCCGCCCGTTTTCCTCATTTGCTATCGAATCGACTTAATGCCAGATCGTCATATCGGCAGCTCTTATCTCTGAAACGGTTACAATTATCATGTGCAAAGCTGTGTCGCGTGCTGTGGTATGCGGAGACACTAATAGAACCATAATAGAACACAGAAGAAGCTTCTAAGTTGATGTGATAGCCAGTACGAAGCAGTACAATTCAAGTTTTAGTTATCGATTATTGAATTTTTAGACGGCTTTAGTACCTTTGACATGAGCTAGGACCTTAAGATCTTTAAGATGTTGCATGAAGTGCGGTCTAGCAGCCGCGTTGCACTGAGGAATGTGCAAAGTGTTCATATGTTGTGAAAACCTGAGAAATCCGCCCGTTTTCCTCATTTGCTATGGAATCGACTTAATGCCAGATAGCCATATTGGCCGCTCTTCTCTCTGAAACGGTTACATTTATCGTGTGCAAAGCTATGTCGCGTGCTGCAGTATGCGGACACACTAAAAGCACCATAACAGAGCACAGAAGATGCTTCTAAGTTGATATGATAGCCAGTACGAAGCAGTACAATTCAAGTTTTAGTTATCGAGTATTGACTTTTTAGACGGCTGTGGTGCCTTGGACATGAGCTAGGACCTTAAGGTCTTGTATGAATGGAGGTCTAGCAGCCGCATTGCACGGGTGAATGTGAAAAGTGTTCATATGTAGTGACAACCTGTGAAATCCGCCCGTTTTCCTCATTTGCTATCGAATCGACTTAATTGCTAGACCGTCATATCGGCAGCTCTTATCTCTGAAACGGTTACATTTATCGTGTGCAAAACTATGTCGCACGCTGTGGTATGCGGAGACACTAAAAGCACCATAATAGAACACAGAAGAAGCTTCTAAGTTGATGTAATAGCCAGTACGAAGCAGTACAATTCAAGTTTTAGTAATCGATTATTGACTTTTTAGACGGCTTTGGTGCCTTGGACATGAGCTAGGACCTTACGATTTTGCATGAAGGGAGGACTAGCAGCCGCGTTGCACGGGGGATGTTAGAAGTGTTCATATGTATTGAAAATTTGAGAAATTCGGCCGTTTTCGTCATTTGCTATCGAATAGACTTAATGCCAGATCGTCATATTGGCCGCTTTTCTCTCTGCAATTGTTATGTTTATCATCTGCAAAACTATATCGTGTCCTTCGCTATGCTTACCCACTAAAAGAACCATAGTAGAACACAGAAGAAGACTCTCAGAAGATTTAATCGGCCAGTACGAAGCAGTACAACTCACATTTTACTTATCGATTATTGACTTATTAGCCGGCTTTGGTTATTTGAACATGAGCTATGACCTTGAGATTGTTCATGAAACGAGGTCTGTCTGCCAGGTACCGCGGGAGAATGTGAAAAGTGTTCATATGTAGTAAAAACCTGAGATATCCTCCCGTTTTCGTCATTTTCTATTTAATCGAGTTATTGCCAGATCGTCACATTGGCCGCTTTTCTCTCTGAAACTGTTACATATATCGTCTGCAAGCTTATGTCGCGTGCTGCGTTATGCGGAGACAGTCAAAGCATCACAGTAGAAAACAGATGAAGCTTCTCTGTTGGTGTAATCGGCGAGAAAGAACCAGTAATAAGCAGTACAATTCAAATTTTAGTTATCATTTATTGACTTATTAGCCTGCTTTGGTGCCTTAGACATGATCGAGGACCTTAAGCTTTTGCATCAAACGAGGTCTGAACGCCACGTTGCACGGGGAAATGTGAAACGTGTTAATATGTAGTAAAAACCTAAGAAAAACTTTCGCATTTATTTAAGTTCCGTTAGTACAATAAGAATCTGTTAAAAAACTGACTACAATAATCATAATCTTGCTCTACAAGGGAAGTAACTACTACTATTAACAGTATCTATCTACAGCAAATATAACAAAAGGTAAAACAGAAAGATTATCAAACGTCTAATGGCACAGTAACGAAACTGAAAACAGTTCGCGACAATTTCTTCTGAAATTATTTCACCAGGAAACATCAAGAACACCGATTGAAGACTACTAAAGTTCCAAAATAAACCACTATACACAAACAACTAATTAGTACTTAGCTTTGGATGCGCCGCTACAGCTGCAACTGGTCAGCGCGGAATGTAAACACAGGTAAGAGGTTAAGTTGCTCGATACGAAACACTCACAAATATCAGGTCACAACACAAGAAAGGCGGAGGTGAATGAAGAAACCACTAATAAGTATCTTGTATAGTAAATATTATCACAAAAACCGTTAAAATATGTATCTGAAACCTATAAATGTATGAAAACTTAGAGAGCGATTTCACACGCACTCACGCGCCTAATCGTAATGCCATATCGTCGCAGTGGCAGCTTTGCTCACGGAAGTGTTTACATATACATCTGGAAACTTACGTCATGTGCTGAGGTATGCGGTGGCACCACAAACAACAAAATAGGAGCTTCTCATTTGATGCAATCGGCAGGTAAGAAGTAGTACTACTCAAGTTTTAGGTATCGAAAATTCAACTGTAGGCCGGTTCTGGTGTCTTGCAGTTGATAGAGGACCTTGGAACATGCCTGTCTTTTTACCCCCTCCCCCTCGTAAGATGACTGTCTACGTACACCCGCCCCCCCCCCCCCCTCGTAATATGTCTGTCTACCTACTCACGCCTTCTGAAAATGTGTGTCTACCCACTTCCCCCTCAGACGATGACTCTACTTATCCCCCCAACCGGAAAACGTCAGTTTTCCCACCCCCTCCCCCCCTCAGAAGATGACTGTCTACCTACACACCCTTGGAAGATACCTGTCTACCTAACCCCCCCACCCTCGTTAGAACATGTCTGCCTACCTACCACCCTCTCAAAATATGTCTTTCTATCTACATCCCCCACCCCCCCCTCAGAAGATCACTCTCTACCTACTCCGCACGTGGATGATGTCTGTCTCCCTAAACCACCCTTCAGAAGATGTTTGCCTACATACCCCTTCTTGGAAGATGTCTGTCTACCTACACACCTTTGGAAGAGGCCTATCTACCTACCCCCTCCCCACCCCTTGGAAGATGTTTGCCCAGCTACCCTCCATCTAAGAAAATATTTGTCTACATACACCCCTTCGGAAAATGTCTGTCTACCTACTACTGCTCTGATGATGTCTGTCTCCCTGCCCCACCCTTCAGAAGATGTCTGCCTACCTACTACTCCATGGAAGATGTCTCTATACATACCACCTATCGGGTGATGTTTGTCTACTCGCCCCCCCCCCCACCCCATAAGATGCCAATCTAACATCCCCCCCTGTGAAGATGCCTATCTATCGCCTAGCTCGGAAGCTACCCCAACTCAGAAGGTTCCTATCTACCTGCACTTGGAAGATGACTATCTCTCCATCACCTTCAGAAGACTCTTATCTACCCCCTCAGAAGATGGCTGTCTACATACCCCACCCTCGAAATATGACTGTCTCTGATCTCCCACCCTAGGATTCCGTCTGTCTACCATTCTCACACATCGAGAGAGGTGGCACAGTGGTTAGCACACTGGACTCGCATTCGGGAGGATGACGGTTCAATCCCATCTCCAGCCATCCTGATTTAGGTTTTCCGTGATTATCCTAAATCGTTTCAGGCAAATGCTGGGATGGTTCCTTTGAAAGGGCACGGCCGATTTCCTTCCCAATCCTTCCCTAACCCGAGCTTGCGCTCCGTCTCTAATGACCTCATTGTCGACGGGATGTTAAACACTAACCACCACCACCACCATTCTCACAATCAGAAACTGTCTGTCTACCTACCTCCCCCACCCCCCCCCCCCCGGAGATGTGTGCCTATCTGCCTAGGTACCGCCATTTAGAAGGTGTCTGCCTAGCTACACCCATTTCAAAAGATGTGTAACTGACTACCCAACCTCCGAAGATCTCTGTCAAACCCTCCTCCCATCCCTGGAGGATGTATGTGTGCAGACCCCCTCTTGGAAGACATTTGACAACCGAAAAAACCGCTTTGGAAGATGTATGACTTCCTATCACTACCCTCGGACGGTGTATGTCTACCTAGCACCCCCTCGAAGATGTCTGTCTATCTACCGAACCGCGGTATATGCCTGCCTCACCGCATCAGAATATGTCTGTCTACATACCCTATATGGAAGATGTCTGTCTACTTACCCCACCCTCCCTCAGAAAATGTCTGTCTACCTGCCCACCTTGGAATATCTATGTCTACCAAAACCCGGAGGATGTCTGTCTACCCAACACCCCCCCCCCCCCCCCTCAGAAGATGATTGGATGATTGTCTACCTACCCCCGGAAGATTTCAGTCTACCTGCACCCCCTCACTTCGGAAGATGCCTGTCAATCTACCCCTCCAACAGAAAATGTCTGTCTACCTACCGCCCCTCGAAAGTTGTATGTCTACCACCCCTCCTCGGGAGATGTCTGTCTACCTACCCCCCTTCAGAAGATGTCTGTCTACCTACCCCCCGCCCTCGGTAAATGCCTGTCTACCCAACCCCCTCTCGGGAAAAGTATGTCTACCTATCCCCAATCGGAAGATGGCTGTCTACCTACCACCTCCCTCGGAATATGTCTGTATATCGAACCCGACCTCGGAATATGATTTTCCACCTACTGCATGGGAGATGTCAGTCCACCTGCACCCCACTTTGTAAAATGCCTGTCTACTTTCCACCCCTTTGGAAGATGTTTATCATCCCACCTCGGAAGATGTCTGTCTACCTACCACCCTCGGAACATGATTGTCTATTGAACCACACCTCAGAAGATGATTGTCTACTGACCTCCCAGAAGATGGAAGCCTACCTGCCCCCTCCCACTACAACAGAAGATGACCATCCATCTAACCCCCCTTGGTGGATGTCTGTTCATCTCCCCCCCTTGGAGGACTTTGTCTTCCTACCCCCTCGGAAGAAGTATGTATTCCATTCCCCCTCACAAGAAGTCTATCTTCCAACCCCCCTCAGAAGATTTTTGTCTACCTACCCTGCCTTGGTATATGTGTGTCTTCCTACAACCCCTCATACGATGTCTGCATACCTACCCCCCTCAGAAGAAGTCTATCATCCCTCTGTTGGAGAATTTCTGTCTACCTTCCCCCCACCCCCTCGGAAGATATATGTCTTCATATCCTCTACCCTTGGTGCCTACATACTCAACCTCAGAAGATGTCTACCTACCTACCCCCCTTATAAGAAATCTTTCTACCTACCCCCACCCCCCCTCGTATAATGTGTGTCTACCACCTCCTGGAGGATGTCTGTCTACTCCCCCCCCCCTTGTAAAATGTCTATATACCCTAGTTGGAAAGATGTCTATCATCCCACTCTCAGAAGGTGTCTGTCTACCTATCCTCCCACTCTGAAGATGTCTGTGTACCTACCCTCCCTCAGGAGATATCGGTCTATTTGCCCATCGGGACTATGTCTATCTACATACTCTCAGCCTTGGAAAATACGTGCCTACCTACTCCACCCCCTGTAAGATATCTGTCTACCTACAACCCGCCCTCGGAAACGTCTGTATACATACACCCTCTAATAAGATGTCTGCCTAACTACCTCACACTGTCTGTCTTCCTACCCCAACCATCCTCAGAAGATATGTCTGTCTACCTACCCCTTCTTGGAAAATGCCTGTCTACCTAAATCTCCCTTGGAAAATATCTGCCTAACTGCCCCCCATCCTTGGAAGGTGTCTGTCCACCAACTCTCCCATCGGAAGATGTATGGCTACCTAACCCCCTTCAGAAGATATCTGTCTATCTATCTGCCTGTGGAATGTGTATGTCTACCTAACTCCCTTAGACAATGTCAGTCTACCTACCCCCCTCGGAAGATACCTGTCTACCAATACCCTTCCCTCTGCATGCCAAAACTAATAAGATAGCAGGCAACCTACCCCACCTCAGAAGGTCTCTGTTTATGCACCCAAACTGAACATGTATGTCTATCTACCCCCTAGAAGTTGTCTGTCTACCTGCCCCCTCAGAAAATGTCAGTCGACCTAGCCCCCCTCGAAAGATTTCTGTCTACCTGTAAAACCTCACGGAAAATATCTGTCTACCAGCCCCCTTTCAGAGGATGTCTACCTACCACCCCCCTCAGAAGTAGTATATCTATCTACCCTACCCTTGAAACATGTCTGTCTACCTACCCACCCCCCCACCCCAGTCAGCAGATGTCTGTCTACCACCTACATAAGTTGTCTATCTACACCCCCTCGGAAGATGTCTGTCCAATACACCACCCTCAGAAGATATCTGTCCTACCCCTCTCGAAAATGTTAGTCTACCTACACCACAGATAATGAATGTCTACCAACCCCACCTCGGAAGATGTTTGTCTACCTACCCCATGGAAGATGTGTTTACCTACCACCACTCGTAGTATGTGTGTCTACCTACCCCCATTGGAAAATATCGGTCTACCTACCACCCTTGAAGATGTATGCCTGCATACCCAACACCCTTGGAAGACGTCTGTCTACCTAGCTCCCCCCCACGAAGATATCTGCCTTCATACTCACTTCTCTTGGAAGATTTCTGTCAATGTACCCAAATTCAGAAAACGACTGCCTACCTACCCCACCTCAGAAGATGTCTGCCTACCAACCACCCCTCGGAATATGTATGTCTACCTACACTCATTCGGAATATGGCTCTCTACCACCCCTGCCTCTCAACATGTCTATCTACCTACCTCCCTCAGAACATGTCTATCTACCAACATCCCCCACCTCCTGAGAAGTCTCTCTCACTACCCCCCCCGCCCCCTTCAAAAGTGACACCCTACCTACCATCCTCAGGAGATGTCAGTCTTCCTACTCCCCATACATCAGAAGGTGTGTCTAACTATCCCCATGGACAATGGCTGTCTACATACCGCTAGCCTCAGAAAATACTTGTCTAACTACACCCCCTCAGATTATTTCTGTCTCCTACAACCCACCCTCGGATAATGTCTGTCTACCTACCCCCTCACTATCTACCCCATCCACTCATGGAAGATGCTTATCTAATCACCTTGGAAGATGCCTTTCTACCCCAGCTCAGAAATTGTCTATCTACCCCCTCCTCAGAAGATGTCGTCCAATGTACCACCCCCTCAGAAAATGTCTATCTACCACCCTTGGAAGATGTATGTCTGTCTACCCCGTAGAAAGATATATGTCTACCTGCCCAACTCGGAAAATGTCTGTCAACGTGTCCCCCTTTGGAAAATGTCTAACATCACCAAGCTCAGTAGATGTGTGTCTATCTGTCCCGCACCCTCGGAAGATGTCTGTATTTCCAGCCCCCCTCAGAAGAAGTATGTTTACCAACTTTACATCAAGAGAAGTCTGTCCAACCCCCTCTTGGAAGATACCTCTCTACCTACAAAACCCCTCAGAAAATGTCTGTCTACCTACCCCCTCAGAAGATTTCTGTCAACCTACACCTCCTCAGATGATGTCTATCTACCTATCCCCCCCCCCCCCATCCTCAGAAGACGTATGTCTACCTACCATCCTCAGAAGATGTCTGTCTACCTAACCACCCCCCCCCCCCCCTGAACATTTCTGTCTATCTACTGCCTCCTTAGAAGAAGTCTGTTACCAACACACCCATCAGAAAATGTCTGTCTACCAATCCCCCCCCCTCAGAAGATGTCAGTCTAACCCCCCCCCCCTCGGAATAAGTCTATCAACCTCCCTCATAAGATGTCCATCTACCACCCCATCAGAAGATGTCTGTCAACATACCCCCAGAAGATGGCAGTTTTCCCAACCACAATCAGAAGATGTTTGTCTACCTGCCCTTCTGCTATAGGAAGATTACCTATCAGCCCTCAGAATATGTCTGTCTACCTAAATCCCCTCAGAAGATGTCTTACTACCAACCATCCCCCTAAGGAGAAGTCGGTCTATCTACTCCCCCCTCGGAGGAATTTCTATCTAACCCCTAACTAGAAGTCTGTCTACCTATACCCCCTATCTAAGGTGTCTGTCTACATACCCAACCTCCAAAGATGACTGTCTACCTCCCCCCCTCAAAAACGTCGGTGTACCCATCCCCCCCTCAGAAGATGATTGTCTACCTACTCCCGTGTGCTAGAGTAGATTAGATTAATACTTGTTCCATAGATCATGAATACGACACTTCGTAATGATGTGGAACGTGTCAGGTTAATAAAAGATGTCTGTACAAGAAATTACATTACACAAAATATTGCATGACACTAATGATTAAGTTTTTTTTTTTACTTAGTTTATATCTAAAAATTCAGCCAATGAGTAGAAGGAGTTGTCATCTAGAAATTCTTTTAATTTATTTTTAAATGTTAGTTGGCTATCTGTCAGGCTTTTGATGCTGTTTGGTAGGTGCCCAAAGACTTTTGTGGCAGCATAATTTACCCCTTTCTGTGCCAAAGTCTGATTTAACCCTGCATAGTGAAGATCATCCTTTCTCCTGCTGTTATAGGTATGCACACTGCTATTACTTTCGAATTGGGTTGGATTATTATCAACAAATTTCATAAGGGAATATATATACTGTGAGGTTACTGTGAGGATTCCTAGATCCTTAAATAGATGTCTGCAGGATGACCGTGGGTGGGCTCCAGCAATTATTCTGATTACACGTTTTTGTGCAATGAATACTTTTCTACTCAACGATGAATTACCCCAGAATATGATGCCATATGAAAGCAGTGAATGAAAGTAGGCATAGTAAGCTAATTTACTGAGATTCTTATCACCAAAATTTGCAATAACCCTAACAGCATACGTAGCTGAACTCAGACGTTTCAGCAGACCATCAATGTGTTGCTTCCAGTTTAACCTCTCATCAATGGACACACCTAAAAATTTTGAAAATTCTACCTTAGCTACAGACTTCTGTTCAAATTCTATATTTATTACTGGAGCTGTGCCATTTACTGTACGGAACTGTATATACTGTGTTTTATCAAAATTTAAAGAGAGTCCGTTTGCTGAGAACCACTTAATAAGTTTGCGAAAAACATCATTTACAATTACATCACTTAGTTCTTGGTTTTTGGATGTTATTACTATACTTGTATCATCAGCAAAAAGAACTAACTTTGCATCTTCATCAATGTGGAATGGTAAGTCATTAATGTATATCAAGAACAGTAAAGGACCTAAGACCGAACCCTGTGGGACCCCGTGCTTGATAGCACCCCAGTTTGAGGAATCAGCTGTTGTTTTAACATTACACGAACCACTTATTTCAACTTTCTGCATTCTTCCAGTTAAGTATGAATTAAACCATTTGTGCACTGCCCCACTCAAACCATAATGATTTAGCTTATCTAAAAGAATTCCATGATTTACACAATCAAAGGCCTTTGAGAGATCTCAAAAAATACCAATGGGTGATGTCCGGTTATTCAGAGCATTTAATATTTGATCAGTGAAAGCATATATAGCATTTTCTGTTGAAAAGCCTTTCTGAAAACCAAACTGACATTTTGTTAGTACTTTATTTTTACAAATATGGGAGGCTACTCTTGAATACATTACTTTCTCAAAAATTTTTGATAGAGCTGTCAGAAGAGAGATTGGGCGGTAGTTGTTGACATCCGACGTATCCCCCTTTTTATGCAATGGTTTTACAATGGCATATTTCAGTCTATCAGGGAAAACACCCTGCTCCAAAGAGCTATTACATATGTGGCTGAGAATCCTACTTATCTGTGGGGAACAAGCTTTAAGTACTTTGCTGGAAATGCCATCAATTCCGTAAGAGCTTTTACTTTTCAGTGAGTTTATTATTTTACTGATTTCAGAGGGAGAGGTTGGTGGAATTACAGTTGTTTCAAACTGCGCAGGTATGGCCTCTTCTATTAATAGCCTTGCCTCTGCTAGTGAAGATCTAGATCCTATTTTCTCCACAACATTTAAAAAATGATTATTCAAAATATTCTCAATTTCTGATTGTTTGTTAGTGCACTTGTCATTCAGTGTTATTGCACTAAAGTCTTCCTGTGCTCTTGGTTGCCCTGTTTCCCTTTCAATAATATTCCAAATTGCTTTAATTTTATTATCAGAGTTACTGATCTCAGACATGATACACATGCTTCTGGACTTTTTAATAACTTTTCTTAGTACCGCACAATAGTTTTTATAATATTGAACAATTTCGAGGTCAGTACTCCGTCTTGCTGTTAGATACAGTTCTCTTTTACGGTTGCAAGATATTCTTATTCCTTTAGTTAGCCAAGGTTTTTTATATGTTTTCTTGGAATTAAGTTTAACTATTTTCTTGGGAAAACAATTTTCAAATACCCTTAAAAATGTATTGTGAAATAAGTTATATTTCAAATTTGCATCAGGTTCCTTATACACTTCATCCCAGTCTAGCTGCTGTAGGCTTTCCCTAAAGTTTGCAATATTTATATTGTTAATTGAACGCACTGCTTAGAAAGTCTGATTTATTATACTGCATGGAGCTATGTCATGTACTGTAACAAGCTGTGCACTATGATCTGAAAGACCATTCTCAACAGGATAAGCATTTATGTCCTTAAACTTATCTTGGTCTATAAAAAAGTTATCTATCAATGTACTGCTGTTCTTTGTTATCCGAGTAGGAAAATCAATGACGGAGCTCAAATTGAAAGAACTGAGTAATACTAAAAGGTCATTCTTCCTATTACACTCTTTCAGGGAATCAACATAAGTGGTTCGTGTAATGTTAAAACAGCTGATTCCTCAAACTGGGGTGCTATCAAGCACGGGGTCCCACAGGGTTCGGTCTTAGGTCCTTTACTGTTCTTGATATACATTAATGACTTACCATTCCACATTGATGAAGATGCAAAGTTAGTTCTTTTTGCTGATGATACAAGTATAGTAATAACATCCAAAAACCAAGAACTAAGTGATGTAATTGTAAATGATGTTTTTCACAAAATTATTAAGTGGTTCTCAGCAAACGGACTCTCTTTAAATTTTGATAAAACACAGTATATACAGTTCCGTACAGTAAATGGCAAAACTCCAGTAATAAATATAGAATTTGAACAGAAGTCTGTAGCTAAGGTAGAATTTTCAAAATTTTTAGGTGTGTCCATTGATGAGAGGTTAAACTGGAAGCAACACATTGATGGTCTGCTGAAACGTCTGAGTTCAGCTACGTATGCTATTAGGGTTATTGCAAATTTTGGTGATAAGAATCTCAGTAAATTAGCTTACTATGCCTACTTTCATTCACTGCTTTTGTATGGCATCATATTCTGGGGTAATTCATCGTTGAGTAGAAAAGTATTCATTGCACAAAAACGTGTAATCAGAATAATTGCTGGAGCCCACCCACGGTCATCCTGCAGACATCTATTTAAGGATCTAGGGATCCTCACAGTAACCTCACAGTATATATATTCCCTTATGAAATTTGTTGATAATAATCCAACCCAATTCAAAAGTAATAGCAGTGTGCATACCTATAACACCAGGAGAAAGGATGATCTTCACTATGCAGGGTTAAATCTGACTTTGGCACAGAAAGGGGTAAATTATGCTGCCACAAAAGTCTTTGGGCACCTACCAAACAGCATCAAAAGCCTGACAGATAGCCAACTAACATTTAAAAATAAATTAAAAGAATTTCTAGATGACAACTCCTTCTACTCATTGGCTGAATTTTTAGATATAAAGTAAGTAAAAAAAAAAAAAAAAAAAAAAACTTAATCATTAGTGTCATGCAATATTTTGTGTAATGTAATTTCTTGTACAGACATCTTTTATTAACCTGACACGTTCCACATCATTACGAAGTGTCGTATTCATGATCTATGGAACAAGTATTAATCTAATCTAATCTAATCTAATCATTGAAATCCCCACAAATGATAATTTGCTTCCCCCTGTCTGACAGATAGCACAACAAAGCATCCAAGTTTTCCAGAAATAGCTGGAAATTCCCTGAGGGGGACCTATACACTGTTACAATTATGAAAGTGCCATCATTTAGTTTAAGTTCAGTGGCACATGCTTCCATATGTTGCTCTACACAAAATTTTTTAGTTTCTAAATTTTTTGCACAGTGGAAGCTTTTGACATATATGGCAACCCCTCCTCTCATCATATTATCTGTACTTACATGTGCAGCTAATTTGTACCCATTGATGCTAACCTTTTGCATATCAGTGACAATGTGATGCTCAGACAGGCATAGTATATCTACCACATTCTTGGTTTCTATATCTTCTAAACAAAGCAGAAGCTCATCAATTTTATTCTTCAATCCCCCAATATTTTGATGAAATATACTAACATTATTTTTCACTTTACTTTTGTGAGTATCTTGAACTTTTTTAACATCTTTAGTACTTGCCTGGCTGAGTTTCCCACTGGACACTGATCCCTCTACCTGCCTCCCTTTGGAAGATGTCTGTCTAACTGCCCACTCCACCCACAAAGATGCCTTTCTAATACTGGCAGAAGATGTCTATCAACCCCCCCTCAGATGATGTCTGTCTATCCACCCCCCGGAAGAGGTCTGTGTACCCATCCCCCTCAGAAGATGATTGTCTACCTACCCCCGTATGGAAGATGCCAGTCTACTTACACCCCTTTCAGAAAATGTCTGTCTACCTAGCCCATCCACGCACGGAAGATTCCTATCTACCCACCTTGGACGATGCCTTTCTACCTCAACTCAGAAATGTCTATCTACCACCATCTCAGAAGATGTCTGTCTACCTACCCCCCATTGAATATATCTACCTACCCAACCCATCTTTGGAAGATGATTGGCTACCTACCCCACGGAAGATGTCAGGCAACCTGCCCGCTCACTTAGGATGATGCTTACCTCCCCCTTGGAAGTGGTCTAATTTCCACCACTCAGAAGATGTCTGTCTAACTACCCCCTCCGAATATATATGTCTATCAACCATGTCTGTTTACCTACTCCCATAAGATGTCTATCATCCCCCTCAGAAGGTATCTTCCTATATACTCCCTCCCCTGGGAAGATGTCTGTCTACATAGCCAAACTAAGATGATGTCTGCCGACCTACACCCCCACAGAAGATGTCTGTCTACCTACCACCCTTGGAACATCTATGTCTTTCTACTCCCCGGAAGATGTCTGTCAGTCTGCCCAACTTGGAAAATGTCTGTCTACGTGCCCTCCTTCGGAAGATGTCTATCATCCCCAGCCTCAGAAGAATTATGTCTATTTGTCCCGCACCAACAATAGATGTCTGTGTACCTACCCCCTTAAGAAGAGGTCTGTTTACCAACCCCCATCAGGAGATTCTCAAACCACCCACAAGGAAAGTCTCTGTCTACCTACCCCCCCCCCCTCCCCCCTTTGGGAGATATCTGTCTACCTACAACACAACTTGGTAAATGTCTGTCTACCTACCCCTCAGAAGATGTCTGTTTATCCACACCTCCACAGATGATGTCTATCTACCTACCCCCTGCCCCCATCCTCCGACGATGTCTGTCTACCTACCCCCTCAGAAGATGTCTGTCTACCTACCCCCCTTGGAAGATGTTGGTCTACTTACCCCTCTAGATAATGTCTGTCTAAGTACGCCCCTTAGAAGATGGCTGTCTACCAACCCACCAATGGGAGATGTCTGTCTACCAACCCCCTCGAAAGGTGCCTTTCTGCCGACCCCCTCAGAAGATTGTCTACCTCCGAACACTCAGAAAATGTATGTATACCTACCCCCCTCGGAAGAAGTTTGTCTAATTATTCCCCACCCCTTGGTAATTTCTGTCTACATACCACTTCCTTGCAAGATGTCTGTCTACCTACTCCCTCTTGAAAGATATCTGTTTACCTACATCTTCTGTGGGGAGGTAGGAAGACACACATCTTCCGCGAGGGGTAGGTAGACAGACATATTCCGAAGCAGGGTACATGGTCAGACATCTTCTGAAGGGTGGTAGGTAGACAGACATCTTCCAAGGGGGGGAGGAGACATCTTCTGTGGTGATAATGGTCTTCTGAGGGGTTGTTTCTTAGTCAGACGTCTTCCAGGAGGAGGCTTGGTAGACCGACATTTTCCAAGGGGGGAGACATTTTTCGATTGGGGCCAGATAGGTAAACAGATATCCTTTGAGAGGGAGGTAGACATTTTTCGGGGGGGGGGGGGAGAGATATTTTCGAGAGGGAGAGTAGATTGACATCTTCTGGGAGGGGGAGATAGTATTCTTCCATGGGGGAGGTGAGTAGTCAGACATCTTCAAAGGTTGGGGGGTTGGTAGACAGACATCTTCCAAGAAATGTCGGTAAGTAGACAGACATCTTCTGTGGGGAGTGATGGTATGTACACTTACATCTTCTGATGGGTTCGGGTAGATAAACAGGCATCATTCATGAAGGGGGGATAGAGCTCCTCGAAGATGGGGTGTAGATAGACATATTCCGAGAGGGGGTTAGATAAATTTCTTCCGTAGCGGGGATAGATAGACTTGTCCCGAGTTTGTGAGGTAGACAGACATACAGACATCTTCCTAGAATTAGGAGGTAGACAAACATATTCAGAATGGGCAGTAGACACATTCCAAATGAAGGGAGGCTGTAGAAATCTTCTGAGTCTAGGATAAATGTTCTCTGAGAGGAGGGGCTAGATGGAAATCTTAACAGGGGTGGGGTAGGTAGACAGACATATTCTGAGAGGAGGGGGTTGGTAGACAGGCATCTTTCATGAGGTGAGTTATAGACATCCGCCTGGGGGATAGACATCTTCTGAGGTGGGGATAGGTATCTTCCAATGGGTGTAGATGTCATCTGAGGGTGGGGTAGATAGACATCGTCTGAGGTGTTGGTTGATAGTCACCTTCCTAGTGGAGGGATACAGATATTTTCCGCCTGGGCTGGGTAGATAATCTTCTGAAGGGGGGTAGACATCTTCCAAGGGGGGTAGAGAGACAGCTTCTGAGGGGGGTAGATAGACATTTTCCAATGCTGGGGGCAGATACACATCTTCTGAGGGGGTAGATACACCTCTTCCGAGGAAGGAATGGATAGATAATCTTATGAGGTGGGTGTGGGTAGGCATCAGCTGAAGGTGGCTAGATTGACATCTTCCGATGTGGAAGGGTTTAGGTAGGCATATTTAGAGGGAGGGATATCTTCCCAGGGGTTTAGATAGGCATCTTCCAAGGGGGTGTAGAAAGACATCTCAGAGAGGGGGTAGACCAAATCTTATGAGAGGGGGTAGGTAGACAGACATCTTTGGATGGGAGAGTAGGTAAGCAGACATCTTTTGAGTGGGGTTGGTAAACTGACATCTTCCAAAGGGGCAAGGTAGACAGATAGTTTCTGAGGGTGGGGCATAGGTAGACTGACACTTTCTGATGTGTGGTAAGAAGAATTACATCTTCTGAGGTGATGGGGTAGGTAGACAGACATTTTCCGAAGGGGTGTAGGTATACAGACATATACCTAGGGGGAAGGTAGACAGACATGTCCCGAGTGGTGGTAGGTAGACAGCCATCTTCCAGTTGGGTAGGTACACAGACATCATCCAAGGGCGTTAGAAGGACAGACATTTTCCATGTGGGGGTTGGTAGACATAAATCATCTGAGGGGGGAGATACATCTTTTGAGGGGAGGGTACATAGACAGACATCTTCAGAGAGGAGGTAGTCATCCTCCGAGAGGGAGATAGTCATCCTCCGAGAGGGGGAGTAGATGTCTTCCGAGATGGGAGGCAGTTGTACATCTTCCACTGGTCTTAGATAGGCAGACATCTTCTGAGGGAGGGTATGTAGACAGACATCTTTTGAGGGGGATAACGTCGACAGTCATCTTCTGATCGGGCGTGGGTGGGTAGACAGACATCTTCCGAGTGGTGGTAGGTATGGAGACATCTTCTGAGGCTGGATTCGGTAGACAGCCATCTTCCAAGGGGGGGGGGGGTGTTGGAAGACAGATATCTTTCAAGGGGTGGGAAACATCTTCTAAAGGATGCAGTTTGGTAGACAGTATCCTCCGAGAGGCGCCTAGACATTCTGTGAGGGGGATAACGTCGACAGTCATCTTCTGATGGGGGTGAGTAGGTAGAAAAACATCTTCCGAGGAGTGTTAGGTATGGAGACATATTCTGGGCCTGGGTGCGCTAGAAAGACATCTTCCAAGGGGGGGGGGGGTGTTGGAAGACAGACATATTCCAAGGGGTGGGAAGCACCTTCTAAAGGATGCAGTTTGGTAGACAGACCTCCTACGAGAGAGGATGTAGACATTCTCAGATGGGGAGTGTATATCTTCTGAGAGGAGTGGTAGATTGACATCTTCCGAGAGGGGGGAGATACTTTTCTTCCATGGCGGCAATAGATAGATATCTTCCGAGAGGAGGTACATAGATAGACATGTTCAAATGTGTGGTGAATGTAGACAGACAACTTTCGAGAAGGGGTGTAGGTATACAGACATCCTCAGAGGGGGTGGGTTGGGAGACAGACATCTTCCGAGATAGGGATAAGATAGAGACAAATCATTCAAGGTGTGGTAGATAAATATACAGATTCTGAGGGGTTTAGGTAAACATTCATATTATGACGGGTTGTGGGTGTAGGTAGACAGAAACCATCCGAGGAGGGGTATTTAGGCAGAACGTCTGAGAGGGGTTATGTAGACTGACATCTTCTGAGGGGTTGTAGGAGGACAGACATCTTCCAAGTGGAGGGTTGGTAGACAGACATCTTCAGAGGTGGGGTGGGGTAGGTAGCCAAACATCTTCCAATAGGCGGTTGGTAGGCAGACATATTCTGTGAGGGGATGGTAGTAGACAGCCTTCTTCTGATGGGTGGGTCGGTAGACTGATATCTTCCATGATGGGGCGTAGGCAGAGAGACATTGTAAGAGGTAGGGTGACTATAGACATTTTTCGCGAGGGGGGGGGGGGTAGTTAGACAGACTTCTTCTGGGGGGTTGTAGGTAAACTGACCTCTTCAGAGGGGTGGTGTAGAATGACATTTGCCAAGAGGGGATAGGTAGAGAGACATTTTCCGATGGTGGTCAGTAGACAACATCTTCTGATGAGTGTAGGTAGACAGACATCTTCCGAGTGGGGATGTGTAGGTGGACAGACATCTTCCGATGGTTGGTGGGTACATAGACAGACATATTCCAATGGGTGCAGTAGGTAGACAAACATCTTGTAGATAGACATCATACAAAAGTTCACGTAGGTAGACAGACATCTTCTGAGGGGGTTGGTAGGCCGCCATTTCCTGAGGGGGTGGCAGGTAGACAAACTTCTTCCGAGTGTGGGTGGGTATGTAGACAGACACCTGTAAGGAATTGTAGGCTGACAGACATCCTTTGTGATAGAGGGTAGGTAGGCAGAAATATTCCGAAGGGAGGGTTGGAAAACATACATCTTCCAATGGGAGGGGTAGGTAGTCATACATCTTCTGAGGGCTGGGTTTAGGTATACAGAGATCTTTCCAAGGGAGGGCAGGTAAGTAGACAGACATATACTCAGGGTAGGGGGATGAGAGACAGACATTTTCCGATGGTGATGGGTAGGTTGACAGACATCTTCTGACGGTTGGGTAGGTAGACAGACATCTTCCGGGGTGGATAGCTAATCGAACATGGTTTGAGGGAGCTTAGGTAGACAGACATTTCCGATGGGAGTGTAGGTAGACAGACATATTCCAAGGGTGGGGAGATGAGAGACAGACATTTTCTGATGTGGAGATAGGTAGACAGACGTCTTCTGAGGGGGTTGTAGGTAGACAGACATCTTCCAAGCGGGAGCTGTAGGTAGACGGACATCTTCCAAGCGGGAGCTGTAGGTAGACAGACATCTTCAGAGGGAGATTGTAGGTTGATGGACATCTTTTGTGCAGGTAATGATAGATAAACAAATTCCAAGGGGTGGTAGTTCAACAGACATCTTCCTAGGGGGGCTGAGTAGATAGACAGACATCATCCAACGTGGGTAGAGAGATATATTGCAGGTGGAGTAGACATCCTCCAAGGGGTAGACATCTTCGAATGGTGGTGAGGGTAGGTAGACAGACATCCTATGAGAGCGGGGTTAGAGATTCTCTGAGAGAGGGGTGTAGACAGCTACCGAGAGTGGAGGTAGATAGACATATTCCGAGTGGGGGGGTTGGATATAAATCTTCCGGGGGTTGAGATTTGGCAGTTGGTAGACTGGGCTTTTCTGAGACTGTGTTTGGAAGACATTTTCCGAGGTGGGAGGTAGACAGACATATTCCGAGGCAGTTAGTAGGTAGACAGACTAATTCCAGGGCGGTTGGTATGCTGACAGACATCTTCTGAGGGGGGGGTAGGTAGACAGACATCGCCTGAGGGGCTGGAAGACACCTTCCGAAGTTTGGGGGTCTCTAGACATCTTCCGAGACAGGGGTAAACAACTTCCGAGTGGGGGGCTGAGTAGGGGTTGGGATAGGTAGACAGACAAATTCCGAGAGGGCAGGTAGGTAGATAGACATCTGCTTAGAGAGGGGGGGGGGGTGAGAGACATCTTTCAGGGTGATAGACATCTTACGAGGTGGGGCGAGAGTTTTTGTGGGGGTGTAGATAGACATCTTCACAGGGTGAGGTAGGTGGACAAACATCTTCCTTAGGGGGTGAGGTAGGCAGACATGTGCCGAGGGGGCAGGTAGACAGACATCTCCTGTGGAGAGTTACGTAGACTGACATTTTCTAAGGAGGCAAGTAGGTAGAATTACATATTAGGTGATGGGGCGATGAGAGACAGACAGCTTTCGATGGGGGAGAGGTAGAATGAAATCTCCTGATGTGGGAGGTGTAGGTAGATATCTTCTGAGAGGGGTAGGTACACAGACATCTCCCGAGGGGTGGGGGGAGGTGCAGGTTGACAGAGATCTGCCATGGAGGGGTAGCTCGGTAGATATCTTCTGAGGGGGATAGATAGGCATATTTCGAAGGTGGGGTAGATAGGCACCTTCCCAGGGAGGGGGGGGGGGGGGGCAGGTCATCATGGGTGTGACGTCACGTGAGCTGCATTGCTGTTGAAATAGCTTGTTAATGTTTCATAAATTTTAGACTTCATTTACGTATTTTAAAGTTTTTTTGTGTTATTATGTTTGCCGTAAAAGCAACTTATTAGTGGATATTCATTTATCTCAGTCTTTCTTCCTGTGGTATTGACTCGAGTGGTCTATTATTTGTCAGTGTACTTTCATGGTTCGTCTAAGCCTCGCGCCTCATCAGTGTGTTTAGATTCTGCGGCGTGCACTGCATCTGCAGCGGTTATAAGCTAAGTACTGACGAACTTGTTTGTGCTCTGTAATACAGTTATTAAACTGAATAGATTGCAGTGGTATTGCTTGCCATTTTTGGCGAAATAATGACTTAATAAACTCTTGTAATCGTTCGCTCACTGTGTTTTATAGAGTTTTCAGTGTGTTGAAGTCGTTCAGTAAATTTCGGGCTTTAGTTTTCAACTGGCGTTTAGTTTTAATTTTTTGGTTTTAGCCAATAATTTTGTGAAGTTGTGCTGGTATTGGTATCGGCTGTGTTGTAGTATTATTAATACAAGTAGCTGCTTTCTTAGTAGGCAGAGAATTTCGAGACCATAGTTGTTAGTTCTTAAATAGTGCTGCTTTTGTAACTGAACTTTGGTAACGTTGACGTATAGTTTTTTTTAGTAACTGTAAAATTTTATCATGAGTGAGAAGTGATGGCTATGTCGTAGGTTTGTGAGTAGTGGATTACGCTGTGGGATTTGTTCAAAGTATTTTCATTGGGGAGAATGCAGTGGGGAAGCCAGTGGTCATTTGAGGGTGAGCCTGTCCTGGGAATGTAGAATCTGTAGTAGAAACAAGTTAATAGAGGAGCAGGAGCGTAAGACCTGTGCCCTTCAGGTGCAGTTACATTGCGCAAAGGAGGAACTAGATGAGTTGAGGAGGGTGAAAGGTGCTGGGGAATGGGAACTGGCAGTTGACAAGAAGATAGATAGGAAAAGGAGGTAGTCACACAGTTTTACTTTGCTTACATGCAATAGATACGACAAACTGTCAAAGTTGAGCGGAGAGGAGCCTCGTGTAGCTGTATATGGAGGTAACTTGCAGCCGTCCTCAGCAATTAGGAGGCCTAGGTTCTGCTGCTAGGTAGTTACCGGGTAGAGCTGTGGGCCAGCATTTGCAGGAAGTTTTGTGGAGTGAGTACCAGGTCACAAGCATTGTGAAGCCTAGTGCAGGGTTGGCTCAGGTGGCTGAAAGCATAGGGGAGTTATGTAAGAACTTTACAAAGGAGGATCAGGTAGTGATAGTGGGTGTTGCTGGGAGCAGTCGCAATAGGGACAGGGGGTATGATGTCAGTGGTGACTTGGTTAAGATAGATACTCAAACTGGTGGCACTAATGTGCTTTTCGTGCAACTGTTTCAGCATCATGATCGGCCACACATTAATGCGGCTGTTAGGCGCGTAATTGTGGGCCTGGGGAGTGCACTGATGGGAGAGGGCATGGATCACATCTCAGTGGTGCCAGTTGGGTCTATCAGTAGATGGGGTTTCACTAGGCATGGCCTGCACCTCAATAGGTATGCGAAGGAGAGGCTACCTAAGCTTATAGGTGACAGTGTAGTGGGTGGTGGTGGCGGTAGTGGTGTCACTCATGGAAAAATTCCTGTAGTAGTTGGTGTTAGAGCTGCACCTTTTTAATACTGAAGTCAGCTGATTGGTATACCTGCTTAAAGGAAGTGCCTCTATGGTTCAAAAATGGTTCTAATGGCTCTGAGCACTATGCAAATTAACATCTGGGGTCATCAGTCGCCTAGAACTTAGAACTAATTAAACCTAACTAACCTAAGGACATCACACACATCCATGCCCGAGGCAGGATTCGAACCTGCGACCGTAGCAGTCGCGCGGTTCCGAACTGAGCACCTACAACCGCAAGACCACCGCGGCCGGCGTGCCTCTAAGGGCTCTCCTCCAGAGGATGTAATGTTTCCAAGTAGAGAAGGAATTGGCATATTTCATCAGAATATAAGAGTTATTAGAGATAAAGATAGTGAACTGCTAACAGATGTTAACGCTGAAATTATTTGTATATCAGAGCACCACTTCAATAAATTGATAATTTATAGGCTTCCTTTACCAGGTTACATATTAGCTGGCTGTTTCTCAAGGAGTTCCTTGCGTTGTGAGGAGGTGTGTCACGATATAGCTATGCATACGATAAATATAACGGTTTCAGAGAGAAGCACGGAAAATGTGACGAACTGGCTATAAGTCGATTTGATAACAAATGACGAAAACGGACGTACATAAAAAACAGTATGTTATTTGAGTCCATAGACTTATCACGACACTGCACTGAACAGATATTTGAAAGTTGTGAAGCATTTGTTGAATTTAGTGAAACTCAACTTCTAATTGCTGGTGTTTATACGGCCTCTAACTCCAAATTCAGAGCATTTTTGCTTAAGCTAGAGAGTGTTCTTGATTCACTTTGTAGGAAGTACCAGAAAGTAATTATATGTGGTGACTTCAGTATTAATTTTGTATATGATTGTGCAAGAAAAAGGGGGGTTGGGTTGTTTGAGGAAGGAGACCAGACAGCGATGTCATTGGTCTCATCGGATTATTGAAGGATGGGGAAGGAAGTCGGCCATGCCCTTTCATCTACATCTACATCTACATCCATACTCCGCAAGCCACCTGACGGTGTGTGGCGGAGGGTACCCTGAGTACCTCTATCGGTTCTCCCTTCTATTCCAGTCTCGTATTGTACGTGGAAAGAAGGATTGTCGGTATGCTTCTGTGTGGGCTCTAATCTCTCTGATTTTATCCTCATGGTCTCTTCGCGAGATATACGTAGGAGGGAGCAATATACTGCTTGACTCTTCGGTGAAGGTATGTTCTCGAAACTTTAACAAAAGCCCGTACCGAGCTACTGAGCGTCTCTCCTGCAGAGTCTTCCACTGGAGTTTATCTATCATCTCCGTAACGCTTTCGCAATTACTAAATGATCCTGTAACGAAGCGCGCTGCTCTCCGTTGGATCTTCTCTATCTCTTCTATCAACCCTACCTGGTGCGGATCCCACACTGCTGAGCAGTATTCAAGCATTGGGCGAACAAGCGTACTGTAACCTACTTCCTTTGTTGTCGGATTGCATTTCCTTAAGATTCTTCCAATGAATCTCAGTCTGGCATCTGCTTTACCGACGATCAACTTTATATGATCATTCCATTTTAAATCACTCCTAATGAGTACTCCCAGATAATTTATGGAATTAACTACTTCCAGTTGCTGACCTGCTATTTTGTAGCTAAATGATAAGGGACCTATCTTTCTATGTATTCGCATCACATTACACTTGTCTACATTGAGATTCAATTGCCATTCCGTGCACCATGCGTCAATTCGCTGCAGATCCTCCTGCATTTCAGTACAATTTTCCATTGTTGCAACCTCTCGATACACCACAGCATCATCTGCAAAAAGCCTCAGTGAACTTCCGATGTCATCCACCAGGTCATTTATGTATATTGTGAATAGCAACGGTCCTATGACACTCCCCTGCAGCACACCTGAAATCACTCTTACTTCGGAAGACTTCTCTCCAATGAGAATGACATGCTGCGTTCTGTTATCTAGGAACTCCTCAATCCAATCACACAATTGATCTGATAGTCCGTATGCTCTTACTTTGTTCATTAAACGACTGTGGGGAACTGTGTCAAACGCCTTGCGGAAGTCAAGAAACACGGCATCTACCTGTGAACCCGTGTCTAAGGCCCTCTGAGTCTCGTGGACGAATAGCGAGAGCTGGGTTTCACACGACCGTCTTTTTCGAAACCCATGCTGATTCCTACAGAGTAGATTTCTAGTCTCCAGAAAAGACATTATACTCGAACATAATACGTGTTCCAAAATTCTACAACTGATCGACGTTAGAGATATAGGTCTATAGTTCTGCACATCTGTTCGACGTCCCTTCTTGAGAACGGGGATGACCTGTGCCCTTTTCCAATCCTTTGGAACGCTTCGCTCTTCTAGAGACCTACGGTACACCGCTGCAAGAAGGGGGGCAAGTTCCTTCGCGTACTCTGTGTAAAATCGAACTGGTATCCCATCAGGACCAGCGGCCTTTCCTCTTTTGAGCGATTTTAATTGTTTCTCTATCCCTCTGTCGTCTATTTCGATATCCCTTTGAGAGGAACTAACCCAGAATTTGCCTGGAGTGATTTAGGGAAATCACGGAAAACCTGAATGAAGATGGCTGAACGCGGGACTGAACCGTCGTCCTCACGAATGTGAGTCCAGTGCCTTAACCACTGCGCCACCTAGCTCGGTCCCAAGAAAAATGATGTTGGTAGATCTCCTAAATTCATATGATCTGATGCCAACTGTGTTTTGTTTTTTTTTTTTTTTTCAAACTAGGGTGCAGGCGAATAGTAGCACAATTATAGACAATATTTTTATTCGTTCTTCAATACTAGATGGGCATCCTGTTAGTAAAAAAGGGAATGGCCTTTCAGACCATAATGCACAAATTTTAACACTAAAAGGTTTTTGTACTCAACCCAATGTCATATTTAGTTACAAAGAACTTAGGAAAGTCAATCCAACAGCAATAGAGTGTTTTTAAAACTTGTCAAGGAACAAGAGTGGCAAGATGTTTATAGTGCAAATAATACAGATGATAAATACAATGCTTTCCATGGCACATTTCTCATGCTCTTTGAGAGTTGTTTTCCATTAGAACATTCTGAATGGGGTACTAGCAGTAATAGACAGCACAGTTGGCTGACTAGTGGGATAATGATTTCATGTAGAACATAGCGCGAATTATATCAAAATGTTAGAAGTAGTCACAATCAAGCTAAATAAAAATTTAGTTTCAACAGGAAATCATACAAATTTCTTAGCAAATAATTTTCTGAGATTGACGTCTGAAATACTCCTCTGTGATACAAACAAGAGAGAGATTGAGTCAGTAACTATATCACTGAAGACTAAGGACTCTCATGGATATGATGGAGTGCTTAGCAGAATATTTAAGTACTGTGCTGCACATGTTAGCCCTGTATTTAGCCATATTTGCAATTTTTCCTTTAGAATTGGTCAGTTTCCTGAGCGATTAAAGTACTCAGCAGTAAAGCCGCTTTATGAAAAGGGAGAAAGGGATAATGTAGATAATTTTAGACCTACTTCTATTCCATCAGTGTTTGCAAAAGTTACCGAAAAGGCTGTGCATGTAAGGTTAATTGATAATTTTATATCACACAATTTGCTGTCAAATGAACAGTTCGGTTTTAGAAGCCGTTTGACAACTGAAAATGCTGTATTCTGGCGTACAGACGTACTTTTATGCAAAATCGTAAGGTCCTAGCTCTTGTCCAATGCACCAAAGCCGGCAAATATGGGAATAACCGATAACTAAAACTTGAATAGTACTGCTTCTTACTGGCTATTACATCTTCTTAGAAGCTATTTCTGTGTTCTAATATGATGTTTTCAGTTTTTTCCGCATACCGCAACACGCGACTTAATTTTGCAGACGATAAATGTAACGTTTTCAGAGAGAAAAGCGGGAAATATGACGATCTGGCATTAAGTCGATTCGGTGGCAAATGTCGAAAACGGGCGGATATCTCTTGTGGTTACTACATATGAAACCTTTCACATTCTTCCGTGCAACGTGGTGTACAGACGTAGTTTCATGCAAAATCTTAAGGTACCAGCTCATGTCCAATGCGCCAAAGCCGGCAAATAAGTGAATAACCTATAACTAAAACTTGAGAAGTACTGCTTGTTACTGCCCGATTACATCTTCTTAGAATCTTCTTCTGTGTTCTACTATGATGCTTTTAGTGTCTAAGCATACCGCGGCAAGCGACATAACTATGCAGACGATGAATGTAACAGTTTCAGAGAGAAAATCGACCAATGTGACGATCTCGCATTAAGTCGATTCGACGGCAAATGACGAAAACGGGCGGATTTCTCATGCGGTTACTAATATGTACACTTTTCACATTCTCCCGTGCAACGTGGCGTACAGACGTACTTTCATGCAAAATATTATAGTCGTCGGTCATGTCCAATGAACCAAATCCGGCCAATAAGTGAATAACCGATAGCTACAACTTGAGTAGTACTGCTTCCTACTTTCGATTACATGTTCTTAGAAGCTTTTTCTGTGTTCTATCATGATGTTTTCAGTTTTTTCCGCATATTGCAAACACTTGACACAAATTTCCAGACGATAAATGTAACCGTTTCAGAGAGAAAAGCGGCCAATGTGAAGATCTCGCAATTAATTCGATTCGATAGCAAATGACGAAAGCGGTCGGATTTATGAGGTTTTTACTACATATGAACACATTCCACATTCTCGCGTGCAACGTGGCGTACGGACGTAATATTAAGCAAAATCTTAAGGTTCTAGCTCATGCACAATGTACCAAAGCCGGCAAATAAGTCAATAGTATAGTTCTGCTTGCTACTTTCGATTACATCTTCTTAGAAGCTTTTTTTGTGTTCTAATATGATGTTTTCAGTTTTTTCCGCATATTGCAATAGGCGACATACATTTCCAGACGATAAATGTAACCGTTTCAGAGAGAAAATCGGCCAATGTGAAGATCTGGCAAATAATTCGATTCGATAGCAAATGACGAAAGCGGGCGGATTTCTGAGGATTTTAATACATATGAAAACTTTCCATATTCCCCCGTGCAATGTGGTTTCCAGACGTCGTTTCATGCAAAATCTTGAAGGTCGTCGGTCATGACCAATGTACCAAATGCGGCAAATAAGTGAATAACCGATAACTAAAACTTGAATAGTACTGCTTCTTACTTGCGATTACATTTTCTTAGAAGCTTTTTCTGTGTTCTAATATGATGTTTTCAGTTTTCTCCGCATACCGGAAAACACGTCATAATTTTGCAGATGATAAATGTAACTGTTTCAGAGAGAAATGCGGCCAATGTGAAGATATTGCAATAAAATAGATTCGGAGCAAATGACGAAAGCGGGCGGTTGTCTCTAGTTTTTAGTACATATGAACAGTTTCCACATTCCCCCGTGCAATGTGGTTTCCAGACGTCGTTTCATGCAAAATCTTGAAGGTCGTCGGTCATGACCAATGTACCAAATGCGGCAAATAAGTGAATAACCGATAACTAAAACTTGAATAGTACTGCTTCTTATTGGCGATTACATCTTCTTAGAATGTCCTTCTGTGTTATACTATGTTGCTTTTAGTGTCTCCACATACCGCGGCAAGCGACATATCTTCGCAGACGATGAATGTAACCGTTTGAGAGAGAAAACCGGCCAATGTGACGATGTGGCATTAAGTCGATTCGAACGCAAATAACGAAAACGGGCGGATTTCTCATGTTGTTACTATTATGTACACCTTTCACATTGTCCCGTACAACGTGGCCTACAGACGTAATTTCATGCAAAATCGTAAGGTTCTAGCTCATGTCCAATGCACCAAAGCCGGCAAATAAGTGAATCACCGATAACTAAAATTTGAATACTACTGCTTCTTTCTGGCGATTACATCTTCTTAGAAGCTTTTTCTGTGTTCTAATATGATATTTTCAGTTTTTTCCGCATATTGCAACACGCGACATAAATTTCCAGACGATAAATGTAACTATTTCAGAGAGAAAATCGGCCAATGTGGAGATCTGGCAATACATTCGATTCGATAGCAAATGACGAAAGCGGGCGGATTCCTCATGTTGTTACTATTATGTACACTTTTTACATTGTCCCGCGCAACGTGGCGTACAGACGTACTTTAATGGAAATCATAAGGTCCTAGCTCAAGTCCAATGCACAAAAGCCGGAAAATAAGAGAATTACCGATAAATAAAACATGAATAGTACTGCTTCTTACTGGCGATTACATCTTCTTAGAAGCTTTTTCTGTGTTCTAATATGATGTTTTCAGTTTTTTCCGCATACCGCCACACGCGACATAATTTTGCAGACGGTAAATGTAACCTTTTCAGTGAGAAAAGCGGCCTATATGACGCTCTGGCATTAATTCGATTCGATGGCAAATGTCGAAAACGGGCGGATTTTTCATGTCGTTACTGCATGTGAACATTTTTCACATTCTCCCGTGCAACGTGGGTTCCAGACGTCGTTTCATGCAAAATCTTTAGGTCTTCGGTCATGCCCAATGTACCAAAGCCGGCAAATATGTGAATAACTGATAACTAAAACTTGAATAACACTGCTTGTTACTGGCCGATTACATTTTCTTAGAAGCATCCTCTGTGTTCTACTATGGTGCTTTTAGTGTCTCCGCATTCCGCGGCAATCGACATAACTTTACAGACGATGAATGTAACAGTTTCAAAGAGAAAAGCGGCCAATGTGACAATCTGGCATTAAGTCGATTCGATGGATAATGTCGAAAACGGGCGGATTTCTCATGTTGTTACTACATATGAACATTTTTTACATTCTCCCGTGCAACGTGGCGTACAGACGTACACTCATGCAAAATCGTAAGGTCCTAGCTCATGCCCAATGCACCAAAGCCGGCAAATAAGTCAATAGTATAGTACTGCTTGCTAGTTTCGATTACATCATCTTAGAAGCTTTTTTTTGTTGTAATATGATGTTTTCAGTTTTTTCCGCATATTGCAATACGCGACATACATTACCAGACGATAAATGTAACTGTTTCATAGAGAAAATCGGCCAATGTGAAGATGTTGCAATAAAATAGATTCGGTAGCAAATGACGAAAGCGGGCGGTTTTCTCTAGTTTTTACTACATTTGAACAGTTTCCACATTCCCCCGTGCAATGTGGTTTCCAGACGTCGTTTCATGCAAAATCTTTAGGTCGTCGGTCATGTCCAATGTACCAAAGGCGGCAAATAAGTGAATAAACGATAACTAAAACTTGAATAGTACTTCTGTAACTTGCGATTACATGTTCTTAGAAGCTTTTTCTGTGTTCTAATATGATGTTTTCAGTTTTTTTGGCATACCGGAAAACACGTCATAATTTTGCAGATGACAAATGTAAGCGTTTCAGAAAGAAAAGCAGCCAATGTGAAGATGTTGCAATAAAATAGATTCGGTAGCAAATGACGAAAGTGGGCGGTTTTCTCTAGTTTTTACTACATATGAACAGTTTCCACATTACCCCGTGCAATGTGGTTTCCAACGTCGTTTGAAGCAAAATCTTTAGGTCGTCGGTCATGTCCAATGTACCAAAGGCGGCAAATAAGTGAATAACCGATAACTAAAACTTGAATAGTACTTCTTCTTACTTGCGATTACATGTTCTTAGAAGCTTTTTCTGTGTTCTAATATGATGTTTTCAGTTTTTTCCGCATATTGCAACAGGCGACATAAATTTCCAGACGATAAATGTAACTGTTTCAGAGAGAAAACCGGCCAATGTGGAGATCTGGCAACACATTCGATTCGATAGCAAATGACGAAAGCGATCGGATTTCTCAGGTTTTTACTACATATGAACACTTTCCACATTCTCCCGTGCAACGTGTCGTACAGACGTACTTTCCTGCAAAATCCTAAGGTCCTAGCTCATGTCCAATGCTCCAAAGCCCGAAAATAAGGGAATAACTCAAAACTAGAACTTGACTAGTGCTGCTTGTTACAGGCCAATTACATCTTCTTAGAAGCTTCTTCTGTGTTCTACTATAGTGCTTTTAGTGTCTGCGCATACCGCGGCAAGCGTCATAACTTTGCATACGATGAATGTAACCGTTTCAGAGAGAAAAGCGACCTGTGTGACGATCTGTCATTAAGTCGATTCGATGGCAAATGACGAAAACGGGCGGATTTCTCATGGTGTTACTACATATGAAAACTTTTCGCATTCTCCCGTGCAACGTGGCGTACAGACGTACTTTCATGCAAAATCCTAAGGTCCTAGCTCATGTCCAATGCACCAAAGCCGGCAAATAAGTGAATAACCGATAACTAAAACTTGAATAGTACTGCTTCTTACTGGCGATCACATCTTCTTTGAAGCTTTTTCTGTGTTCTAATATAATGTTTTTAGTTTTTTCCGCATACCCCAACACGCGACATAAATTTTCATACGATAAGTGTAACCGTTTCAGAGCGAAAAGCTGACAATGTGACGATCTGGCATTAAGTCGATTCGAACGCAAATGACGAACGGATTTCTCAGGTTTTTCTACATATGAACACATTTCACATTCTTGGGTGCAACGCGGCTGCTAGTCCTCCTTTCATGCAAAATCGTAAGGTCCTAGCTCATGTCCAAGGCACCAAAGCCGGGTAAGAAGTCAAAAATCGATACCTAAAACTTGAATTGTACTACTTCTTAGTGGCTATTACAACAACTTAGAAGCTTCATGTGTTTTCTACTATGGTGCTTTTGGTGTCTCCGCATACCGCAGCACTCGACATAGCTCTGCAGACGATAAATGTAATGGTTTCAGGGAGAAGAACGGCGAATGTTACGATCTGGCTATAAGTCGATTTGATAACAAATGACGAAAACGGACGGATTTCTCAGGCTTTTACTACATACGAACATATTTCACATTCTCCCGTGCAACGCGGCTGCTAGTTCTTCTTTCATGTAAAATCTTAAGGTCCTAGCTCATGTCCAAGGCACAAAACCGGCTAAAAAGTCAATAATCGATACCTAAAACTTGAATTGTACTACTTCTTACTGGCTATTACATCAACTTAGAAGCTTCATCTGTGTTCTATTATGGTGCTTTTGGTGTCTCCGCATACCGCAGCACGCGACATAGCTTTGCAGGCTATAAATGTAATGGTTTCAGAGAGAAGAACGGCGAATGTGACGATCTGGCTATAAGTCGACTTGATAAAAAATGACAAAAACGGACGGATTTCTCAGGCTTTTACTACATACGAACATATTTCACATTCTCCCGTGCAACGCGGCTGCTAGTTCTTCTTTCATTCAAAATCTTAAGGGCCTAGCTCATGTCCAAGGCACCAAAGAAGGATAAAAAGTCAATAATCGATAAATAAAACTTGGATTGTACTACTTAGAAGCTTTATCTGTGTTCTACTATGGTTTTTTTAGTGTCCACGCATACCGCAGCACGCGACATAGCTTTGCAGACGATGTATGCAACCGATTCAGAGAGAAGAGCGGCCAATGTGACGATCTGGCATGAAGTTGATTCGATAACAAATGACGAAAATGGACGGATTTCTCTGGATTTTACTACATATGAACACATTTCACATTCTCCCGTGCAACGCGGCTGCTAGTCCTCCTTTCATCATAGTCTTACGGTCCTAGCCCATGTCCAAGGCACCAAAGAAGGTTAAAAGTCAATAATCGAAAATTAAACTTGAATTGTACTACTTATTACTGGCTATTACATCAACTTAGACGCTTCATCTGTGTTCTAGTATGGTGCTTTTAGTGTCTCCGCATACCGCAGCACACGACATAGCTTTGCAGACCATAAATGTAACCGTTTCAGAGAGAAGAGCGGCCAATATTACGATCTTACTTTAAGTCGATTCAATAACATGTGACAAAAAGGGACGGATTTCTTAGGTTTTTACTACATATGAACACTTGTGACATTCTCCCGTGCAACACGGCTGCTAGTCCTCCTTTCATGCAAAATCTTAAGGTCCTAGCTCATGTCCAAGGCACCAAAGAAATGTAAAAAGTCAATAATCGGTAACTAAAACTTGAATTGTACTACTTCTTACTGGCTATTACATCAACTTAGAAGCTTCATCTGTGTTCTACTATGGTGCTTTTATTGTCTCCGCATACTGCAGCACGCGACACAGCTTTGCAGACGATAAATGTAATCGTTTCAGTGAGAAGTGCGGCCAATGAGACGATCTGGCTTTAATTCGATTCGATAAAAAACGACGAAAACGGACGGATTTCTCAGGTTTTTACTAGATATGAACACTTTTCACATTCTCCCGTGTAACGCGACTGCTAGTCCTCCTTTCATGCAAAATATTAAGGTCCTAGCTCATGTCAAAGGACCAAAGGAAGGGTAAAAAGCCAATAATCGAAACTAAAACTTGAATAGTACTACGTCTCACTGACTATTACATCAACTTAGAAGCTTCATCTGTGTTCTACTATGGTGCTTTTAGTGTCTCCGCATACCGCAGCACGCGACATAGCTTTGCAGACGATAAATGTAAAGGTTTCAGAGACAAGGGTGGCCAATGTGACGATCTGGCTATAAGTCGATTTGATAACAAATGACGAAAACGGACGGATTTCTCAGGCTTTTACTACGTATGAACACGTTTCACATCCTCCCGTGCAACGCGGCTGCTAAATCTTCTTTCATGTAAGATCTTAAGGTCCTAGTTCATGTCCAAGGCACCAAAGAAGGACAAAAAGTCAACTATCGAAACCTAAAACTTGAATTGAACTACTTATTACTGGCTATTACATCAACTTATAAGCTTCATCTGTGTTCTACTATGGTGCTTTTAGTGCCTCCGCATACCGCAGCACGCGACATAGCTTTGCAGACGATAAATGTATTCGTTTCAGAGAGAAGAGCGGCCAATGTGGCGATCTGGCTTTAAGTCGATTCAATAACAAATGACGAAAACGGACGGATTTCTCAGGTTTTTACCACATATGAACACTTTTCACATTCTACCGTGCAACGCGGCTGCTAGTCCTCCTTTCATTCCAAATATTAAGTTCCTAGCTCATGTCCAAGGCACCAAAGAAGGGTAAAAGGTCAATATCCGATAATTTAAACTTGAATTGTACTACTTCTTATTGGCTATTACATCAACTTGGAAGTTCATCTGTGTTCTACTATGGTGCTTTTAGTGTCCCCGCATACCGCAGCACGCGACATAGCTTTGCAGACGATAAACGAAACCGTTTCAGAGAGAGGAGCGGCCAATGTGTTGATCTGGCATTAAGTCGATTCGATAACAAATGACGAACGGATTTCTCAGGTTTTTACTACATATGAACACTTCTCACATTCTCTCGTGCAAAGCGGCCGTTAGTCCTCCTTTCATGCACAATTTTAAGGCCCTACCTCATGTCCAAGGGACCAAAGCCGGCTAAAAAATCAATAATCGATAACTAACACTTGAATTGTACTACTTCTTACTGGCTATTACATCAACTTAGAAGCTTCATTGGTGTTCTACTATGGTGCTTTTAGTGTCTCCCCATACCGCAGAACACAATAGAGCTATGCATATGACAAATGTAACGGTTTCAGAGAGAAGCACGACCAATGTGACAATACGGCTTTACGTCGATTCGATAACAAATGACGAAACCGGACGGATTTCTCAGGTTTTTACTACATATGAACACTTTTCACCTTCTACCGTGCAACACGGCTGCTGGTCGTCTTTTCATGCATTATCTTAAGGTCCCAGCTCATGTCAACGGCACTAAAGAAGGGTAAAAAGTCAATAATCGATAACTAAAACTTGAATTGTACTACTTCTTTCTGGCTATTACATCAACTTAGAAGTTTCACCTGTGTTCTACTATGGTGCTTTTAGTGTCCCCGCATACCGCAGCACGCGACATAGCTTTGCAGACGATAAACGTAACCGTTTCAGACAGAAGAGCGGCCAATGTGACGATCTGACATTTAGTCGATTCGATAACAAATGACGAACGGATTTCTCAGGTTTTTACTACATATGAACACTTCTCACATTCTCTCGTGCAAAGCGGCCGCTAGTCCTCCTTTCATGCACAATTTTAATTCCCTACCTCATGTCCAAGGGACCAAAGCCGGCTAAAAAATCAATAATCGATAACTAACACTTGAATTGTACTACTTCTTACTGGCTATTACATCAACTTAGAAGCTTCATCTGTGTTCTACTATGGTGCTTTTATTTTCTCCGCATACCGCAGCACGAGACACAGCTTTGCAGACGATAAATGTAATCGTTTCAGTGAGAAGTGCGGCCAATGTGACGATCTGGCTTTAAGTCGATTTGATAACAAATGACGAAAACGGACGGATTTCTCAGGCATTTACCACATATGAACACTTTTCACATTCTCCCGTGCAAAGCGGCTGCTAGTCCTCCTATCATGCACAATTTTAAGGTCCTACCTCATGTCCAAGGTACACAAGACGGCTAAAAAATCAATAATGGATAACTAACACTTGAATTGTACTACTTCTTACTGGCTATTACATCAACTTACAAGCTTCATCTGTTTTCTACTATGGTGCTTTTGGTGTCTCCGCATACCGCAGCACGCTACATAGCTTTGCAGACGATAAATGTAATGGTTTCAGAGAGAAAAGCGGCCAATGTGACGATCTGGCTATAAGTCGATTTGATAACAAATGACGAAAACGGACGGATTTCTCAGGCTTTTACTACATACGAACACGTTTCACATTCTTCCGTGCAACGCGGCTGCTAGTTCTTCTTTCATGCAAAATCTTAATGTTCTAGCTCCTGTCCAAGGCACCAAAGAAGGGTAAAAAGTCAATAATCGATAAATAAAACTTGAATTTTACTACTTCTTACTGGCTATTACAGCAACTTAGAAGCTTCATCTGTGTTCTACTATGGTGCTTTTATTGTCTCCGCATCCCGCAGCACGCGACATAACTTTGCAGACGATAAATGTAATGGTTTCAGTGAGATGAGCGGCCAATGTCACGATCTGGCTATAAGTCGATTTGATTACAAATGACGAAAACGGACGGATTTCTCAAGCTTTTACTACATATGAACACCTTTCACATTCTCCCGTACATTGCGGCTGCTAATCCTCCTTTCATACAAAATCTTAACGTCCTAGCTCATGTCGAAGGCACCAAAGAAGGGTAAAAAGTCAATAATCGATAACTAAAACTTGAATTGCACTACTTCGTATTGGCTATTACATCAACTTAGAAGCTTCTTCTGTGTTCTACTATGGTGCTTTAAGTGTCTCCGCATACCGCAGCACGCGACATAGCTTTGCAGACAATATATGTAACCGTTTCGGAGAGAAGAGCGGCCAATGTGACGATCTGGCTTTAAGTCGATTCGATAAAAAATGACGACAACGGACGGATTTCTCAGGTTTTTACTACATATGAACACTTTTCACACTCTGCCGTGCAACGCGGCTGCTAGTCCTCCTTTCATGCAAAATTTTAGGGTCCTAGCTCATGCCCAGAGCACCAAAGTATAGTTAAAAGTCAATAATCGATAATTAAAACTTGAATTTTACTACTTCTTACCGGCTATTACATCAACTTAGAAGCTGCATCTGTGTTCTACTATTGTGCTTTTAGTGTCACCGCATACCGCAGCATGTGGCATAGCTTTGCAGACGATAAATGTAACCGTTTCAGAGAGAAAAGCGGCCAATGTGACGATATGGCTTTAAGTCGATTCGATAACAAATGACGAAAACGGATTGATTTCACAGGTTTTTACTACATATTAACACTTTTCACATTCTCCCGTGCAACGCGGCTGCTAGTCCTCCTTTGATGCAAAATCTTAAGGTCCTAGCTCATGTCCAAGGCACCAAAGAAGGGTAAAAAGTCAATAATCGACAACTAAAACTTGAATTGTTCTACATCTTACCGGCTATTACATCAACTTAGAAGCTGCATTTGTGTTTTACTATGGTGGTTTTAGTGTCTCCGCATACCGCAGCATGCGGCATAGCTTTGCAGACGATAAATGTAACAGTTTCAGAGAGAAGAGCGGCCAATGTCACGATCTGGCTTTAAGTCTATTCGATAACAAATGACGAAAACGCACGGATTTCTCAGGTTTTTACTACATATGAACACGTTTCACGTTCTCCCGTGCAACGCGGCTGCTAGTCCTCCTTTCATGCCAATTCTTAAGGTCCTAGCTCATGTCCAAGGCAACAAAGAAGGGTAAGAAGTCAATAATCGATAACTAAAACTAGAATTGTACTTCTTCTTACTGGCTATTACATCAACTTAGAAGCTTCATCTGTGTTCTACTATGGTGCATTTAGTATCTCCGCATACCGCAGCACGCGACATAGTCTTGCAGACGATAAATGAACACGTTTCAGAGAGAAGAGCGGCCAATGTGACGATCTGGCTTTAAGTCGATTTGATAACAAATGAAGAAAACGGACGAATCTCTCAGGTGTTTACTACATATGAACACTTTTCACATTCTCCCATGGGTCGTGGCTGCTAGTCCTCCATTCATGCAAAATCTTAATGTCCTAGCTCATGTCCAAGGCAATATAGAAGGGTAAGAAGTCAATAATCGATAACTAAAACTTGAATTGTACTACTTCGTATTTGCGATTACATCACCTTAGAAGCTTCTTCTGTGTTCTACTATGGTGATTTTAGTTTCTTCGGATACCGCAGCACGCGACATGGCTTTGCAGACGATAAATGTTAACGTTTCAGAGAGAAGAGCGGCCTATGTGACAATCTGGCTTTAAGTCGATTCGATAACAAATGACGAAAACAAACGGATTTCTCAGGTTTTTACTACATATGAACTCCTTTCACATTCTCCCGTGCAACACGGCTGCTAGTCAACGTTTCATGCAAAATCTTAAGGTCCTAGCTCATGTCCAAGGCACCAAAGGATAGTAAAAAGTTAAAAATCGATAACTAAAACTTGAATTGTACTACTTCTTATTGGCTGTTACATCATCTTATAAGCTTCATGTGTGTTCTACTATGGTCCTTTTTGTGTCTCCGCGTACCTCAGCACGCGAGACAGCTTTGAAGACGATAAATGTAACCGTTTCAGAGAACAGAGCGGCCAATGTGACGAACTGGCTTTAATTTGATTCGATAACAAATGACGAAAACAGATGGTTTTCTCAGGTTTTTACTACATATGAACACTTTTCACACTCTCCCGTACAATGTGGCTTCTAGACCTCAAATCATGCAAAATCGTAAGGTCCTCCCTCGTGTCATAGGCATCACAGCCGACTAAAAAGTCATTAATCGATATCTAAAAATTGTATAGTATTACTTCTTACTGGCGATTACATCAACTTAGAAGCTTCATCTGTGTTCTGCTATGGTACTTTAGTATCTCCGCATACCGCAACACGCGACATAGATTTGCAGACGATAAATGTAACCGTTTCGGGGAGAGGACCGGCATGTGACGATCTAGCTAAAAGTCGATTAGGTAACAAGTGACGAAACCGGACTGATTTCTCAGGTTTTTACTACATATGAACACTTTTACATTCTCCCGTGCAACGCGGCTGCTAGTCCTCTTTTCATGCAAAATATTAAGATCCTAGCTCATGTCCAAGGCATCAAAGAAGGGTAAAAAGTCAATAATCGATAATTAAACTTGAATTGTACTGCTTCTTACTGGGTATTAGATCAACTTAGAAGCATCTTATGTGTTCTGCCATGCTGCTTTTAGTCTCTCCGCATACCAGAGCACGCGACATAGCTTTGCAGACGATAAATGTAACCATTTCAGAGAGAAGAGCGGCCAATTTGACGATCTTACTTTAAGTCGATTCGATAACAAATGATGGAAACGAACGGATTTCTCAGGTTTTTACTACATATGAACACTTTTCACATTCTCCCGTGCAACGCGGCTGCTAGTCCTCGTTTCATGCAAAATCTTAAGGTCCTAGCTAATGTCCAAGGCACCAAAGCCGGCTAAAAAGGCAATAATCGATAACTAAAACTTGAATTGTACTGCTTCTTACTTTCTATTACATCAACTTAGAAGCTTCATCTGTGTTCTACTAAGGGTTTTTAGTGACCCCGCATACCGCAGCACGCGACATAGCTTTGCAGACAATAAATGTAACCGATTCAGAGAGAAGAGCGGCCAATGTGACGATCTGGCTTTAAGTCGATTCGATTACAATTGACGAAACCGGACTGATTTCTCAGGTTTTTACTACATATGAACACTTTTCACACTGTCCCGTGCAACGCGGCTGCTAGACCACCATTCATGCAAAATCTTAAGGTACTAGCTCATGTCCAACGCACCAAAGAAGGGTGAAAAGTCAATAATCGATAACTACAACTTGAATTGTACTGCTTCTTACTGGCCATTACATCAACTTAGAAGCTTCTTCTGTGTTCTACTATGGTGCTTTTAGTGTCTCCACATACCACAGCACTGTCACATAGCACTGCAGACGATAAATGTAACCGTTGCAGAGAGAAGTGCAGCCAATGTCACGATCTGGCTTTGAGTCGATTCGATAACAATTGACGAAAACGGACGGATTTCTGAGGTTCTTACTACATATGAACACTTTTCACATTCTCCCGTTAAACGCGGCTGCTAGTCCTCTTTTCATGCAAAATCTTAAGGTCCTAGCTCATGTCCAAGGCACCAAATAAAAGAAAAAAGTCAATAATCGATAACTACAACTTGAATTGTACTGCTTCTTACTGGCTACTAAATCAACTTAGAAGCTTCTTCTGTTTTCTGCTATGGTGCTTTTAGTGTCTCCGCATACCGCAGCACGCGGCATAGCTTTGCAGACGATAAATGTAACCGTTTCAGAGAGAATAGCGGACAAGTGACGATCTGGCTTTAAGTCGATTCGAAAATGAATGACGAAACCGGACGGATTTCTCAGGTTTTTACTACATATGAACACTTTTCACATTCTCCCGTGTAAGGCGGCTGCTAGTCCTCCTTTCAAGGAGTATCTTATGGACCTATCTCATGTCCAAGGCACCAAAGCCAGAAAAAAGTCAATAATCGATACCTATAACTTGAATTGTAATACTTCTTACTGGCTATTACATCACCTTAGAAGCTTCATCTGTGTTCTACTATGGTGCTTTTAGTGTCTCCGCGTACCGCAGCACGCGACATAGCTTTGCAGACGATAAATGTAACCGTTTCAGAGAGAAGAGCGGCCTATGTGACGATCTGGCTTTAAATCGCTTCGATAAGAAATGTCGAAAACGGACGGAGATCTCAGGTTTTTACTACATATGAACACTTTTCACATTCGCCCATGCAACGCGGCTGCTAGTCCTCCTTTCATGCAAAATCTTAAGGTCCTAGCTCATGTCCAAGGCACCAAAGTAGGGTAAAAACTCAATAATCGATAATTAAAACTTGAATTGTACTACATCTTATTGGCTATTACATCAACTTAGAAGCTTCATCTGTGTTCTACTATGGGCCTTTGTGTCTCCGCATACCGCAGCACGCGACACAGCTTTGCAGACGATAAATGTAACCGTTTCAGAGAGAAGACCGGCCAATGTGACGATCTAGCTAAAAGCCGATTCTATAACAAATGACGAAAACGGACTGATTTCTCAGGTTTTTACTACATATGAACACTTTGCACACTCTCCCGTGCTACATGGCTGCTAGAACTCAAATCATGTAAAATCGTAAGGTCCTCGCTCGTGTCAAAGGCATCAAAGCCGACTAAAAAGTCATTAATCAATATCTAAAACTTGTATAGTATTACTTCTTACTCGCGATTACATCAACTTAGAAGCTTCATCTGTGTTCTGCTATGGTGCTTTTAGTGTCTCCGCATACCGCAGCACGCGGCATAGCTTTGCAGACGATAAATGTAACCGTTTCAGAGAGAATAGCGGACAAGTGACGATCTGGCTTTAAGTCGATTCGAAAATGAATGACGAAACCGGACGGATTTCTCAGGTTTTTACTACATATGAACACTTTTCACATTCTCCCGTGTAAGGCGGCTGCTAGTCCTCCTTTCAAGGAGTATCGTATGGACCTATCTCATGTCCAAGGCACCAAAGCCAGAAAAAAGTCAATAATCGATACCTATAACTTGAATTGTAATACTTCTTACTGGCTATTACATCACCTTAGAAGCTTCATCTGTGTTCTACTATGGTGCTTTTAGTATCTCCGCATACCGCAACACGCGACATAGATTTGCAGACGATAAATGTAACCGTTTCGGGGAGAAGACCGGCAAGTGACGATCTAGCTAAAAGTCGATTAGGTAACAAATGACGAAACCGTACTGATTTCTCAGGTTTTTACTACATATGAACACTTTTCACATTTTCCTTTGCAAAGCGGCTGCTAGTCCTCCTTTCATGCAAAATCTTAAGGTCCTAGCTAATGTCCAAGTCACCAAAGTATCAAAAATCGATAACTAAATCTTGAATTGTACTGCGTCTTACTGTCTATCAGATAAACTTAGAAGCCGAATATGTGTTCTGCTATGCTGCTTTTAGTCTCTCCGCATACCGGAGCACGCGACATAGCTTTGCAGACGATAAATGTAACAGTTTCAGAGAGAAGAGCGGCCAATGTGACGATCTAGCTTTAAGCCGATGAGATAACAAATGCCGAAAACGGACTGATTTCTCAGGTATTTACAACATATGAACACTTTTCACACTCTCTCGTGCAACACGGCTGCTAGACCTCCATTCACGCAAAACCTTAAGGTCCTAGCTCATGTCCAAGGAATCAAAGAAGAGAAAAACTCAATAATTGATAGCTAAAACTTTAATTGTACTACTTCTTATTGGCTAATACATCAACTTAGAATCTTCATCTGTGTTCTACTATGGTGCTTTTAGTGTCTCCGGATACCGCAGCACGCGACATAACTTTGCAAACAATAAATGTTACCGTTTCAGAGAGAAGAACGGCCTATTTGGCGATCTGGCTTTCAGTCGATTCGATAACAAATGACGAAAACGGACTGATTTCTCAAGTCTTTACTACATATGTACACTTTTCACATTCTCCCGTGCAACGCGGCTTCTAGTCCTCCTTTCATGCAAAATCTTAAGGTCCTAGCTCATGTCCAATGAACCAAAGAAGTATGAAAATTCAATAATCCTTAACTAAAACCTAAATTGTACTACTTGTTACTGGCTATTACATCAACTTAGAAGCTTCATCTGTGTTATACTATGGTGCTTTTAGTGTCTCCGCATACCGCAGCACACGACATTGCTTGGCAGACGATAAGTACGACCGTTACAGAGAGAAGAGCGGCCAATGTGACGCTCTGGCTTTAAGTCGATTCGATAACAAATGACGAAAACGGACGGATTTCTCGGGTTTTTACTTCATATGAACACTTTTCACATTCTCCCGTGCAACGCGGCTGCTAGTCCTCCTTTCATGCAAAATCTTAAGTTCCTAGCTCATGTCCAAGGCACCAAAGAAGGGTAAAAAGTCAATAATAGATACCTAAAACTTGAATTGTACTAATTCTTACTGGCTATTACATCAACTTAGAAGCTTCATCCGTGTTCTAATATGGTGCTTTTAGTGTCTCCGCATACCGCAGCACGCGACATAGCTTGGCAGACGATAAGTACGACCGTTTCAGAGAGAACAGCAGCCATTGTGACGATCTGGCTTTAAGTCGATTCGATAACAAATGACGAAAACGGACGGATTACTCAGGTTCTTACTACTTATGAACACTTCCCACATTCTCGTGTGCAATTCGGCTGCTCGTCTTCCTTTCATGCAAAATGTTAAGGCCCTAGCTCATGTCCAAGGCACCAAAGCCAGCTAAAAAGTCAATAATCGATAGATGAAACTTGAATTGTTCTACTTCTTACTGGCTATTAGATCAAATTAGAAGCTTCATCTGTGTTCTACTATGGTGCTTTTAGTGTCTCCGCATACTTCAGCACGCGATATAGCTTTGCAGACGATAAGCACAACCGTTTCAGAGAGAAGAGCGGCCAATGTGACGATCTGGCTTTAAGTCGATCCGATAACAAATGACGAAAACGGACGGATTTCTCAGGTTTTTACTACATATGAACACTTTTCACATTCTCCCGTGCAACTCGGCTGCTAGTACTCCTTTCATGCAGAATCTTAAGGACCTAGCTCATGTCCAAGGCACCAAAGCCAGCTAAAAAGTCAATAATCGATAACTAAAACTTCAATTGTACTACTTCTTACTGGCTATTACATCAACAGAAGTTTCATCTGTGTTCTGCTATGGTGCTTTTAGTGTTTCCTCATACCGCAGCACGCGACATAGCTTTGCAGACGATAAGTACAATCGTTTCAGAGAGAAGAACGGTCAATGTGACGATCTGGCTTTAAGTCGATTCGATAACAAATGCCGAAAGCGGACGGATTTCTAAGGTTATTACTACATATGAACACTTTTCACATTCTCCCATGCAACTCGGCTTCTAGTCCTCCTTTCATGCAGAATCTTAAGGACCTAGCTCATGTCCAAGGCACCAAAGCCAGCTAAAAATTCAATAATCGATAACAAAAACTTGAATTGTACTACTTCTTACTGGCTATTACATCAACTTAGAACCTTAATCTGTGTTCCACTATGGTGCTTTTAGTATCTCCGCATACCGCAACACGCGACATAGATTTGCAGACGATAAATGTAACCGTTTCGGGGAGAAGACCGGCAAGTGACGATCTAGCTAAAAGTCAATTAGGTAACAAATGACGAAACCGTACTGATTTCTCAGGTTTTTACTACATATGAACACTTTTCACATTCTCCTTTGCAAAGCGGCTGCTAGTCCTCCTTTCATGCAAAATCTTAAGGTCCTAGCTAATGTCCAAGTCACCAAAGTATCAAAAATCGATAACTAAATCTTGAATTGTACTGCGTCTTACTGTCTATCAGATAAACTTAGAAGCCGAATATGTGTTCTGCTATGCTGCTTTTAGTCTCTCCGCATACCGGAGCACGCGACATAGCTTTGCAGACGATAAATGTAACAGTTTCAGAGAGAAGAGCGGCCAATGTGACGATCTAGCTTTAAGCCGATGAGATAACAAATGCCGAAAACGGACTGATTTCTCAGGTTTTTACAACATATGAACACTTTTCACACTCTCTCGTGCAACACGGCTGCTAGACCTCCATTCATGCAAAACCTTAAGGTCCTAGCTCATGTCCAAGGAATCAAAGAAGAGAAAAACTCAATAATTGATAGCTAAAACTTTAATTGTACTACTTCTTATTGGCTAATACATCAACTTAGAATCTTCATCTGTGTTCTACTATGGTGCTTTTAGTGTCTCCGCATACCGCAGCACGCGACATAACTTTGCAAACAATAAATGTTACCGTTTCAGAGAGAAGAACGGCCTATGTGGCGATCTGGCTTTCAGTCGATTCGATAACAAATGACGAAAACGGACTGATTTCTCAAGTCTTTACTACATATGTACACTTTTCACATTCTCCCGTGCAGCCGGCCGCGGTGGTCCTCGCGGTTAAGGCGCTCAGTCCGGACCCGTGTGACTGCTACGGTCGCAGGTTCGAATCCTGCCTCGGGCATGGATGTGTGTGATGTCCTTAGGTTAGTTAGGTTTAAGTAGTTCTAAGTTCTAGGGGACTGATGACCATAGATGTTAAGTCCCATAGTGCTCAGAGCCATTTGAACCATTTTTTTCCTCCCGTGCAACGCGGGTTCTAGTCCTCCTTTCATGCAAAATCTTAAGTTCCTAGCTCATGTCCAGGGCACCAAAGAAGGGAAAAAAGTCAATAATCGATACCTAAAGCTTCCATTGTACTATTTCTTACTGGCTATTACATCAACTTAGAAGTTTCATCTGTGTTCTACTATGGAGCTTTTTGTGTCTCCGCATACCGCAGCACGCGACATAGCTTTGCAAACGATAAGTACAACCGTCTCAGAGAGAAGAGCGGCCAATGTAACGATCTGGCTTTAAGTCGATTCGATAACAAATGACGAAAACGGACGGTTTTCTCAGGTTTTTACTACATATGACCACACTTTTCACATTCTCCCGTGCACTTCGGCTGCTAGTCCTCCTTTCATGCAAAATGTTAAGGTCCTAGCTCATGTCCAAGGTACCAAAGCCAGCTAAAAAGTCAATAATTGATAACTAAAACTTGAATTGTACTACTTCTTATTGGCTATTACATCAACTTAGAAGCTTCATCTGTGTTCTACTATGGTGCTTTTAGTGTCTCCGCATACCGCAGCACGCGACATACCTTGGCAGACGATAAATGTAACCGATTCAGACAGAAATGCGTCCAATGTGACCATGTGGCTTTAATTCGATTCGGTAACAAATGCCGATAGCGGACGGACTTCTCAAATATTTTCTACATATGAACACTTTTCACATTCTCCCGTGCAACGCCGCTGCTAGTCCTCCTTTCATGCAAAATGTTAAGGTCTTAGCTCATGTCCAAGGCACCAAAGCCAGCTAAAATGTCGATAATCGATATGTAAAACATGAATTGTACTACTTCTTACTGGCTATTACATCAACTTAGAAGCTTCATCTGTGTTCTACTATGGTGCTTTTAGTGTCTCCACATACCGCAGCACGCGACATAGGTTTACAGACAATAAATGTAACTGTTTCAGACAGAAGTGCGGCCAATGTGACGACCTGGCTTTAAGTCGAGTCGATAACAAATGACGAAAACGGACGGTTTTCTCAGGTTTTTACTACATATGAACACTTTTCACATTCTCCCGTGCACTTCGGCTACTAGTCCACCTTTCATGCAAAATGTTAATGTCCTAGCTCATGTCCAAGGCACCAAAGCCAGCTAAAAAGTCAATAATCGATAACTAAAACTTGAATTGTACTACCTCTTACTGGCTATTACATCAACTTCGAAGCTTCATCTGTGTTCTACTATGGTGCTATTAGGTTCTCCGCATACCGCAGCACGCGACATAGCTTTGCAGACAATAAGTACAACCGTTTCAGAGAGACGAGCGGCTAATGTGACGATTTGGCTTTAAGTCGATCCGATAACAAATGACGAAAACGGACGGTTTTCTCAGGTTTTTACTACATATGACCACACTTTTCACATTCTCCCGTGCACTTCGGCTGCTAGTCCTCCTTTCATGCAAAATCTTAAGTTCCTAGCTCATGTCCAAGGCACCAAAGAAGGGTAAAAAGTCAATAATCGATACCAAAAACTTGAATTGTACTTCATTTTACTGCCTATTACATCAACTTGTAAGCTTCATCTGTGTTCTACTATGGTGCTTTTAGTGTCTCCGCATACCGCAGCACGCGACATAGCTTTGCAAACGATAAGTACAACCGTTTCAGAGAGATGAGCGGCCAATGTGGCGATCTGGCTTTAAGTCGTTTCGATAACAAATGATGAACACGGACGCATTTCTCAGGTGTTTACTACATATGAATACTTTTCACATTCTACCGTGCAACTCGGCTGCTAGTCCGCCTTTCATGCAAAATGTTAAGGTCCTAGCTCATGTCCAATACACCAAAGCCAGCTAAAAACTTGAATTGTAATACTTCTTACTGGCTATTACATCAACTTAGAAGCTTCATCTGTGTTCTACTATGGTGCTTTTAGTGTCTCCGCATACGGCAGCACGCGACATAGCTTTGCAGGCGATAAGTACAACCATTTCAGAGAGAAGAGCGGCCAATATGACGATCTGGCTTTATGTCAATTCGATAATAAATGACTAAACCGGACGGATTTCTCAGGTTTTTACTACATATGAACACTTATCACATTCTCCCGTGCAACTCGGCTGCTAGTCCCCCTTTCCCGCAGAATCTTAAGTTCCTAGCTCATGTCCATGTCACCAAAGCCAGCTAAAAAGTCAATAATCGATACTAAAACTTGAATTGTACTACTTGTTACTGTCTGTTACATCAACTTAGAAGCTTCATCTGTGTCCTACTATGGTGCTTTTAGTGTCTCCGCATACCGCAGCACGCGACTAGCTTTGCAGACGATAAGTACAACCGTTTCAGAGAGAACAGCGGCCAATGTGATGATCCGGCTTTAAGTCGATTCGATAACAAATGACGAAAAGGGACGGATTCCTCAGGTTTTTACTACATATGAACACTTTTCCCATTCTCCGTGCAAGTCGGCTGCTAGTCCTCCTTTCATTCAGAATCTTAAGGTCCTAGGTAATGTCCAAGGCACCAAAGCAAGCTAAAAAGTCAATAATCGATACCTAAAACTTCAATTGTACTACTTCTTAATGGCTAGTACTTCAACTTAGAAGCTTCTTCTGTGTTCTACTATGGTGCTTTTAGTGTCTCCGCATACCGCAGCACGCGACATAGCTTTGCAGACGATAAATGTAACCGTCTCAGAGAGAAAAGCGGCCAATGTGATGATCTGGCTTTAAGTCGATTCGATAACAAATGACGAAAACGGACGGATTTCTCAGGTTTTTACTACATATGAACACTTTTCACGTTCTCCCGTGCAACGCAGCTGCTAGTCCTCCTTTTATGCAAAATCTTAAGGTCCAAGGTCATGTCCAAGCCACCAAAGCCGGCTAAAAAGTGAATAATCGACAACTAAAACTTGAATTGTACTACTTCTTACTGGCTATTACTTCAACTTAGAAGCTACTTCTGTGTTCTACTATGGTGCTTTTAGTGTTTCCGCATAAGGCAGCACGCGACATAGCTTTGCAGACGATAAATGTAACCGTTTCAGTGAGAAAAGCGGCCAATGTGACGATCTGGCTTTAAGTCGATTCGATAACAAATGACGAAAACGGACGGATTTCTCAGGTTTTTACTACATATGAACACTTTTCCCATTCTCCCGTGCAACTCGGCTGCTAGTCATCCTTTCAAGCAGAATCTTAAGGTCCTAGCTCATGTCCAAGGCACCAAAGCCACCTAAAAACTCAATAATCGATACCTAAAACTTCAATTGTACTACTTCTTCCCTGCTATTACATCTACTTAGAAGCTTCATCTGTGTTCTACTATGGTGCTTTTAGTTTCTCCGCATACCGAGGGCACGCAACATAGCTTTGCAGACGATAAGTACAACCGTTTCAGAGAGAAGAGCGGCCAATGTGACGATCTAGCATTAAGTCGATTCGATAACAAATGACGAAAACGGACGGATTTCTCAGGTGTTTACTACATATGAACACTTTTCACATTCTCCCGTGCAACGCAGATGCTAGTCCTCCTTCCATGCAAAATCTTAAGTTCCTAGCTCATGCCCAAGGCACCAAAACGGGGTAAAAAGTCAATAATCGATACCTAAAACTTGAATTGTACTACTTCTTACTGGCTATTACATCAACTTAGAAGTTTCATCTGTGTTCTACTATGGAGCTTTTAGTGTCTCTGGATACCGCAGCACGCGACATAGCTTTGCAGACGATAAGTACAACCGTCTCAGAGAGAAAAGCGGCCAATGTGACGATCTAGCATTAGGTCGATTCGATAACAAATGACGAAAACGGACGGATTTCTCAGGTTTTTACTACATATGAACACTTTTCACATTCTCCCGTGCAACGCGGCTGCTAGTCCTCCTTTCATGTAAAATCTTAAGTTCCTAGCTCATGCCCAAGACACCAAAGACGGGCAAAAAGTCAATAATCGATACCTAACACTTGAATTGTACTACTTCTTACTGGCTATTACATCAACTTAGAAGCTTCATCTGAGTTTTACTATGGTGCTTTTAGTGTCTCCGCATACCGCAGCACGCGACATAGCTTTGCAGACGATAAGTACAACCGTCTCAGAGAGAAAATCGGCTAATGTGACGATCTGGCTTTAAGTCGATTCGATAACAAATGACGAAAACGTACGGATTTCTAACGTTTTTACTACGTATAAACACTTTTCACATTCTCCCGTGGAACTCGGCTGCTAGTCCTCCTTTCATGCAGAATCTTAAGGTCCTAGGTAATGTCCAAGGCACCAAAGCCAGCTAAACAGTCAATAATCAATACGTAACACTTGAACTGTACAACTTCTTACTGGCTATTACATCAACTTAGAAGCTTCATCTGTGTTCTACTATAGTGCTTTTAGTGTCTCCGCATACCACAGCACGCGACATAGCTTTTCACACGATAAATGTAACCGTTTCAGACAGAAGAGGTGCCAATGTGACGATCTGGCTGTAAGTCGATTCGATAACAAGTCACGAAAACGGACGGATTTCTCAGGTTTTTAGTACGTATGAATACTTTTCACATTCTCCCGTGCAACTCGGCTGCTAGTCCTCCTTTCATTCAGAATCTTGAGGTCCTAGGTAATGTCCAAGGCACCAAAGCAAGCTAAAAAGTCAATAATCGATACCTAAAACTTGAATTGTACTACTTCTTACTGGCTATTACATCAACTTAGAAGCTTCATCTCTGATCAACTACGGTGCTTTTAATGTCTCCGCATACCGCAGCACGCGACATAGCTTTGCAGACCATAATTTACAACCATTTCAGAGAAAAGAGCGGCCAATCTGACGATCTGCCTTTAAGTCGATTCGATAACAAATGACGAAAACGGACGGAATTCTCAGGTTTTTTCTTCATATGAAACCTTTTCACATTCTCCCGCGCAACGCGGCTGCTACTCCTCCTTTCATGCAAAATCTTAAGGTTCCACCTAATGTCCAATGCACCAAAGCCGGCTAAAAATCAATAACCGATAACCAAAATATGAATTGTACTGCTTCTTACTGGCTATTGCTTCAACTTATAAGCTTCTTCTGTGTTCTACTATAGTGCTTTTAGTGTCTCCGCATACCGCAGCACGCGACGTAGCTTTGCAGACGATAAATATAACCGTCTCAGAGAGAAAAGCGGCCAATGTGACGCTCTGGTTTTAAGTCGATTCGATAACAAATGACGAAAACGGACGGATTTCTCAGGTTTTTTCTACATGTGAACACTTTTCACATTCTCCCGTACAACGCGGCTGCTAGTCCTCTTTTCATGCAAAATCGTAAGGTCCTAGGTCGTGTCCAAGCCACCAAAGCCGGCTAAAAAGTGAATAATGGACAACTAAAACTTGAATTGTACTACTTCTTACTGGCTATTACTTCAACTTAGAAGCTTCTTCTGTGTTCTACTATGGTGCTTTTAGTGTCCCCGCATACCGCAGCACGCGACATAGCTTAGCCGACAATAAGTACAACCTTTTCAGAGAGAAGAGCGGCGAATGTAACGATCTGCCTTCAAGTCGATTCGATAACAAATGACGAAAACGGACGAATTTCTCAGGTTTTTACTACATATGAACACTTTTCACATTCTCCCGTGCAACGCGGCTGCTAGTCCTCCTTTCATGCAAAATCTTAAGGTCCTAGTTCATGTCCAAGCCACCAAAGCCGGCTAAAAAGTGAATAATCGACAAGTAAAATTGAATTGTACTACTTCTTACTGGCTATTACTTCAACTTAGAAGCTACTTCTGTGTTCTACTATGGTGCTTTTAGTGTTTCCGCATACCGCAGCACACGACATAGCTTTGCAGACGATAAATGTAACCGTTTCATTGAGAAAAGGGGCCAATGTGACGATCTGGCTTTAAGTCGATTCGATAACAAATGACGAAAACGGACGGATTTCTCAGGTTTTTACTACATATGAACACTTTTGACATTCTCCCGTGCAACTCGGCTGGTAGTCCTCCTTTCATGCAGAATCTTAAGGTCCTACCTCTTGTCCAAGGCTTCAAAGCCAGCTAAAACGTCAATAATCAATACCTAAAACTTGAATTGTACTACTTCTTACTGGCTATTACATCAACTTAGAAGTTTCATCTGTGTTCTACTATGGTGCTTTTAGTGTCTCCACATACCGCAGCACGCGACATAGCTTTGCAGACGATAAGTACAACCGTTTGAGAGAGAAGAGCAGCCAATGTTACGATCTGGCTATAAGTCAATTCGATAACAAATAACGAAAACGGACGTATTTCTCAGGTTTTTACTACATATGAACACTTTTCCCATTCTCCCGTGCAACTCGGCTGCTAGTCATCCTTTCAAGCAGAATCTAAAGGTCATAGCTCATGTCCAAGGCACCAAAGCCAGCTAAAAACTCAATAATCGATACCTAAAACTTCAATTGTACTACTTCTTACTGGCTATTGCGTCAACTTAGAAGCATCATCTGTGTTCTACTATGGTGCTTTTAGTGTCTCTGCGTACCGCAGCACGCGACATAGCTTTACAGACGATAAGTACAAACGTTTCAGACAGAAATGGGGCCAATTTGACGATCTGGCTTTAAGTCGATTCGATAACAAATGACGAAAACGGACGGATTTCTCACGTTTTTACTACATATGAACACTTGTCACATTCTCCCGTGCAACGTGGTTGCTAGTCCTCCTTTCATGCAAAATCTTAAGGTCCTAGGTCATGTCCAAGCCACCAAAGCCGGCTAAAAAGTGAATAATCGACATCTAAAACTTGAATTGTACTACTTCTTACTGGCTATTACATCAACTTAGAAGCTTCTTCTGTGTTCTACTATGGTGCTTTTAGTGTCTCCGTATACCGAGGGCACGCAACATAGCTTTGCAGACGATAAGTACAAACGTTTCAGAGAGAAGAGCGGCCAATGTGACGATCTGGCTTTAAGTCGATTCGATAGCAAATGACGAAAACGGACGGATTTCTCAGGTGTTTACTACATATGAACACTTTTCACATTCTCCCGTGCAACGCAGCTGCCAGTCCTCCTTCCATGCAAAATCTTAAGTTCCTAGCTCGTGTCCAAGGCACCAAAAAAGGGAAAAAAGTCAATAATCGATACCTAAAACTTGAATTGTACTTCTTCTTACTGGCTATTATATCAACTTAGAAGTTTCATCTGTGTTCTACTATGGAGCTTTTAGTGTTTCCGCATACCGCAGAACGCGACATAGCTTTCCAGACGATAAATGTAACCGTCTCAGAGAGGAAAGCGGCCAATATGACGATCTGGCTTTAAGTCGATTCGATAAAGAATGAGGAAAACGGACGGATTTCTAACGTTTTTACTACGTAAGAACACTTTTCACATTCTCCCGTGGAACTCGGCTGCTAGTCCTCCTTTCATGCAGAATCTTAAGGTCCTACCTCTTGTCCAAGGCTTCAAAGCCAGCTAAAACGTCAATAATCAATACCTAAAACTTGAATTGTACTGCTTCCTTCTGGCTATTACATCAACTTAGAAGTTTCATCTGTGTTTTACTATGGTGCTTTTAGTGTCTCCGCATACCGCAGCACGCGACATAGCCTTGCAGACGATAAGTACAACCATTTCAGTGAGAAGAGCGGCCAATGTGACAATCTGGCTTTAAGTCGATTCGATAACAAATGACGAAAACGGACGGATTTCTCAGGATTTTACTACATATGAACACTTTTCACATTCTCCCGTGCAACTCGGCTGATAGTCCTCCTTTCATGCAGAATTTTAAGGTCCTAGCTCTTGTCCAAGGCACCAAAGCCAGCTAAAAGTCAATAATCGATACCTAAAACTTGAATTGTACTACTTCTTACTGGCTATTGCATCAACTTAGAAGCATCATCTGTGTTCTACTATGGTGCTTTTAGTGTCTCTGCGTACCGCAGCACGAGACATAGCTTTGCAGACGATAAGTACAAACGTTTCAGACAGAAATGGGGCCAATTTGACGATCTGGCTTTAAGTCGATTCGATAACAAATGACGAAAACGGACGGATTTCTCACGTTTTTACTACATATGAACACTTGTCACATTCTCCCGTGCAACGTGGTTGCTAGTCCTCCTTTCATGCAAAATCTTAAGGTCCTAGGTCATGTCCAAGCCACCAAAGCCGGCTAAAAAGTGAATAATCGACAACTAAAACTTGAATTGTACTACTTCTTATTAGCTATTACATCAACTTCGAAGCTTCATCTGTGTTCTACTATGGTGCTTTTAGTGTCTCCGCATACCGCAGCACGCGACTAGCTTTGCAGACGATAAGTACAACCGTTTCAGAGAGAAGAGCGGCCAATGTGACGATCTGGCTTTAAGTCGATTCGATAACAAATGACGAAAACGGACGGAATTCTCAGGTTTTTACTACATATGATCCCTTTTTACATTCCCCCGTGCAACGCGGCTGCTACTCCTCCTTTCATGCAAAATCTTAAGGTTCCACCTCATGTCCAAGGCACCAAAGCCGGCTAAAAATCAATTATCGATAACCAAAACTTGAATTGTACTGCTTCTTACTGGCTATTGCTTCAACTTATAAGCTTCTTCTGTGTTCTACTATGGTGCTTTTAGTGTCTCCGCATACCGCAGCACGCGACATAGCTTTGCAGACGATAAATGTAACCGTCTCAGACAGGAAAGCGGCCAATATGACGAACTGGCTTTAAGTCGATTCGATAACAAATGACGAAAACGGACGGATTTCTCAAGTTTTTAGTACATATGAACACTTTTCACATTCTTCCGTGCAACTCGGGTGCTAGTCCTCCTTTCATGCAGAATCTGAAATTCCTAGCTCATGTCCAAGGCACCAAAGCCAGCTAAAAAGTCAATAATCAATACCTAAAACTTGAATTGTACTACTTCTTACTGACTATTACATCAACTTAGAAGCTTCATCTGTGTTCTACTATGGTGCTTTTAGTGTCTCCGCATACCGCAGCACGCGACTAGCTTTGCAGACGATAAGTACAACCGTTTCAGAGAGAACAGCGGCCAATGTGACGATTTGGCTATAAGTCGATCGATAACAAATGACGAAAACGGACGGATTTCTCTGGTTTTTACTACATATGAACACTTTTCCCATTCTCCGTGCAACTCGGCTGCTAGTCCTCCTTTCATTCAGAATCTTAAGGTCCTAGGTAACGTCCAAGGCACCAAAGGAAGCTAAAAAGTCAATAATCGATACCTAAAACTTGAATTGTACTACTTCTTGCTGACTATTACATCAACTTAGAAGCTAAATCTGTGTTCTACTATGGTGCCTTTAGTGTCTCCGCATACCGCAGCACGCGACTAGCTTTGCAGACGATAAGTACAACCGTTTCAGAGAGAACAGCCACCAATGTGACGATCTGGCTTTAAGTCGATTCGATAACAAATGACGAAAACGGACGGATTTCTCAGGTTTTTACTACATATGAACACTTTTCCCATTCTCCCGTGCAACGCAGCTGCTAGTCCTCCTTCCATTCAAAATCTTAAGTTCCTAGCTCATGTCCAAGGCTCCAAAAAAGGGTAAAAAGTTAATAATCGATACCTAAAACTTGAATTGTACTACATCTTACTGGCTATTACATCAACTTAGAAGTTTCATCTGTGTTCTACTATAGAGCTTTTAGTGTCTCCGGATACCGCAGCACGCGACATAGCTTTGCAGACGATAAGTACAACCGTCTGAGAGAGAAAATCGGCCAATGTGACGATCTGCCTTTAAGTCGATTCGATAAGAAATGACGAAAACGGACGGATTTCTCAGGTATTTAGTACATATGAACACTTTTCACATTCTCCCGTGCATCTCGGCTGCTAGTCCTCCTTTCATGCAAAATCTTAAGGTCCTAGGTCATGTCCAAGCCACCAAAGCCGGCTAAAAAGTGAATAATCGACAACTAAAACTTGAATTGTACTACTTCTTACTGGCTATTACTTCAAATTAGAAGCTTCTTCTGTGTTCTACTATGGTGCTTTTAGTGTCTCCGCATACCGCAGCACGCGACATAGCTTTGCAGACGATAAATGTAACCGTCTCAGAGAGAAAACCGGCCCATGTGATGATCAGGCTTTAAGTCGATTCGATAACAAATGACGAAAACGGACGGATTTCTCAGGTGTTTACTACATATGAACACTTTTCCCATTCTCCCGTGCAACGCAGCTGCTAGTCCTCCTTCCATTCAAAATCTTAAGTTCCTAGCTCATGTCCAAGGCTCCAAAAAAGTTTAAAAAGTCAATAATCGATATCTAAAACTTGAATTGTACTACTTCTTACTGGCTATTACATCAACTTAGAAGCTTCATCTGTGTTTAACTATTGTGCTTTTAGTGTCTCCGCATACCGCAGAACGCGACATAGCTTTGCAGACGATAAATGTAACCGTCTCAGAGAGAAAAGCGGCTGATGTGGCGATCTGGCGTTAAGTTGATTCGATAATAAATGACGAAAACGGACGGATTTCTGAGGTTTTTACATCATATGAACACTTTTCACATTCTCCCGTGCAACTCGGCTGCTAGCCCCCCTTTCACGCACAATCTTAAGGTCCTAGCTCATGTCCAAGGCACCAAAGCCAGCTAAAAAGTCAATAATCGATACCTAAAACTTGAATTGTACTACTTGTTACTGGCTGTTACATCAACATAGAAGCTTCATCAGTGTCCTACTATGGTGCTTTTAGTGTCTCCGCATACGGCAGCACGCGACATAGCTTTGCAGGCGATAAGTACAACCATTTCAGAGAGAAGAGCGGCCAATATGACGATCTGGCTTTAAGTCGATTCGATAATAAATGACGAAAACGGACGGATTTCTCAGGTTTTTACTACATATGAACACTTTTCCAATTCTCCGTGCAACTCGGCTGCTAGTCCTCCATTCATTCAGAATCTTAAGGTCCTAGGTAACGTCCAAGGCACCAAAGCAAGCTAAAAAGTCAATAATCGATACCTAAAACTTGAATTGTACTACTTCTTACTCGCTATTACTTCAACTTAGAAGCTTCTTCTATGTTCTACTATGGTGCTTTTAGTGTCTCCGCATACCGAGGGAACGCGACATGGCTCTGCAGACGATTAGTACAACCGTTTCAGAGAGAAGAGCGGCCAATGTGACGATCTGGCTTTAAGTCGATTCGATAACAAATGACGAAAACGGACGGATTTCTCAGGTGTTTACTACATATGAACACTTTTCCCATTCTCCCGTGCAACGCAGCTGCTAGTCCTCCTTCCATTCAAAATCTTAAGTTCCTAGCTCATGTCCAAGGCTCCAAAAAAGTTTAAAAAGTCAATAATCGATACCTAAAACTTGAATTGTACTACTTCTTACTGGCTATTACATCAACTTAGAAGTTTCATCTGTGTTCTACTATGGAGCTTTTAGTGTCTCCGGATACCGCAGCACGCGACATAGCTTTGCAGACGATAAGTACAACCGGATCAGAGAGAAAATCGGCCAATGTGACGATCTGCCTTTAAGTCGATTCGATAACAAATGACGAAATCGGACGGATTTCTCAGGTTTTTACTACATATGAACACTTTTCACATTCTCCCGTGCAACTAGGCTGCTAGTCCTCCTTTCATTCAGAATCTTAAGGTCCTAGGTCATGTCCAAGCCACCAAAGCCGGCTAAAAAGTGAATAATCGACAACTAAAACTTGAATTGTACTACTTCTTACTGGCTATTACTTCAACTTAGAAGCTTCTTCTGTCTTCTACTATGAAGCTTTTAGTGTCTCCGCATACCGCAGCACGCGACATAGCTTTGCAGACGATAAGTGTAACTGTTTCAGAGAGAAGAGCGGCCAGTGTGACGATCTAGCTTTAAGTCGATTCGATAACAAATGACGAAATCGGACGGATTTCTGAGGTTTTTACTACATATGAACACTTGTCACATTCTCCCGTGCAACGCGGTTGCTAGTCCTCTTTTCATGCAAAATCTTAAGGTCCTAGGTCACGTCCAAGCCACCAAAGTCGGCTAAAAAGTGAATAATCGACAACTAAAACTTGAATTGTACTACTTCTTACTGGCTATTACTTCAACTTAGAAGCTACTTCTGTGTTCTACTATGGTGCTTTTAGTGTTTCCGCATGAGGCAGCACGCGACATAGCTTTGCAGACGATAAATGTAACCGTTTCAGAGAGAAAAGCCTCCAATGTGACGATATGGCTTTAAGTCGATTCGATAACAAATGACGAAAACGGACGGATTTCTCAGGTTTTTACTACATATGAACACTTTTCACATTTTCCCGTGCAACTCGGCTGCTAGTCCTCCTTTTATGAAAAACCTTATGTCCAAGGTCATGTCCAAGCCACCAAAGCCGGCTAAAAGGTGAATAATCGACAACTAAAACTTGAATTGTACTGCTTCTTACTGGCTATTGCTTCAACTTATAAGCTTCTTCTGTGTTGTACTATGGTGCGTTTAGTGTCTCCGCATACCGCAGCACGCGACATAGCTTTGCAGACGATAAATATAACCGTCTCAGAGAGAAAAGCGGCCAATGTGACGATCTGGCTTTAAGTCGATTCGATAACAAATGACGAAAACGGACGGATTTCTCAGGTGTTTACTACTTTTGAACATTTTTCACATTCTCCCGTGCAACGAGGCTGCTAGTCCTCTTTTCATGCAAAATCGTAAGGTCCTAGGTCATGTCCAAGCCACCAAAGTCGGCTAAAAAGTGAATAATCGACATCTAAAACTTGAATTGTACTACTTCTTACTGGCTATTACTTCAACTTAGAAGCTTCTTCTGTGTTCTACTATGGTGCTTTTAGTGTCTCCGCATACCGCAGCACGCGACTAGCTTTGCAGACGATAAGTACAACCGTTTCAGAGAGAAGAGCGGCCAATGTGACGATCTGGCTTTAAGTCGATTCGATAACAAATGACGAAAACGGACGGATTTCTCAGGTTTTTACTACATATGAACACTTTTCCAATTCTCCGTGCAACTCGGCTGCTAGTCCTCCTTTCATTCAGAATCTTAAGGTCCTAGGTAACGTCCAAGGCACCAAAGCAAGCTAAAAAGTCAATAATCGATACCTAAAACTTGAATTGTACTACTTCTTACTGGCTATTACTTCAACTTAGAAGCTTCTTCTGTGTTCTACTATGGTGCTTTTAGTGTTTCCGCATACCGAGGGAACGCGACATGGCTCTGCAGACGATTAGTACAACCGTTTCAGAGAGAAGAGCGGCCAATGTTACGATCTGGCTTTAAGTCGATTCGATAACAAATGACGAAAACGGACGGATTTCTCAGGTGTTTACTACATATGAACACTTTTCCCATTCTCCCGTGCAACGCAGCTGCTAGTCCTCCTTCCATTCAAAATCTTAAGTTCCTAGCTCATGTCCAAGGCTCCAAAAAAGTTTAAAAAGTCAATAACAGATACCTAAAACTTGAATTGTACTACTTCTTACTGGCTATTACATCAACTTAGAAGTTTCATCTGTGTTCTACTATGGAGCTTTTAGTGTCTCCGGATACCGCAGCACGCGACATAGCTTTGCAGACGATAAGTACAACCGTCTCAGAGAGAAAATCGGCCAATGTGACGATCTGCCTTTAAGTCGATTCGATAACAAATGACGAAATCGGACGGATTTCTCAGGTTTTTACTACATATGAACACTTTTCACATTCTCCCGTGCAACTAGGCTGCTAGTCCTCCTTTCATTCAGAATCTTAAGGTCCTAGGTCATGTCCAAGCCACCAAAGCCGGCTAAAAAGTGAATAATCGACAACTAAAACTTGAATTGTACTACTTCTTACTGGCTATTACTTCAACTTAGAAGCTTCTTCTGTCTTCTACTATGAAGCTTTTAGTGTCTCCGCATACCGCAGCACGCGACATAGCTTTGCAGACGATAAGTGTAACTGTTTCAGAGAGAAGAGCGGCCAGTGTGACGATCTGGCTTTAAGTCGATTCGATAACAAATGACGAAATCGGACGGATTTCTGAGGTTTTTACTACATATGAACACTTGTCACATTCTCCCGTGCAACGCGGTTGCTAGTCCTCTTTTCATGCAAAATCTGTAGGTCCTAGGTCATGTCCAAGCCACCAAAGCCGGCTAAAAAGTGAATAATCCACAACTAAAACTTGAATTTTACTACTTCTTACTGGCTATTGCTTCAACTTATAAGCTTCTTCTGTCTTCTACTATGAAGCTTTTAGTGTCTCCGCATACCGCAGCACGCGACATAGCTTTGCAGACGATAAATGTAACCGTCTCAGAGAGAAAAGCGGCCCATGTGATGATCAGGCTTTAAGTCGATTCGACAACAAATGACGAAAACGGACGAATTTCTCAGGTTTTTACTACTTTTGAACATTTTTCACATTCTCCCGTGCAACGAGGCTGCTAGTCCTCTTTTCATGCAAAATCGTAAGGTCCTAGGTCATGTCCAAGTCACCAAAGTCGGCTAAAAAGTGAATAATCGACATCTAAAACTTGAATTTTACTACTTCTTACTGGCTATTACATCAACTTAGAAGCTTCTTCTGTGCTCTACTATGGAGCTTTTAGTGTCTACGCATAGCGAGGGCACGCAACATAGCTTTGCAGACGATAAGTACAAACGTTTCAGAGAGAAGAGCGGCCAATGTGACGATCTGGCTTTAAGTCGATTCGATAACAAATGACGAAAACGGACGGATTTCTCAGGTGTTTACTACATATGAACACTTTTCACATTCTCCCGTGCAACGCAGCTGCTAGTCCTCCTTCCATGCAAAATCTTAAGTTCCCAGCTCATGTCCAAGGCACCAAAAAAGGGTAAAAAGTCAATAATCGATATATAAAACTTGAATTGTACTACTTCTTACTGGCTATTACATCAACTTAGAAGCTTCATCTGTGTTTAACTATGGTGCTTTTATTGTCTCCGCATACCGCAGAACGCGACATAGCTTTGCAGACGATAAATGTAACCGTCTCAGAGAGAAAAGCGGACAATGTGACGATCTGGCTTTAAGTCGATTCGATAATAAATGACGAAAACGGACGGATTTCTGAGGTTTTTATTTCATATGAACACTTTTCACATTCTCCCGTGCAACTCGGCTGCTAGCCCCCGTTTCACGCACAATCTTAAGGTCCTAGCTCATGTCCAAGGCACCAAAGCCAGCTAAAAAGTCAATAATCGATACCTAAAACTTGAATTGTACTACTTGTTACTGGCTGTTACATCAACTTAAAATCTTCATCTGTGTCCTACTATGGTGCTTTTAGTGTCTCCACATACGGCAGCACGCGACATAGCTTTGCAGACGATAAGTACAACCATTTCAGAGAGAAGAGCGGCCAAAATGACGATCTGGCTTTAAGTCGATTCGATAATAAATGACGAAAACGGACGGATTTCTCAGGTTTTTACTACATATGAACACTTTTCCAATTCTCCGTGCAACTCGGCTGCTAGTCCTCCTTTCATTCAGAATCTTAAGGTCCTAGGTAACGTCCAAGGCACCAAAGCAAGCTAAAAAGTCAATAATCGATACCTAAAACTTGAATTGTACTACTTCTTACTGGCTATTACTTCAACTTAGAAGCTTCTTCTGTGTTCTACTATGGTGCTTTTAGTGTCTCCGCATACCGAGGGAACGCGACATGGCTCTGCAGACGATTAGTACAACCGTTTCAGAGAGAAGAGCGGCCAATGTGACGATCTGGCTTTAAGTCGATTCGATAACAAATGACGAAATCGGACGGATTTCTCAGGTGTTTACCACATATGAACACTTTTCCCATTCTCCCGTGCAACGCAGCTGCTAGTCCTCCTTCCATTCAAAATCTTAAGTTCCTAGCTCATGTCCAAGGCTCCAAAAAAGTTTAAAAAGTCAATAATCGATACCTAAAACTTGAATTGTACTACTTCTTACTGGCTATTACATCAACTTAGAAGTTTCATCTGTGTTCTACTATGGAGCTTTTAGTGTCTCCGGATACCGCAGCACGCGACATAGCTTTGCAGACGATAAGTACAACCGTCTCAGAGAGAAAATCGGCCAATGTGACGATCTGCCTTTAAGTCGATTCGATAACAAATGACGAAATCGGACGGATTTCTCAGGTTTTTACTACATATGAACACTTTTCACATTCTCCCGTGCAACTAGGCTGCTAGTCCTCCTTTCATTCAGAATCTTAAGGTCCTAGGTCATGTCCAAGCCACCAAAGCCGGCTAAAAAGTGAATAATCGACAACTAAAACTTGAATTGTACTACTTCTTACTGGCTATTACTTCAACTTAGAAGCTTCTTCTGTCTTCTGCTATGAAGCTTTTAGTGTCTCCGCATACCGCAGCACGCGACATAGCTTTGTAGACGATAAGTGTAACTGTTTCAGAGAGAAGAGCGGCCAATGTGACGATCTGGCTTTAAGTCGATTCGATAACAAATGAAGAAATCGGACGGATTTCTCAGGTTTTTACTACATATGAACACTTGTCACATTCTCCCGTGCAACGCGGTTGCTAGTCCTCCTTTCATGCAAAATCGTGAGGTCCTAGGTCATGTCCAAGCCACCAAAGCCGGCTAAAAAGTGAATAATCCACAACTAAAACTTGAATTGTACTACTTCTTACTGGCTATTACTTCAACTTAGAAGCTTCTTCTGTGTTCTACTATGGTGCTTTTAGTGTCTCCGCATACCGCAGCACGCGACATAGCTTTGCAGACGATAAATGTAACCGTCTCAGAGAGAAAAGCGGCCAATGTGATGATCAGGCTTTAAGTCGATTCGATAACAAATGACGAAAACGGACGGATTTCTCAGGATTTTACTACATATGAACACTTTTCACATTCTCCCGTGCAACGCAGCTGCTAGTCCTCCTTTTATGAAAAACCTTAAGGTCCAAGGCCATGTCCAAGCCACCAAAGCCGGCTAAAAGGTGAATAATCGACAACTAAAACTTGAATTGTACTACTTTTTACTGGCTATTACTTCAACTTAGAAGCTACTTCTGTGTTCTCCTATGGTGCTTTTAGTGTTTCCGCATAAGGCAGCACGCGACATAGCTTTGCAGACGATAAATGTAACCGTTTCAGAGAGAAAAGCCTCCAATGTGACGATATGGCTTTAAGTCGATTCGATAACAAATGACGAAAACGGACGGTTTTCTCAGGTTTTTACTACATACGAACACTTTTCACATTCTCCCGTGCAACTCGGCTGCTAGTCCTCCTTTCATGCAGAATCTTAAGGTCCTAGTTCTTGTCCAAGGCCTCAAAACCAGCTAAAACGTCAATAATCAATACCTAAAACTTGAATTGTACTACTTCTTACTGGCTATTACATCAACTTAGAAGTTTCATCTGTGTTTTACTATGGTGCTTTTAGTGTCTCCGCATAACGCATCACGCGACATAGCTTTGCAGACGATAAGTACAACCGTTTCAGAGAGAAGAGCGGTCAATGTGACGATCAGGCTATATACCGATTCGATAACAAACGACGAAAACGGACGGATTTCTCAAGTTTTTACTACTTATGAACACTTTTCACATTCTCCCGTGCAACTCGGCGGCTAGTCCTCCTCTCATGCAGAATCTTAAGGTCCTAGCTCTTGTCCAAGGCCTCAAAGCCAGCTAAAACGTCAATAATCAATACCTAAAACTTAAATTGTACTGCTTCTTACTGGCTATTACTTCAACTTAGAAGCTTCTTCATTGTTCTACTATGGTGCTTGTAGTGTCTCCGCATACCGAGGGAACGCGACATGGCTTTGCTGACGATTAGTACAACCGTTTCAGAGAGAAGAGCGGCCAATGTGACGACCTGGCTATAAGTCGATTCGATAACAAATGACGAAAACGGACGGATTTCTCAGGTTTTTAGTACATATGAACACTTTTCACATTCTCCCGTGCAACTCGGCAGCTAGTCCTCCTTTCATTCAGAATCTTAAGGTCCTAGGTCATGTCCAAGCCACCAAAGCCGGCTAAAAAGTGAATAATCGACAACTAAAACTTGAATTGTACTACTTCTTACTGGCTATTACTTCAACTTAGAAGCTTCTTCTGTGTTCTACTATGAAGGTTTTAGTGTCTCCGCATACCGCAGCACGCGACATAGCTTTGCAGACGATAAATGTAACTGTTTCAGAGAGAAGAGCGGCCAATGTGACGATCTGGCTTTAAGTCGATTCGATAACAAATGACGAAATCGGACGGATTTCTCAGGTTTTTACTACATATGAACACTTTTCACATTCTCCCGTGCAACGCGGTTGCTAGTCCTCCTCTCATGCAAAATCTTAGGGTCCTAGGTCATGTCCAAGCCACCAAAGCCGGCTAAAAAGTGAATAATCGACAACTAAAACTTGAATTGTACTACTTCTTACTGGCTATTACTTCAAATTTGAAGCTTCTTCTGTGTTCTACTATGGTGCTTTTAGTGTCTCCGCATACCGCAGCACGCGAAATAGCTTTGCAGACGATAAATGTAACCGTCTCAGAGAGAAAAGCGGCCCATGTGATGATCAGGCTTTAAGTCGATTCGATAACAAATGACGAAAACAGACGGATTTCTCAGGTTTTTACTACTTTTGAACATTTTTCACATTCTCCCGTGCAACGAGGCTGCTAGTCCTCTTTTCATGCAAAATCGTAAGGTCCTAGGTCATGTCCAAGCCACCAAAGTCGGGTAAAAAGTGATTAATCGACATCTAAAACTTGAATTGTACTACTTCTTACTGGCTATTACATCAACTTAGAAGCTTCTTCTGTGTTCTACTATGGTGCTTTTAGTGTCTACGCATAGCGAGGGCACGCAACATAGCTTTGCAGACGATAAGTACAAACGTTTCAGAGAGAAGAGCGGCCAATGTGTCGATATGGCTTTAAGTCGATTCGATAACAAATGACGAAAACGGACGGATTTCTCAGGTGTTTACTACATATGAACACTTTTCACATTCTCCCGTGCAACGCAGCTGCTAATCCTCCTTCCATGCAAAATCTTAAGTTCCCAGCTCATGTCCAAGGCACCAAAAAAGGGTAAAAAGTCAATAATCGATATCTAAAACTTGAATTGTACTACGTCTTACTGGCTATTACATCAACTTAGAAGCTTCATCTGTGTTTAACTATGGTGCTTTTAGTGTCTCCGCATACCGCAGAACGCGACATAGCTTTGCAGACGATAAATGTAACCGTCTCAGAGAGAAAAGTGGCCAATGTGACGATCTGGCTTTAAGTCGATTCGATAATAAATGACGAAAACGGACGGATTTCTGAGGTTTTTACTTCAAATGAACACTTTTCACATTCTCCCGTGCAACGCAGCTGCTAGTCCTCCTTCCATGCAAAATCTTAAGTTCCCAGCTCATGTCCAAGGCACCAAAGCCAGCTAAAAAGACAATAATCGATACCTAAAACTTAAATTGTACTACTTGTTACTGGCTGTTACATCAACTTAGAAGCTTCATCAGTGTCCTACTATGGTGCTTTTAGTGTCTCCGCATACGGCAGCACGCGACATAGCTTTGCAGGCTATAAGTACAACCATTTCAGAGAGAAGAGCGGCCAATAAGACGATCTGGCTTTAAGTCGATTCGATAATAAATGACGAAAACGGACAGATTTCTCAGGTTTTTACTACATATGAACACTTTTCCAATTCTCCGTGCAACTCGGCTGCTAGTCCTCCTTTCATTCAGAATCTTATGGTCCTAGGTAACGTCCAAGGCACCAAAGCAAGCTAAAAAGTCAATAATCGATACCTAAAACTTGAATTGTACTACTTCTTACTGGCTATTACTTCAACTTAGAAGCTTCTTCTGTGTTCTACTATGGTGCGTTTAGTGTCTCCGCATACCGAGGGAACGCGACATGGCTCTGCAGACGATTAGTACAACCGTTTCAGAGAGAAGAGCGGCCAATGTGACGATCTGGCTTTAAGTCGATTCAATAACAAATGACGAAAACGGACGGATTTCTCAGGTGTTTACTACATATGAACACTTTTCCCATACTCCCGTGCAACGCAGCTGCTAGTCCTCCTTCCATTCAAAATCTTAAGTTCCTAGCTCATGTCCAAGGCTCCAAAGAAGTTTAAAAAGTCAATAATCGATACCTAAAACTTGAATTGTACTACTTCTTACTAGCTATTACTTCAACTTAGAAGCTTCTTCTGTCTTCTACTATGAAGCTTTTAGTGTCTCCGCATACCGCAGCATGCGACATAGCTTTGCAGACGATAAATGTAACTGTATCAGAGAGAAGAGCGGCCAATGTGACGATCTGGCTTTAAGTCGATTCGATAACAAATGACGAAATCGGACGGATTTCTCAGGTTTTTACTACATATGAACACTTTCCACATTCTCCCGTGCAACGCGGTTGCTAGTCCTCCTTTCATGCAAAATCTTAAGGTCCTAGGTCATGTCTAAGCCACCAAAGCCGGCTAAAAAGTGAATAATCGACAACTAAAACTTGAATTGTACTACTTCTTACTGGCTAATACTTCAAATTAGAAGCTTCTTCTGTGTTCTACTATGGTGCTTTTAGTGTCTCCGCATACCGCAGCACGCGACATAGCTTTGCAGACGATAAATGTAACCGTCTCAGAGAGAAAAGCGGCCCATGTGATGATCAGGCTTTAAGTCGATTCGATAACAAATGACGAAAACGGACGGATTTCTCAGGTGTTTACTACATATGAACACTTTTCCCATTCTCCCGTGCAACGCAGCTGCTAGTCCTCCTTCCATTCAAAATCTTAAGTTCCTAGCTCATGTCCAAGGCTCCAAAGAAGTTTAAAAAGTCAATAATCGATACCTAAAACTTGAATTGTACTACTTCTTACTGGCTATTACATCAACTTAGAAGTTTCATCTGTGTTCTACTATGGAGCTTTTAGTGTCTCCGGATACCGCAGCACGCGACATAGCTTTTTCTGACGATAAGTACAACCGTCTCAGAGAGAAAATCGGCCAATGTGACGATCTGCCTTTAAGTCGATTCGATGACAAATGACGAAATCGGACGGATTTCTCAGGTTTTTACTACATATGAACACTTTTCACTATCTCCCGTGCAACTCGGCTGCTAGTCCTCCTTTCATGCAGAATCTTAAGGTCCTAGCTCTTGTCCAAGGCCTCAAAACCAGCTAAAACGTCAATAATCAATACCTAAAACTTGAATTGTACTACTTCTTACTGGCTATTACATCAACTTAGAAGTTTCATCTGTGTTTTACTATGGTGCTTTTAGTGTCTCCGCATAACGCATCACGCGACATAGCTTTGCAGACGATAAGTACAACCGTTTCAGAGAGAAGAGCGGTCACTGTGACGATCAGGCTTTATACCGATTCGATAACAAATGACGAAAACGGACGGATTTCTCAAGTTTTTACTACATATGAACACTTTTCACATTCTCCCGTGCAACTCGGCGGCTAGTCCTCCTCTCATGCAGAATCTTAAGGTCCTAGCTCTTGTCCAAGGCCTCAAAGCCAGCTAAAACGTCAATAATCAATACCTAAAACTTGAATTGTACTACTTCTTACTGGCTATTACATCAACTTAGAAGTTTCATCTGTGTTTTACTATGGTGCTTTTAGTGTCTCCGCATAACGCATCACGCGACATAGCTTTGCAGACGATAAGTACAACCGTTTCAGAGAGAAAAGCGGCCCATGTGATGATCAGGCTTTAAGTCGATTCGATAACAAATGACGAAAACAGACGGATTTCTCAGGTTTTTACTACTTTTGAACATTTTTCACATTCTCCCGTGCAACGAGGCTGCTAGTCCCCTTTTCATGCAAAATCGTAAGGTCCTAGGTCATGTCCAAGCCACCAAAGTCGGGTAAAAAGTGATTAATCGACATCTAAAACTTGAATTGTACTACTTCTTACTGGCTATTACATCAACTTAGAAGCTTCTTCTGTGTTCTACTATGGTGCTTTTAGTGTCTACGCATAGCGAGGGCACGCAACATAGCTTTGCAGACGATAAGTACAAACGTTTCAGAGAGAAGAGCGGCCAATGTGTCGATATGGCTTTAAGTCGATTCGATAACAAATGACGAAAACGGACGGATTTCTCAGGTGTTTACTACATATGAACACTTTTCACATTCTCCCGTGCAACGCAGCTGCTAGTCCTCCTTGCATGCAAAATCCTATGTTCCCAGCTCATGTCCAAGGCACCAAAAAAGGGTAAAAAGTCAATAATTGATATCTAAAACTTGAATTGTACTATTTCTTACTGGCTATTACATCAACTTAGAAGCTTCATCTGTGTTTAACTATGGTGCTTTTAGTGTCTCCGCATACCGCAGAACGCGACATAGCTTTGCAGACGATAAATGTAACCGTTTCAGAGAGAAGAGCGGCCAATGTGTCGATATGGCTTTAAGTCGATTCGATAACAAATGACGAAAACGGACGGATTTCTCAGGTGTTTACTACATATGAACACTTTTCACATTCTCCCGTGCAACTCGGCTGCTAGCCCCCCTTTCACGCACAATGTTAAGGTCCTAGCTCATGTCCAAGGCACCAAAGCCAGCTAAAAAGTCAATAATCGATACCTAAAACTTGAATTGTACTACTTGTTACTGGCTGTTACATCAACTTAGAAGCTTCATCAGTGTCCTACTATGGTGCTTTTAGTGTCTCCGCATACGGCAGCACGCGACATAGCTTTGCAGGCGATAAGTACAACCATTTCAGAGAGAAGAGCGGCCAATATGACGATCTGGCTTTAAGTCGATTCGATAATAAATGACGAAAACGGACGGATTTCTCAGGTTTTTACTACATATGAACACTTTTCCAATTCTCCGTGCAACTCGGCTGCTAGTCCTCCTTTCATTCAGAATCTTAAGGTCCTAGGTAACGTCCAAGGCACCAAAGCAAGCTAAAAAGTCAATAATCGATACCTAAAACTTGAATTGTACTACTTCTTACTGGCTATTACTTCAACTTAGAAGCTTCTTCTGTGTTCTACTATGGTGCGTTTAGTGTCTCCGCATACCGAGGGAACGCGACATGGCTCTGCAGACGATTAGTACAACCGTTTCAGAGAGAAGAGCGGCCAATGTGACGATCTGGCTTTAAGTCGATTCAATAACAAATGACGAAAACGGACGGATTTCTCAGGTGTTTGCTACATATGAACACTTTTCCCATTCTCCCGTGCAACGCAGCTGCTAGTCCTCCTTCCATTCAAAATCTTAAGTTCCTAGCTCATGTCCAAGGCTCCAAAGAAGTTTAAAAAGTCAATAATCGATACCTAAAACTTGAATTGTACTACTTCTTACTGGCTATTACTTCAACTTAGAAGCTTCTTCTGTCTTCTACTATGAAGCTTTTAGTGTCTCCGCATACCGCAGCATGCGACATAGCTTTGCAGACGATAAATGTAACTGTATCAGAGAGAAGAGCGGCCAATGTGACGATCTGGCTTTAAGTCGATTCGATAACAAATGACGAAATCGGACGGATTTCTCAGGTTTTTTACTACATATGAACACTTTTCACATTCTCCCGTGCAACGCGGTTGCTAGTCCTCCTTTCATGCAAAATCTTAAGGTCCTAGGTCATGTCTAAGCCACCAAACCGGCTAAAAAGTGAATAATCGACAACTAAAACTTGAATTGTACTACTTCTTACTGGCTAATACTTCAAATTAGAAGCTTCTTCTGTGTTCTACTATGGTGCTTTTAGTGTCTCCGCATACCGCAGCACGCGACATAGCTTTGCAGACGATAAATGTAACCGTCTCAGAGAGAAAAGCGGCCCATGTGATGATCAGGCTTTAAGTCGATTCGATAACAAATGTCGAAAACGGACGGATTTCTCAGGTGTTTACTACATATGAACACTTTTCCCATTCTCCCGTGCAACGCAGCTGCTAGTCCTCCTTCCATTCAAAATCTTAAGTTCCTAGCTCATGTCCAAGGCTCCAAAGAAGTTTAAAAAGTCAATAATCGATACCTAAAACTTGAATTGTACTACTTCTTACTGGCTATTACATCAACTTAGAAGTTTCATCTGTGTTCTACTATGGAGCTTTTAGTGTCTCCGGATACCGCAGCACGCGACATAGCTTTTTCTGACGATAAGTACAACCGTCTCAGAGAGAAAATCGGCCAATGTGACGATCTGCCTTTAAGTCGATTCGATGACAAATGACGAAATCGGACGGATTTCTCAGGTTTTTACTACATATGAACACTTTTCACATTCTCCCGTGCAACTAGGCTGCTAGTCGTCCTTTCATTCAGAATCTTAAGGTCCTAGGTCATGTCCAAGCCACCAAAGCCGGCTAAAAAGTGAATAATTGACAACTAAAACTTGAATTGTACTACTTCTTACTGGCTATTACTTCAACTTAGAAGCTTCTTCTGTCTTCTACTATGAAGCTTTTAGTGTCTCCGCATACCGCAGCACGCGACATAGCTTTGCAGACGATAAGTGTAACTGTTTCAGAGAGAAAATCGGCCAATGTGACGATCTGCCTTTAAGTCGATTCGATGACAAATGACGAAATCGGACGGATTTCTCAGGTTTTTACTACATTTGAACACTTTTCACTTTCTCCCGTGCAACTCGGCTGCTAGTCCTCCTTTCATGCAGAATATTAAGGTCCTAGCTCTTGTCCAAGGCCTCAAAACCAGCTAAAACGTCAATAATCAATACCTAAAACTTGAATTGTACTACTTGTTACTGGCTATTACATCAACTTAGAAGTTTCATCTGTGTTTTACTATGGTGCTTTTAGTGTCTCCGCGTAACGCATCACGCGACATAGCTTTGCAGACGATAAGTACAACCGTTTCAGAGAGAAGAGCGGTCACTGTGACGATCAGGCTTTATACCGATTCGATAACAAATGACGAAAACGGACGGATTTCTCAAGTTTTTACTACATATGAACACTTTTCACATTCTCCCGTGCAACTCGGCGGCTAGTCCTCCTCTCATGCAGAATCTTAAGGTCCTAGCTCTTGTCCAAGGCCTCAAAGCCAGCTAAAACGTCAATAATCAATACCTGAAACTTGAATTGTACTACTTCTTACTGGCTATTACATCAACTTAGAAGCTTCATCTGTGTTTTACTATGGTGCTTTTAGTGTCTCCGCATACCGTAGCACGCGACATAGCCTTGCAGACGATACGTACAACCATTTCAGTGAGAAGAGCGGCCAATGTGACGATCAGGCTTTAAGTCGATTCGATAACAAATGACGAAAACGGACGGATTTCTCAGGTTTTTACTACATATGAACACTTTTGACATTCTCCCGTGCAACTCGGCTGCTAGTCCTCCTTTCATGCAGAATCTTAACGTCGTAGCTCTTGTCCAAGGCACCGAAGCCGGCTAAAAATCAATAATCGATAACCAAAACTGTAATTGTACTGCTTCTTACTGGCTATTGCTTCAACTTATAAGCTTCTTCTGTTATCTACTATGGTGCGTTTAGTGTCTCCGAAATACCGCAGCACGCGACATAGCTTTGCAGACGATAAATATAACCGTCTCAGAGAGAAAAGCGGCCAATGTGACGATCTGGCTTTAAGTCGATTCGATAACAAATGACGAAAACGGACGGATTTCTCAGGTTTTTACTACTTTTGAACATTTTTCACATTCTCCCGTGCAACGAGGCTGCTAGTCCTCTTTTCATGCAAAATCGTAAGGTCCTAGGTCATGTCCAAGCCACCAAAGTCGGCTAAAAAGTGAATAATCAACATCTAAAACTTGAATTGTACTACTTCTTACTGGCTATTACTTCAACTTAGAAGCTTCTTCTGTGTTCTGCTATGGTGCTTTTAGTGTCTCCGCATACCGAGGGCACGCGACATGGCTTTGCAGACGATTAGTACAAACGTTTCAGAGAGAATAGCGGCCAATGTGACGATCTGGCTTTAAGTCGATTCGATAACAAATGAAGAAAACGGACGGATTTCTCAGGTGTTTACTACATATGAACACTTTTCACATTCTCCCGTGCAACTCGGCTGCTAGTCCTCCTTTCATGCAGAATCTTAAATTCCTAGCTCATGCCCAAGGCACCAAAGCCAGCTAAAAAGTCAATAATCAATACCTAAAACTTGAATTGTACTACTTCTTACTGATTATTACATCAACTTAGAAGCTTCATCTGTGTTCTACTATGGTGCTTTTAGTGTCTCCCCATACCACAGCACGCGACATAGCTTTGCACACGATAAATGTAACCGTTTCAGACAGAAGAGGTGCCAATGTGACGATCTGGCTGTAAGTCGATTCGATAACAAATGACGAAAACGGACGGATTTCTCAGGTTTTTAGTACATATGAACACTTTTCACATTCTCCCGTGCAACTCGGCATCTAGTCCTCCTTTTATTCAGAATCTTAAGGTCCTAGGTCATGTCCAAGCCACCAAAGCCGGCTAAAAAGTGAATAATCGACAACTAAAACTTGAATTGTACTACTCCTTACTGGCTATTACTTCAACTTAGAAGTTTCATCTGTGTTTTACTATGGTGCTTTTAGTCTCTCCGCATACCGCATCACGCGACATAGCTTTGCAGACGATAAGTACAACCGTTTCAGAGAGAAGAGCGGTCAATGTGACGATCAGGCTTTATACCGATTCAATAACAAATGACGAAAACGGACGGATTTTTCAAGTTTTTACTACATATGAACACTTTTCACATTCTCCCGTGCAACTCGGCTGCTAGTCCTCCTCTCATGCAGAATCTTAAGGTCCTAGCTCTTGTCCAAGGCCTCAAAGCCAGCTAAAACGTCAATAATCAATACCTAAAACTTGAATTGTACTGCTTCTTACTGGCTATTGCTTCAACTTATAAGCTTCTTCTGTGTTCTACTATGGTGCTTTTAGTGTCTCCGCATACCGCAGCACGTGACATAGCTTTGCAGACGATAAATATAACCGTCTCAGAGAGAAAAGCGGCCAATGTGACGATCTGGCTTTAAGTCGAATCGATAACAAATGATGAAAACGGACGGATAACTCAGGTTTTTACTACATATGAACACTTTTCCCATTCTCCGTGCAACTCGGCTGCTAGTCCTCCTTTCATTCAGAATCTTAAGGTCCTAGGTAACGTCCAAGGCACCAAAGCAAGCTAAAAAGTCAATAATCGATACCTAAAACTTGAATTGTACTACTTCTTACTGGCTATTACTTGAACTTTGAAGCTTCTTCTGTGTTCTACTATGGTGCTTGTAGTGTCTCCGCATACCGAGGGAACGCGACATGGCTTTGCAGACGATTAGTACAATCGTTTCAGAGAGAAGAGCGGCCAATGTGACGACCTGGCTTTAAGTCGATTCGATAACAAATGACGAAAACGGACGGATTTCTCAGGTTTTTAGTACATATGAACACTTTTCACATTCTCCCGTGCAACTCGGCTGCTAGTCCTCCTTTCATTCAGAATCTTAAGGTCCTAGGTCATGTCCAAGCCACCAAAGCCGGCTAAAAAGTGAATAATCGACAACTAAAACTTGAAATGTACTACTTCTTACTAGCTATTACTTCAACTTAGAAGCTTCTTCTGTGTTCTACTATGAAGCTTTTAGTGTCTCCGCATACCGCAGCACGCGACATAGCTTTGCAGACGACAAATGTAACTGTTTCAGAGAGAAGAGCGGCCAATGTGACGATCTGGCTTTAAGTCGATTCGATAACAAATGACGAAATCGGATGGATTTCTCAGGTTTTTACTACATATGAACACTTTTCACATTCTCCCGTGCAACGCGGTTGCTAGTCCTCCTTTCATGCAAAATCGTAAGGTCCTAGGTCATGTCCAAGCCACCAAAGCCGGCTAAAAAGTGAATAATCGACAACTAAAACTTGAATTGTACTACTTCTTACTGGCTATTACATCAACTTAGAAGCTTCTTCTGTGCTCTACTATGGTGCTTTTAGTGTCTACGCATAGCGAGGGCACGCAACATAGCTTTGCAGACGATAAGTACAAACGTTTCAGAGAGAAGAGCGGCCAATGTGACGATCTGGCTTTAAGTCGATTCGATAACAAATGACGAAAACGGACGGATTTCTCAGGTGTTTACTACATATGAACACTTTTCACATTCTCCCGTGCAACGCAGCTGCTAGTCCTCCTTCCATGCAAAATCTTAAGTTCCCAGCTCATGTCCAAGGCACCAAAAAAGGGTAAAAAGTCAATAATCGATATCTAAAACTTGAATTGTACTACTTCTTACTGGCTATTACATCAACTTAGAAGCTTCATCTGTGTTTAACTATGGTGCTTTTAGTGTCTCCGCATACCGCAGAACGCGACATAGCTTTGCAGACGATAAATGTAACCGTCTCAGAGAGAAAAGCGGCCAATGTGACGATCTGGCTTTAAGTCGATTCGATAACAAATGACGAAAACGGACGGATTTCTAAGGTTTTTACTACGTAAGAACACTTTTCACATTCTCCCGTGGAACTCGGCTGATAGTCCTCCTTCCATGCAGAATCTTAAGGTCCTAATTAATATCCAAGGCACCAAAGCCAGCTAAAAAGTCAATAATCGATACCCAAAATTTGAATTGTACTACTTCTTACTGGCTATTACATCAACTTAGAAGCTTCATCTGTGTTCTACTATGGTGCTTTTAGTGTCTCCGCATACGGCAGCACGCGACATAGCTTTGCAGGCGATAAGTACAACCATATCAGAGAGAAGAGCGGCCAATGTGACGATCTGGCTTTAAGTCGATTCGATAATAAATGACGAAAACGGACGGATTTCTGAGGTTTTTACTTCATATGAACACTTTTCACATTCTCCCGTGCAACTCGGCTGCTAGCCCCCCTTTCACGCACAATCTTAAGGTCCTAGCTCATGTCCAAGGCACCAAAGCCAGCTAAAAAGTCAATAATCGATACCTAAAACTTGAATTGTACTACTTGTTACTGGCTGTTACATCAACTTAGAAGCTTCATCAGTGTCCTACTACGGTGCTTTTAGTGTCTCCGCATACGGCAGCACGCGACATAGCTTTGCAGGCGATAAGTACAACCATTTCAGAGAGAAGAGCGGCCAATATGACGATCTGGCTTTAAGTCGATTCGATAATAAATGACGAAAACGGACGGATTTCTCAGGTTTTTACTACATATGAACACTTTTCCAGTTCTCCGTGCAACTCGGCTGCTAGTCCTCCTCTCATTCAGAATCTTAAGGTCCTAGGTAACGTCCAAGGCACCAAAGCAAGCTAAAAAGTCAATAATCGAAACCTAAAACTTGAATTGTACTACTTGTTACTGGCTATCACTTCAACTTAGAAGCTTCTTCTGTGTTCTACTATGGTGCTTTTAGTGTCTTCGCATACCGAGGGAACGCGACATTTCTCTGCAGACGATTAGTACAACCGTTTCAGAGAGAAGAGCGGCCAATGTGACGATCTGGCTTTAAGTCGATTCGATAACAAATGACGAAAACGGACGGATTTCTCAGGTGTTTACTACATATGAACACTTTTCCCATTCTCCCGTGCAACGCAGCTGCTAGTCCTCCTTCCAATCAAAATCTTAAGTTCCTAGCTCATGTCCAATGCACCAAAAAAGGGTAAAAAGTCAATAATCGATACCTGAAACTTGAATTGTACTACTTCTTACTGGCTATTACATCAACTTAAAAGCTTCATCTGTGTTCTACTATGGTGCTTTTAGTGTCTCCCCATACCACAGCACGCGACATAGCTTTGCACACGATAAATGTAACCGTTTCAGACAGAGGAGGTGCCAATGTGACGATCTGGCTGTAAGTAGATTCGATAACAACTGACGAAAACGGACGGCTTTCTCAGGTTTTTACTACATATGAACACTTTTCACATTCTCCCGTGCAACACCGCTGCTAGTCCTCCTTTCATTCAGAATCTTAAGGTCCTAGGTAATGTCCAAGGCACCAAAGCAAGCTAAAAAGTCAATAATCGCTACCTTAAACTTGAATTGTACTACTTCTTACTGGCTATTACATCAACTTAGAAGCTTCATCTCTGATCAACTATGGTGCTTTTAATGTCTCCGCATACCGCAGCACGCGACATAGCTTTGCAGACGATAATATACAACCATTTCAGAGAGAAGAGCGGCCAATCTGACGATCTGCCTTTAAGTCGATTCGATAACAAATGACGAAAACGGACGGAATTCTCAGGTTTTTACTACATATGAACCCTTTTCACATTGTCCCGTGCAACGCGGCTGCTACTCCTCGTTTCATGCACAATCTTAAGGTCCCACCTCTTGTCCAAGGCACCAAAGCCGGCTAAAAATCAATAATCGATAACCAAAACTTGAATTGTACTGCTTCTTACTGGCTATTGCTTCAACTTATAAGCTTCTTCTGTGTTCTACTATGGTGCTTTTAGTGTCTCCGCATACCGCAGCACGCGACATAGCTTTGCAGACAATAAGTACAACCGTTTCTGAGAGAAGAGCGGCGAATGTGACGATCTGCCTTCAAGTCGATTCGATAACAAATGATGAAAACGGACGAATTTCTCAGGTTTTTACCACATATGAACACTTTTCACATTCTCCCGTGCAACGCGGCTGCTAGTCCACCTTTCATGCAAAATCGTATGGTCCTAGGTCATGTCCAAGCCACCAAAGCCGGCTAAAAAGTGAATAATCGACAACTTAAACTTGAATTGTACTACTTCTTACTGGATATTACTTCAACTTAGAAGACTCTTCTGTGTTCCACTATGGTGCTTTTAGTGTCTCCGCATACCGCAGCACGCGACATAGCTTTGCAGACGATAAATGTAACTGTTTCAGAGAGAAGAGCGGCCAATGTGACGATCTGGCTTTAAGTCGATTCGATAACAAGTCACGAAAACGGACAGATTTCTCAGGTTTTTACTGCATATGAACACTTGTCACATACTCCGTGCAACTCGGCTGGTAGTCCTCCTTTCATTCAGAATCTTAAGGTCCTAGGTAATGTCCAAGGCACCAAAACAAGCTAAAAAGTAAATAATCGATACCTAAAACTTGAATTGTACTACTTCTTATTAGCTATTACATCAACTTCGAAGGTTCTTCTGTGTTCTACTATAGTGCTTAAAGTGCCTCTGCATACCGCAGCACGCGACATAGCTTATGAAACGACAAATGTAACCGTTTCAGAGAGAAGAGCGGCCAATGTGACGATCTGGCTTTAAGTCGATTCGATAACAAATGACGAAAACGGACGGATTTCTCAGGTTTTTACTACATATGAACACTTGTCACATTCTCCCGTGCAACGTGGCTGCTAGTCCTCCTTTCATGCAAAATCTTAAGGTCGTAGGTCATGTCCAAGTCACCAAAGCTGGCTAAAAAGTGAATAATCGAC